>NC_133934.1:118453951-119093118 GCF_031877795.1 Strix aluco | reverse complement strand
TCCTACAGTCCTTGCTTTGTATTACTGGGGTAAATTTCCCACTTGCTCATGATAGGATGGGGACTAAGGACTGAGTAAGGGTGGCAGGATGGGAATTGGTTTATCACCTCTGAGAGTGCGCTTGCAAACTGCTGGAATCACAAATGAGCTCAGTGTTTAGCAAGATGGTGGATGCCAGCATGAAGCTTGGAAGTGCCAATTTTAATTAAAAACTGCATTTTCAAATCAAGTTCCCAGTTAACAATGGGTGGGAAATTCTTCCCACCATGTAAGCTTTCTGAATGCTGTATTGACTGGCAAGATGGATGCAGCTTCTCCTTCCACAAAAGTGCTGCTACCATCACCTTCCCCTTCACCTCCCCCCACCAGAAGTAAAAGAGTACATTGTTTGTGGAATCTCTCCTTGTTTATGTCCTGCATTTAGGCCAGAATAGACAGATTTTATTTTGTGCTCCCCATCCCCCTTCCTTCATTGTTAACAACGGAGTGAACACATGAGATTAACATGGCTCTTGACATGGCTCTGTTGTTTTTCATTTGGAAAATGCTGATTCTTCAGTTGTATAATTGTAAAAAAAAATTATATATATATATATCAAAAAATTCAGTCATTTTCTGTTTAGTCCAAAGACAGGGAGAACAGAGTAGTAGGGGAGAGATGGGGGAAGCCAATAACAAAAACCAAATTGGTTTAAGAACCAGCATGTTCCCCTCACTTTAAGGAACACAGTAAACATTTCAAAAGTGCATGCCAGCTCATTATCTAACTCAGTCTTCATTGACTTCATGAAAAACAGCAGCAGTTAAGCAATGTTTGCCAAAAGCAAATTTGGGTACATGCATTGCTAAAAAAATGTGACATCCGCTCTGTACAGGTTCCTTAATCTGCCACACAGGGGCAAATCAACGTTTCATCATTATCATTTCTCTCTGTTGTTTAGCCCTTTCATGATTGCTGTTCTAGTCTGTTTTGATCATTGTTTATCCAAAACTGTGGTATGACGTATGATTTGAATTGTTGGCCAGAAGTGAACCTCTCCAAGTGTTTAAAGATGTAGAGACAACTTCAGTAATGTAATCTTGAATGTAATATCTGTTTGCAAGTATCTTTTTTGCAAAGTTTAATGTTTAAAAAAATTTAAATGGATGTGGACTACTTACAAATGCCTTCTTTACAAAAATTTTAAGATTTTAAGATTTAAGATTCACATATTTTTTAAAAGAACATTCTTTTCTAGCTTATGCAGTTTACAGTTACATTATTGAAATCACTGTGACAAAGTATTTGAATACACTGTATATTCAACTATCGCAGTTTGTTGTGATAACAAATGATACAGCATATTCCATGAGTTGTTCCTTATAGATAAGTTACCCATTCTTTGGGAAACTCATACCTCTGTATGTCCAAAACATAAAAGTCCATGAATATTTTGAGTCCTATTGAACTTGGTTTTCTTTGGGAGTGACTCGAGAGAAACGCAAGCATCTGTTGAACAATTGTTTTATTAAATAGCTTAAAGAACAGTTCCCATTGGAAACCATGCAGGCTTTTGGCCATAGCCCTCACGTTGTCTGGTGTGCACTTTTGTGTCCTGTGGGCATTGATTTCTCTCAAGTCTCTACCTTCAAAATTAACAGGCCATTTTAGTAAGCTTTATTGCACTTTGGAATCTACATAGTCTTCTGCCTTGTGTTTAAAATTCAGAGTTGCTGTGCAGTTCTGATCATTAGTTATTCTATTCCACATACAGTACACCATACTCTTAATTTTTATGAGTAAAGGGTGTTGAAAAAATGCTTGTTTACTTGTTTTTAAAATATACAATTTCTGAATTTTTTCTTTTTTATTTTTTTAAAAAAACCCTTTAATTCAGAATTTCTTAAAGAAACTGGGAATTCTGTTTGTAGAAAACAATGCCACTTTCTTCTGTTTTTGAAACATTTATCTCATTTTCCTTTGGGGAAAAATAAAACAGCTGGTGAAATTAGGTTTTCAAAATGGAAAAAAAAATTGCTTAAATAAACATCCATTTAACATTTTATCAAAGCTGGAAAATGCTGGTGAAATTTAAATCTCCTCATCTTCCCTAATTCTCCCCTTCTTCAAACTTCTTTGTTATTGCTTAAATTGTAAATCCCCATGAGGACCAGGTGACAGAATGCAGATTTTCTTTTTCTTTTTTTTTTTTTTTTTAGGTAGATGTATCCAAACCAGAGTATATCAATATGTTCCAATATTTATTTCAGGCTTTTCTTTGTTGTTAAGCAAAGATTGCTTCATTCCTGTGGTGTGGTTACTTCAGTCAATGCAATACAATCTGGAAAGTACCTTGACATGGATAATCAAAGTGTTACACTTTGAGAGCAGTTTTTAAACAACAGTAGAAAGGACATTGGCATTGTTAGTCGAAATAACTAAACCTTAACTATTAGCGTTGTTCAGGGAAATGACAGAGGAAGAACATAAGGGGAGCAATACATGCTTGTACCAAAGGTCTCAGCATCTTGTTCCTGATAGCAGCCAGCAGAAGATGCTTATGGAGAAGTGTAAGAAGCAGGGCAAGTACAGAGTGATTCTTCCTGCTTGTATACTTTCTCAGCTTCTGACAGTCAGCAGTTTTGGGACTCCCTGTGCTGAAGTTGCATCTTAAGCATTGTTTTTATGAACCACTGAGTGCGGAAGCAACAATAGGAACAATGGATCACTGTTCAGCATCAGTGGCAACTGCACTTAGAAATAAGTAACAGTGCCACTTCAAAACACTTGACATGGACAACAGAAACAGAAGAGCCAGGAAATTATGGCAGTACTAAAGCCACACCCATGGCCAGAGGCAACATCTCACAGCTCCTCCAAGTTGTGAACTCCTTGGGAGCTAAGAATCCCTACCATGCGGAGAGGTAGGAGCCAAACTCACCATTATACAATGCCACAACTTCTGCCCCTGTGGGATCTTAATGGGACATGGTGTCTTGTTCTTCAATGTAGGGGTTCCTGCCTGTGTGTTCCTGCTGAGATTTTTGTTTGGTGAGAGTTGGGTGACCTTGCCTCATACCAATACAGGATGCCACTAGTCAGCTGATCTATGGTGGTTAAGACAGACTTCAATATTCTCTGAGTTACTGTCTCCTTCTCTAGTTCCTGTTCAAGCATCTGTTCCATGTAGGATGTAAGCAACCCCATGTCATTTCCTCTGGCAGCCCTGTTTGGGGGCTGTCAGCAGGGCTCCCCAATAAGTGGTTCTACAATAGTCTTCCTGCACAATGCTTGACCTAATATGTGATCAGCTGTGTGTTCCTTTCCACAGCAAAGCATTTGGAAATGACACAGCCTGAAGAAAAATGGGAATTCAAAATCTGGCTCCAAATTTCCTCATGAACCAGCCTGCTCCTCTGCATCTGTAGAAGGGGACAGGTAGGCTGCTGCAAGCGGGCTCTGCAATTCCCTGCTCAGCGAGTTAGTCAGTCTCTTGACTCTGCATGAGGCAGTGACTCCTGCTGAGTTCCTGCGAGTTTTCTGCATGCAGCACTTCTCCCTGCAAAGTGGCAACATGCTGGGACACAAAATAAAGGTCCTGTTCTGGTGTGAGCACTGCACAGAATAGGAGGGCAGTTGTGACGATAGGAGCTGAGCTGTAATGGTGTTGTGGGTAGTTCCTGCTGTGTTTTGGAGACAGAATGTGTATGTTTGAAGTTTGCTTGGGGATGCAGAGTAATATGCCAACACAGGTTTCTGAGCAGTTCCTTGCTGTATAAATAGCCCCTTTTATTTCAGCAGATGGCTCTGAGTGTAACCCAGCTGCCAGAGTCATCTGCCTATGCAGCTCTTCCTTGTTTTACTTAATTTTGTTCTTACACAAATGTCACTGAACTCCACAGAAATTTTGCTTGGGTGAGGACTGTATTAAATCATCAAAAAATTTGAGGAGCTGAGATCAGATAAGAATGAAAATTGTAACAGTGTCCACAGTAATCACAACTGAAACCAGTTTTTGCCATGTCACCTGTCTTCCTTTTCCTGACATTGTGATGTTGTGAGTGGCAGACCTTGTTTCCATTTGCAGTCCCATTATTTTTACTGCATCCTTTATCTTTTTCTTTTGGAAAGAGCAAATAAAAACAAAGCTTGGCATTACATTTTTGTTTGAAGATAAACTGGAACATTTTAACAGACCAACTTTAAATGACTGTTTACTTTTGCAGTGGTCAGGGCCAGTACTCAGGGCTATAGCTACATGACTAAACTCCCATGCTCCTTTTTAACAACTTAGGGGTCAATGTTTCTGAAAGTGTGGGAAGGATGGCACTGGTGCAAAGCAGTGGGTATGCTGCCCATTTTGCTTGAGAAAACCGCAAGACTGAAAGAACAAAAGTGATGTAGGTCAGTCTCAGGGAAGTGGCAGAGCATTATCTGTGAATTACACTGATGTACACAGATATGTGAAGAGCTCTTTTCTTTTCTTTTCTTTTCTTTTCTTTTCTTTTCTTTTCTTTTCTTTTCTTTTCTTTTCTTTTCTTTTCTTTTCTTTTCTTTTCTTTTCTTTTCTTTTCTTTTCTTTTCTTTTCTTTTCTTTTCTTTTCTTTTCTTTTCTTTTCTTTTCTTTTCTTTTCTTTTCTTTTCTTTTCTTTTCTTTTCTTTTCTTTTCTTTTCTTTTCTTTTCTTTTCTTTTCTTTTCTTTTCTTTTCTTTTCTTTTCTTTTCTTTTCTTTTCTTTTCTTTTCTTTTCTTTTCTTTTCTTTTCTTTTCTTTTCTTTTCTTTTCTTTTCTTTTCTTTTCTTTTCTTTTCTTTTCTTTTCTTTTCTTTTCTTTTCTTTTCTTTTCTTTTCTTTTCTTTTCTTTTCTTTTCTTTTCTTTTCTTTTCTTTTCTTTTCTTTTCTTTTCTTTTCTTTTCTTTTCTTTTCTTTTCTTTTCTTTCTTTTCTTCCAGAGCTGAACCACACCTTTCAGATGTGAAGGGCTGTTGCATTAAACCATTGAGCTACCCAGAGGGCTCAGTCAAATGAGGACAAGTTTGCAGGCAGGTGCAATTTCCTCTTAGAAAATAGATGTGCTTCTGCATTCTGTAATGTGTTGGTTTTAGTCTCTACAAAATACAGCTTGCATTCCATTATAACTAGTAACAAATCATGCATCTGGAACAAAGAGGAATGTAGCTGAGCAATATATTACATTTAACTGCAATCTGGTTCAGATCCCCGCATTCCTTTCAATTTAAACTGTGCAACAAATGTACTCCCAGTCTTCATTTTTATCACTTGTTGTAGCATTTAGCAAAGGTCATAGTGACCCAGAGGAAGCTTAAGAGGAAAGTGTTGTGGTGGATCTTGGAAATGGAGTTTGACTGTGATGATGGTGGGCATGAAGCCAAGCCCAGCTCTCCTGCATGTCTTTTGTTTTCACTCTTTATTTTTCCTTATGCTGGGCTGGATTCAATCATGCAGCCACATCTATGGATGAGGCAGAAATCTGCAATAATTAGTACATCTCTCTTCTCTGATGGCTTTTTTTCAAAAGAATTCTTTAAATCGTTTACTTTTTCTGTGGTCGAATTGTTGAATTAATAACAAAAATGTAGCCACTGTTGAAAAGAAAAGTCATCCAGTGAATCCCTGAACATTTAATTCTGTACTTAGTAACCACCATCTTGTCAAATCTGGTGACAAACTTTTTCTCAATGGGGATTCACCTGTTCAGGTCACTAGATTCAACGCCATATTGCACATTTTTTTCATTTATGATTGTGTCATTTAGATTTTGCCATTTAGATTTTGCCTACTTAAAGGCTGGCTGATTAGACTGGTGCAGAGCTCTTTGGGAAGTGATATAAATGCTGGTATCAACTACTATTCACTTACTGACTTCATAGTGTTTCTGTTTGATGTAGGGAGCATTTTTTTAATAATTAAAGTATTTCAAAACCTGTAAAAACTAACAAGATATGAATCAGTAGAACTCCATTAGATGTTCTGATGGTAGCTTATTTTGTGGTTCAGAAATGCCAAAGCTATCCTGATTTCCAAAATTTTCAGATATAAACCCTTACTCTTATTATTAAAATTCATAAAATTTATTTCACAGACATTTATGGTATGCTTTATACCATCTTTTGCAACAATAGAGAACCTATCCATAAGGTAGGCATATATGTATCTAGCTAGATTTATAGCTGCTAGTGTTTTCGGGTACAAAATACTCAGAAGGTCCATTTCTAAGAAATTATTGGAGATTTGGTGTATCACACAGTTTAAAAAAATTTTTCCAAGTTTTTTTAAAGGACAGTGTCCGTGACTTGCATGTTTTTTTTTTCAAATGCGGAGGTTCTCCTAGCTCTGTAACACACCTTGGTTCTGTGTTTGTCAAGGTGTTAGTTCTCATATCTTACTAATTTATGGATTACCATACTGTTGCATTGATTACGATTCCTCTTTTCTCTGGCAAGAAATAACCTGCAGTGCCTGCGAAGTATGTGTTCAAGAATATGGCTTACATTATTTGTGTCCAGTGAAAAGTGTTCACATTTTTGAAACATAACCAATTTTCTGCCTTTTCTTCAGCTGCAGTCAGAGCACTTTATTCTTCTGTTACTGTTCCTGTAGTGAAGGAATGTTTGGGAGAGGGGTTGGCACTCTGATGTACTTAATACGTTCAGTTTCTTCCCCTGTGTCCATCTCGTGTAAATATTCTCCATTTCTGTGTTCTTTCATATTTGCAAATATATATATGGATTACTGATTTTTTTCCATGAGTTCTCAGTGCTGTAAATAAACCCAGAGGCTTTACATCTATACAATCTCAAAAGGCAGAATCTAAGAAGTAAAACCTACAAGCTTAGGTGAGCTCAGCTGCTAATATGCAGAAATAAGCTGGTTTTAACATGCTTTTTAAGAAGGTAGGAGTTATTTTTGCAGTGAAGTCCTCTGAAGAGAAGTCCTTCAGTGACTGTGTAGCTCAAAGTACCCAATTTTTGCTCTAAATGTAAACATTCTTGTTTTGGTCTTTTATATAACCACAAATATAAAGATTTGCTTTTATTTTGTTTCTAACTGCATCATATACATCTTCTTATTGCATAGGAAATACACTTACTGCTATTATTGACACTGTCTTGTAGTGATATTTCAAATTTAAATTGTAGAAATCCAGGTCTTTGTGTGATGGCTTTCTTCCTATTCATGCACTTGGTTTGGATCATTGTATATTCAGCGCAACAGAAGGCCAAAAGCCCTTTAAAAACACATTAATCACATTTAAACTTGTTACCAGTGCTGTTCATAACAGCTACAGGACATATGTATCAAATCATGCTAATATACTTTTTCAGTATGCTTCCCTTTCCTACCTCCCTTCTACCATTGTGATTTGTATTTGGCTACAAAAGCAACTGTTGTCTCTAATCAAAGTAGGAAAATGTAGTGTTCATAGTTTCAGTATGCCATGAATAATGAACAGTACATTTTTTGTGGTTCTGTGATTAGTTTGTGATAAAGTATACTATAAACGTAGCTCTGGCATTGTCTCCAGTTTTGTGTTTTTTTTTTTTTTTTTTTTTTTTAAATGTATCAGTCCCTTTATTTACCAGAATCACACTGAGTAAAAGTTTAACTATCATGTCAAGGCTATCTTCTCAACAACACAACAGGCAAACTTAAGTGAATTAGAGAACAAAGTACAAATGTGTTTGCAACCAGCATTTCCATAAGATAATTCGCATTTCACTGTGTACTTACGGAATGCCACTGTGACACTTGGTTGATGTATATATGCTGAGTAGATAAGGGAGGGGGAATCATGTTGTAAGATACTTCACTTGTTGACTCATGGGCCCTTCAGTATATGTTATAGAGTCTTCTGTCCAGACCCAACTCATTTCTGCCCATTTTAAGTCTAATTACCCCTGTTTCAAATAGCGCATACAATTAAAAATGTTAGAATTCCACTTATCTATGAGTGAACTGCCTCATGTGTTGGCAATTATGATCATGGTAGTCAAGTTTGCCATCTCACAGACATCACCTCCAGTGAGCTAGCAAAGTTGCTATGCTATGAAGAGACTTTAAAGAGACAAAACCTGGCCCTGTTAAAGTCAATGGTGGTTTTGCTCGTGACTCCGATGGCTTCAGGATTTGTAAGAATTGTTTCAATATGTCCTAAGATCAGCTTTCTCAGAGAATTATGTGCAAATGGGTCTCTTCTCCACTAACACTGTGCCCCTCTGGACTTTGGAATGAGGGGATTCACATAGGGGCCAAGAGCAGCTCATTGAAAACTCCCTTTCTGGACCATAGAAATGAACATGCGTTTCTGAGAATACAACTAAGAAGTTGCATCATGTTATCTGGTGTATCTTATAATTTCTGACTAAGAATTTTAGAATTTATCCCTAAATATGCCAAGTCTTTTGACTAAGTGTCATGGCACCACATTAGTTTAAAAGTAATACAGTCACACTTTATTATCTTGCATGATTCTGTGGAACAACCCCCTTTAAAATATTGTAGGATGATCTAAATCCTTTTTTTTAGTTGCTGGTATTATTTTAAATGCCAGAACAATCACAAAAGAATTTTAATTTTACTAAGGAAATATATTTTTAAAAAGATTAAAGCTTTGCTTCTGATTGTTAAAGCAGTATTAAAACAAGGTGGAAATGTGTTTGTAGTTAACTCACAGAGGACTTGGTGTCAGAAGAAATGTCATTCTGTATTCTCCTTTTTAGGAAGGTGGCGTTGACCAGATGTAAGCTCAGAAGTGGCAATTGTCATTCACGTAAATGACTAGTAGGTTTATCATGCCAGTCTGGGGCTGTCTTGAATTTTGGCAAAAGGCAAAGAGCAGACCCATAAGAAAAAAGTAGTCCTCATGGGAACAGTAAAAATGTGTTGGTATTGTTTAATTCTTTCATAACATACTAAATTAATTTATTTGTTTTTGAGCCTTTTAAAGTATAATGCCATCAGGGAATGTGTTTTTCATATAGTTCTCTTACAAATATATTAAAGTTTTAGGGAGAGCAGTCTATGAGTAAACACCACTGGTCATCCATATTGGGTGACTGGGAGACAGAAGGCTTGAGTTTTTGCTGCTTTACATTCTGTATAGTTGGCAATAGTGCAAAGTGATCTTATCTGCACATTTTGCAATCTTTTTGCACAAATGTAGACAACTGTAGAACATGCAGGATTGTGGAGTATCAGATTCATATTGTTCATAAATTTTTGCAAAGCACCCTGTCATAATACTTATCGTTTGGTAGATGCTTTTGACAACTTTTCATGTTTGACTAGTAATGTATAGTTCAGTTGTGCTTCTTCCAAACCACTCAAACCATTGCATGATATGCTCTGGAATAGGCCATTAATTCTGAGAGGTGAATGAAACTTACTCTTCAGTTAGCTCATTGTTCAGTTGGATTATCTGAGTAGGAGAACCCTATTGTTTAAGTAAATTGAAGTAAATCGAAGGGAAACATATTCTCTGTTCAATATACAATGCTAATAAAGAATCTCTCATATTTTGTTCCCTATTGTTCCATTGATCATTCACAAGGTAATAGCTTTAAAATGCCAACACTGCAAGAAAAACTAGCTTTACAGTTTTTTGGAGAGATACCAACACCAGAACCAAGTATACTGTAATTAATTCTCTTCTGTTTATATGGAGCAATTTTTATCTCTGAAGCTGTACATGTTAAAGAGGAAAAAAACCCCAGATTTTTCCCAGATGATTCACCATCTTTGCCCATTACTGTAAGTATCTTCTGTTCTCTACCATACATCCTGGCAGGTATTTTGAAGAGAGAAAAAGAACAGAAGCCATTGAAAGCTCCTGGAACTGTCAGGTTTCTCCAGATACTGTGCAGCTGTCCACTTACCATCTGTAATACATTTCTGTGACTCATCATACATATCTAGACATAGAGAAAGATAGGATATCAATCATTTTTATGAATACTGCAAAGATCAGAGTTAACCTCTGGGTCAGAAGCACTTCATTTGTTTGGAAACATAGAAAGAAGTTGATGCTTGGACACAGCTTGGCAGGTTTCCCTTGGAATCAGTGGACCTCTGCCAATTTATGCCATGCTCCTCATTTGCAAAATCCCCCTTACTGAGTCCACTGACTATTCCTTTCAGCAGACTTCGTCTTTTTGATTTCCTCTTGATATTGTCATGAAATGAAAGTAGCAGTGGTGAGAATAATAGAAGTTCTATACTTTATAATGAAGACAAAAGAGTCTTATAAACTCTCAGACTGAAATTAGAAGGACCTATTCCTTATGTACTGTTGAATTTAACTTCTGATTTTTTTCTGGACAGTTAACATACCTATTTTCCATTACCAGATCTGCTAACAAATATGTTAGTATGTATCTAACAGTTCCTGTGTGATATTAGCCACCAGCACAAGTCCACTATGGCCAAACTTGAGCTTTTTAACTTCTCACCCGGATCTTTCCCAATATCTTTCTTGCCTGATCACCATTTCACCTACTGTTCAGGCCTTTGACCTGGAAAGTCATATGCAACAGAAACCTTTTTCTAAGTCATCACTTTCAGATCTTGATGCCTTTTTAATAGAAATTATCTAAGACAAGCCATTCTCATCTATCTACATTCAACCACATCTGTCCTATCAAATGTGAACAACTTTAGTTTTACAGCCTTTCATATCCTCAGCCTTTGTCTCATTGTTCAAATGCTATCTCCAAGCTGGCCTTCCACTTGGCTACTGATGCCAACCTTCATTTCTTGTTTTTGATTTCAAGCAATTACCTTTGTGCTTTCCTTTCTGCTGCTCCTAATGCTTGAAAAGAGTTTCTTATAACCAGCCACTAAACGAATCTGTAGTTTTACTCTAGACCCTAAAAACTCTCTTTTTTTTGGTCATAACTAAAAGAAACCTTGGCAAAAACTAGGTCACTGGTGGTATATCACTACAGGTGGGACTACCTGGTGTTGTGTTGTTGCCTTTGGTATTTATTTCTCACCCTTTCTATGCCCATAATGTAATTACTTTGGGGCAGAGTGATGTGTGTTTTGCTTATGTTGCCACTGTGCCCAGCACAAAGGTATCTTCATCCCTAAATAGTGTTCTTAAGCATGAAGCAAAGTTAAATAAGCCACAGCATGTTAGGAAATGTCAGAGTGCCAGTCCTCACTGATTCTGAGCATGTATCCTGCAGAAGCCATGAGCCTAGAGAAAACTCCAGTGATCATCTGCTACCTCAGCTTCTGTTGGAGGGGTGATAGATAAGTGTGTCACTGAACACTTGCATTATGTGGGCTATCTTCAGCACTTAGGTCATACAAAAAAAATATAAAAGGACTGTGGAAGTACACTGATAAAATCTCTGACAATTGAGTTGTGGGTTCTGTGAGACATGTCTATCTGAAATTATAGAACATCTGGGAAAAAAGTGTAGTAGGACTACTCACAGCTGCAGCAGGAGCTGCTGGAGAAATCTTGCAAAAATTGTAACTAAATATTCAAAATATAAGAAAACCAGATTACAGTTAGGATTAGATAATCCCTAACATGATTGGGGAGCACTAGTGTTCAGATGATGAACAATGTGTGCCATAAAAAAACAAAGATAAGCTGCAAGATCAGGCTACACTTCAGTGAACCTAGAAAAATGTCCCCGTCTTAAAGATATGAGATGACAATTTCACTCCATGTTTTCTCATTCCTTGCTGCAGAAGAAAACTCCAGGACTTTATAGTAGGAATGTTACCTGCAGATGAACTTTGTGTTTTTATAAATAATATATGCTTCCATGCCCAGGTTTAGTGGTTTTGCACCACCCAGACAAATACTCACCTGGCCATGAAACCTCTCTACTCTTAAAAGAGAACTGACTCAGGAGCCTGAAATGCAAAGGCAGTTCTACAGGAAATGTGAAGGTGAGATACTGAGAACAGAAGGGATGGTCAAAAGATGCTGAGATGAAGAAACAAAATACAGAAAACATAAGCTGGAAAAGCTGATAAATTGAGAGGTTGGTTTTCTGAAGAAAGGAGCAAAACAGGAACTTGATGGCTAGATGTTACAGAAGACAGGAATGGGTGACGATGGGAGAGAGAAATGGGGAGAGTATGGTTCTTATTTTTGTCTTCTGAAATGTCTATTTATAGCTTTTCAATGCTGTGATAATGAACTGATGTTTTGGGTAACTTGCTGCAAGTCAACCCCTCTCACTTCTAGTAAATCCTCAATTTTTTGGGAAAATTCATAAGAATGTCAGTGTTTCCACATGGAGTCATAAAATGCATAGGCAAGGTCTCAAGCAGTAGCATACTTGAGACCATAACAACATGTATACCTCTTCAGGAACATGAATCTTAAATTCCCTGTCTGTGTTTTCCTGTGGTCAGGAAAAGCAATGGCTAAAAGGGGAATTTGTTTTTCCAAACAGTGGAACAAAGCGTATAATGTTGGAGAGTAAACAGATCGCTTATATTCAAGAAACTTAAAAAATATTATAAAATACAAAAGAAAATCACCCTTTTCTTAGGACTGGAGCACCTCTCCTCTGAAGACAGGCTGAGAGCGTTGGGGTTGTTCAGCCTGGAGAAGAGAAGGCTCCAGGGAGACCTTATTGTGGCCTTCTAGTACTTAAAGGGGGCCTACAGGAAAGATGGGTAGGGACTGTTTCTCAGGGAGTGTAGTGATAGGATGAGGTTAATGGTTTTAAACTGAAAGAGGGTAGATTTAGACTAGTTATAAGGAAGAAGTTCTTTGCTGTGAGGGTGGTGAGACACTGTAACATGTTGCCCAGAGAAGTTGTGGCTGCTCCCTCCCTGGAAGTTCACGGCCAGGTTGGACAGGGCTTTGAGCAACCTGGTCTAGTGGAAGGTGTCCCTGCCCATGGCGGGGGGTTGGAACTAGATGATCTTTAAGGTCCCTTCCAACCCAAACCATTCTGTGATTCTATGATTTTATGATTCAGTGATTCTATAACTTGCAAAGCCTTTGCATCTTTTCTGATTTATAACAGAGTTGTAAAACTTAAGCTCCTTTAATTTAAAGCTCCTTTTATTTATTTTTCACTCAGTTTTTATTAGAGCAATAAATATTTTCATGGTCTTAAGAAGTAAACAACAAGTCTTAAAACAACTAATTATTTGTAAAATGCTTTTCTGATATTCCCTTCTTGAGTTAGTTATGAAAAGCATGAGCAGTCCTTACAATACAGAGGGAAACTAACACCCCTACTGGTTATCAGTTTATGATGTAGTGAACATCAGTTGAATTAGCCTGAATGCTTTCTGTGGTGGAAAGTGTTAGAATTTACTTCGAACTGTAAAGAGTCAAATACTTAGGAAAGAAACCCCAACAAACTGTAAAATGCTTTATTAGTGTTGTCAAAAATTAGTCACTAGAAACCAGCAACAACTCAGATTTTCCCTTGTGGTATGTTGCTTGCAAGAGCAGTGCAGACTGTGTCATGCAAGTCTGAATCACAGGCAATCCACACAATGTGGTATGGAATCACATTGTCCCTAGACTGGCCTTTGGGAAGAATGGAATTCTTGGAGGTCCTTAGTCCAAAGACATTGCAGGCAATGAGTCCAGGTAGGTCTCATGACTGAAGTAGGTCTGTCTCTAGAGTCTTATTTTCTAGGTCTGTCTCCCCTCTTACCTGCTTTGGGTCAATTGAGATAATCAGGAAATAGAAGGGAGTAGTCCCTGCAACCTTGGGGATGTTTGGCTTATAAAACTAGATTTTCTAGCAGTGTGCAAGAAGAAAAATGTCAGAGGAAAACATATTGCCCTCACCTCCCTCCCCTTGCCAAAACCCACCACCAAACCCAAGAAATACTGTACACAGGCCGGGGAGAAACTCACTGTTTATTTCAAGCTACTGTTAGGAAGCTGTTATTTATTTAAAACTTCAAACAAGGTTACAAAATCATAAGCATAAAAATCAGCAAATTATGTGCTCTTTCCCCCCTCCTCCCCCCAAAACCACAGTATGACAAATTAGCAGGGGCCTGCAGCAATCAGAAAAACCCAAACCTTTGCTCTTTCTTCACAGAGGTTTTTAAGAATAAAGCTCATAAATATTGAAACTACCTAGGACAGTAGATGAAGAAGCTCACAGGGTCACTGTCAGAACCTGGCTTTCCCTTGACTGCCCCCATAGTAAAGCTTTTCATGTTGGATCCAGAGACGACTTGTGCATGCAGAAATGTCTTTGGTTTTACTCAGTATCAGCCAATAGTGGACAAAATACTTCTAATATGGCATTTTGGGTAGAATTCCTTCTTGGCGATGATGCAGCAGCAGTAATATGGGGAAAACAACACTGGATATGACAGAAAACATGGCTGGACAGGCATGTGATCATTCCATCTGCATATTATAGAAGAATCTCTGCAGGCAAGAGCACAGTCAATACATAGGTCTGCATTGTGTGTTGGCATGGGTGCCCAAGAAGAGTCTATCACTTCGCATGTCCAGGAGGCCAGCCTTGCAGTGCCTCTGGCTTCACAATGTGGCAACCTACAAAGTATCCTCAGGGTTATAGACAGCTCCCTTATTTCACAGTCCATATCACCGCAAAGTGTTGAAGTCCTCCTAAGAAGGCCCTTGTGTTTTGGACTCCATGAGATAGATGGGCTAAACACTTGAGGCCTGCTTGTCCCAGGCATAACTGCACTGGAAACATAGGAAAGCTCAGTCCTTTGCTACTGACTAGCAGCATGTCCTGCCCAAAGGCTGAGTTTGACTAGTGGCTTTAACTCCTTCATACAGGGCACAGCTGCTGTCTTAGCCTATGGGCTAGAAATGAAACTGGGGGAGGAGATAAGGTCCTGCACGACTTGGGTATCAGGTTGGGAAGAGAGGTAAAATCTCCCTCTCACTGTAGCAGTCTTGCTGGGTAAAGCCTTTAGACTCTGTTGATGAAGAAGGGAAAATGTCATTTGGTTTGAAAAGGCAGTTTCTCTGCATGCCCTTTGGTGCTAGTTTCCCTTGTTTAGTGTGTGGGTATCCTACATGACAATGGGAAAGAGAGAAATACTTTAGAAAAACAAACAAACAACTCCTCCCTCTCAAAAAAAAAAAAAAAAAGGAAAAAAAAAAGAAAAAGCAATAAGAGACTGTGGTTGTAAAACCACAAAAATTGGCAGTGAGACTCCAAGGCAAGTGTAAGCCTTAAAATTTCTTTTAGCTCTTAAAAAAAAAGTCCAAACCAAAAAAACCCCAAAGCACAACAACTCTCTTTCCATGGATTCCAGCTTAATGATGCTCCCCCCCTCCTTTTTTTTTTTAGGAAGATTTGAAAAAATTTTTTTAAGCTTTGGCGTAACTATTTTTTGCTGTTTTATGTTCTACAAAGAATGTTGAATGATTTTTTTCCTGTTTGATTTTTACTTAGAAGTTTAAGAAAAGCCAGGTCTGCTCTGTTATGGTTTTCCCAGTGATTTCGTGGATATCTCAGAGGATAGGTATTGATTTCTTTCTCAACAGAACAGCAGGAGTGAAAATGTTGACTCTTTAACAAAGAAAATCTTAATCAAAGCCGGTGTTGGTTGCTGAAAATAAAGAGTAATTTAAAACAAAAAAAGAAACAAAGGCTTTAGAATAGTCTCACTTTGCAGTTTCTTTTCCCCAGTTGTTTAGTTTTCACTCTCTTGACTTTTGTAATATGATGTGGTCAATCATGAGAGTCATTGACAGCAGACTTTCTAGTACAAAGGGATAAAAGTAAGGGGAAAGAAAAACATACAAGGAGGGCTAATATTTAGAGAGGAGCTTCCAGCTCTGCATGTAACATGCTCTGTGACAAAACTTTTTGTACTTTAGTTCCTTGTTAGGTAAAGTATAGATGAGAATACTTACACTATCTTTTGTCAAAGTGTACTGATACAAGGATATAAAATCCTTCACGAATTATTCTTCCTGTGTGTTGGAGAAGTGGTATTTTATTCTGTTTGTGTATGATGGTGACACAGCCCTATTAGCTTTTGTTGACACCTAAAGTGCACAGAGTAAACAAATGATATTAACAGGGAAAAGCAAATCTGAGTATTTAAAATGGTGTCCATTAGGTAATCTGCTTTGATTTTAGTGATACAAATAAAAAAATTCTAGATACCGGTATCTTGTCCCTGTAAAGCATCTCCTTTTCACAGGTTACCAAAGGGGTGGGAAATAAATAAAGGTATTTTCATTTGCACCTCTCAGAAAGAGGATGTCATAGAATCATGGAATACCAGCTTGGAAGGGATGTCAAGGATCATTTGGTCCAACCTTTCTTGGTAAAAACATGGTCTGTCTAAGACAAGATGGCCCAGCACCCTGTCCAGCTGAATCTTAGAAGTGTCCAATGTTGGGCAATCCACCACTTCCCTGGAGAGATTATTCCAATGGCTGATATTTCTCATTGTGAAAAATTTTCCTCTTGTGTCCAATCAGAATCTCCCCAGGACTAACTTGTACCCGTTGTCTTTTCCATGTGACCTCTTGTAAAAACAGAGTCTCCATCTTCATTGTAGTCACCCTTTAAATACTGAAACATGGTGGTAAGGTCTCCCCTAAGCCTTTTCTTCTCAAGGCTGAACAAACCCAATTCTCTCAGACTTTCCTCGTATGGCAGGCTGCCCGGTTCTTTGATCATCTTTGTGGCCCTCCTCTGGACCCGCTCCAGCCTGTCCTCATCTCCATATCAATGATCAGTTCTGGAAATCTTGGGTGATAACCAGTTGTGGATGAGAGTGGGCATGGTAGGAGTGGTAATGCAGGGCTAAGTGCATTTTTGACTATTGATGAGACTGTTCTTTTCAGTATGAGCTGATGAGAATCTGTAAACACCGAATGGGGCAGCAGTCACCACTGGAGGCCAAACAACAAAAAGATCCCTCATAAAATGTGGTGATTCAACTGTATGGATACTCTCTAATGGCATGGGTCTTTAGTACGTGTGTCTCAAAGAGCCTAATTTCAAACTAATTGCAGCATAACTACTATGTAATTAATGCCTCAGGATTCCAAAACTCACTGTATTATGTCTGAGGAAAAAGGCTAATTAAGCACTGCAGACATTAAGGTAAATGCTGCTATATGGTTTCATGAGCTTTATTAAGATTAAAAAAATCAAATCCATTGTAGTTAAAATGAGCTATATACTATAAGAAAAGGGCTGAGATTCCTAAAGCAGGATTTAGGTAAGAATTCTCCAGGGCAAAAGAGATCTTGAACTCTTTTCTCCTCTCTGCCCCCAGCTGAAACTGGAGGTTCCTGCATTTCATGGGCATTGAGTTATGAACACAGACAGATTAAACTAAGATGTTGAAATGAGAGACACCTCCAGGTGACCCCCGTGTTCTACTTTTCTCATGGAAGTTGCTATCCATCTGGCAGGAATGGCTAAAGTGCATAGGTAGCTTCTGCTGAGCAACCAAAGGTCGTTGGCAAAGCAAGTGGTCAGAAATTTTCAGGTACCTGAACATGCCAGATTGTAGATAATTACAATTGAGGAGCTGCTTTGTGGACAATTTGATAATCTCTGCCACTGCAGGCAGTCATTGATTTAAAGACAAGGTGGGTGGAAAGGAGCAGTAATGACAGGGGGCTTCTGCCATCCAACTTTGACTCACCCCCATCTAGGCATCGACAGTCACTGACTGTTTTGTTTACACATTCCCCAGGATCCTGAGTGTTGTCTTTGTACATGCACCTTAGTATGGACAAGGCAAAGCAGCTCAATATCTAAATCACATACTGACCTGAAAGGGATCTAGGAATAGAGCATTCCTATGTTCATGTCTTCACATACCGGTATAGAAAAGAAAAAAATAGATCAGTTCTGTATGTGCATGAGAACATGGTATCTTGTAACTGTAAACAGCAAATAAACATGTTTCGTATGGACTTGCTGAGATGTTCTTTTGCATTCCAAGTTGAAACACAACAAGTCCATTAGTCCGAATTCCTTCCTTTCTCCCCTCCCCTGTGTCTTTTTGGTATGCTTAACTTTGAAATTTTGACATGATTGAGATGAATATGGTTGGGTTTTGTTGGCCACTTCTTTGGGATAGGGAAGGATGCTTTGCTAATTTCAAGAGATAAAAACAAATGTGTTGTAGCAGCATATTTTGAAATAAAGTAGTTTGTGTTTGAGTAATGTCAGAAGACATGTAAGAAGTTAAAGAGGTAGATGATACACCAGTGTGGAAAGGGCAAAGCTGGCAGATTTGTGAATTTCAGGATGGACTTAATCTATTAGAGATGTTCGCATGCTGAAAAATTTAATTATTTCACAAAACAACAGAGTGTCAGCTGCTGATTTATTTCTAAAAGCCACTGCAAGAGGTTTCGTCCAGTCTGCTAGTTGAGATACTTGAGCAGGAAGAGTGAGAAAGGTTCAGTCCCCTCTATCTAACGGGATGAAAACCTACATCTTCCACTGCCTGAGTTACACCTAGCTTCTAGGCTGTAAACTAGTCTTGGTTTGTGTGTCAGAGCATTCTTCAAATTACTCCATGAAGCTTTGCTACTGTGTAGGCAGTAGCTGGCTATTCACTTTGTCAGAGGAAGTGTGCAAGTGAGGAAGAGACACGCAGATTACACAAGGAGACCTGTTCTCTTTGCTCCCAGGACGTATTGTGCATTCTGCATGGAACTGCTGCTTGATACAGTACAGAAAAAGTCCTGGTAGAAGCGGAAAAAGAGATGCGTCCTTACTTCCAAGTAAGCTACCTAATGAACTTGCTGTGCTTCAATTTTTGATGTCTGTTTTGGGCCCAGAGCTTCCTGACTGTGCTTGAGACACTGAGCATACTTGTAAGTAGAAAACTTTCTCTGGAGATGTGACTTTGAGCTCCACTGAGCTAAGGGAAGAAATGAGATCCTTTACTGCCTGGGCAACCACTGGGTGATTGTATGAAGACAATCTGTTTTCAAAACTGTTTTCAATATAAAAGTGTGAACCATGCTTATTTTTTTTCAGCGACAGGTATGTAATGTGAGTAGAGGTGTAAATCAAACTGCCTTCCTGAATGAGCAGGATTTAAGGCATACTCTTAATATTTGCCCATGGACAGTTCTAGGTGATTGCCTTCTGAATATGTTGCCGTCAGGAGCTTGCATGGTGTGTTGGCTGTTTTGAATTCAATTCTGAGGCACTAACTTATCCTGTGAATTGAATAGACAGCCTGGTACTCCATTCCCTTTTTGAATTTTCCTGTGGGATCTGAGGTACTGAAAGATACATGTTATACTGCCTAGCATTGAAATATCTAAATCTCTTACTGGATCTTGTCCAATTTAGCTACAATTCAAATTAACATAGTTCACTTGTGAAGCATGGTTGGTAATTTTAATGTACATTTTAAAAAAAAAAAAGGTCTTAGTAATCAATATGTTAGCAAGAGGCTCATTCTGTGTAAGATTCCTGAAGGATTACGCTGCAGAAGAAGCAAGCGAACCCCATTAAACTGTCAAAATATTCATATCATGAAATATCATCATGCAAAAATATAAAAGTGAAAAACTCAAAGGAGAATCAACAAAGCGCAACTGTTACTGGCATTCTTCCTGGGATATCTTTTTTCTTGCCTTCTTCATAAAAACAATTATGAAAGAAGGACAATTAGCTTACCAGATTCACTGGTATGCTCTGGGAAATCTTTATGGTGAGCGTTTGAGCCTCAAAAGCATGCAAGTGAATCCTCTTTATATACACATGTATGCTGTATGAATTGCTGTCTGGAGGTCTGTTTTCTCTTGCCTTGCACATCATATTTTCCTTCCTACCACTAGAAAAAGCATGTAAATATCAGAATATTAGCAATTTATGTACCAATGTAAATGACTGCACAGAAGGAACTGGATAATTTTGCAGTTGTGATACCCCTAGTGGAAATAATTATCTCCAGTTTAAACACTATAAATCACAGTTTAAAGAAGTGCATGTTAAAGTAGACTTGCCTGTTTAGTGGCAGGTCTGCTTTCTCTCAGGAGTCAGTGTCTGAATGGTAGTTTATCCTGCTACTGCTTTTCTTCATTGGTCTTGTATCACTTCTTCCCAGCTTGTCTCCTGCTGAAATAATTGTGGTGCTAATAACAATGTGTGGGGAAATGACCAGATGTGCTAGTTTTCTTAGACAATTATACCAGTTTTTCCAATTTTCCAGACATTTTTTCATTTCTTTATTAACTCACCGGTGCCAGGAATTGGATTTTTCCAGTACATAAATCCTAATTAGTGAGCCAGAGGATTGAGTACTCCATTTTACTCCTGATGTGTCATTTCCCCTCTGTTCTAGCTTAATTGGCATTTTGAAAAGCCATCCCTTGAGTTTTTAAAGGTAAAAAAAGAAATACAGGAGTGTTTTGGGACAGAACAGAAATCTGGGAAAGGGATGAAAAATGGGAAGAAGGTGAAGTTGGGATCAGGGCCATCTGGTAGTTCTGGGATTGCAGAGCATGGAGGTCTGCAGAGTGTCTGAGCATCCCAGGGAGGCTGAAGTACTAGTTCACATCTGAGAGGTGTGAGACTGACTGGGTTAACTGTGGCAGGGGAAGAGATTTGGACAAAAAGGTGTTTTTCTGGATAGATAGGATTATAGGGAACTGAAGGGGTTTGTGAGGTTCTGACATTTACCTGGGTGGCAGAAGGAAGGTAGCCAATTTATGAGTGAGATAAAAAAGGTTGTGAGTTCCTGTTGGCATTGGTATGTTGAGGTTTGGGGCCATCAAAAGATGAGATGACAAAGTGGGGATTCTTGCCACCTTGCACTGGACAGTTTGCATCTTGGGAGGAAAAACAGGAGAGTGTGGGTAGAAGGTAGTGCCCTTTCCAGCTTCCTCCAGGGTGCTACAGAGGACAGAGGTAAAGGAAGCAAGCCTGATACATGCAGCCCCACAATTTACTGTGGGTGCCAGCTGGTAAGAAGGGAAATAAATAGCAAGACTTCCTGTCAGCTAGGAAGGGGTAACTCAGTTCAGATCTTACCCCATCTCCACAAAGGCCTGTCCAAAACTTGAATCTTTTGAGGTTCAGAAAAGGATGATTAATTCCTTTTTCATTTTTGTGCTAATGCATTAATTGGTTCCAGGCAGACTGGGAACAGCGGAGCCAAGATATTGCAAGGAAGGCTGCAGTCCAGGTAATTCGAGGTCTGTCAGGAGGCTGAGAAGCACCAGAGAGTTCATGATAAAACCTGGAGTCTTTTCCAAAATGTTTCATAGGTCCAGAAGGTCTAAACAGTGCCATGTTTTGGGGTGCTCAAAGAGAAAGAAAGAAAAGAAGGGAAATGTCAGAGTACTTTGGAGTTATTCCAGCACTGCTGTGCTGCCTTTAAAGGGAACCTCAGGAATTTGTCTTCTGACCCTGGGGACCGTATTTCTGGCTCCTGTGATCATCCTCCCAGCTGGGCAAGATCAGTCCTTAGCACTGCATACTAGCATTCCTTGTCCTGAGACATAAGCATTACCTTTTCTTATGACCCAGTTGAGTACTAACATTCTTGGCTGCATGCATGTGGGTGGCCCTCTTCATTAGCCAAAGCTTGAGCCTGTTATCTCTTTACTACCCACTTGGGTTGTTGATGGTTTAAAACATGTCATTGCAGAATTCATGCTTACCAGGTGCTCTCCCCTTCTAGCTGACTTGGTGTGTTCTCCCAGTATGAGTACTGCAAGAAAAACAGCCTAACAACAGTTTTCAGGGGGTTGCATCGCCAAATCCTGCCCTGCTAGTCAGCAACAGCACAGTATCACCAAACCACAACAGCTTTTATACGAGGCTTTTATTTAAAGGAAGTAAAAAAATGCTGGCTTTAGTCATATTAATTTCTCCTTTTTATTAGCTTTTAGGGAATGAGCAACAGCTCAGTGAGTTGTGTTTGTAACAAATACAGGTTATGAAATAAGTGTATTTCATTATTTGCTCATTTTGCAATGAAAGGCTCTCCAAATCTGCCTCCTAAATGGTTTAACTCAACATTAGAATTGATGCTGCCAAATACCGACTGATTCAATAGACGATGAGTTTCAAATTCCTCTTTTACATGGGGAATGTGATATAGAACAATGACCTCAATTTTCAGCTGTGTCCTCAGATTCACCTCTTTTTTGGCTGTCTTTTCTCTTTCAGTATCTTATCATAATTTTTCAAGTCCTGAGGGTTTTATAAGGGCACTACTGTTTAATAATTAGACACTATAGCTCTGATGTGTCTTCTGGTGACATCTTTTACAACTAACGAGCATTTAATAGAATGTAATTAGAAGCTCTGATCCTTAGACCTTGACCTGTCTAGACCTTGTATACATCTAAGTGACCAGACAGCCCTTAACACTCATTAGGAGTTATCTGCACCCCACTTTACAAAGCTATGTGAGGAAACTGTTTAGATTTATCCTCAAGCCACCTGCTTCGTAATCTGTTGCTGTGCACTCAGTTGATCCCACCGTCCTTATAGTAACTGGAAAGCTACCAATGATTTCATTTTAAAGCAAATATTCTAATTCAGGAAGCATAGAATGGAAAGCTGGTTGGTATATTTGTCAGCATGTGACCTTCAGAAAGCCTGTAATTAGGAAAGATTACTTCAATGCTATGCAGAAACTGGTCACGTAACTGTAAAACAGAAGCAAAACATCTAAAGAAAGTTAGGGAAATCAGCTAAAATGTATTTTGATACAGTATATTCAGCTAGGATATATTTGATAGTGCTCTTTTTACAGATAATATATTTCTCTTATTATTTCTGAAAGTCTCATATCTTTAAAGTAAATTAACACTTTTTATAATTGGTTTTAAAAAAAATAAATTAAAAGATTATATATGCATTTTTGACGAATAGCCTATTGGGCATGCCACTAAGAAACACAGGGAGCAAGTTTCGTTTGAATGTATTTTTGAATGTATATGCGCCTATGTTGTCAAATATTGTTAAATATACTTTTACCTAGTCCATAGACCTATTTCCTCTCTTTTTTACTTTTTGCCACTTTAGTTTCATCCTAATGGGATAGACTAGTTGTTGTCTGAGTTTCGAACTCAGACTTTGGAATCCATTGCCATCCCACATGTCTAGAGTTTTTTTAAAGATAAATGCAGCAAATCATGTAACAAAGAAAAGGAAAAATTAAATTCTTACGATTTCTTTGATAAATTTTTAGTGGCTTAGGTAAAGGATCCAAACACATTCTTAATACATTTGATCTTGATCCTTTCTGGAAACTGTTATATAGTATCAAATGCATCCATATATAGAAGACAGATTTTATTTAACAAAATGTCCAAATGATCTTGTTAATGCTAATACAACATTTCAATTATTTGTTTTTTGAAAAGTGGTCTGTTTTGAGATGTTAGTTGCAAATAGAGGAAATGAAGTGTTGATGTAGTAAGGAATAATTTACTATGTCTGGAAACTTCTAAAGAAAAACATCTGGATCAATTTGTTTACAAAGTCCCTGTAGATAAAAAGCACTATCTCTCCAAGGAATCAGTTTGTGCCCTTTCTGAAGAATCATTAAAAAAAAAGGAAAGTTGACTATCATCAAACACAGAAAGCTCCTGGGAATTTGTTTATTAAGGAATCCAAAGGAACTTTGAAATCCTGTTTCATAGGAGATCAGCTTGTTGCCGAAAATGTGATGTGGTTTTCTGATCTTAATTTAGCCTGGCCTGCCCTGTTTATCTGCTTCCCCCACACCCCTCATCTTAAAAAGTAATACATTTTGGAAGCTGAGAGTAAACACAGCATGTTAGAGGTATGCCAGAGCTGGATGTGAAATGGAGATAAAACCTTTGGTTTCACATGGACAAGAACATCCTATGATAATTAAAGTGTTTTGTAATGGAAGAAATAAACCTTTTCATTTTGAAGGTCCAGCTCTTGGTGATACTGAATTCTGTGGGAGATGGCCCCCAACTTAGAGAAAGACATATATACGTTGAACCTGTGCTTGAAATGTTCTTTAGCAAAAGAGCAAAACAAGAACTTTTTTGTATTCAGCTACCACAATCTGGAAGAGCATAGAACTCCATTTGCTGATATTGCAACTGCTCTTGAAAGGTATTTTGGGTTCCTCCTTTAACAAATATAGCCACAACCATTGATATCATCACAGTGAAGTTTGTCCTGACTTTATCACTAGGCTAAATTACAATGGTAATTTTATTTAGAATGCTGGTAGAGTCTCCTGATGGGACTGTAGGTGTTCTGAGAGTAAAGGGGGCTTTGAAAGTCTTTTGTTATAGTTAGTACAAGCAACAGTTAGCTATGTTAGCAGTTAGTTATAGCCATAGTTCCTGAGGTCTGTACCTGAATATTGTGTGTTTTCAAGAGCAGCTTCATGCACTTCTCTGATTTCTGGTATTTTTTCAGATGTTTTCTGCATTTACAGGGCTTTATCTTGAAAAGTGAGTCTGAGCCATGACAGGTAGAGTTAATGGATGTTTTCCTCTAAAAGGACACTTTTTACAGGTCTTGTCTGTGACATGATTTTTTTTCTGTTCCAAGTTTACCTTTTATGCATCCTTTGAGTCAGAGTACTGATGCAAAATACTAACATTGAAATTTAATTTTGTGGTTAGAGATTTGTCATGCTCAGATACCTCTGTTGCTTTCTTGAAAAGTTCAGAAACATGGGCTTATATTGTCTATATAGCCATCCTGTTTCAACTCCAAGGGACATGTCTTTCCCGGTAGTACATTTTTTCTGATGTTGAGAGAAGTGAAATCTCCATCCCTCCTGTGGGACATTATCCTTGGAGCGTCAAGTGAATTAAACAACCATGCAGAAGAAGAATGGCTCTGGGACAGAACACGTGTCTAATTCCATCCTAAGTTTGGTTATGAATCTGAAGGTTGTGGTTCAGACAAACTTCAGAGCTGTATAAATTCAATTGCAACTCAGCATTGTCATCCACAAAGCCCAGCTGAGAGTCCTGTTGTTGTTGACAGTATACTGAGCTCATAAAGAATCTGGGCTCAACACAAACAAACAGGATCATTATATAAATCAAAAGAAGATGAAAGTAGAACCCACATCTTTCAGCTTGAATACTAAAAGTCTGCCAGGAGGAATAAAAGATATATCCTGTAAGGGTGATGAGTTGCAATTTCCTTTTGAGTTCTCTTATTTTACATAGTAAAAAGAAGGGGAGAATGGCCTGATTAAATCATATGGGTATGGATTCCTTCTCACTCCAACATACAGGTTTATTTAAAATAAGCATGCAGTTCTCACTATTTTTAGTTCATTTTATGACCATTACACCCAGCCCTGTGAAATGATACTGGTTGTCTCCATCCCAGAGTTCTGAAAGGAGGAAAGAGTATTTGTTTTTCCCAAGAAAACACAGCAAAGTCATTATACTTGCCTGGATTAAATGTTGTGCTGTTTCTAGATCATACAATATTTATTTAATCCTGTGTTCTCTTGCAGAGGGAGTTTTCATGCAGATGTTGAGTAATCTCCCAGTAGAGTGGAGGACATTGCAAAGGACTGGAGTTTTATGCAGTGTTTCTGTTTCCTGGTGTGGATAATAACTGATTAATGAGATGTATTTATAAATCTGTTGATAACAATCAGTAGATTTTATGATCTGCAGCAGTAGGGTCTCAGAAGTCACTACATATATATTTTATTTTAAAGTGGTTTAATCACACAACCCAATGTTTTAGGTTTACTTTGCAGATATGTTTTCTTCTGTAGTTTATTTAAAACCAGAAAAGCAATTTAATAGTTTCTTTATTTTGTTGGTTAGTGAAATAATCTCATGGTCTTCTGGTAATTGCTGGAGAAATTAATGGAGTTTTTGGAAAAGGTTCTATGATAAGTAACAATTTAGAGTGAGATCCAAAAAAGCACTTAGATGCCTAAAGAGAAATTTAGGCAGAATCTAGGTACCTAAATCCAAGGGAGTGGTTCAAACACCCTGTGTGGAGACACAGAGACTCTGCACTGCTGAGGCTGCTTAGGTTGCTGAGAACCCAGCATTCTGCTAAAGCATATGCTCTGCAGTGCTGTTGTCTTTGTGGAGCTGAACACTGAGCTATCTTTTCCCTTTCTAAGATAACACGGTAGTCATAAACTAATTGTCCTTCTACCTACACCCCTTTTTGGAATTTAAATCCAGTTGCTACGCATCAACTTATCACCTAGGTACTAGTAGTATGGAATTCACAAAACACAATCTTCATCTTCATTCAAAGTGGAGGCCTCCTATTTGTTGCTGTAATGTAATAGGATTTCCAGTTTCATTTATTATTGATTAGAGATATGTAATGTATCTTTGTAACAATAACAACCATATTGTCTATCCATACTAGAGTTGAATAATTTAACCAATTAAAAGCAGTTGTAAGAGATTTTTTAGCATGCTGCCTGTCCCTGAATTTGTCTTGATCCTGTTGATTATATCCAGGTGTTTTTATTGGAAGTGGTTGAATTATTCATTATTAATGCTAACTTAAATAATATCAGACTGGAAATGGTCTATGTCAGTGGAGGATCCCACCAGATTTGCTGATTTCAACATTGGCAAAAAACTTACAAAACCATTACCTCTTACTTCTATTTCCATCTTCTGTTATTCTGGTTTAACTTCCAAGTCTCTGCAAAGAGACCTCTTCTTTTTATGGCTTCTTTCTGCTGTAGACATGAGATCATTGAAGAGAAATGTAGTTTTGATGAAATATTTTGCTCCACCAGCCAAATGAAAGAACAAATTAATTCCCGAATCAAGGGTTGGGGATCTCCTATCAATACACTTACATTAAGGATTGCAGTACTCAACTGGGTTTCAAAAAAAAAAAAAAAAAAAGGCAGTGAATCCCTTCTCTTTGGCCACATCTTCTGGTCTTTTAAAATGCAATGAAATAATGAAATGATCCTCTACACCTCCAATCCATCCTTGGAGGTGCAGTGGTATGAAGCAATTGCTATGTCCACATCTTTGAATATGTAGTGTTCCCTTCTCCAGATCTTCAAAAAATGAGGGATTAAATGCAATCTGTAGTGCTCAGCATGCATAATTTTGCACGGATGGGTCAAGTAGTTCTGTAGTATATCACATCTTGCTAGAATAAATTGGAAGATATAGATTGCCATCACATTTTAGAACCAGAACTCGTGTGTCTTGTGTGACAAAGTGCCTGCTGAGTCTGCTCTGCAGTATTATGAGCAGCCTCAGCTTATTGTATTTTCACTGTTGTGAATGCTGGTATTTTATAGAAACTGAGCCTATTTTCAGTTGTTTAGGAGAGAAGCTGGCACAAGTATGTCTGGGAAAGAAATCCTTCATAAAAATATCTGCTCTGGTGCCTGCCTTTCTTTCACAGACAGTAGACAGGAAAGTGGACGGATACCATAAAGCTTAAAAGGTAACACCTTGGAGTTTCAAGCCTATATGCATTTTTTGTGTGTGTTGAAAATGATTTTTTGCAAGAATTATTTATACAGTTCATGAGCTTACTAAGGTTTTGGTTAGTACAGAACTAAAAAAAGGCAGTCAGGAAGGAGGCAGGATAGTACTGAGATGGTGCTGGTAGTGTTAAGATTTAATGAATAGTACTAGGAAGGTAACAACAGTGCTTGTATGCAGTAAAATAACTGAACCTTTCTTCAACATATTCTGCGAATATAATATCATCAAACAGGCTGCTGCTGCTTCTAGTATACAGCGTCCATCATGAACAGTGATCTAAAAATGGCCATGGCAGTAAACAGCATGAACTTAAATCTACTGCAACCCCTGATACAGTCCACTGCAGCTCAGCTACATATTTGATAATCAGATTTGTTACAACAACTGTTTGTAGCCATGAGGAAGTGAGAAGAGCTGCTGTATGGCAAAGAAATGTGTTGTGACCCCTCAGCTCAGAGGGCAGGGTGCACAAGTGAACATCCAGAGCTCCTCTCTTCATACTGTATGCTGCTGCTTGCTGGAAAGAGAAAGTCATAATACCATTTGAATTTCTATCGTATTCAGCCTCACAGAATGGATTTCCATTGATGGGGTGAATGAATAACATGGCAGATTTAGTAGACAGTTGCCATGATGTACTCAGGCCTCTGCAAGGCACTTGACTGGGTTCCACATGGCATTCTGATTTAAAAAAGAATAGTGCTATGCAAAATCGGTGTAGTCCATATTGTATGAATTAAAAACTGCTTAGCTGATAGGTCATAAAAAGGAATTATGGAATTCTTCCCTGATGAGAGCATTTGTAGTGCAGCCTGGCTTTCAATTTCTTTATCAAGACTTTGGAATAAAATATAATGTTACAGCTGGTAGAATTTGCAGATGGAATAAAAAAGGGCAGAGAAAGAAATATGATTTATAATTGCAGTTGTCTTAGATTTTCCTCCAGATTCTGTCTTTAAAATGCTGGCTGGACCATTGTGCAGGTCTGTGGAGCATGGATCTGGACACAGTGTGCTGCCATTAGTATGAGGAACAGTGCTCATAATGGAGATAGTTTACCGGTATGCACAACCCTAAGGCTTGATAAAAGTACTCCTCTGAACAATATAGACCAATATAGGTAAACTAAGGGTCATATATCTAAACACAACAAATGTTGCTATGCTTAGAAGGTAGAACTCTGTATTAAATCTTGAATAGCATTCAGAATAAAAAGTACATAACTAATTGAACATGAGCATCCCCTGTAGTGGTGTTACTGAGAGGGCTAAAAATGATTCTTGGATAAATGTAAAAATAAAAAGAATAAGAAGATTATATTACTTTTGGATGTGGCATCAGGGAGGCCACTAATGAAACAGTGTCCAATCCTGTAATCATTATTTTCACAGTGAAGTTGGAAGGTGTTGAACTAACATACACAAAGCGATCTTAGAGTTTCTAAAACATAGGTCTCTGATAAATGAGCTTTGTGAATTTAGCTGTATTTATCAAAGGTGTGATTTCCTCTGTCCACTAGGCAAACAGCCTAAAGTGCTAATGTCAATGGTAATTAATAGTGAAGGAGCAATCTACCTAGATTTGTGGTGCATTTTCCACCTTTAAATCAAGAGTGGGTTGCTTTCTAAGAAAGATCTATAGCACAGATGATAGCAGTGTCCAGTTACAGCAATGACACAGGTCTCACAAAATGAACTGCTATAGTTAATGAAGTGTAGAAGATCTGATACAACTAGCTCATCATAATTTTGCTCTTACAGACCTGTGATGCTGGATAATGTGTAGTCCACAGAGGACAAGAATTTGGTATTGATACAACTGAGTACAGTTACTGCTTTATTTCAAATTGTGGAAGCTTGTGCTTTTGTTGTTGCAAGCTCTATTTCAGCCTTAATGGAAAAGGAAAAGGGATAGAGGGAGAATTTTGAGGGAAGAATACAGTGAATTCTTAAAGTTTTTACCTTCCCATTGGCAAGATTCAGTTCATGATGTACAAATAAACTAAAATCCACTGATCAGGTTGCTTACAATATCCAGAGAAGTGTTGTTCTTATTCACTACCAGTGGAAAGATGCTTAAAAATGGTGCATAGAACTAAGAAACAGTAGCAAAAGTTTTTCAAAAACAGCACTGAGATTTAAGTTTTGTCTTTGAATTCTGAATGCTGTTTTAAATTTTACCTGTCCGCTTGGGGAAGAAAAGTGCCTTGGCAAGTCTCCATTCATACATACAGTTTTATCTTACCCTGTAATTGTTTCCACAAAATTCTAAGTGTTATGGAACATTTATGTTTACATCGTTAGTACTCCAGACAAGGTACTATATATTTTTGTTTATTGTATCTGGATTTGTAGTAAAAAAATCTAAATTAAACTGTATGGTGGCGAGTAGAAAAAATGTAATGAGAAAATTTGGTGACAAAGTCATTGTTCTTTAGCTGATGAGCTATTTCCTTCTTCTGCTGTAAAGTGGATGGTTTGGAGCATACCTGGAGAAGCTGGAAAATCCTACAAGGTGTCTGAGTGGAAAAGGGCATAATATTAATTGAAGGCTGATTAAGTTAAAACAATTTTTTGAGACTCATAAGATTGCAAGTGGCAGGACTAGAGGATTTATAAGGAAGCTGACAGAAATCAGATCTGTCTGATTTCATTTGTTCTATGTACATTTAACCAACTATCAGGTGTTGCTTTCAGTACATGAGATAATACCAGTGATTTATTGCCTTCTCTGAACAGCTTTATACATTTCAAAAGAGCAAGGGATTGTATTTTCCTCACCCAAATGTCTGAAGACCAGATTAAATCTTCTGTTTCTTTCAGAGAAGCCAAGATTTTCCAGGGTTTTCACTGCTTGTGCTGATTTATAGCATGGGCCAAAGTCCATTTGCTGGACAGGAGCAATCCCAGCTCAGTATGTTAGGTATTACACAATTTCTCTCACTGATGTGTTGATTGCATCTTGTTGGCATGTGAGAAAGTGGTTAATTCTTTCACTTGAGCATCTTCTAGGAATCATGTTAACCCATGTGCATGAAGTTCAGCTATGAACAGCACTGCTGGATAGAAATGTTAGTGTGACCCTATGCTCAGGGTAACCTCCATCACACTTTTGCTCTTTCATTAGTAGGCCTTGGTGAGTAGAGTCCAGTGCAACTGAGCAACTGATGTAGATGACAGCCCAGTCAGGTATAGAAGAGGACTTGAGTGTACAGCCTAACAGCATTTGAACAATCAGTCCAGGGATTTTCTCATAAGAAATTATTCGAGAGTGGCTCCTCCTGATAGATTGTCCCAGATTAATTTCCTGCAGAGATTCTTAGATAAGACTGTGCAAGACAAATGATACCAGAAGCTGCTATCTCATCAGGGGTTAATCAGGAAGATTTACATTTAAATTCATACCTTACGTTAATCCAAATTAGTTTCTCTGTATAGGTGAGCCTTCATATCTTTCAAGACCCTTGAATTTCCTTTTCTAGTTTGTCTTCCCTTTAAAAAAAAGAAAAGGCACTAGTAAACATAGTTATTCCCTCACTCCCATCCAAGGCAATTGTAAATAGTCACTAAAGAGGGCAATTTCTGTTTTTAATACAGATTACATGGTACCCAAGGTTTTGATTAAATTACACTGAATGTTAAATTAACTGGCACTAGAAGTTAGTGGCAGCATTGTAATGAACCATTACTAGATCATTTACAGTCAGGCAGCAACCATATGGTATTTACATGCGTATGCTTGTCCTGCTCTGACATGGAAATTGCTCTGACCCACGTGACCTATGTTAGCTGGGGAAATTCTATACTGAAGCCAGCTGCCACACTTTCCAGATGCCAAAGGCAAACCTGCTCTAATCCTATAATCCCATTTCATAATATAGACTTCCATGTAGTTTGGAGCACAAAACCAAAACGTATCTTGCTCAGTTAAAATATTTAGCTTGGTCTTCATTCTGGTGGCTTCACTGCATTCCAGCTGCAGGAGAAAGGAATGAAGATGGCTTACTTGAGCCAAATTTTGCAGTCTTTAATTGAGCAAAATATTCAGAGAGCAATATAGTTCAATATCTTCTTGCCAGTGAATTTGAAGTGCAGCGATAGGCAGAACTCTTCCTCTATGTCATTTTAACGTGAGGAACATAACCAAGCTCTTGCTGTGTAGCTGTACTGTCATAAATTTCCTTCCCAGATCTCCAAAACATGTATTCTTCCATGGGAATTAGATGAGAGATCCTCTATATGGAAGAGAAGGTTTAAGATTTGGCTCAGTGATCTGGTTCTGGAAGACTACTGGAGTCTGTGGATTTCAAGGAAACACTTGAGGACAGCAGCACATACTCATAGATTTCTCCCACCTGCCCTCCCACTCCTTGACAAATACCTAATCTGTCATACTCAGTAAATTTTACTGCTCATCTGTAAATGCTTTTAGACAGCAAAACATGGATGGCTTTTACCAAACCCTGAAGACTGGGGTTGAGTTTTTGAGTTCCTTTTAAAAAATATACAGAGAACAAAAAACATTCATTAAACCATCTGCATTAATTACTGTTGATAGTTCAAGAAAAATCTGAGACTAACAGAGGCTAAAACGTTTCATAAAAAATTCTTTATTTACAAAAATAAACAGAGGAAACATTGCAATGGTGCTTCTTACAAGCCATTGTTTTGAGAATACAATTCCTGGGAATTTAAATGAATTTAAAATCTGGTTTACAGTTATTTTGGGCATGTTTAAATCCATTCGCCCTCCACCCCTTTTTTCTATTGTCTTCTGGCAGCTTAAGCAGCAAGGTGACTATATTTTGAAGTAATTGTTTTATTGATATAAAAATAATATCCTCTTACATTATTGTGGCTTGTTCCTTACCACTGAGGATCTCAAAGCATTTTACAAACCGTATTGTATTTATAGCAAATACTTTGCTTCCTACTGAGAAATATCCACTTCTGAGGCAAGTGCAGCACCTGGCAATGAATTTTAGGGGTCTGCTCTTAGGCCCAAGGGGAGTTTCTTTTGGTAGGAAGGGCAGAATTTCTTATGCAACTGAACTTGAACATGAACTTGAGGATACAGGAGAGGCAGGAGTCTCATATCCAGCCTCTTTCTGTCACATGCAATTTAGAATCTCATCAATAATATGCCATTTGATCTGTAGATGAAGTTAGCTATGCTGAGTATTCAGTGCAGGAGTTGGAAAGTGTCAGGTGTTGTGTTTTTGTTCATATAAGCCTTCTTAAGAACTAAAACATGAACTCTACTTTAGCTAAAGGTGTAGGCACAGGGTAGAACAGGGTTAAACATTGGTGTTCAGCCAGTTTCTGCTCCTCAGCAGGACCATGGGAACAACACATGCACACTATCTCAATTGCTGGTTAAAATGTTTTAGATTAAATCACCTACATCAGGACATGTAAACCAGTACTGAATGAGCTCTTAACTGTGTATAGCACATCAAAGTGATAAGGAGAGAGCATTCTTTAGGATTCAGGTAGTGTCATGTTGTCACAACACTGCATTGGACTCACTAGTCCACCTGAAAGGTGAGATAACATGTGGTGTGACAAGATTTACAGAAAACACGAGTTCCTCTGTATGATGGGCAAGGAGGCTCTGTGCTGGAATAGCCTTGCTGGTGTAGAACGAAGAGCTCCATGACTAATTGCAAGGCCTTAGATTCTGTGAATGGGAGGGCTGAAAATTCCCAGGAAGCAATTTGTTTTTATTCAGAAAGAGTACACATGCTAAGCATGGTTTCTGGTTCAATTTGTATTGATTATGTAACAGCAGGTTGTACCATCTGTTTGGCAGTGGTATATCATCCTGCTTGATTCTATCATGTATTTCTCTTGCTAAACTTACCCTTGAGTTTCAGTTTAGATTTGGGGTGATGGGTGTTCCAAAAATTAACCGTGATCTTCTCCGGGTCTTGCTTATATTTTTGTTAAGTGTCTTCTTTCTGTGTGATGGGTGGACAGCAGCATTTTTAACAGATGTTTTTCACAGGCTATTGCATAATTATTTTTCAAGTGGCTTCTAAAAGCAGATGTTTCCATGTCTTTGTTCTTTCCCCTCCTGACACTTTAACACAAACAGCAGATTCCACTGCTGCTGTCCTTTAGATCTAGTGAATAAAATACCATAGCAGTGACGTTGGGGTTTTTTTCAGCCGATTTGGCAATAATAAATATGTACAGGCACAATTCTCCTCCCTTTCTCACTTGTCACTAGCATTGCTTACAAATATTATCTCAGGCTTCCTCCATTACAAATGCTGTCTTTCTTGATGACTTGTGTCTGCAGTTTGGTCTTTGATCTTTACTTTCTTTCAAGACTTCATTTCTAGTAGCATTCTGAGCGAGTAACTGTGAATCTTTTACTCCCTGGGACTTCAATGTATACTTTTTTACCTCATGCCAGGGTAGATCACAACTGTCACTTGTGGCATCTCCATCACAGTGAAGACCCTTTGGTATGATTTTGGATACTTTTTTGTGAAATAGCCTCATTTTCTTTTCCTCTCATATGAATAGGTATTCAACAACTGGACTTTCCCATTGTTTACAGAAATAGTCCTGCTTTCTTGAAAATCATTTTGTAAGAGAACTTCCTAATTTGACTACTTGTTCCTCAAAGACCAAGGGAATGCAACTAAGAATGAAATAAAGGGCAGGCCCAGACAAGTTTCATCCAGCCATAATTTATCATTACAAAAGATGAACTTCAGCTGTTAGTTTAAAATGATTATAAATGCTTGGATCAAGAAAACAAAAGCTTTCTAGTAAATCTACTCTGTGTCTTAATTTGAGCCTCATAGATTTTACCTCCAGCATGTGGAACATGATCTGATAATACAGCACTACAGCTACAAGACAGTCTTTGTCCTGTTCTGATTCTGGATTATTTACCAATTCATGTGGGTTTAGTAACAAGGGTTCGGCTTTCTTCATCTTCCTTTTTTCTGAATTTTGAGGAAAGCAAAACATTTTTGAAAGACGTAGAATATTTTAAATTTCATGAGAGCTTTACCTGAGGCACAGAATCACAGAATGATTGAGGTTAAAAGGGACCTCTGGATGTCACGTAGTCCAAGCTCCTTGCTCAAAGCAGAGTCAATTACAGCAGGTTGTTTAGGGCAGTGTCCAGTTGTATTTTGAATATCTGAAAAGGTGGAGACTCCTAATCCTCTCTAGGCATCATCCCATTCCAGTGGTCTAACCCTATCACAGTAAGAAGTTTTTTCCTTATATTTAAAATGGATTGTTATGCACTTCTAAAGTCAAGATAAATAATATCCACTGCTCATCCACCAGACTAATCTTATCATAGAAGGCTATCAGGTTGGTCAGGCATGATTTCCTCTTCCTAAATCCATACTGACTACTGCTGTCACTTTCTTGTCCCTAATATGTTTGGAAATGGCTTCCAGGATTATTTGCTTCATCACCTTCCCAGGGACCAAGTTGAAGCTGACTGGGCTGTTGTTCTCCAAAACCTCATTCTTGCCCTTCTTGAAGACAGGAGTTGGAATTTTTCCCACTCAGGAACCTCTCCTGTCCACCATAACCTTTCAGAGATAATTGAAATTAGTCTCACAATGACATTGGCTAGCACACATCTTATTAGGGCCTGTGGACTCATGGGTGTCCAATTTGTTTAAATGTTCCTTGGTCTAGACTTTTCCACTGATGTCTGGGGCCTGGGATTCCTGAAGGCAAATATCTTTCCTAGTAAAGACTGAGATGAAGAAGGCATCGAGTACAAAATCGTAGAATCACAGAATCATAGAATCATAGAACAGCCCATGTTGGAAGGCACCTTGAAAAAACATATGGTCCAAACTTCTGTGGAAAAGGGATCCTAGGGGAGACTATCACCCTTGAGCTGTGTCTTGAAAACCTCCAGCGATGGGGACTCCACCACGTCCCTTAGCAGGTTGTTCCAGTGATTGATCTCACTGTGAAAAATTTCTGTCTTATAACAAAATGAGTATGTTGGCCTTTTCCATGTACCCTATACCATTCAGCAGCTGTCCCACATTTTCCCTAGTCTTCCTTTTGCTGCTGATGTACTTGTAGAAGTTGTTCTTGTTGCCCTTCCCATCACTCACCAGATTCAACTGCTGATGGGCTTTGGCTTTCCTAACCCCATCTCTCCATGCTTAGACAGCATCTTTGTATTCTTCCTGGGTCCCTCTGTCCCTGCTTCCACCTTCTGTATACTTTCTTTTTTGAGTTTTATCAGAAGCACCTTGTTCATCCATTCAGGCCTCCTGCTACCTTTGCTTGAGTTCCTGCACAATGGGGATGGATAGTTCTTGAAAGCAGATGAGGTGATCTTTGAAAATTAATACTTTGTCCTGGACCCCTCTTTGCTCCAGAACCGTATCCCATAGGATTCTTCCAAGTAGGTTCCTAAACAGGCCAAAGTCTGTCCTCCTGAAGTCTAGTGTTGTGATCCTGCTTTTTGCCTTATTCCCTCTCCTCAGGATCTTGAACTCCACCATCTCATGGTCACTGCAGTCGAGACTTCCTCTAGCCTTCTGGTATCTGCCCAGTTCTTCCTTGTTTGCAAGTGTGAGGTCCAGCTGAGTATCTACCCTCATTGGCTCCTCAAACACCTAGGTCGGGAATTTGTCATCAATGCACTTCAGAAACCTCCTGGATTGCTTGTTCCCTGCTGTGTTTTTCCTCCAGCAGATATTGGGGTGGTTAAAGTTCCCAATGAAGACCAAGGCCAGGTTGTCTGAAGAAGGCCTCGTCTACTTCTTCCTGATCAGGTGGTCAGTAGCAGTTACTGATGTTGCCCATGCTGATCAGCCCTGTTACTTCGTCTGTTAGCTCATAGCTATATCATTTCTAGTTGTTCCTAAGTCACAAAAGTATCTTTTAAGGGAGGCAGTAGAAACTTGATCCTTTGAGAACTTTTAAAATATACTAGACAGACTATTAGGAGATGTACCACCAGAACCAAGCATACTTTGGAAAGGAAAGGGACTGGATGGAATCTTTTTGTTCCATCCACTTTCTTTTTGACTTTCCTGTTGCCACAGCAACATTCGTCATTGCTACTACTTCTGTTTGTGGCACCAGGCACCAGGATGACAGCTTGGGTGAATGAAGGGACTTTACTGGTACCAGCCATCTTTAAGCCTTCTTACTTTTTCAGTTTCCAATGAAATGTTTGAAGCTTCATGAAACCTCATTTCTTTGTCTTTTGCTTCTTTCCTGTGTCCAGTCTTGGTGTTTATCTTGATGTTTTATTTTTCTGGCAAACTATAGCACTTTACCTCCAACAAAACCAATTTTTTATCAGTTTTATCATGACACAGAAGTTTGGTGAAAAATGAATTTGCATTTGACTTTTCATGTTGTTTTCCTTTCCCCTGAACTATTTCTCCTGTATCTGATTGTTTTTCCTGCTGTGTAATAAGTCCTGATGACCACAAAAGGGTTGGACATGACAGAAACATGTAACAGATGAAAATGCTTTTCATTTCAATTTTTCTGTTCTCCAGGTATCTATTGAATTATCTGTGTACTCGTTAAGATGTCTTATTTTATCTTGTCTTCCTCATCTGTTTTTTCAGGCTTAAATTTCTTTTTAAAGTGCTGCTAGTCATTCTTAAGCCAAAAAAAGGACATGTTTACTTCATCAAGTAAAAGTATAAATGTAGACTTGCAAAGGGAACCCAGTGGTCAGTCTTGTATAACCATGGGAAACTTTCTTTTAGATTACAGAAAATGAAAGAAGAAATCTTGCTAATTGTAGTACATTTGTTAACTATGTGAAACTGTCTAACCATAATCCCAACTCCAAAAAGAAGAGAGAAAAAAAAAAGTTAGTGGCTGCTGCACTGTAGTATTTCCTTCTTTTCCAAAGCATAATCCAACTTTTTCTTGAATTAATGTACACAAGTCACTTTAACTGCTGGCTGCATAACTTTTGGCAGTTTGTTTGATATTCCAACCAAACTTTGTATAAAGAACTGTCTGAATTGTTTATAGGTTTGTCCTCCTGCCCAGAGTTTATTCCATGATCTCTTATTTTGAAAACAACAGTACTTACAGGGATGCTATTAAGTAGTTTGGGCCTTGCATTGAAAGGTTGTGGTTAGTGGGCAGAAGATTCATAGAACTTAGAATCATTAGACATGTGCTAAAAAAGAATAAAGCAAATGAGGCAATTCCACCTAAATATTCCCATTCAGTATTCTTACTATGCAATATGACAATAATTTATGTTTTCACAACGAACTCTGGTTTTGTTTCTTAAAATTATTGGAAATTTTAAGTCACTAAGAAGTAAGAAGTGACCTGTCAAGTTACTCTCTCCACATTGAATGTAGGGTGAAAAAGGAACTAACTGAGTAAAAGATGAGTATCAGTATGACTATGACTATTTCTACTGATTCTTCTTCCAGTTTCAATGTATGGGTTGTGTTAATAGGGTAGGTAGGAATTTTTTGACTCATAATTGCACAGTTATGGAATTTAGTATTAATCTGGTGTCAAGGCTTTATACAAGTGTCTAAGCAACATTTTCATATCTTCAAGAATATACTTAGATGAAGCTTGGCTTTGCATTATCTTATCTTGGTGGGAAAAGGTAGTAAATGGAAAGAATTGCCATTTTTGAATCTGATCTGGCTCTGGCTGAAATAATTGATGCAGCACTGTAAAGAAAAAACCCCGAGTTATCTTTGAAGAACTTTATTTCCCATCTGAAAACATTGATGCTTATGACATTGTTTAATGTCTGGGATAATTAGCTCTGCAGAATAATAGGTTTAATTAGTTTAGATGCAGCATTTCACTGATGCATCTACACTGCTTCCAGAATTCAGCAGCTATTTCTGCATAGTGCTATACTGTTTGAAAAGTGAAGATGTGAACTCATCCCTATTTAATTGTCAGAGAATCTAAACAGGACTTTTATTCCTTGTAGCCATAAGACCAAATCTGTATGTGAATGATCCAGCTTTGTTCCTAGGCAATAACACATGTTGCTAAAAACAACCAGTCAATTTCCTCAATTTTTTAAAAAAAGGGGAAAAGCTTTTATTGAAGGGGCAATTAACATTGCAAAGTAAAACACTGAAAGAATTCAGGAAATTGCAAAATGAGCCTTCATGCTTCCCTGTGTACTTTTATTAAGGTACAGATTTTAACTGCATAGTATTTGTTTGTTTCATGTTGACTGGAATTTATGTACCACCTTTAGAGATATCTAAAAAAAACCCAGTCTCAGAAAAATAAGTAATTGATAACTCACTGAAGATAGGTGAGGAAAGGGAAAAAGGTAGTGACTACCTTTAGAAATGAGGAAAAAGAACAGTTAGAAAGAAAAGACTGGTCAATATAAACAGAATTCCCCCCAAAATTCTGGAACAAATGGCAAACCACCTAATTTTAAACACATAGAAGATAAAGAGTTGAATAACACCCAGCATATGAATAACAGTCAGAAACAAATTGTGTCAGTTGTCAAACCGTGTCAAGTCAATCTACAACAGAGCAGCAGGCTCTGGATTCAGAAGAATTAGCCAGTTTATCCTGATTTTAGTAAGATCTTTGATATTGCTTTATATGACATTCTAATAAGAAATCAAGACAAACAGTCTCAATTAAACTACCATAGAGTGGGTGCAAAATGGACTTACTAACTGTATCTAAATAGTATTTTTCATTAGTTCTTTGATGTATTGAATGAGTATCTGTTCAGGCCTTCCAGTATTCAAGATTTTCAGTAGTGTCCTTCATGATGGTATTGAAGAGGGTTACAAAATTTGCAGTTGACACTAACTCTATATATGCTAAAGAAAATAATAAGAATTCAAAATCATATTTAGAAATAAAGTTCAAGGGCTGTTTGACAGACAAGTTCAAGTTATGCACTTAGACATGAATAATCAACTGTGTAAAAGCAGGATGGACAATCTAAGTAAGAATACTGTAGGAAAAGCACTAAGGTTCCAGTGGATCTTAAGCTGAATGTTAGTCAACAAGATGATTTAAAAGGAGAGATTTGAATGTGTTTGGGTTGATTAGCTTAAAGAAGAGGAGACTGAAGAGAGGACATGGTAGGCGAAGAACTAACAGCATAAGCTGTAGCAAGAAAGGTTCTGATTAGAAGTAAGGAAAACAGTTCTAATGGCAAGGGAGGTGAAGTGCTGGAAGAGATTGCCTAATGATAGCTTGAGTATCCATCAACAGATGAGGCAAACATCTGTTAGGAATGACACGGTTATAACTGAGCCTGCCGTGGTGTGGGAGGAGGGGAAATGGGTAACCTCTGGAGTGATTCTGTGTTTCTGTTTATGACATTTTTCTGCAGAACTCTTATTAAAAACAAGAGTTGAAAGTGGAGCACTGGTCGTTAATGTCTTCTGCATACAAAGTAGTTTTACTGCAGTGCATGTAATCTGCACGAGGTAGAAACACTGCAACAGCTGTTCATTTAGCAGGTAGGTTTTTTACTTCATTCACTCAATTATCATTCATATTGTGCAGTGTGGGTTTGACTCAAAGTCCATCAGCAGGCAGAAAGGTTTAATAGATAGAGCACTGAGTACAGTCAGGCAACCAAAGTCTTCCTTGTTTTGCCACTGACTTTTGTAACCCAGCTTAAATCTCTTGGGCTCTCTTTGGATTCTTTCCCATGTTTTGTTTGCCGTATTTTTTTTGACCTACGTGATTCAAGGTCTTGCTTGATGCAAGCTCTTGTAAGGAGGGATTATGAGGTGTTTGTATAGAATCAGGTATTACAGTGCTTGAGTTTAATTGAATCTTCAGTGTGCTACTGTAACACTGTAATGAGCCACAATAACAGCCACCGAAGACCACAAGTCTTCATGTTGACTTCAGTGGAAATAATTGAATCAGGCCTTGAATGAATGAAGAAGGGATCTTAAAAGGATATTCTTGGTCAGTAGTCTCTCTGAATGTCTTCCCATCCTTGTGCCATCTTATTCTCCCGTTCTCATTTGCTTGTGTGAGCTGTCATCTTACTCAGATTTGATGTGTCCCTGCTGTAGCATTTTGAAATACAGAATGCATGAAATATGCCTTTCATTTGAGCATACATTCTAGTTTTGCTCAGACATGTCTGTGGTCAAAATCTGATATTCTCTGTCTAGTTATAGAGTTCAGAGGCCACTCATTTAACTTATCTAGGAAAGCATATTTTCCTAGAGAACTGGCTTGTACATGAAGTATATAGAGAATGGAACATTTTAAAAATTATGTGTAGCTCATATACAAACACTGGGCTAAGAGCAGAAGTCATAGCACGTTACATTTGAGAATCTTTTTTTACTTTTACTGTCTAAAAGCAGTATTTCTTTAAGTTTTACATAATATATTTTTTCACTGGGGAAAAAAGATCAGAGTCTAGCTAATGGTGAGACAGCTTAAAAATAATTGTAACTAGGAACTGGGCCATGATTAAAATTGTTCAGCTGTTCATTTTATTGTTTGTTCCCAAAACCTTAAATGCACTCTCTGAGAACAATAACAACAGTTAGCATGTAACTCCGTATGGGCCAATTCATGCAGTCTTCTCTCAGTCCTTTCTTGCTGCAGAAAAACTCCTGTTTAGGGAGCTTTGTAAGGAATTCAGGGTTGGAACTATATGTTCTAACTATTTCATAATAATAACGTGGAAACTACCATGGAGAGAGAAGAAAAAAGCAGAAAGAAAGGAGAAACAAAATGAAGTCTACTCTACTATCATATTTGGATTTGGGGAAGTGTATAGAACAGAACAGGCTGTGATGTCCCCTTTGGATAATACCTATATTTTGGTCAACCTCAGTGAAATAGGTGGGATATTTGCTATTGGGTTTGCTACAAGAGGGATGAAACTTCACAATGAGAGTTATAGTGGTAGGAATTACAAAGAAAGCAAAACATACAGAAAAAGATGATGGCCACTTGCTACAATAAAACATAAACTGGTTTCGTAAGTAAGAAATCGTATTTGCTGTTGGTTGACCTTAGCTGATGCATGGAAGGTGTCACCTTCTTGAGAGAGTGGCTGGTTGACCTTCATGGTTGCTCAGACCTCCAGAGTGGTTTGACCTCTTTGGACCTACAGAAGCTAGGCACTTCAATTATTAAAAATGGACTTTTCTTCTACACATCTGAAATCTTGGTCTGTGTTTCCACATGCAGAACAGGCTTCTAAGACTGGTGGTGAAATGCAGGGAATTGTAATCTGTTGTGGCTGAGTTCAGAAGCGATGATCTACATTTAGGGTGGGATTTTCAAAACTCCATTGCTTTGCAACAACTGCTGGAAGATAAAGTCTTGCAGGCACTTGTGAATGTCACACCCAAAGAGCCTGTTAATAACTAGCTAGAATGGATACAAAGAGTGTATAATTCACAATGCCTTTCCAGTATAAAACCTCTTATCACATCTTTAATATTTTGATTTCACTGCATTTCAGTTGGGTTACCAAGTGTGCATGGAATGCATAGTTGGGCCCTTCTATTACTTAATTTAGGAGTAGCTACTGTAAGCATAATTTGAACCTTTTCTCTTGGGAGAAGTCTTGAAACCTCATACATGTTTTAGAGTGAGTAAGGATGTGGTGTCCTTCACAGTAGGAGCCTCATTTAGAGCCCATTGATGTCAATGGAAACACTTCCCTTTGCCTCAGTGGGCTGTGGACCAGGAGTATGCAAGAATAACTGAACTAAGGATTCTGCTGACTGTATCATATAGTATAAGCTGTACAGTTTTACAAAAATAAACACATTTACATAGCCAAAATACTTAACGTTTAATTTAAAAAACATAATATAGAAAGAATGAATTTAGCTTTACTGATGTTTTAAGCTTTAATTTAATGTAGCATAGTGAAAAGGACACCAAATATTCTAGTTTTGTATCATTAGAACCAGATGGTCCATGAAAGACTTTTGGCTAAACTAGAGTTGGGAAAGCTTGTAAACTCTGGCTAGTCTGAAAGTGTGCTCAAAATTGCTATATCAGATGATATGCCCAGTTTTATAATGTGAAATTCTGTGGCTGTTTTCCTGACATCCTGGTAAGGTGTTATACAATTTAGGCAATTATAAGAAACCTTTTTGGATGCTACTGTTATTATTGTTCTGGTTTGGAATTGGAAAAACAACAAAATTGCCCTAATACAGTGAAGTGGAGAGTCCCGGGAAACATCACAGTGAAGAACTAATGAGGGAAAGAATTATTATTACTTATTATTGACTTATTGTGTTTATATGATGGGTCAAATTTGTTTGTCTCAAAAAATTAAATAAAACCCACAAATCCCTCAACCCAAAACCTCATGACCTTCATTCTGGAAAAATGATAAATCTTTTCTCTTTACCATAACAGCAGTGCTGTTAATCGACCATCCCTAGCTGACAGTGACCAGACAGAATATTAACTGATTAACTCCAGAATGCAGTATTAAAGTAATAATGACCATCAAGAATGATACATGCAACTTAACTGTTAAAATTTACCTCAATATTAAGTCTGTCACTGCAGTCCTGTGGCAGTCCTTCTGCATCCTGGAAGATACCTTGCCTGTAGCCAGCTACTACTTATGCTATTTACTTGTGTAGCCTGAAGAGTGGAAGGGGGAGGCAGTTTTGATGAAGTAGACAGGTAGGAATTGACCTGTTCAAGAGAAACAGAGGTAACCTGAAACGTATTTCCTATTGCTAATTGAGATTGTGAGAAAAAAACCTGACCATAATACTTCATAGAATACAGCTGTATTTAAGATCAGAAATAACTTTTATGGCCTTCCTTTCTGATTTATATAACAGACTGCCAATTGCAGCCAGTAATCTGTAATTGAATTAGAGCATATCCAGTGTCTTTTCTTGCTACTCCTAGTGGTCTTGATATTGTACAATAGTCTCATACCCTGGGCATTGCTAATGGATTTTCTAAAGTTTTTTTCCTGTGGTTTCCTACTAATCCTTCTCAGGTGAGAACTTCTTACGTCTGCTGTATTAGTGGTTTCATTGTTCCTAACTAAGCTGTTTGCATGCAGCAGGCAAGCAGGACCAGGTTCTTCATGCAGGTATGTCTTAATTTCAATACTGAAACATGGTCTTGCTCTAAGTTTTTCTAATATAGATCAAGCTGATTTCAGTGGGGCTACTCACTGAATAAGGGCTGGAATGAAAAGCCCTTCCAGGGCTTTTAAAGAAAACCACATTTTAAAACATGGTAATAAGAGGGCTACAGTAGGCAGCACACGTGCTTCATTCAGCAGCATTGTGTCTGTGAACAAGCCAAGGTTCAGTAATATCTTGTGTATGACATTTAGTTTCTTTCTAACTGCATACCCAAATCCCTGGTAGCTCTCCTAGCCTTATTTCCACACCCCCCCCCCCCAAGCAGATGTATATATGTATGTGTGTAAACACTTATTTTCATGCATGTGTCTGCTAGGGGTTGTGAATTTATATCAGTGATCTGCACAACAAAGTCAGGTGGGTACACGTAGCCCTGCAAATATTGATAAGGTGATATGTCCTTTGGTCTTCTGTAGTTTCACAGGAGGGCGCTCGCTTAGGATTGTCTTTGCTTTTAATCTTTCTGGGTTCAGGACCTTCCTTTCCTTTGAACATTAAAGTCTAGTGAATCAGGCTCGCAAGACTTCATCTGACAGTGACACAACTGACAATTTTTGTATTTTAAGGAGTTTAAATGAGAAGTTTTATTGCCTCTACATGCTCAAACACACACTTCCAAAACTGAAGATAATGAAAAAAAGTTAAATAATCATTGCAAAGTCATGACTTCCACAGTTGTCTGTACAAAGTCATATATTGTTTTGGCTTTGCCTTATTAAACAAGATCCTTGTATCTTAGTGAAGCTTTTGAAAAACTTTGTGTTTCAAGTTTGTAAGGGAACTTGAAGCAAGAAGAACTTAATGTGATTTTGGGTTAACATTTCTCAACAGTGTCCATGTCATAAAAACCAAGACATTCATTTGTATAATTTGGCCTTAGGGTACAGGGAGAAGTGGGAGATAGGCAGTGGAAAATATACTGGAGGAGTAGTAGAGATTTGGAGCAGAGAGGCTATGGCAGAAGCTTGTGAATTTGCAAAAAGCCGTGAGTCTTAAAAAAAAAAAAAATTGGAAAGAATCTTGACTCAGATGGCTATAAACGATTTCTTAATCTGTGAACTACAAACTGTCCTTTAAGAAAATACCAACTCTTCAAGCCTTATGTTGTAAAATCACTCTGGAAATCAGAACTCAGGCGAAGAGTTAACTTTGGAACTAGCAATGAATTTATATTAAAAGATACATGATTGTTGGTCCACCAGCTGAATTATGTGTCCAGAGAAGTACTGCAAAAACCAAAATGCTTCCCTATAGAGCTAACGTATGTCTTTGCATAGTGCCCCAAGTACTTGATGCCATTGGTGCCAGAATAGGGATCTAGTGGTGATCCTGAGAGTCGTAATTTCCTCCCTGGGTTCTACTCTTGCTGTAGAGATGAATGAGGTAAACTCCAGTCAGAAGATCTCTTCTCCCAATATATCAGTTCAGTACTGCAGGTCTTCATGGTTCCAACATAAACCCAACCTTTGCTCAACCCACTCTAAGCTACCTCTGTGAGCCTAACATGTGCTCCCGCTGCCCATGTCCTGTGAAGTAGCCCATGTGTGCAGAGTGGCATGTCAGCCATTACCTGCTCTGAGGTAGTGACTTGTACAAGGTAACTCAGATGCTACAGAATGCCATACACCCACATGTTGTCTTGATAAGAACCTTGGGCAAACACAAATGGCCATATACACTATGCTGAGCTGTGTAATTAGTTGTATTGGTTTTAATGGAGATGCCAGAACAGGCAGCATGTGGCTGCATATTCAGAATACTTCTGCTGTAAATGTGGAAGACATTATTGAAAATACCTTAAAAGACATCTTATAAAGTGGGTAGAGATCATTTTCCTTCTTCCCCATTCACTTTATAGCTCCCCTGTGAAATGTGAAGAGAATTAAAATTGTTGGTCTGGCAAATTTGACAATTTTAAGAAACAGTTCTTGCAAGAGAAGAACAAATAACAGAATGATTTTCTTGTGGGCCCCATTTTGCAAATTTACATTTTGCCCTTAGGTAAGGAAATACTTAAAAGCTGGTGGTACACAAACCTGTGCTTTGATCCTAGAACTAGCAAAGAAAACACATGATAAATACTGAAGCAGCAAATAAAAGAAGCTGTTTTGAGAGTATAGGTTGGGGTCTAGGAAGTAAGGAAAGGACAGAAGAAAAGACAAACTTTCTTCATAATGTTTGCTTTAAAGTTACCTTGCACATTGACTCACAGTGAGATTCTGTAGCTCTGCATATGAAGAAACAATTTATCATAATTTCAAATCAAATTAGAGAAATATCCATTAGTCCCCCAAGCTGTTTGAATTCATTTAATACCAAGAGATGAAAAAGCCACCCAAATCTATGGTAGTGTTTTAGACTGGCTAACCTAGTTAAAGGCTGGCTGATATGTGCTTGAGGCCCTGCATGAAGTAGTAAATGAAGCATTCCTGCGAATGGGCAGCCATGTGCACCCTTAGAGCCAAAAGATAAGTGCAATTTATTTGAAAGTGAAAACCCATCATGGCCATACTAGTCAGGAATTGTCAGGATAATGTGCAGCAGAAATTATTTTTCTACTTTGTATAAGGTGACACCATGCAGTGAGTGCTAACCCAGGTGTTGACTCTGTGCCTTGGGGAAGCTGTTGGAGAAAAGTACGAAGAGGATTTTTTGCTCTAGTGCATTTGTTTGGCATTGGGAGGCTCAGTTCATGTATTCAAGTCATAACTTCTAAGGGCAGAAGGGACCACAGTGAGCGCTCCCTGGCCCTGGTGTAGCACAAAATTTTGAAGAATCATTACTGCTCCTGACATCTGTTATGTGATCCTGTAATAGCTCCTATTCCAGTGCCTATCCACAGACAGGATGGTTTTAACATGTGTCAAGTCAGCCAGCCAGCCAGATGTTTTGAGGCACATAATATAATTATTGATATGAAAATCAAAACAAGGTACCATATAAAGGCAGCCACTGTCAGATTATTATGGATGAGACTGTCAGTCTCGTTGCTGTAACAAACCCTGTATTCACTATCGTAGCTCAGGGCATTTTTTCTTTGCCAGAATTGGCTGTTCTCTTAATGAATACTGCAAATCATAACCCAAATTATATGCCTTAAACTGTCTTAATTTTTGATTTGCAATGAAGAGTTCAGGAGCTTGACTTGTGTCACAGCAAAGCATTCCGCAATGGAGGAAAGGGAGAGAGACATGCCATGAAGGGGCTGCAGAATTCTGTGTGAACAAGCAGTAATTCAGACCTCTGGTAAAGAGTAATCTCCATGATGCATTTGGACTTCACCCTTGACTCCTTCTCCTATGAGCTCCCTCACAGGAGGTAGTGCTGACTTTGACAGTGTTTTGATAAAGACCCGAAGTGTTTCACTAAAGAGATGTTAGCTTTACTGCTATTGCTGTATGTTAGCTCTGTTAGTGTCATACATAGAAGGTCTGGCAGGAAGAAATGAAAACATATTGAAATTTTGCTGCCAAGCTGACCAAAAATTGGATTTTTTTTTACTTCCCATCTCATCTGCAGATAATAATGTCTTTTCCCTTTTGAAAGACTGTGGACTAACTTTTGACTAAAAACCAAAACAAAACAGAAGAAAAATCACAAGAGAGCTGTCAAAAACAAATGTCTGTTAAAAGCTACTGAGAAACATTGGGGTTTTTTCAGTTGAGAGATTTCTATTTTTCAGTTAAATTATATGTTTTATGCATATTTGACCTTTTTGCAAAAAAGCCATGAAGTTTTATTGACTGCCACCAGTTGCAATAAAAGTAGAATTCCAACAGAACAATTCTGAAGAGGAACTTTTAAAGACAAATTAATTAGCTCAGAGTCCAATTTTGCCTGCACCATAATGTGCAGTAAACATGTAAGTCCAGTGGCAACTGGGAGTAGTATGTGGACACCTGTTAACATCTGTTTTCTATGTATCATTTACTGTCCAAGCATGACAGCCTTATTGTCATATTGACCCTAAACTAAAGTCACTCATGAAATAAGAACAATTAGTTACAGTAATTGCTTGAGTCAAGCAAAGGACCGAGAACTCTTGGAGCTGTTCACCTTCAGGGCATGCTTTATAGCCCAGCTTCTTGAACAGATATCTAGGGAGAATTGGGAAGGGTTGGCCTCTATGAGATGGGGAGATGTTGTGCAATGGGATGTTCTTGCTGGCTGGTTCTTTCATGTGGGTGGGGTTTTGTTGTTCTTATTTTTATTGTTATGGATTGTGAGATGGGGAATTGTTTTTCCATTAGAAAAGGCAAAACAACTGCTTTCAGTGTAGAATGACCTTTTAGATTATGTGCATGAACCACAAACAAAAAGAACACAATGAAATACTCCATGGGCAAGCATAGTGAGCTTGACTCACCACTGTGTTACTCCAGTTCTTCACCAGATTGGTTCATCTGAACAAACATGGAGCTTTACCATGCATACTATTTGAGGGGAAGAGGTCTCATTATGCCCCTCACCAGAATGCTGATTTGCAGAGAATGAGCACTGCAGATTCACCGTGGAGAGAGAATTACTGTCCATGGCGATCCTTTTTATGGCTGGATTGGCTGAATGTCATGAAGAATCAAAACTGAAGAATAGCTTGATCCACAGTACTGAGATGGAAGATGTATATCACATGATATGTGTATCACATACACGACATGATGTATCCTGACATGACATGAACATGTTTCATGAAGAATGTTCTTAAAAATTGGACTAAACAAAAAGATCTGTGGTAGTTGCATTTCCTAGTTCACAATGACCTCCATAATATTAGAGAAGGTGTCAGCACTTGACTGTTTTATAGAAAATACTTCCATTTATGTCAGTTCTAGGAAATAGGCCTTCTAATGGGTAGTGGCTGACATAACACATATGTCACACTTATCCTTGTTAGGATGTTTTGAGGCTTTCCTTTGAGTAGCTCCGTACCACAGAAATAAATCATCTCCTCATAGAGAGTAGATGAACAACAACATGTGAAAAGAGGATTTATGGCTGTGGCTGCTTTTCTACATGCCTTAGGTGCCCTGGACTGTAGTTCGATAGTGCCTCCTAGAGGCACAGACTACAGGTACGAAGGCAAGAAGCTGCAGTATAGCTGATACGTTGAGGCAGTATGCAATGCCAACTGAGTATTTACCAGTGCGTTGGCTGATTTCCCCCGCAGCTGTTGTGACTTGTGAATATTTGATTCATTTAATGCAGTGGAAATGCTCAGTACTTGGCCTCTGAACCAGTGTAGACTGTCTGTTAATATGAGACAGTGCTTTATGGTTTTTGGCTTGCCTTTATCCCCCCTACACTGATAGCTACGCCTTCCAGGTGAAAAAAGAATCCTTGCTTTCTAGGAGATGGTGAATCTAGGTGAGAATTATGCAATTCTGTGAAGGTGATTCACAGAGAATATTGATTGGCAGACTTGACTACATTGTAAACACTTTTAATCTTCAGTCAAGATAATGGCTTGCAAAATCCAGACTAATTTGTTTCTGATGACTGATTCCAGCAGGCTGTATTCCTGAAAGCAAAGCAAATTTCACACTGACTATGCAAGCCATGACTGTTCCTACAATCTCTAGGTAGATGGTCGTTCCAAATCTTTTTACCTGTACTGACACTGAGTTGACTTCCAGTTGGCTAGTGGGTAGTGTAGGAAAGAATGCTGAATACGGATTTAATATAGGGTAGAATAGGATGAGTTTGGACATTCACCCTGTGACTTGTTTTGACACTTGGCATCCAGAGGGTACATTTCTGGCATTTGCATAATCCAGTTTTTTTCTGCAACTTCCCTCATTCAAAGGGGTTGGGATTGATATTATGTGACCTGCTATAGCCCCAGGAATTTCACTGTTTTGTACAGACCTTTAGACATTTCTGAGACAGGTTAGACCATTTCAGTGTGCTGCAAGGTTTTCAAATACTTTTTGAGAATGACCTATTTCTGCACAGAAAAGCTTGCTTTTGGACACATCCCTTGTGTTTACAGCTGTTTCTATCATTGCTTCCCATCTGTGGTCCTGTTGTCCATTTGCAGTCACATTGTTTCCCTGTCCCTGTTCAGTGGTGAATGCAGGATAGGACTACTAGGGAAGCAAATATTTAATGTGTCTTCCATCAGTCTTTACTGTGACAAGTGTTTGTTCTTTCTGAATGGAAACTAGTAATTCTGGATAATGCTACAATTAATTCGGCCACCATCTATGTTCATCATGCTCTTCCTGCTCATGCTTCTCTGGTCCTTGCTTCCTGTATGTCTTGGTTCCTTGCTCCTGCTGATTACTCCAGTTTCTGTGGCAGCTCCTGGCTCTTTTCCAGTTGTTAATTAAGGTCCTGGTATTAGGGGAAGGTGTTTTCTTGTCTGTCCAGAATCAGAGGAGAGAGGAGGCAACTGGACCTTTATCAGGCAAGGAAGCAGAAATGCAAAGTAGAAGCAAAGTCAATGTAACTGAAGATCTGAGTGTGTAATGAGAATTCTGTCGGTTCAGGACCATCAGAACCTGATCTGTGATGGGTGGTAGTTGTAGTAATAATAAGGATACACTACTAGGTAGAGGATCAGAAAATATGCATTGAAGCGGTTTACCTTGTTGTTGCCTTGCTTGCCATCCTCTTGGATTGGCGTGGGAAGTGCAGTGTGTTTAACACTGCAAGTTGCTATTAAATGGTCTTGAGGCATCATAGCTTGGATTACATAGGCTTTTTTTTTTTTTTTTTTTTAAAAAAAACATTTAAATGTAAATAGAGGTTTGACCAGGAGTAGAAGGAGATAGACTGGGTAGAAAAAAGTACAGGAACTCATGAACACATTTCTGCACCAAGATGGTATCTGATGGCAAAGCTTTGATCCTGATGGCTATTTTGTATTTGTCAGGGAACCAGTTCAGTCTAGGTTCATGTGAACGTACAGGGCTGTTTTTTTTTTCAGTGAAGTCATCAGTTACCACTGAGGCTGAAGGGAAGACTAGACTGACCTTTGCATTGGCTCAGAAAAAACATTTCTATTGATCATATCTGCTTAACATCCAGTTCTTTGTGCAGGCAGACAGTGCTGTCCAGGAGATGGGAAACAAAATGGCAAGCAAGGCAGTATATTTGGAAAAATTAGAGCCCAAATGCAGATTCTATTTCATATATGTGAACAAAACCCAACCAATATCAGGAATGTATAGGGCCTAAAAGCTGGCTCTGTGTGAAACCAGATGGGTTTGTTGCAGAAAGAGTTCTACTTCTGAGGATGTAAAAAATCTGCCCTGACTGGGTACAGCCTACTCCCAAGCAGTATTCCTCAAGCACTTCTAGGTCTTGGGGCAATTTCAGGATTCCCCTGGAGCATCTTGTTGTCCAATTTCATTTGGAAAAAAAACAACCAACTAAACAATGAAGTGAACTTATTTTTCTAAAACTGAAGATGTTGAAATTTCCTTCTTGCAGGAAACTTTGAGATGCCATGTTTCGACTCCTGTTTAGAATGAAGACTTGTTTGGAAATGTGGAAATTTCCTCCCCAAAGAACAGAATGTCCAAGTTTATATCAGCTGTTGCAGAACTGTGGCGCTCTCTGGCAATGAGAGAGTATCCTCTCATTAACTGAGAGTAACCTGTATCCTGGGCTGCATCAAGAGAAGTGTGGCTAGCAGATCGAGGGAGGTGATTCTCCTCCTCTACTGTGCTGTTGTAAGACCCCACCTGCAGTACTCTGTTCAGCTTTGGGACTCCCAGTGTAAGAAAGACATGGGCCTGCTCGAGTGGGTCCAGAGGAGGGCCACAAAGATGGTCAGGTAACTGGAGCACCTCCCCTGTGAGGACAGGATGAGAGAGTTGGGGTTGTTCAGCCTGGAGAAGAGGAGGCTCCAGGGAGGCCTTATAGCAGCCTTCCAGTACTTAAAGGGGGCTACAGGAAAGATGGTGAGGGACTCTTTCTCAGCGAGTGTAGTGATAGGATGAGGGGTAACAGTTTTCAACTGAAAGAGGGTAAATTTAGATTAGATATAAGGAAGAAATTCTTTACTATGAGGATGGTGAGACACTGTAACAGGTTGCCCAAAGAAGTTGTGGATGCCCCATCCCTGGAAGTGTTCACGGCCAGGTTGGACAGGGCTTTGAACAACCTGGTCTAGTGGAAGGTGTCCCTGCCCATGGCATGGGGTTTGGAACTAGCTGATCTTTAAGGTCCCTTCCAACCCAAACCATTCTATGATTCTATGATTCTATGAATGGAGACTTCATGCCAGATCAATACCTCAAGGGCAAGAGAAAGACATCATCAAGTTACTCAAGCAGACCATCTCACAGCTTCTCCTGCAGGCTTGGTCTTCTTTGACAAATGCTTGCATTTTAAAAATGTTGGGTTTTTTCCTTTCCTAAGGGAGCATACAATAATTATCTTGGTATGGTATGTCAAGCAGAAACAAGGTTGCTGAAATATTGGCAAGTAGGTGAAGTCAGAATTATGCCCTAGTATTGCGTTGACCTCCTCTAATTTACTCCTAAGTGTTCAGCAATAGATTAACTAATCAAGTCATTTATTCTATAATAGAAACGTGCTTCTTATTGTCAGTTAAGACATTCTTAGGAACAATAACTTATGTCACTCCCCTTGAGCTCAGAGAAGACTTGAGGTAGTGATCTGAATGGTTTTGGCATTCCAAAAATCTTACTTTTTTATTCTCTGAAACTGGATTGAGGATGTCATTTGAATGCAGTTTTTTGTAAGCTGAAGTGTGTCTGCAGTTGAAACTAGCAGGTATAAGCTAACACCTATGAGACACCTGTAGCATCAACTAAAGGATAGGTGGAATATATTCCTTTACTGAGTCTGTGCTGAAGCACTTTTGCTGTGAGACTGCAGGTAACATACTTACCCATCCTAGTTCTCCAGCCATAGAATTTGCCATCGTTTCTCCAAACTTCACAGTGCTGATTTCGAAGAATTGTCCATTAAACCATCTGCAGGCAACTGACTAACTTGTTTTTATGAGATCACTTTCAACAATCCTTATAAACAAATTGTAAATTTTCCATTTATGAAGAATTGTCATATGTAATTTCAGATATGTCCCTCAAAAAAGGTGTAATCACTTTCTTCTTTATATGTCTAATTGCAAATTTATCTGTAAAAAAATCATGTTACCAGCATCCAGTGTCAGTATCAGGCATGCCTCGAATTCCACCATTGAGCCTGTTGGCATTTTTAAAAAGCTGCAGAGTTAAGAAAGAACTAAATAGTCTCAAATAAGATACTGCACATAAGGTTTATTTATGGTTGCTGTCAGGCACCTTTAGAAAGAAGTATGGGGTCTATTCATCTGTCTATGTGATTAAGTGATGAAGCATGTCTGTGATCTGCTAGTACAGACTTGTTTTTGTTATCAGAATTTATGCAGGTAAAGCTCTGTGTTTCAAAGGTAAAGCTTTGTGTTTATGAGTAATTTTTCTTTGAACTGGTACTTTCCCGTAATGAAACAGCTGGCTGAGAGTATAGTTTTTCCCAAGTTAAACGAGATCATCCGTATCCAGGAAGATTTTCCCTGGAAGTTTTTCAGCACTGCAGGGATGGAGAGGTCCCTTGGAAGCTCTTCCTGCTCATACATAAGTGAGGCTGCTGAGAGCTCTTTGCCATGTGTTTTTGTAACTCCCATAATCTGTAAACCACACTTGTGTGGTCAAAGTATAGCTGACACGGAAAGGAGTGTTTGTGAGCTTGTGACTGGACTAGTTGCAGTTTCAGAAGAAGAAAACCAGCTTTATCTCTCTAATCCTTCTGCTGGCAGGCAGGACATGAAAAATGAAGGTAAGACACTGTACCTATTTATTGCTTAATTTTTCCCATAAATTCTAACCTTGTGGTTAAAAAACCCAACAAAATCCAGCAATTCTGAAATGTAAACAAGTAGAAAAATAATACTCCAGAGTGTAAGAGCTTATAAGTATCCAAACCCTTACATATGTTAACACAGCTGCATGTCATGTGACCCACCACAGTTCTGACAGCAAAATATGTGAGATGTTTGAAAATGTCCAGAATATTGCAAATTTCTGATGATCCCCTAATTGAACAAGAGTAATGCAACTGTTAAAAATCCAAATGGAATGAATGAAGAGTTGTGCTGAAATTGTATAAACAGCCCTTTTCCTTAGCTAATATTTAAAAGCTCCAACTAAAGCCCTCCCACAGTAATGCTGTGCAAGCTAGAGATCTTGCAATGCTTGCTGAATGTATTACTCTGCCTGTGAGTGATTCAGCTGTGTTTTAAGGCATTCTCATGATCTGTTTGGGTTTTTGGGGAGGTCAGTATGCCACAGTTCAGTGAGAGGCAATTTCTTCAAACAACGCTGAACAAGGTAGCATGGAACAAGAAATATTATGGCTGTGCCAGTGTGGTATTGTAACTAGCATAGCTGCTGTTGCTGGTTTCTCTAACAGCTTGTCTGTCTCCATCCAGTATATTCTGAATGAGTGAAGCTGTTTGTGACTCCTGGGCAATGGTGGAAGTTCTGCACACTGTATTGTCTTATATTGGCTGCTGTAAACTATGCCGTCAGCCATAGCTGGGTTCCTGCGGTAGGTAAACCAGTGGTGAGAATACCACCTGCATGTGCAATGTTTGGAAATTAAAATTCATCCTCAGTCAAGAAGTTAACCAGTAAATCTTGAATGCCTAAAGTGAAAAGCGCATTTAAAGTCACAAAAAACATGGAAGAAAACAACAACAATTGTTTAGAGCAGTGTTAGTGGAATTTACTCAGTCATAAATGTTGCCTGCACGCCAGGTCTTTCAAAGCTATAGGTTTTTTTTTTTTTTCATTTAGTTACTGTTTAGTAATAAACCTAATAAGCTTCTGCAAATAGTTACTTGCCCCAGAGCAATAGATGCAGGCTTCAACTATGATAACTGCTGGAGATTATCAGTTAAACCTGCACAAAAAAGAGAACAAAGGAAATTAAAATGTCTTCAGTAACATTTGAAAATTAATTTTAATTCTGTGCAATTTGAAAAGCAGTGTTTCCATGCATTAGTAATTTCAAACAAAAACTAACGCTACTTTCACTTTGTCTTTTTTTTTTCATATTTTTCTTTCTCATCTCCATTACTTGAGTAAAAATGTAATTTCTTGGTTTAATCCAGTTCCCCATTTTTTAAAAGGTATCTTGTGAAGAAAACTTTCCTACTTCGTAAAATTTCTACCTGTTGTACTGCCAACCTGTGATGCTGAAAGAAGGCTGTCACATCCTAGTTATTTGTGACATTCAAAGAAAATGTTGCCAAAATATATGGCTGTTAGTGCTGGCTTTTAACTGGTTCTTCTTGTGCTAAAATTAGCAAATATTTTAGAATTGTGACCAGAATCTCAATCAACTAAATATTTTTCAATTTTATTTTCCTCAATCAGAAAGAAGAAAGATAGGAAAAGACAGACCCAAGTGTTTTGCAGATGATCACTTTCCTCTATCTCTTCCTGGACTCAGAATATATAAAGCATATTTGGAATTAAAATTTCAGCAAGCTCAGGTATATACTTACAATGTGCATGTGTCTTTTGGGGCACAGACTGCTTTGATTCATCCAGTTATTCAGCAGCTGTGAGTGACTAGCATTACCTGAAAATGTTCAATATTGTTTCTATGTCATATTAGAAAACATTGCTTCTGATAAATATATTTACAATATAATTTCGTACTGCTCTCATTGCCATTATGGCATCTCTATAGATGCATGATGCTTACCAAACAGAAGCGCCATTTGTTCACAAACGTTCCTGAATTCAGACATTTGAAATCACATTTTGGGTTGTTCAGCAGCTTCCTTGTGCAAATAGCATCAAGATGCAGAAAAGGGCATAGATTGTAGAAATGAATGGGAATGGTGTGAAGGCTGCTGTATGCCAGGATTTTGTCCAGGATTTTTCTGTAAATCAGGCAGCTGATCTCCTGAGGTACGGTGACTTGAAGCTTCAGATATATAAGTGTTTTTAAATATGTATACTACCATGAGTATATGTGTGACTAACTCTATTCATAGTATCTAATAATTTTTATCTAGAAGAGCTTGTTATTACATTTACCAGACTTTTTGCTTTAGTAGATGGCAGGATATTCCTGTCTGAAGAACTGTTCTGTCTCAAGAGAGTGTGTTCATCTTCTAGGACAATAAGAGAAAAATTTGTAGTGTCAAAAAAGCTCACTTCTGGCATTGAGCAAATTATTTGGGGTAATTTGATCCTTAGCTACCATAAAATTTAATCTGAGAAGAATATTGGTCATGATGGGAAGGAGACAGACCTCACCAGGCATGTGTTTCTCTTCTGCCTCCTCTCTTGGTGGTTAAGATGTTCATCTGCAATGGTGGATGCTGCTGTTTAATTCTGACCTCTGCTGTGGAGGTTTAGATCCGGCTGTCCTGTCTCTTAGGACAGGACATGAGCAATTAGCAGCAGTGAGGTCTACCACAATGTGTTCTCAGTTGCTCCTCTTTACACTTTTTTGCTTTGGAGGAGCAGTCTGTGGGGCTGATGCCCTCTCTGCTAGGGGCATCTGGTAATCACCTGGCTTTAAAGATGTTCTCAGCCTTGATGGTGGCCACTTAAGCATTGCATGCAAAGTGAACCACTTCCAACGCAAGGGGTGAGAACCTACCTCACAATCCCATGGTACCTAATCACACAAGCAAAGTCAGATCAGAGTTCAAACCCATGCTCTGTCTGATCAAGGTAGGAGTTTGAATTTGGGTCCCTAACTCTTCATATGAGTACCCTAGCATTTGCTCTTCGGATCATTCCAAAATGGAACCCGTCCAATAAGCCAGTTCATGTAAACTACTTCAATAATAGTTGAGAGTCAATGAGCAATAGAGTAAGAATTACTCTCCAACCTGATGTTAACGGTACTCTGGAAGTTGAGGCAAACCCTGTTATAGTCAACACAGGGGGAAAAAAAATGCCTCCATATAGCAAAGGACTGAATTGTATATAAAAAGTCAGAGAGAACAATCCTTTTGCAACAATTTTGTAAATATTGTCTTGCATTTCCTTGCCTTTTGTGTTTTCATTTGCCAAATGTTTGCATTTTCCAAAAATGTTTCCTCTTGAGACATATGGAACATTTCATGTTAAATGAAGTACAGTGGGCTGGGTGGGGATGGTAGTGGTTTTGGTGTGGAAACCTGGAAAAATTGTGAATTCGGTTCAGTTTGAACCAACATTCTTTTTCAACTGTTTGGCTTGGCAGCTGAACTGAAAAAACAGTTATTTGCACAGCCCTAAGCCCTCCTTTACAGCTGGACCCCTGCGTTTTACTCGGAAAATTGTAGCATAGTCCCTGGAGCTGTTCATCCATGGCACAGAGGCATGAACTGGAAATCCCACTAAAATTTAGGGTTGTCTGAAGTTTTTGGAGATGGGGGAGCTCTAAAATGGGATTAGATGATGGCACCCACAGTATGTGTACTACTGGACTCTCCAAAGACACATTGTTGTTTTCAGAGATTCCCTCTGTCATTTGCTTGTCAAAAAGATACCTCTGATGTACATCCTTATGGGAAATATTAGAAAGAGGAGAGCTTTTGACTTGTGTGCATTGTTAGCTGGGAACAGAGACATTCCTTTTTCTAACTTTTTCATTCCTTGATGGAATGAGAACATTTTAAACCAGGACAAGAAAACTGCAAGAGCCAAGCTTTTTCCTAGATGCTGCTTATAATCAAATACATCCATCCAGGCTTTTAAATACCTCATAATTAAACATGCAAAAATGGAGACTTAATTTGAACATGTAAATTAATTACATGATATAACAATTGAAATTCATAACTGAACATCCATTAGCAGACAACACTTTTCCTCATTCTTTTGTTTGCATGTTTATAGTAATCACGCAATAGGATTTATGGTGCATGTCACCCTTTGAAAATTAATTCTGCATCAACTTAGGAGATGTGTTCCCATTTCCATTGTATAGCTTTGCTCTATAAATGCAGATAATTGCAAATTAAGCCCCAGATGTCTAAAGAGCAGCAGTAGTGACCATTATTTGATGTATGAACCACATCATGTCATTTCTGTGTCACTCCTCTAGGGGTTAAATGAGTTTCATGTTTTGGACATCTTAGGAAAATAATAAACAATGTAGCTCATCCAAAAAACATCTGCTGGGTTTTTTTTGTTAAATAGAAGACAAAGATATTTAAAATGTGTTTTCAATTGCCTGCCAAGAAAATAAGTTTACATAAAATAAACCTTTTTTCATCCTGAAAAATTGTGAATTTACTTTCTGCAGCAGTTTAGAAGTCAAAATTTATCCACATTGTGTATTTAGCAAGTAAAGAACTCAGTTGCTGTGCTAAGCTACATTAAATATAGATGGATGAGAATGAGGTCAGTGGAGTGAACACAAGCTGTACCCCTCAGAGCTAATATGTGCATGCACATTGCCTTAAAGATGTTTACCCAATGGATGTCTGTATTTGCCTGTGTATTTCAGTGCATGATAGATCATGAAGCTTTCCCTAGCAAGCATTTGTGAAAGAAACTTCTCTTTCACATTTGCATTTTTGCTGAGCACCGACAGCACTTCTATTGATAGGAGTAGAGTTTACTTGTCTCTGCTGGGGTCATAATTCACTGTAGGGCTTGGGCTCTTCATCATGTAATGTGGAGCCTGGTCAGTAAAGCCTCTTCATTAACTTGGATCAGAGCTTGGAATTCCTTTCCATCAGCTAGTGCTTACTCAGTTGAAAATATTGCCTTGAGCTTTCTCACCCATACAGGAGAAGTTCTTCACAACTGAACCTCTTCTCTGGTTTTATTATATAAATCCAGCTTGATCCTCAGCGTTCTGCTTCTTAATGTGCTACACAGCTGTCTCACACTCTTGGCTTCATGCCATCTTCATGTTACACCTCCCAGTAGGTCAGGCACTTCCACTCTGTTGTTTTGTTAATCGCTTTTAAATAACCGCTTTTTTATAATACTACTTACAGGAAATACCTCTCCAGTAATACCTCTGAATCACAGCCTAAAATGTTGCCATATGCATCTTAAACTTAAAGAATCATATCTTGCCCTATTCTGTATAGTAGCATCGTGGCTATAGACACTGCAGTGAATTGTGATGAAAATGAGGAATTTTTTAAAGAAAAGCCTCTTGCCTTCTTGCACACAAAGTGCTTAGCTCTGATGGGAAGTACTTGGACATACATCAGAACTTGGACTGATCAGTTATCAACCTGGGGCCTAGATAATGAGAGGGAGCTACACTGGGACAAAGTGTACTAAGTGTGAAGATAGGAAAGTATTTATAAAAATGCAGCAAAATAGCTTTGTGATAATTAGTGGAAAGGAGGTCACAGCCTGTCTTTCTGTCCTACACAAGCCTCTTATTTATTATTGTGGCATGACAGCATATGGCTCTGAGTATTTAGTGGACTAATACCATTTCTCAGTTGTTTTTGCTTTCTCTTTTCTCACAGTAAGATGTGACTTAAATTCCTAAACTCAAAACCCCCAAAAATTCAACCCACAAGCCCCAGTGGTATTTGGAGTTTATGTATTCTTTAACCAAAGGCCTTTACATAACCAGATACTGGTACATTCTTTAGTGAAATTCTTGAAGCTTTGGGCTTAACCACTGCTTCTTGCAGTGATGTGCTTGAAAAAATGTCAACTATGTAGCTGTACTGGAGGGCTGTGCAGTTGAGGTATGTCCTTTTTCTCAAAGTGACAGACTGGTGTCAAGGTTTAGAGTGAGGCAGGGTCCTGGCTCCAGCTCAAACGGTTCCGTGGTGACATCAGAATTTTGGCATCTATATTTAAACATTCTTGTTATTGTCATTACTGCAGAGAAAAGCTGTAGATTTGGCATGAATGAATCCACTACAGAGATATCTGCTGGAGTAAGCAGAGAACTTTAAAGCTTTGTGAGTTGGGAATTGCCTCATTCATTTTTCATAGGTTATTAATTCTGAAACCTTTGTGCTGCCTGCAACAGTGGACTAGGGTGTGTACTGGAGAAGTTTTCCAAATTGTAGGCAAAGAGACTTGATTTCTGAGAGAACAAAAAGGAACAATACAGAAAAATCCATGTTGGAAGAAGAGATATAAAAGTGCTTAGAGAGGCTTGAGAGAGAAAGAAACACACAAATGGTTTACAAGGCTGGAGTTAAACAAAACTAAGTGGGATTTAGAAGTGTACTTAGAAAAAATAATCCTGAAAAGGAAGAGAACAACCTCCCTTTCCACCCAAAATCAAAAAGGAACGCTATTAAAATGTTCTTAAAGTATTTAGTTTCTTTTAATAACACTCATGATACATTGGACAGTCCAACATGATTCTGTGTGTATTGGCAAAGCATAGTAGCCTTTTGGATGCTTAAACTTCATCTAAGTGTGTTTCAGATCTATGTGTGATAAACCTCATTTGGTAAATATGGGAAGTTGATCATCTCTGTAACACAGCAGTTGTGTTTCAGGTGATATAACAAAATGATATAAAGATGTCAGGCTTCTTGGCTCTTAGAACTGGCTTGTTGCATTTTCCTCTGAAGTGCAATGTTAATGAGAAATCTCACTGTCAGGACCCTTTTACTGAAATATTTCTGAAACTTTGTGATTGCTCTTTTCTTCTAAATCCTCTATATATGTCATTCAGTTTAATATGGAAAACTACTGGAAGCACCCAGAAATAAAATCCAAGATTAGGCCTTTCTTTCCCATATTTTTGACAATATTCTTGCTCAGATATCCTGAACGGGAACATCATCAAGAAGCATAGGGCTCAAGAGCCGGAGTCTAGAGCAAACTAATCTGGCACTGCTATTCTGGGCAGAGGATCATTTGTGGCCTTAGGCAGACAGAGCACATGATCTTTAAATCTGTTTCCCTTTCTGTAATATAGAGTGATGAGAATAATTTCATTCCTATCTGAGACAATATTTTTATTTGCTATAGACAGATAAAATGGTATGGAAATAGCCTTAATAAGGATTGTTCAAAATCAGAGCATATCAATCATTCATCATTTAATTGTTTCAATTTTATATTTTTAATGAAGGAACTCAGTTCATAATTGAAGAAACCAAAACATTTAAAGGTTGGATTTGTATTCTGGAGAGTATTCTGAATTTCAAGAAAACTACCCCCCCCACTGTTTCATTATGAGAAATATTCTAAAGGCTTTCCAAAAGTTTTGTCTTTATGCAGAACCTCAGTCTGTTTATTTCTTCATGCCAAAGATGAGGTTTGGCACAGGATTGTCCCATACCCTTGCCAAAAGCTCTCCTAAGAGCACACTCAGTTAGTTTATATTACTACTTTTGAAAAAGGAAACATTAAAGAAACCATATTTTTAATACAGTATAAAGGTCCTCTGAAGGCTGAAAATGCCTCCCTCTGGCCCCACCTCTCTGCAAAGGGCTAGGGGAAGTGAGGGAAAAAGGAGTCCTACAGTCAAAGAGCTGCCTCTGTGTGAGGCCTGGGAGCTAGGACAGCTTCGCTCTAACCCTCACTTCCCTGCAGGGTCTGTTCAAAAATTGTTTCTAAGTCTGGTTGCCCAAGTCGAGACAACCATGGCTTCATTTTCAGCCAGTCTGGGCACTCTTAACACCTGTTGATTTTACTGTGACTTTCAAGGGAAGAAGGACCTAGGATGCCTCTTGCCAGTCTTCCAAACTACTGTAAGTGCACAGAATACCTAGTGCCTTGGTCTGTCCCTGTCCCTCTGTGACCCTGTGAGCACTAATGCATGCCTCTGCAGCTTATATGGAAGGTCACAAAGCCAGAGAAAGGCCATGGTTCTTATATGTCCAACTTGCATTTTATTTGCTCTTAAGGTAGTATAACCTCTAGCTGGTGTCTGGAACCCCAGGCCTTTCCCTGATACCTAGAATGACACACCAGTCATATTCTCTAACTTTTGACTTAATATGGCATTGTCCTACATATTGGGGAAAGAGAGACTTGAGGAATCTGCATAACTATGCTGCTGTTGACTAAACTGTTTTATAAAATGCAGAGGCTTAACTTTTTTGCACTTCTATGAAGTCTCAAGTCTGAGATTATATATAAGTAAAACATAGAAGGCTATTGTCATAGAAATGCCTGATTCTGTAGCTATATTATGCACAGAGTGAGAGATCATTTCAGATGATCGTAAAAAGAAAAATGTCTGTATTGTAAAAGAAAAATGTGTCTATTGTGTATCCCTGTATCCATCCATCCATCCATCCATCCATCCATCCATCCATCCATCCATCCATCCATCCACTTATCCATCCATTAGAACTCAAATTGTACTTTTAGAACTGAAACCAGATGTTAAAGCTGTCACCCAGCTGAATTTCTCCCTCCTCCTGGAGTTGTTTATTCAACCCATTCGTTGTCTACAGGCTGGATAGGCCAGGCATAGTCAGCTATCAGACAGAACTCACCTAAAGCATGGAAGACCCTTTCTTCCATTTGAGCACCACACACTAAAATGACAGCTGAAATTTCTGCATTTAATTTTCAAATATGCTTTGCCTTTTTTTCTTTTTTTTTCTTTTTTTTCTGAAACGAAACTTCCACATACAGAATTTCTTGTTCAACCACAATGACTTTTCCTCCTCAGGATCAGTCCAAAGAAAGTCCATTAGGTGGCTGAATACTCAAGTATTAGGGATGCATATGCAAAATCTGAAAATTAAATTTGAGTGCCCAGTCTTGCATGGATGGAATCCTTTTTTCAGTAAGCATATTTGTCTTTGAGATCTGTCAGAGTTGCATCAATGTTGATCAAGCTCCAGGGTCAGGACCTTTAAGACTTTTTAGTGAAAATTATCACTTGAGTTACAAAGCATTTCTACTGTGATATGAAAATGAAACGATGCTGAAAATTCCTAAAGTACTCAAAGAGGGAGTTATTTTATAATCTGCAATTATTCTCAATAACGGTGTTTCTGGAGAGAATAAATGTGGAAAGCTTTAGTGGGTAGATCCTCCTGTCATAATTTCACACTGATACTCAGATGGCAGTCCTTGAAGAACTTAATCCTTTTTTCTACTGTGAATAGATATTTTGTTTAGTTAACCTGCTGGAGGATTTAAAAGGAAATCAACATGTTCTGTAGACTCAAAGAGTGAGGACTGTTTATTTGTACATTCTGACCTCCTGAATATTACAGGCCAAAAATTATTGCTCTGTCACATTCGCATTGAACAGTTTCTTCAATGATTGATTAAAGTGTTACCTGTAAATGTAAACTAGCAAACACAATTTCTTTTCTACTGTTGTTCATTTTGGAAAACTATGATTCCCTGAGATTGGAATGAATAAAGACTCGTTTCCTATGGCACTGTATTCTCTGGTTTTCTAACAAGGCACAAGCTCCAGTTGGAGCTTTTCCAGTGGCTAGGAAATTCCTGAGAGCTCAATACTAGTGGATTCTCTGAAGCCTAGTAGGTTATGTTCACACTGAAGCCTTTCATTTATTGGGAGCACTATTAAGGCCATCCTGTTCACCCATCCAAATGTTTTCCTGCATTTTGTTAGGAATTTAATTGTTTTGGAGGTGTCTGTTTTTGTCAACTTTGTGTTAGGAATTTAACTATGTTTGAGGTGTCTGCTTGACTGCATAAAATTTGTTTTCCTAGGAAATCTGGCACCTGTACTGCCAGAGATATCTGAACCCCTATGGTTTTTTATTTTTGTATTCTTACTGTTCATTAGAGGAGAGATAAGAGAGTTTCATCAGATGTAAAACATCATTCCCAGAGGATATCAGCAATGACCAATGGACTAATTTCTTTCTGACATTCTGCCTGTTGCTGAGGTTGCTTCACATCATGGTGGGTCTTTAAAAAATATGTTTAAAATACACTGCCCCACTAGATTGGAAATGAGTTAGCAAAAAGTTTAATTTCTGTCATATTTTCAAAGTACTTTGTCATGTCAACAGCCAATAGGCAGGATGCAAGTGAAATGTCAAGGCTCTGTTTGCCTTCATTTCTGTTTGCATTTTCTATATCTGAAGATGCTCCTAGATTTTGTTACAATAATACTTTTCATTTAGAAATTTGGACCTCCTCTAATGTGAGCCCCAAACATTTCCATTTCTAAGTGCAAAAAGTTGATCCCTATGTAATTATGAAATGGTGCCAGCTTCTAACCACACTACCTTACCTACCCTAGTCCTCTGGAAATGTTTTACTTGCAACAGCTTTATATACCAAACATGTTTGTTTAATAAAAATGTTGTTATGATAACTATAAACAACATATTTTTTATATGACTAATGTTTTCATGAAGTTGCTTTCATTTTCACAGGTCACTGCTTCCTTTTCCAGCCTAACAAACAGTTTTCTCAATCGTCTTGGGCACTGAGTTGGTGCCTCAGCACTTGGATCTGTGTCCTATGATTTGATCTTCTTTTCAGAGTGTTCTCTCATTTGTCCCTGTCCATGTGCTGTTTTTCTGACACTTTTTTTTTTCTTCTTGTGCCACTTTATGACAGTTTTTCTCCATGATGTGGTGTTAAAAGAGGTGAGATATCTGGAAAAATATTAGACTTAGCATGAAAAAAAAAGAAGCAGTTGACCAATAAACTACCTAGAAAGTAAGTAATTTTTCTTTTTCAAATTTCTTATGTGTGTGTCTGTGTTGCTGTCTTAAAATCTACATTCATGACTTTATCTACACCATAAGGCATATTTTGTAAATGAGCTTAAACACTCTATCAAATTGTAATTATTCATGAATAGTCTCTCTTTATTGTTAATGATATGCATCACACTAACAGAGTCTGATATACTGATTATAAGAATAAAGTTCATCTGAGGTAACGGAGTTTATTCCTTTCTCAGGCATCCAGCCTGGATCTCAGCTGCAAAGTAAGTACCTCTCAACATCTCATTACCAAAATAGCAACCTTCTTAATCCTTTGCTGTGAAGAACAAAGGTTTGATTCAGTCTCTGGAGCAGAAATAGGATCTTATTAATGCACTGGCAACTACAGTGTTGTTATTTTTGTTAGAAAAGGGAGAAACAGGAATTTGCTGATATATGTTAGATTAAGGGCTGTTATTGTTTTGAGATTAGTCGGATTGTTAGTTGGGCCTTTCCAATGGCAGTTGAAAATCTACAAAATATCTTGTAATTTAATATTCTGGATGAATTCAGGAGCTACTTCCTGGAAATTCACTTCTATTCTTTGTATCTGTTCTGAAAGAATCACTCGGGGTATCAGTTAAATGGTGTATTGCTTACTGTGCAAGTGGTGGAACTAGGAGGGAAGTTCTTCTGTTGCTCTTGCCTGGAGTGCTGGTCTTCCTGGGTTCAATCCACTTGCCATCTGGTGAATCAGAGCTGAGACCCAAGGCACCAGTGAGGTACCTAGTGCCCAGCCTTTGCAGAGCACTGACTCAGAAGAGGTCTGTGCATTAGCCGAGTGTCCAGGCTTGAACATGCTACAACTGACATATGAATTCACATTTTGAAGTATTAGAGCTCTGATGATATTTTATAGAGTCTTTTCTTTCTTTTGAAAGATTTGCTGTCATGTAGTGTTGGGCTGCAGTGGACTGTGGAATTTGGGATCCCTGTGGAGTAGGCTCTCTATGCCTCTGGCAGCTCATCAGGATAAAGTTGAAATTAGGATTGCAGAGAAGAGCCAGAGGAATTCCACTTGGTGAATTAAATGTTATTGAGCTTGAGGACCTGGAAAAGGGTGAGGGAAGGATCTGGGTGAGCTCCCAAATTGGTATGAATGACTGGCATAGAAGGTATTGCTTAAAGCAAAAATAAATGCAGTGTAACTGATCCGTTGAGACCAGCAAACTGTTTCTGGAAATGACTGGTGCTTGATAATTCTTAGCGATAGGCAAATGCCATACTCCAAAATACGTGTGGTCCATTGTGCAATTCTGTGTGGGTGTGGATCTTTGCAGGTTATTGGCCTATGCCCTCTGGCACAAAATGTGTTTGCATAAGTCTTAGCATGTAGAACTTTGGGTGTTTATCTTCATGTGTACGTGAAAGGTTCAGGGTTAAGCAAGGAAGAACTATCCCAGAAACTGAGGTCAGCAGAAGCATTCTGGATAACTCTTCCCAGGCCTGAGTACTGTCACAGAAAATGAAGACCAGTAAGATGGCATTTGCAGTGAACCTCAGTTCTCTGCTTCTGTTCCTCATGGTTAGGACAAACCCTGTGTTCAGCCTCCAGGAGATATGACAAATGTCTATTGATGGAGTATGCAGGCTGAGACTTGTGGCTTGAGTGTGTGGACTTTTTTTTGTGAGTTGGAAGAGATTTCTGAGCATAGTCTAAGGCAATTATGTTGTATTAATTGCTATTTTATCCTAATTGTATATGTCCCCAGAAGGCTTTAAGTTTTGATAAAACAGGAATGTTTCAATGCCAGTAGGATATCTGGGCCCAAGCCTGTTCTCTGTTATATCACTGTAAAGCTGGGATAATTTTATTGACTTCTGAGTGACAGTGGTAGAGCTAGAGTAGGACTGGACCTGAGAGAGGAAGCTGTGAATGTGTGTGTGTGCGCCTTGGGCAGTGAAACAGCCGACTGAAGAAACAGCTCATGTACTGCTCCCATTTCCCCTTGATGGTTTCCAGCTGTCCTCTTATCCCTGGCATACGAAAAGACATTAATTAGTTTCAGCTTATGAAAATCAGTGAGAGGCTGTGTGTATTACCCACCTTATAGTGTTGCACATAAACAATGTGCTACATACAACAAACTGTGATCACAGATGCTGAGTGACATCATAGTTGTTAAGCCAGGAGCTGAGTAAAGAGAGAGTTCCTTTGGCAAAGTAGTCATATGCTAGATGGATTCTCAGACTGTGCAATAGAGGAAGACATGTTCACATGCAGGAGATCAGTGTGTATTGCACCTGGACCACAAATGAGAGTGTCACAGACTTCATGCTTTGGTCATCATGGGTCTTTTAGTATTGACTGAGGCAGAAGAAAGGAAAGAGCTAAATTGGACAGTAAAGGAAGAAGGCAGTACTGCTATTTTCCCCAACCAGCAAGCATATATTTGTAGGATATTAACAGTTTTGGGTGTTGTGTTTTTACATTTATTGCACATTTTTTGGTTAGGGATCCTAGATGGCTTCCTCAGAGAATATGAAGAATAAGTAGATATAAAATGTATTTGAAGAGTTTGCACACCTAGATTTTCCCACCTCTTAGTATATTGTCCCATGTGAGACTGAATGAGTGATATTTTTATGCTGCTGCAGGAAGATCTGATACTACCTTGCTGTCCAAGTTGGTAGGAAAGTATTATCAGCAACTGAAGGAAATCAAGAGATACAGAAGCAAACACATTAAGGAAGGCATAGAAATCCCAATATCTTAAGACCATTGCTGGTCCCAAAGGTTAGAAAGATTTTACTGAATTGAATGGGCTGCTGCAGGCTCTAAAGCAAATTGGAAGTTACAAACTCAAATTTAAGTGAATGTTAGAGACTTAGTGGACAAGGTTATGCAAAAGTTGGAATATGTGTGGAGGCTGCAGTCATGATGGAAGAGTTTCTGTGCAAAGGAGAAGAGGGTGTGGACAAGTTGGTGTTGCCCAACTAGAAGTGTTGTATAGGCCTGGAGAAATTATCCCTATGATTTAAAAATATGAATAATAATTGAACTACAGATACTAGTGTGGACAGTAATGAATCTGGATAAATATACTACTGAAAATCCAATGTTTGATTACTAAGATTATTTGGTAAATCAGTGGCCTATTGGGGTCATCAAACAACCAAATTACATGAATTGTGGTTTAAGTGTCAAATAGGTTTTTGTGGTTTAGATCACAGAATGTAACTGTGATGAAGTTCTGTTATGACAGGGGAACTATTTTGCCGGATGTGTGTGGACAGTGGAGGAGAAGACAGAGAAGAAAGCAGAAAACCGGTTTGGAAAGGTAGGGGGAACTCTTGGCTTGTATGGATTTTCTCTGTTTTATACTTAACTCCTGATGCAAGCTGAGATCAGAAGTGCTGCAGAACTTCAAGCAGGTAGTTTCCACTTAATTTAGTGCATTAACCTAGCTATCCACTGGGTGGAGATGGCAGACAAATTCCTATTAGGTGTTTTGCTATAAAAGTGGTGGGTGTAAAGTAGCCCAAGATCTAGAAAAGTAACTGAGACATGGTAGAACTGCACAGGAGGCTGGGGCTGGAGGTGAAAGTGGACAAGACCCAGAAGCAAACCAGTTTTTAGTTCTCACGTGTGCATTTTACTCTAGAAAGATGGAGCAATAGGATTTGTGTGCATTGTAGAAAGTTTAATTCTACCAAAGCATCTGATGTTTATCTCATGCCTAAGACTGATGCAGCTGAAGGAAATCTCATGTGTTGGTTGATTGCCATGACCTTAACCAGAGGGCTTTCACACTGCAATGCTGAATTTAAATCTATCTTCTTCGCTCAGTAATACTTTGTGAGGTGCTGGTTTTCCCTGGGGACCTGTCACCTTACAGAATCTGGGAAATTAAATTAGTGAAATGAGTTTGGTAGAGCATATGTTGGTTTCGTATTTTCATGAGGAGGCGAATCCTGAAGGAACACGTGCTTCTGAGCAGGAGAGTGCTCAGCCTTCTCAGTGAAGCAGGACTCAGTGTGAAGTTGGGAAAGTGTCAGCAAGGAAGAGTTTTGGTACACAAAGTAAGGAGTAATCATATCAATCCAGAAAGCAAAGGAAACTACCATGCTCTGACAGACTTTTCAAACTAGTGAGCAAGGCCAGCCTTTACTGGACTGTGAGAATATTACACAAGATTAATCTTGCATTTCTACTCCTAACTGCTTGAGTCACTGAAGGTATGTCTACTCAGAGTTTGGCAGGCAGATATGAACTCACTCTGTCCACGCTCCAAGCTGGCTGGGTGAAAGCTGGCTCTGAATGGGAAGCTGTGTAGCCATCATTAACATGTGGCTAAGCCTGAACTAATAAGTCCTGCTGGGAAGCGGAATGTATTAGCTTGGGATCAGCATTACAGGGCTGCAATTACAAGACTTTATGATTGGAAGTAGTTTCTATCTGATCATCTTAGAGCACTTGCAGAGGGAATTGCATCTGTTTGCAAATCTGCCATGGAAGCGCACCCTGAATATGTTCAAAGGTTTAGCCAGACATGGTGATCTGGAAAAATGGTGTCCAAAAGGCTGCCCCATCTTTTTAAAAAAACCTTGAGTAAAAATCCAGTACCAAATTCTGGCTTTAACAATCAATCTTCTTTCAGATGCTTTCTGTCAGGTTTGAGGCTTGATGTATGCTAATGTTAGAGGGAAAGACTTAAGACTGTATGTTTGAATGGAGACCCAACTCGTCAGTGCAGCCATGACAGATGAGCATCTTACAGTAATATCTGCTGGAATTGAATGTCACTCCCTATACAGTCCATTACACAAACCACTTGCTGCCTTGTTTACAATGAATAGAAAGTGCTAATGACAGCTTATTTATCTGGTGTCCCAGACTCCTAGGTTGCTTAGGTACTTTTGAAGACGTTCTCTTTCAAATTACTTTCTGTAATTCATTTCCATGCCTCTAATTTTCAGGAAAAAACTGTTTCTAAACAAAATTCATGGGCATTTAAACAATTATTTTGTCCTTAGCCTCAGGAGCCCATTAGTTGCTATGTTCTTGAAGCAAATTAAAACAATGCATTCTGTAGGATATAAAACTATTCCTAACTGTGGCAGTGGATCACTGCAGTCATTAGATTAATACCAACTATTATCATCCAGGATGCTCATCTGGTTTTACTGAGCTTTGTTAACGAAATGGAAATGTATGATTAAAGTCATCCTGTCTGTCCCTCTAAAGTTGTGCCTGTGAATGAGTCAGTGTTTTACAAATGGGTGTTGCCAGACTCTGATATTGAATACGGCTCCAGCCGTCAGAGCTCTGGGTCCAGCACTGCATTCTTGGAGTCCCGACTGGAACACTGAAATTCCCATTGAAATCTGTGGGAATTTTGTGTGGCCAAAGCCCAGCTACCTTTATGGCTAACTGTGGCAGCTTAGAGAGGGATGTAGCTCTATGCAGTAGTCACATAATAGCTTGGGGACGCAATATGAATTTCATGCATCTCTTCACTCAGTCACTTGAAACCCAAGACGGAATTGAGGATACCACATTCCACTTAAGCTTTGTTTGTTTGAGGTCAGTTGAGTGCCCTCTGCTGTCTCTGGACCTGACACCTTCTGCTCCACTGGCAAAGTTGCAGCTGTGGTTTCCATGCTCACTGGGCACAAGAACTATTTGCACAGAGCAAGCCCCAGTGTGTCAGTTGGCTTGTCTGCCCTGCCGGCTGCAGTGGCCCCGGCTGGCCGCACAAAGGGTGGAATGTGCTTTAACCTTTTGGCAGATACATAGCTGTTTGCACGCCCCAAAATAAATGGCTCCCAAAGATCTTCAGGTGGAGTTGCTCACAGAAAGCTGTGTCTTATGCACAAGGTTGACCCAATAGTTAATTTAGCTTGTTTGCTTCACATATGAGATAGGGTTTGAATAGTCCTGGCCTTGGGGAATTTCACATCTGGATTCAAACTCTTTATGGCTACTGTCCCCTAATCTGTGCCATGGGCTGTTCCCAAGTCCTAGTTCTGTACTTTTCCAAGCTTTGTGTTTCATGTTGTCCCCTCAGGGGCATTTGTAAAAGTGGGAGGGCCAGATTGGTAGTTGTAAGAAAGAGAAGTATCATCACTGACGTCAATGCAGCTCTGCCACTTCACATTTGCAAGGGATCAGGCCCATCTACCAGAGTCACAGTCTGCTGGGGAGGAGGGGAGGCAGTCTGAGAAGTGTTGGGTTTGCACTTCGCCAAGTGACAAACAGAGAGTCTGAGCGCAGTAGCCAGACACGTTATAAAACAGGCTGTTGGAGAAACAGCTCTGTGTGGAGGCTTGAGTCTTGATTACTTCTGGTCATTGTCCTGATATTCCATGGCTTTAAGACAATTTAAAAAAAACCCTTAATATATGGACTTCTGTGAGGGTAATTGGCTGAGACCCCTTGTGCGGTTTCTGTGTGGTCTCATGTGACATAGGAGGCCAGTTGTGGGCATAGATGCTTTTGTACAGTTGGGTAAGGCTGTAGTGGAAAATCCAAGGCTTGTTGCTCTGTTACCAAATGTATGGCTACATAGGTTTGAAGTCATTTAAAGCTTCCAAAGCCTTTACCCATCTTAGGATATTTTAAATACTTTTGAAAGTGTGAGTTTAAAGGAATGATTCTGAATTGAAAGGCAGGGAGACTGAAAGCTCTGAGTGAAGCAGAAGAGAGCAAGGGGTTTCTTGGGTGCAAAGGGGAGTAGAAGAGGGGGAAAAGGCCACTTGGTGAAACACACCCATTTCAGAGATCCACTAGTGCTGTTCCCAGAACTTTGCTTGTTTGGTGTATTTCTTCTCTGTGCTTTCGCTCATCTGAACAGTCTCTCCAGAAATAAGCAGTTGGGAACACATAAGAAGTAATTCTCTTTGCCAGGTAAATGGGAACAATAGTGGAGTGGGAAAGAATGAATCATTGTCATTAACAAGAAAACTAGGGTTGCTCTCATCATCAGCACAATGCAGTGTCTATTCTCAAATGTCAGGGCTAATAACTCACCATTTACAAATTAGATTTAACCCCCTCCCACACAAACCCACATAGTCCTTGCTACCCTTGAAGCTTAGGTCATGGCTGCCTTTTTCTGAGGGCCACCAATAAAACCTTCAAAATATATCTTCTCCAGACAATCTGGCTGCTTTCAAGATCGAATACTCCTCCCCTTTTCCCTTTGGATTTTGTTTTAGTTACAGCTACATCACTGAAAAATGTGGAAATGTCTTTGAAAGCCCATCTAAGGCCCTAATTATCCTTAATGTAAGAGGACCATTATCGTCTACAGATGAAATGAATAATACAACAAGTAAGAAAGATTCCAAAGTTTTGGTTACCTTAATAAATTCCTAAATGTGAAGGAACTCACAGATCTTTATCCAATGCAACCAGAAATTATTAATGCAGGTGGGAGTATCAAAAGCTTGAGTGTTTCAGCTGGCATCTTACAACATCTTCTGTTCAGATGGTGTTTTTCATCCAGTGTACTGATGGATTGTAACTATAGCTGCCCAGAAAAGATGTAACAAGGATGCCAGTTTCCTAGATAACCATCATGTAGGTGTAGAACATGCTAATTTCAGATGCTCATCAGGATATTAATAGCCTCCTTACTTTGAAAGTAATGGGCTTGTTTGAATTCCTGGTCCTGAAATACAGGAAACATTCAGGATATGCTTTTCAACCAGGATGGCTTTTAAAGTGGAGTTGAAACAGGTAACTGGAAAAAAGGACGTAGAAACAAATTTGGGACTGTTTAGTAAAGTCCATTTAACAGATTCTTCTTGCCCAGTCCAACTCAAGCAGTTTTTTATTAATTAATAAATCATTCTTTCTTTCTCTGCAGATTGAGAATTCTTCAAAGTGGTTTACATGCAGTTCTTAGCACAGCTGCTTGCTGGGGGTGTGTGCTCTGTGTGGGGGATCTATCAGCAGCCTGGCTACCTCTGTGTGATCTTGGGTAAGGCCTGGATTAAAATCAAAGGCCAGATTGTTCTGTTTTACCAAATGTGCTGCCTGGGGCCTGCTAATTAATAGAATGTCTAGGAATGTCATACATCTATTGAAAAAAAAAAGCGTCACTTGAAAATTGCTATTGTTTTAATTGAATGTTGTCATTTTCACATAGTGACCGATATCTCAGCCTACCAGTCTTTTTGAAAGAGCAAACTGGAACATGGGAAAACAGGCCACTCATAGGGAAACACTGTCTGTTTTTAAGTTATTTTTTAACGTAGGTCTCACAGAGCCATAAATGCTCCCACATGTTGACTGGGGGCCTTATCCTGAAATCCAAACTTGTGTTTCATTCTTATGAGTTATTCCATCAGAAGTCAGTGCCGGAGGCCGACTGTAAACAGGGGTTGCAGAATTGGCCTGATTTTGACCTAGCAATAGAGCATAACTCTGGGAACATTTGCTGGAGATATGGCACTTAGTAACATGGGCAGACCAGCTGAAACTGAGGTTGTGCGTGGCGGTAGGCATGCAGGATTGTCTACCAGAAAGTGTTTGCAGGATTGGGTGGTAGGTGGTCCTACTTTATTTGCTGTTTTAACAGAAGTCTGGTACTTGTTATGGAGTGAGTTAGTTCCTCTGGGAAAGGTGGGTGTAACTTGTCAGGACATGAAGGATAACTAACCTCAGACATTTGGGAAGTTGTGTGTGAGTGTGTGTGTTTTGATGCATATGATTTTGTTATGTAAAATAGTGAGGCTCACCCCCTTCTCTGCCTGATTGTGCCATCTTGTGGGTTTCTGCACAGTTCTTTTGAAGGAGAAGGGTAGCTCATATGATGAGGTGAGAAAGAAGATGAATGGAAATAGAAACCAGGATAAATCAGATCTTCAGCTGAATAGTTATAAGGGCTTCTAACATTCAAAAATTTTTTGTCCTGTGTCACTGGGCCTATAGGGAAAAAGTGAACATTATCTAAAGGTTACATCTTGATTTTTACAGAATAATTTGGCCATGATTAAATTGTGCATGATGAGAGACATTTTGTATATATCCCACTGTAAGTATTCCTCAAATGCAACCCCATGCTGTCAGAAGAAGCTAAAATCCTTCTGTTTCTGCTCTGTGTAGCTCTCAGATTGGCAGCTGGTTTTCATATGATTTGTTTCTATTGATGTGTTACAGCAAAGGTATGTGCTTTGGGCCATGGGTATAATTTTGAAGGTTTCTTATGTGGAAAACTCCCTCAGTTGGCAAATGGATCATTCAGTGCTAGATTTTCTGGGAACCCAGCAAAGATGATGGCATTTTGGAGGTGGAAAGAAGCAATGGGGAATGAGGGGGAGTATCTTTTTATCTGTCAAATACAGTTGTAGTATCTCTGCAACACTGTGCTTTAAGTACAGTATGCTGGTCTTGGCTTTTATGAGAGTTCTGGAAGAGTTTTGTGCACTGCACAGTCTGATTGACAAAGAGGTTTTCTGTCCTTGCATGACCTTCTTCTAATTAAAAAAAATTTCAATAAAAGTTCAGCCACACAGCAAGGGATGAATTTAAAGACTGCACACCATGTGACAATGGTAAAACTTTCATAATAGCCGTCATATTTGTTGGTTTAAAAATCAACTTCATTGTCATAGTTAATAGTTTGCAGCTGCTGTAGAACAGAGGCAAATTGCTATGTATGTGTCAGTCTTAAATGCAAGTAAGACCCACTGACTAGGACGACTTGGTTAGTTTTTCCTATCTATTGGTAGTATTGCTGATCATCATGTCTACGCGATGAGAGGAATTCATTGCCACATTTCAGCACTGCTGAGCTGACTATGTGATCTTGCAAGTAAAATAAACTTGTTTTCAGTGGCCTGCCAAAATATACTCCATGACATCCCATTAAAAAGGCTTCCAGGGTCGTGTATAAGTAGGTGCAGTCCCCCTGCAAATCCATGGGATATCATCAGCATTGATTTAACTAATGAAGATAAGTTACATGAAAAGTGTTAAAGAATCAGAATTCATCACCTAATGTGAAGCTCAGGAGTAAAAGAAGCCTTGTCAGAAGATCACCAGGTAAATTCTCTGCCAATTTATGAAAAGTATTTGTAATTTGCACCAAGTTCATATCAGATGGAAATGGGAAGTAGGTGGAAAAATCCCTCTCCATCATGCTGGTGATGTGCAGAAAGTGTGTAAGGTCAGAATGGCCCAGTGGCCAAAGCGTAGCATCAGGCTGAGGGCAAGCAGACGAGTATGTGAAGACCCTGCTGGTCATCCTGCACTGGATGCCATCCAGGAAAGCGTCCCTAAGGCATTGGGAGTTGTGGCAACAGAGAGAATTAGGTCTAAAGGGGTGTGTTGTGCTTTTAGGCTGAGCAAATATAGTGTTATTTAGATTTAGGAAGATTCGACTTTACTTTTCCTTCTCTCTACTGTATCTGCTGTTAGAGCAGAACTGAGCTTAAACTGTGAACCTAAAGCTGCGGACTAAAATGTGAGGGGTATCCCTTTTGAGCTGTCTCAGAAGGACTGTGGTTATTTAAAGCAGAGCATCCCTTGGTGTTTTAGGCACCTGTCTTTGTGTGAAGAAGTCAGGGAGTTCAGTGAGTGCAGGTTGCCAGGCTGTCCAGGGTGCTGTGTTCTCATGGCTGAAGCTCAGTTTTTCCTTCAAGAAAGCAAACAGTAGAGTAGTGAGAACGTTTATTGGCTGGGCTTACAAGAAGATGGTGCTTTTAATGCTGAAGTCAAAGACTCAGAGCCCAAAGGGTGGGAAAAATTCCCCAGGGAAGAGACAGCCCACACAGTCCTGCACTGGATTACTGTCAGTGCTACTTCATTTATTTGGGTGAGGTTTCTGATGTGTTTCGTGGGACAGAACCTGACCCTCAGGTCTCATTTACAATTCAGAGAACTTCAGTTTGGCATTTCTGTGCACATTGTGTAATTGCAATAATTTCAACTCTTGTTATCCCTTCATGCTTGGTTAATTTGTCAATGTGCTAGTTTGTTTTATTCAAATAGAGACCATGACTAGCACTGAAGTCTAAAGTAAATACATGGGATGTCTAGTTAATGTGTTCTTTCTTTTTTCCCTGGCCTTCTGTCTTTCCTGGTTTGTGGAGGTTCCTTTGTTTTACAAATGACTTGAAGTGTATACCAGAAGATGCGTGGAACCTTCAAAACACCCTGCTCAGCTTGTAGAGGGCTTTAGAAGAGTGGCTTCATGGAGTCTGGAAATGCTTAAAGAATAGGTACCCCATCCCTTAATGGTATTCCTTTTATGATCTGTGTATATGCAGTCAATATAGTCAATGGACTGTAGGCTTTACTTATCCTAAAGCAGATGTGTGAAGTGTCAGATGGACTCTGTCCCTAACAGTGCCTGTGTCTATTGACTAGATGGGAGACTGAGGTGAGGTGAACGCCCCTAGATTCTTTGCCTTCTCACAGTGGTGGAGCAGTTTACAGAGGTGGTGGTCTGTATTTCAATTTCCTTGGTTGCCTTCATTCTCTCCTCTAAATATTGACAGGACTTTTCAGGGCAGGGAAGAAGTAAGTCTGTTGAATATAAATTTTGATTTTTCTCATTGTAGCTTTGCCTGGGACATGACACAGTCTACTGACATTTTGGAACTCCAGGAGAAAAGCAGAATGTTTCCACCAGCAAAGGTCTCTTGGAATTGTTGAAAGAAGACTGGAACAGTTCTAATTCTCTCATTTTCTTTTCTTAAGGTATTTTTCCTTCTATCTGATTTCCAAAGAGAAGTCTGATTTTCATTTCACATTGTCCTACCCCTGTGGCATTTTTGACATTGGCCAGAAATGAGAAGCCTTGAGTTGGAAAGGTGTCATGAAAACAATGACTAGATACACTTGGAAGAAAGGTTTATTATTTGGCTTGCTGCCGCTGAGATGCTAATTACCAAGCAATTATGACCAGACATAGTTTTTCACTGTCTAAAGCTGCCTCTTGGGTTTAATATCTGACTGAAAACAAAAGGCAGAAAATTTTTGAGGAGTTCAAAAAAGGCCAAGAGATGTATAAATATTTCCTCAGGGCATCCTTTGCTACCTTGGACTTCAAGACCAGGAGTTTGGCTATCATCACCTCCTTAGAAAGCATTCTTGGCTCCAGTAGTCTGATCCATCTTTTCTCTCCTTATTTCTCAAATAATCAAATCATAAAAGTAGTTTGGGAAATACATTTTGCATCTGTAACTCCTGTGATCTTTGGATGCTTCAGGAGTCAAAACTCCACATGGATTTGCCACAGCTGAAGGCTGTGTGTTTGACTCAAAAATCCTTTTGCACACAAATTAGAGGGCAACCAGTGCAAAACAATGTGGTTATAATGCATTAACTAAGCAGGAAGCATGGAGATCAGTCTCTGCTGTGTCAGGAAACAATTTGTCTGTGGAAATGGCATGGCACAGTACTTGGGAAGACAATGCTGCGAGCAATGTTCAGTAGGTTGGCTGCTCAAGAAGGTCCTACAGGGGCACTGTCAGTGAATCAATAGGCCTGATTTATCACTTTATTATATTAATTCTACTCCAGGGTGACTCCATTCAAGTCAGTGAATTTATCCTAGGGTAAAATTGAGGAAAAGCAGTGCCTCATCCCTCTTGCTTTTTGCATGAATTGCTTCCACAGAGCCACATTGATACTTTCAGTTCTGCCCTTTTCAGGGCCCAGCTGTGACAAGGTGGGAGCTGGAAGCCTCTCAGCATTGCTTAGAGGAGTTGGGGTATAATCCTGGTACTGGCAGAAATTTCTGAACTCCAGGTTTGCCAGCTAATCCTTAAAAATGGTTTCTGATGAAGATGCATGAATCTTACAGTGTGGTTCTTGATAAGTAAGGCACTTCGAAAATAGGATTTACTGTTGGGATGGAACACCCGAGGCTGTCACACCACTAAACTGAGAATAAACAGAGAAGAAAGCCTGCATGAGAATGCTATGTAAGTGAGTACAAATGAGGAATGGAGTAAACTCTTGCCTCCAAACAAAGTTTGGCATTTGCTTGTAACAACATGCAGGTGCTTTGCCAGCATGAAGAATAGGATTGAGAACTGGAAATCTACGTCTCCATGTTCGTCTTTCAGCAGGCTTCCAAGCATACACATTTTCATTCAAAATCACTACCAAGCTGTTTATCATAGATCTGTGCCAACTGCACTGTTTTATGTAGCCATCTAAGCCAAGTCATTGTGACCTGATGTGACTCAGTTTTTTAAAAGGGTGCGCCTTCAGAATTCTCATTTTCTTCAGTTCAAAGTGAAACACTGGGAAAAGTGTTGGAATGGATCTGAAAACAGTGCAGCATTCTTATGCAGAGGCAAGAGTGCCATTCAGGCAAACACTAGCAGAAAATCTGTCTTGGGTGTGTTTTTCAAAATGAGTCTGAAATGTTCATTGGAAAATGTCAGGAATCTTAGGCTTAAGTAAACTAATTCACATACTGTGATTTTGTCTTTATCTGTGGTATTAGGAAGTGAAATAATAGAATCTAAGTGCTCTATTCCTGAAATTTTAGTTCACTTTTTGTTATCTGCATGTACATTTATTTAAGAGTGTATGTGAAGTCTGTTTTTTCTCTCTTTTTTTTTTCTCCATCTTTTTCTTTCTCCTTCTCCATATTTCTCTGAATATAACTCGTATACCTTTGTGTGAATTCAAAACCTGTTAGAGATATGGAGAACAATTAAGTGTAAAAGATCCTTTTTTTGTCAATTATGCTACTGCTTTTCTTGGATTATAGAATATCCCTTATTTATATATTCAGCTGTTTAGTTACGTTCTCATGCATAGATAATAATTGATTATGCATTTTATTCTTGTTTCCTCAAATACTACTGAACAAAGCAACAGTAAAATTTTCTAAAGTTCTTCAAACTGAGGTCAAATTCTTTCAGGCTCATAAATCCTCTTGAACAGTGTAAGATGTTTTGAGACTTAGTTGAAGTTTGTCACCATCTTTTTCTTTAGTACCTTTACCTGTTTTTAACTTCATCTGAGATTGAACTGAACATTTTAGTATTGTCAAAATTTATAATCAGCAGTTGGTTTTATGTGCAATACTATTTACCAGTGGTGCTGGGTGGATTTGTTTTTCAGAGGTTTCAACTACAAGAGATACAAACAAAAATGGCTGGGTTTTTTTCCCCATGCCATCCTGAGAGTTTTTTTGTTCGTTTGGTTGTTATTTTTTAAATATAGTAGTTGATGAGAGACTTCCTTCTGATGAAATTTGGTTCAATAGCATAATTGATGAAATAAGGAGGAGGAGATTACCCAAAATGACCTTTCAGCCTGAATCTTTATTTGAATGGGAAAAAGATTTTTTTGAATGTACTTCCAGATAGTATCTACATTTCTTAGAAACTTGCAGGGCTTTTTGTGGGAAACCCCCAAACTATTTTTGTGTGGCTTTGGCCAAAAATATTTGGTTTTGTCTTACCAAATTTCAAAAAGGTTGAATAGTTGGCTTTTCTGAAGGAAAGGCAATACTTTCCATAAAGAAAAATCCCCATTTTCTATCTAGTACTGCTTTTTTACACATTTCTGACAAGCAAAAGAGTACAAAAGTACCTGGAAGTACAGCTGTTGTATCATGAAATTTCAAAGTAAAAATAAGATTTACAGAGTTTTCGCCTGCTGCAGCACTAGTCAGTGCCAATATATTAAGCTCACACTTTCACTTAAATGCAAGTGCAGATTAGTGTTTCTGCCACTGCATCATTGCAAATACCATTATGGCTTATTGTCATTGATACCAGTCATTGAGGAATAGAGGCTGTGGTTGCTTAAACAATCTGTAATATTGCCAGAAGGGGTTAACTGCCCTTTTCATACCCTTTCCTTGTGATTGCTTGAGTGTTCATCAGTGCAAAAGGTGTCAGAACAGGAAACTTTGCCAACTGAAAACTAATAATGAGAAAAAAGGAAAGTTCATGTGGGCGTGAGGGAGTAGAATGAACAGGTAACAGAGACCATGCATTTTGCTTGAACTATGAATTTATATTTCTTTGAAATTGCAGTGCAGTGGTGTTATGTGCTTGAGATTATGCAGTCTTGGTGCCATAGTGAATTACAGATGTTCAATTGTATGGGGCAACTCTGTCTGAAAACATGGTTTGGACTATACTTGCTGGATAACGTATTTTATGGGATGCTTCAGCAGGTCAGCATGAAATGACAACCCTGATCATGATTCTCACTCCTGTGTGAGTGAAAGAGGTTGTGAAGTTGAGGGTACAGATGTGTATCTTCCACCTAGATTTCTGTCTTCTAATATCCTTCAGTTCCTATAGAAGCTGCCTGGAGGTTTTTTTGCTAGTCTGTGTTGCCCTTCCTAGACAGACAGAGCGGGTGCTCAGGTGCTTTTTTCCTATTCTTGTCTCAGTAGATTGTGGGGATACTTTTACAGAGCCTGAAACTGCTTTGCAGAAGGTTAGAGCACAATATTGCTGCTATTCTGCCTACTCCTTATTTTAAACCAAGGGATTGAATCCCCTGACTTCCCTAAATCAGGGTTGGAGCCTTCAGTTATGACTGAAATGAAGATGAAGACTTAAATGCAGGGATTAGATAGTTAAGCTGTGGGTTTAGAAAATACCCATTTTTGCCGTCAGATAATTTCACGATACTTCTGTAAAGAAGTCTCTTCAACAAAAACTGGAAACAATTCAGCCGTGAGGAATTCCAGCAGTGAGAATTTGAGATGTTTGGGAAATCAGGAGCAAACTGAAACTGAGGTCTTAGAAATGGTGGTATTTTTTTTTCTGGTGCCAAAAAGCAAGCCAAGTTATTTTGTCCTGAATAATCTGTAGATTTAATCTCTCTTGAAGTGCCCAAGGGGTTCTCTGACAGAGTTTTGGAATCTGTGGTTCTACTTGGTGCTGTGTTTTACGGCTTCATAACAAAACTCTGAAGCTGATTTCTGCAATGGATAAAGTGGAGTTCAGTATGTATTTGATCTCTTTTAATAAGTAGAAACCTTAACCATTTTGTAAACAAAGACTCAGCCCAGTGTGACTATACCTAAAAAAAATAAATTTATTGGATTGTGGAAGTAGTGTATCTTGTATCTTCTTCACTTATTAAAACATAAGGCCTTAATTTCAGAGCTAAGAATAAAAAAGATGACAAAGACTGGACTGGAAACTATGCAGGCTGTGCCTAACTCCAGTGAAAATAGTTATCTTTGAGTCATTTTGATGAAAGCATGTACAGCAAATGATAGAGAATTCAATAAATATGTGCATTTAAACATATGGAGGCAATGAGTACCTGAAGAATACTTGAGAATAATATTTTAAGCTGTATAACTTTTTTTCATTTACCATGAAAATTTATACTATTGTATAGATTTCCTTCCTCCTTCATACAGTCTAAGAAATGTTGAGGCCAGAAACAGCTTATTCTCTAACTTCCCATTGGAGACTGAGCATGGCATGTCTTTCTTGAAAATCCAGCCATTCTCCAGCACATCTGCCAGTAGTGGACGTTGACCTTCTCTTTCCTGCTGTGGGCAGACGTCATTCAGTTTGGGAAATATCAGGGAGATGACACATTGCTGGCTTAGCTCAGCAACAGTGACCCTGCAAGACATGGCCTAGAAAATCTTACTGTGCTGTGAAATCAGGATCTCTGAACATTTCCATTGCATACAGTCTTTGGCATTGTTAGCAAGGTCAGTGACAATGTAATCTTTGCACTTTCCTTCTCTTTCATCTGTACATGGGACTAACAGTAGGAAAAGCTAATGAACATACATATAGCAGATATTTTGAACTTTTGGTGTCTCTAAGGTGTTTAAGTAAACAAAGGCAGGGCAAAGTTTTGTAGAGAGGTAATGCCTTTCTCTAGGAGAAGTGATAGAACTGGAAAGAAACAGAAACCCTCATGTGATGAAAGCTTGTCACTTTTTCCAACTTTTACGTCAGTTGCTCTGGTGATATCTGCAGCAATGTAAATTCACTTTTTTTTGGTTACTATTAATGATTTATTAAGTCTAAAGACAGAACACAAAGTAATTTAACTATGTGCATTGTGTGGATATTGCAATATGAGGCTATCCTGAGGAATATGCTCTTCTGGAGTCTGATAGTCTGATACTGTGTTTTACTTTGTTTATCTATCATAAAAAGTATTTGGAATAAACAGCAAGAATTTTGGGACTGTGGTATTTTACTAGGAATGTATATACTTGAATGTGTATTCAGGTGAGGATGAAACGTGAACAGTGTGACCTATGTATTAGCTAGCCTTATTTTGGGAACTACCTGAAGTTATGCTTCAGGTTACCACTACCATGTGCCATCATAGGCATAACTTCAGGTTAACCACTACCATGTGCCATCATAGAAATCCTGGTTCACTGAAGTGTTAAGTTCACTGCTATTCAGGAAACTGTTTCTTTGAATTCCATTTTCTCTGGTTTTAATAAATCTTGGTTTTGGCTAGGATCACTCTTGCCTAGGTAATTTTACAAAAATGTCTGTAGAATGCTGAGAAGCTCATCAGCTTTATGAAGAAGACCTTAAGAGTTTCCAGAACTTAAAAGTTCCTCTCAGTGCCAATCATTAGACAGGAAAGAGATTATTCTGTTATGTTTTAGTAAATTTTGCCTGCCATCAGGCTACAGTGAACAAAGAAAAAAATCCAGAAGCCCACAGACTAAGAGAAAGCTGAAATTTGGTGCTGGTGGGTGGCAACGTACTATAAAACAAGATGAAAAATGCCTAATTTATGCTTGGCTGAGCACCAGTAAACTCTTGCAGTGCATGAGGAATGCCATCCCTTAGCCATCATGTCAGATGGAGCATTAGTCACAAAAGGAGCTATGTGACTTGCTGATAATATCTGCATAGGGGAAATCCTCAGAGGATTTGTTAGGATGCATCCATGGCTGACAGGACTTGCCAGAGCTGTGTGGAAGGACAGCTCTTCATCTGCAGTATGATAACTCTGGCCTGTGAAAAAGCTATCAGAAATGCTGGACTCCTGTGTTGCAGGTGGCATTTCAAATGCTGCGATATCTGGGTACCAAAGTGCTTAGAAATGTTTCTATAGGTTTAACTGAGAAATCTATGTTTTCCAATTGCTGTCACAGATAAGGTCTTTCAGCAGTTTTTCTAAGCACCCTCTTGACAGTGGCTAAGACAGAAACTAATGGCTTCAGAAAATGAATATAAAAGCATTCTTACTCCTGTTATATAAAAGACAATGTCTTATTTCCTATCTGTTGAATATTTTAAAGTAGAAAACAAATGTCTTCATGTTTTGTGATGTATAGCTTTATTAGTTCAGCCTCATTGCATAGTAGCTGATATGGACTTATCACTAAGTCAGCTTGCATGGTGTGCTTGAAGATGTTTAATGCATGGGAAGTATCTGTTCTAGTGGCTACTTCTAGACTTTTTGACAGACATTTGTATGGGATAGAATGCACAGCATGATTTCTGGCAGGTCTTTCAGTAGTAAAAATTAATAACACTTTAATTCGTGTGTGACCTGATCCTGATAGAACTAGATAGGGTTCAGGTAGGGTTGTAAGGCAATGCATAGGTTATAGGACATATAGACAACCTGATATGCATGTGCAATATGATATGTGATATATGTGAGCTGGAATATATGTGTGAATGTCACATATAGGGAGAATCACACTTCCTAAAACATAGAAAGTCAGAAGTAAGTCTCAGTTCTTTTCTTCTATGTATACACTTGAATTTAGTCACGTACTAAATTTTCATGTGAATTTAAATAAACAAACAAGACTTTATTTGTACTTGGTAGAAAGTTCCAGCCTCTTCTTTCCCATGATAACTTTACCATTAGGACTTTATGAATAATTAATTTTTCACTTTACTTGCTGAACTAAAAAATTAAAAAAATATTTCAGATTGAGTCAAAATGAAAAATTTTTGTTTATCCCACTGTAATGAAAAATTCAAATGAAATGCAAATAAAAAATTGTTTCTGCTTAAATTAAACATTTTATGCACAAAAATAATTTAATTTCTTCTAATCCTCTCTTTAACATTGCGTTATTAAATTTAGATACATTTTAAAATCAAATAATTATTTTGAAAATAAAACCCAAACCATTTTGTTGAAAAAATATTCAGACAAAACATTTAAATATTTTCAAGGCTTTTATGTCCCTCTTTGCTATCACTCCAGCTATATTTTCCAGCTAATAATCTACTGAGTGTTTTTTAAGTTGATTTACAGGTGATTCTTTTAACTGTCCTGGTCATTTTCTGATGTCTGCTTATCATGGTGTGATATGTTTTGCAAAGTTTTTGGAGAATTATGATGCATACATTTTATGCACCTGAAAAATAAATATGGATAAATACATGTGAAGGCCCTTCCTTACTTATCCATGGTTGGTGTAGGCTGTTGGTTAGAGTTGTTTTAATCTTGAAAATCTTTAGTTTCCACAGGGTAAATAAACCTTTAGGCTTGGTTTTCAGGGCTTGGAAGGATATCAGACCAACACTGTGTTATCTTGTCCTTCACTACATTTCAAGTCTCCATTTACATTAGTTGACTTTGGGAAGCGTGAAATGCTTGAGAGCACTAGAGAAGGCAGAAGAAGAGGAATTTGAAGCATGTATTGAGTAAGAGAGATTGGCTGAGGAGAGAGATATTGGAGCTGCTTGTGTTTATGGACAACTGCACTGCAGATTTCATTTGAATGGGCTGGGGTTCATAAACCTATGTAGCCTGGAATGCAGGGCCCATTTGAATGGGTCTGAATTTCAGTGCAAATGTTTTACCCAGCTGTTAAGATAACACTTCAAGAGTTAGTGGTAAAGTTAATTTTTATTTTTACTTGTAAAGGTCTAATTTAAATTGACAAACACACTTAAAACTGCAGATGGGCTCAAGCTGAAAGAGAGCGTGTGAAGCCTTTCCAAGTTCAGGCAGGTTGGGATCCAAACCTTCTCCTACTGTTCTGGCTTTTGGTTGCTTTAAAATTCCTCTTTGGTTCTTTAGTATGTCTTGTGTAAATTTAAGATGGTGGGAACAGCTGGTCATGAGTGATTTCCAGTTGTTTGGGTGGATATTTCATGAGAACTCACTCTTTTCTCATCTTGAACCCTGACTCCTAAGCCAAACCCAGTGTCTGTAGATGCCTAAAGGCTTTCTTCTTAGTCCCCACCTCCAGCTAGAACAAGTCCAATTCTACTAAATTTTTGAGTATCCAACCAAAATATATCTCTTTTCAAACACTTTGCTTGAATCACTTCACAGTGAGCCTGGTCTACTCTCATCCCCAATGTGATGACTACCAGTGAAGAGGCCTCAACAGTTGCTCCTTCTATTTTTGGATAGGGAGAAAGATTTTTATTGCTATACACATATAATGCCATTCAAAAGGCGACTCTTCATGCTATAGGATTGTCAAACTTTGAGTGCTGCCTTTCTTATTGAACACTATTGGAGTAGTAACTAAAATCTGGTGCAGTAGCCAGAAAGACTGTAACTTATGGAGCAACACACACAAAAGCTTGTTTTGATTTCAGTATTCCTCATTTGACAAGTGTTTAACTAGACAGTATGTAGTCAAAACGCACATTGTTATTTTCTGCAACCCCAAGTATTTGATGTGTCAAAATTCCCGTGAAATTAGATAAACAAAATCTGAAATTTCCAGATGGACAGCTGTACTGCAAGCAATCTACCCATGATTCCAGTTTGAAAATGCGTTAAATCACTTGTTACAATACAAGCACATGTCTCAAAATATTAGGACTTGTATCACAGCAGACTTGCAGTAATCATGAAAACAAGCTTAGTGTCTAGTCAGATAGGTTATGTATTTTGATTTTGGTGGATCTCGTTTTATATAGTTCTCCACGTTATCCTACATGCCCTGACAGATGAAAACAGTATAAAATGTTTCCTGATGAGCCCAACTCAGGCAGAGAGACCCAAACTGTCCTTGTCTGATGTATTCATGTTCTGGTGAAATGAGGAAGAATGCTGTTGAGTACATTTCCTGTGACTTATTTTCTAAACTTCTTATACTTTTCCATGAATACATTGAGAAGCAGCCTGAATGCCCAGAGCTTGATTTTTCAGGGAAAGTTGTATGTGCCCTCTAGTTGTTGTCTTTGTGATTTTATGTATTTCAGAGTGCAGTCTGAAGTTAAGTATGATAGATATACCACTGTACGTGATTTGAGAGATGTGGTTTACAGATACTTAAAGCCTCAAGAATGGACTTTAAAAGTGTAGATACCTGGAAGTGGAAAGTTTAATCAATTTATGCATCTTTTTTCCTTCTTATTTCATTCCTATTCAACTTGGATCTTATGTGTGCCTACTTAGTATAAATGCAGAAATGCACATGTAATGTGCAAGTTCCATATTAATTCTTTCTGAATGAGTTACACAATCTTTGTAACTCCCCTCATTACCTAGAATGGTGTCATGGTTTAACCCCAGCTGGCAATTAAGCACCACACAGTCGCCCCCTCACTCGGGCCACCCAGTGGGATAGGGAAGAGAATCGGAAAAGAAAAAGTAAAACCTATGGGTTGAGACAAAAACAAGTTAACAGGACAGAAAAGGAAGGGGGGAAAAACCAAACCAAAACAAGTGATTTACAATGCAATTGCTCACCATCCACTGACCAATGCCCAGCCAATACCTGAGCCGTGCTGTCCCCTGGCTAACTCCCCCTGGTTTATATACTGGGCATGATGTCATATGGTATGGAGTACCCTTTTGGCTTGCCTGGCTCAGCTGTCCTTGCTGTGTCCCCTCCAGGCCATCAAATCTACATGGTCCAATAAACCTGATTGCCCCTTTCCTCCACCTGGCTGGAGGCAGGGACCCTCTAATCCTGGTCATAGTATTAGTTACTCACTTCTTGTAAAAATTAATTAGAGGTCCCTTCAAGAGGATTGGAAAAAAGATCAGCCCTTCTGTTCTGTCTGGGGAAATGCCCTCTGGAAACTGGAGTGGCATTTTTCCTGGAATAATTCCCTTTTGTGATTGTTTTTCCTTTCAACTCACGTACCCATGCCTCTAGGGTACAGGTAGGTTTTCTATCCCGCTTCCTCATATCCTCTCTGTGGTCACACAGGTAAAACCACAGGGTACCCCAATGGTGTGTACCTTCTTATCCTCTCGAACAGAGGAACACTTACTCCTAATAGCTGAGATATTGATCTGTACAGATGGGGAGCAGAATTTATTCTCAAATCGCTGGACAGTTTCTTGTCTAGTATGTCTGGCAGTTTCTCCACAGCTGGGATAAGGGAGGATGAAAGACTTTCTTTATATTGCCGGAGTTGGCCAGCTAATTCATCCACTGTTGGTCCCTCTTTGTCTTTCCAGTCCATTACTGCCAATGCATTGGCATGTGACCATGGTGTGCTCCGTACAAACTTCCACCACATGGGTCATGTGTATTGGACTTCATCTGGGTCTGTGGATAACTGCACATTGTCTGGGTCATAATAAACCATCTCCTGCATGGCTAATTCCCTCAAGCACTGGATACCTTTATCCATGGTGGTCCACTTGCCTAGGTGACACACATCTTCCTTGAAGGGATACCTTTCCCTCACGCCTGTCAGAAGTCACCTCCAGAGGCTGAGGTCTAGTGTCTTTTTTCCAAACGCTTTGTCAGTGCTCCCTTCCCTAGACAGTGATCCCAGCTGCCTGGCTTCCCTACCCTCTAACTCCAAGCTACTGGCCCCATTATTCCAGCATTGGAGCAGCCAGGTGATAATGTGCTTACCTGGACAATGGCTGAAATCTTTTCACATATCTCACAGATTCCTCAGGGATAGGGATCGGATGATTGCCTCTGGTTCTGCCTCTTCCTCCTGTTCATATGATGACCCTGGATCATCTTCATCCCTTACTAAACGAAATGATTTTTTGGTATATTTCTTCTTCAGTATAGGGGTGACTGTTACTGGCACAGGTTGGTTCTCTGGTTCACTGCAGTGCCTGTTGCAGGGATTGAAGTAACCGCAGTGCCTGTTGGTCTGTTTTCCTCCTTTCCCCCTGAGGGTGCTGCATAATATTGAGCAGTGTTTGGTAGATCTTGGCCAGGGCCCAGCACAGTGTGGTAAGTTGTGCCTCTTTGGAATAGCCACAGCATTTTCCTTTCAAATATTCTATCACTTTATCAGGGTTTTGCAGTTGTTCGGGAGTGAAGTTCCAAACCATTGGAGGTGAGAAGTTCTCTAGATATCTGCCCATATTCTCCCACATACTGTGCCACCCATGACTATCCAGCCTTGGGGCAGATCTCTGGGTGATATTCTTAAATAGTTGTTTAACCTTAAACAAGACTTGGAACATATTCAGGAGACTTAGCACTAGGAACATGCTGGTTTGAACATCCCAAGGATATTCAGAATTCTCAAGAGCTATTGTAATTTGCCTGGAGAAGGGAAAGATGAAGGAAGGTGTCTCCCCCATGGATTGGCTCTCCAAGGAGAAAAGGTAAAACGTGTAATTGTTAATAGTTTCCAATAGATGACTCCCGAAGTACAGAGATGATGGCAATGCTGGGTAAAAATGCCAGATTAGTTTCATGACTAGCAATTCTATCATAAACCAGTGTTAGAAAAGTAGCACAACAGGGAGCATATACTGCAAGTAAGGTATTACATAATGCAACTTTAAGAGAAACTGCGCCAACTTTGAGAGCAAATACATGAACATTCTGACCTCTGACTATTGAACTAATTTAATGAACTTTTATAACAAATTATTTCTAACATGTTCCAGTCAGATTTGTCATTATCTCAATCTGTTGTGCCCCATGTTGGGCACGAAAAAGGACCGTTGTGGTTTAACCACAGCCAGCAACAAAGAACCACACAGCCACTCACTCACTCCCTTGCACCTGGTGGGATGGGGAAGAGAATTGGCAAAAAAAAGTAAAACTCATGGGTTGAGATAAAGACAGTTTAATAGGACAGAAAAGAAAGGGATAATAATAATTATAACAATAACAAACCCCAGCAATAATAGTAATAGTAATAGTAATAATAATAATAATAATAATTAGAAGATACAAAACAAGTGATGCACAATACAATTGCTCACCACCCGCTGACCAATGCCCAGCCAATCCCTGTGCCATGGTGTCCTCTGGCCAGCTCCTCCCGGTTTATATACTGGGCATGATGTCATATGGTATGGATACCCTTTTGGCTTGTCTGGCTCAGCTGTCCTTGCTGTGTCCCCTCCCAGCTTCTTGTGCACTCCCAGCCTCCGCTAGCAGGGCAGTATGAGAAGCTGAAAAGTTCTTGACTTAGTATCAACACTGCTTGGCAACAACTAAAACATTGGTGTGTTATCAGCATTGTTCTCATCCTAAATCCAAAACACAGCACTATACCAGCTACTGGGAAGAAAATTAACTTTATTCCAGCCAAAGCTAGGACAAATGGTCAAGCTATTTTTTTGTGTAGACTGAGGAGGAAGTTTATATCAAGATGACAATTCTGAGTTTAACTGAGATTAGAAGGGCATAGAGACAAGCATTGAGATTCTGACACTAATTCTGAAATTTCATTAGCTTATATGTTTTTATGTATTACTGATGAAAATATTATACAAATAGCTACTTAAATTTTAGAGACTATCTTTCCTGTTTCCCTATGAATGCAAGCCCGAGTTTTCCTATGGTTATATCAGTTTTACATCATTTTCTTTGCTGATTTTAGTCCTCATATATGGAGTATAAAGGAAGACTCATATTCCATGTGGAAGGAAGAAGAACTATATCACACCGGAGCCTAAATCCATATCTTATCTCTTGTCCTGCTACGGCAACAGCTACTATCCCTATGGTCAGGGAAAGCTGAAATATCCCCAAGCCCATCTGCCAAAATGAATAGCTGAAATTGAGAAGAAATCCATTTCTGACCCCACACTCACAAAAAATTAACTTATTTCTTGAAAAATGCAATTTTGATGGTGAATTCATTGTTCTATCTTGCATAGCTATAGAAATTATTAATAGTCATATAATGATTCATTCATTTCAAAAGTCCACTGACTCAGTGACAACTAGCAGCTGTACATTCCACAGGTCCATCATAGATAACACAAAGAAGTCTTTACTTTTTTTTAAACTTTGTAACATTTTGTGACAATAAGATCTAAAAGAAAACTTTACCCACAAACAGAGTTGCATACAGTATTGGACTTGGATTTGAGACAGAGGAGAAAGAAGCACATATTATGTATTTTTCCATTACCTTTTAAACATAGCCTAACCTATATATGTAAAGCAAACACCTATTTTCATCTCTGCTTTCTACATGTTACCCTTTTGTTTTATTTAATGTTCATGTTTTAAACAGAGGATGGGAGGAAGAGAGAATGGAGTGAAAAAATGTAATTTGTGTCATGAAAAGCCTGTGCTATTTGATACTATCTGTTGCTACATAGATTTGGTTCATATTCCCACATTTTCTGTAGTGTAGGTCTTGTGAATCTTATCAACTACAGCATAAAAAAACCCCAAACCCCAACATATTAACACTGATATAAATCAATACAGTTTTGTACAGCATGTAGAGAACTAAGCATTAAGTATATGCTAAATTTCACTAATATTAATTGCCCTCTGTGAGTAGTTTGCTATCTATTGATGAAAAGCTGCATCTCAGATATGATTTTTATGTGGACATTGAAGAAGGGAAGGGTTTTACTGGATCATTATCTTCAGTCTTCTGCACTGAGGATGAACTGCACCATATAATCCCATTCCTAACCTCATTATTCTTCATCATTAGCCAATAAATCAACTTTTGCTCCTGCACTTCTTTCAGGAAGCTGTTTCAGGGCTTTACACAGCTGGTTGTAAGGAAACTTGTTCTTTTTTCTTTCCTAAATTAATTCAACATGTTCCTCTCTTTAGTCCTCCAGTTCTTACCTCATGATAGCACAATTCATAGAGAGCAACCCTATTTTGTCTGTACTCCCATTTTTGTCTCTCCTCCCAAAGTAGACCCTCAGTTCCCTATGAGGATGACTAGTCCTTCTTTCTATCTGTTCCAGTCTGAGTTCATTGTTGCATACAACATAACACAGAGCACTGCAGTTTATTGTTACCTTGTATAATGATATTAATACATCCCTATTTCTATTTGAAATATTTAGCTTTTGCTGCAGGCTAGTATCACATTGCACTTTATCATTGTACTGGTGACTCATAGTAATCTTGTGATCAAGTTCTATGCCCAGGTCTTTTGCTTGATCTGTCATTTCCAGCTGACCAGAACCTTTTTTATAATGGTACTTATTAGTCACAGTACACTTGGTGAAGAAATATGTTGGCTATCACATTCATGAATAAATGGGTCCTGCCATATTTGGTAGCATGTTTTTTCCAATCTGTGTCTGGGAAATTTATGTGTCTACACAGTGATACAATTTCTGATAGCCATTTTCTCTCCAACAAAATATTAACGAGGTCCTCCTCATCCAGCTTCAAATTTGACCCATGTGAGGCAACGGCAAACTTCTGACCCTAGTTAATTTTACAGCCCTTCATTCAAATTGATTTTGACCTTAAAAGCTTCAGTTTTATCCATGTTATTGCAATTTTTCACTTGCAGAAGTGGTCTTTATTAAACTATGGCAGTATTCTACTCCTGATTTTATTTCTAGTTTTTAGAAGAGTATCCTGTATTTCAATATCCACGTTCCAATCATGACTGATACTCCACCGTGTCTTGTTATGGCTCTACTGTCTGATTTCATGTCCCACTCTATCGGTTCCACTTCCTCTGGTTTGTAGCCTTGCCACCTTTCATAGGTTTCCAAACAGCTAAGTTGCCTCTGTGTTACCTCACCCACTTCAACTTGATGGTGTATAATCCTTTCAATAGCTGAACAGTCTCCATGACTACTCCTATATTCTCTGCTTATACTTTTGTCTTTGCTGCTTTTGCTGATTTTTTTTCTTTCTACTGAACTCTTTAAACTGCTTTTCTTTTGCCTGTGTAATAAAATCAGGTTTGGAGAGTTGAACATGACTCTTTTCCAGTCTTCTTCCTTGGGCCTCTTAGTTTAAAGCTCTTCTGAATGGTTATGCCAGTTTGAATCTTACAAAATCAGTCCCTTACTTAGGTAGAGGCCATTTAAAGTGGCCATTTTCTCTGAATGCTTCCTTGTATATTTATTTTATTATATTATTTTATTGATAGTATTTGTCAGGCTTGAATCATAACAATGATGGGTTTTTTTCTTCTGTGGCAAGAGGTTAAATTATTTGTAGAAATATTATCATCTACCATAAAAGGATGTAAACAACTGACTCCCTCTGGTTCAAGAAACAGCCCCTGTAGAGAGTGTACAAAGTCAAGAATCTTGATTTGGCAGCAGAGTTATTCAATGTAAATCTCATGCAAGCCACAAAGTCATTTTGGCCGCCACTTCTCAGAAAGCTGCTTGTGGATGTAGAGTTTATGCTGACAAATCTCCTTCCCATCACCCTGATCCCAAAAAATGTCCCTACGGAAATACTTCGAGAGAGACATACAATCTTCAGCTGGCAATCCTTTTTCTTTGTATGCCTGGATTTTTGCCAGGAAAGGCCATTTTTGATTCATCTGAGGGCAATATGTATTTGTTGTATTTCTGATTTCTACAGACACCTCTGCTCATTCCAGCTGACTGAACAGCTGGCTTATTCTGAACAGAGCTATGCAGTGCTTCTCTGCAGAGCAGATGTCATTGAACACCACCAATGCATTCCGTTAAGTCTGCAGATGTCTTCTGACTTAGTCAACAATTTTCCATTTCATTTAGGGGGTTTAGGAAGGTATAGGTGGTCCACCAAAGTAGGAATACATTTGAAATAAAAGATTAAAGTAATGTTTAGTTTCACCCCCTAAATCCAGGCAAGTCTCCAGACACTTCTACCATCCCAACTATCTGGAGTATTTGGATGGCAGCCCTCCAGTTAAGTAGTTGCAAGAGGGGTTGCTGGCTTCAATAGATGTTACTTCTCTCCCAGTATTAACAGTGGGTCAACAACTTTTAGAAGAATTCTGCAATAGAAGATTCTGGCACTTCATGATCACTTTTGACCCTCTGTCTTTAATGACTGGTTTGTTCATACAAAAGCTTGTGTTCACATTTGCAACTGCAACTATTACCTTATTAGATTTCCTTATGTGCAAATTGCCAGTGCAGATCCAAGCTGAGAGTTCATATCATGGTTGACATTTGCACAGATTTCCTCTTCTTGTATATTTGGAAGTTTTGACGTCCGGAATGCTGGAGAACATAAAATTCCTCTTGTACTTCTTTCTGTGAAAAAAGCGGGGACTGGACATTTTCCACTGGTTTGGTTTTTTGTTTTTCTTCCCATCCAGCTGCCCTCAGACATTTGCATGTGGCATTTTGGCAAATACAGGTGTATAAGTCATGCTGATTCTTTTGTCTGCTTGAAAAGGGTTTCTACCTTCAGAAAATTTGGCCCTATCTATTCATGGGCACTTTTGACAACTCTATTTGTTGTTGTTGTTGTTGTTGTTGTTGTTCCAATAGCCACTTGGTTGGCCAAAGTGGCACTGTGTTGACACTACATTGGCTAAAAGAACTCCTGCAGTTTCAATTGGCAGGGTTTTTTTCCAATTCCTTCCCTTGATTACTGGGACATGTAGCTAACTTTATACAGATTGTTTCAGCCAAAAGATGGGAACATTTTGTTGAGAGAGCAAAGTGTGTCCTCTTTACGTACTGTTTATTTTACATTTGAGGAGTTCTTGAGGCAGGATGTCCTACATCACTTAGTTTTAATAAGGAAGCTGTCAGATTTTATTTAACTGAACATTATTAAGTGAAAAGATACAAATACTTCAGTCCAAACGTCTTTATACATATTTTCCAACAACTTGCTTCACCACATCAGTTGTTCAGTCTGCAAATGTATCACACTCTAATTACACATAATGTGATGTAATGAAAAGCTTGTTAGTCTTCAGCACAAGTCAATAAAAGAAAACAACTCAAAAATCTTAACTATAATTTGTGTGTTTTTCACTTGTGTGTTTTTCTGTGCATATCTTAACATCTATTACATGTTCTTCCTCTCTTACCTCCTCTTATTTTTCTCTGTGGTGCTTTTCCTGTGGTACTCTGTGAGCTTGAAAACAAATAGGTAGAGGGGAGGGGAGGTAAATAGGGAAAAAAGAGGTCCTGTCTTGTATTGTTTTCCATGAAAAGTGGAGACTAGTCCCTTTCTGATACAATTTTTTAATTTATTTTTCAATCTGTTTTCCTAGCTATTTTTCTTAATAGCTAGTTCCCTCCAGCTGAAACACTGAAGGCAACAATTTCCATGCCCAGAGAAATCACTTGGCACTGAGAAATGACCAATTACTTGTTAAAACAAGGACAGGTAAACCCTACTGAGGCAGATCCATTGCCATAACAATGAATTTTGGCTGATTATACTTTTGGGTTTTTTTCTTCTATATTTATTTTTGTAATGATACCCTACATCTATATTTCATGAAAGGCTCAACTGCCCCCTCCTTGCCTTGTTTGTCTTACCTTCTGAAAGCTGTGCTTTCTTCACATTCTGGTCTCTTAATCTTGTAAAAATTGTCTCAGCATGACATAAATCTCACACATATAAACTGTTCCTGTTAATGTTCAAAAGATGAAATGCAGCTAAACAAGTTAAAGGTGATTATCTAACTACCTGCAGAATAATAAATAAACAAACTACAGTACTTTGATATAAGGAGGTCATTTTACCTACAAGAAGGTGAATGTGAATGTTAGCTAAATTCTAGGATTGGAGAAGACCACTCATTCTCATTCATAAAAAAACCCCTCATTCATTCAATATCAAGCAGCTGGCATTATTGACAGTAGATTCCTTTTAAGGTCAGAATGATGTATCTTTCTCCTCTCCTACTTTTTAATGATATCTGGGATTTCAAAAGAACCTATGGGATTTAGCAACAATTTCCCTTTAAAGGGCAGTTGGATTTGGGAGTCTAACTCTTCTAGGTTCTTTCAAAAATACAAGCTGTTATTAATAAACTATCATCCGATGCCTGTAACATTACATCAGACTTCAGCTTTTTTAAGTCCAGAAGACCATATGGGTAGTGTATTTTCAACGACTTCTAGTTACTTCTAGTTATCTTACCAAATATTTAAGTAAATTTGTTTAGGAGTGAGTGCTCACTGGTAATTTGGCTTTCATTCTAGGAATTCAGGCAAAGGGGGAGCACTCACTGTTTATTGAACACTTTATTGAACTACTAAGCACTGTAATGATAATCTGATTTAACTGTAAAGGTATTCTTATTAAGCGAGATTTCATTTATTTTAATATAGCTAGTTCTTAATATCTAAAGGATTAGGAAGAAAAAACCTACATTGTATGTAAATAAGAGTCATATTATAAAATGTTTTGCATATGTAATTAGGAAATCATGGTAGTTTTGGAGACATTAAAAAATGTCTTCATAATTAAAGCTGTGCTAATATGAAAACCTTATGAAACCCTGTTTTAAGCCCCTCATATCACTTTTCTATGTGAAAGTGCTTTCACCAGGATGTGGCTAGATTTATTGTGGAGAAAAAGCAAAAGTGTTTCAAGAAAATCTGTTAAATAATTTTGCAGTTAAAACATGCTCAACAGAGTTTCAGGACTAATACTTCAAGTGTATGCTTTACGCTTTAGAGGGATGATTCTTGAAATAATAACCTTTCAATTAAAGAGAAGAAAAAAATCTTGACATTATTAGATTTCTTAAGTTAGATCTCATGGACAACAGTTGTGAGTTCTGTCTTCTTCTGTATGATATTACTGTGAGCGAGGTAAATATTTTGTTGAGACAGGTCCTGCAAATGTTTCCTCACTGTGATTGCTACCAAATCCTAGATGCCTGCTGCCTCCTAGAATAAACATATGGCAGGAAAGCTGCTGGTGGAAATTTTGTTTTATATTCAGTGTAACAGGGTAACAATGGTAACAGTTGCCACTGTTCAAAGGGAAATGACTGATTCAAAACAAAACCTTAACCTGGCAACCTGTCAGAGCGAGACAAGCAGTGATGCCAGTCAAAACAGCAAAGGCTGTACTGTTCCTCCTCCCTCACTCTTTCTCCTAGTATGAAAGGCTGTATTATGTTTACAGTGTTTATTTTATCTCAAACTTTTGCTGATGCAGTGCTTCAGTGCTTTTTTATAGTCATTTCCTGCTCTTAGGTGGAATGCTTTAAGAAATTGTCAGTCTGTTTTGTCTGTTGCTGTTGTGCCTGTGTTGCACTTCGATGCCCAAAGTTTTACTGTCTGTTACTCAAAGCTTCTGCTTTGGCTGGAACTGAAGAAGCTGCTCCAAGAAAGGGGTGGGATGTAGCTGCACCACGTCGGGAACAGGTTAGAGAAGGATCTGCAACAGCCCAACAGCTGCAGGGTAAACTCTGGCAAGGCATCTGACAACATCTGGCAGCATCTGGTGAGGCATCTGACAAAAACCCTCTCATCCTCTCTAATGTACTAGGTCAAACGGGGACAGATGGAGGTTTTGTGTTGGTGCGGGGTGGGACTGTATGCCAGGCAGCTGAGTTTTTGAGCAAGGCTTTTATAGTCCAGCAGTTTGGGCACTGAGATCCTGTAATGTGTCAGGAGAACTAGCCAGGTACCACCCTGGGGCACCTCATGTTTGAGGCTGAGGAGCAGCTGACCAATACCACACTCTGCAGTCTGAGTGGAGCAGAAACAGGAAAATGAGTCTTATCAATAGCTCTTGTGTAGAAGGTGAGTTACCTCATGATGATACTTCTTGCTGTGCATAGACTGGGTAAAGCCTTTACTTGCGAGGAGATCCTGGGCTTGGAGCAGTCAGCTGCTGTCACCCAAACAGCATCCTGCACTGCAGTGTGCTTGTCGTAACACACTTCAGCAGTGACTATAGCCCAGGGCAGGAGATTAAAGAGATGAGCGCTGGTCAGACTGTCAACTATTATCTCTTTAAAAAAAAAGGTTTTCCACATTGGTAACAGCACTAAGCAAACTGATTACCCAAAGAGAATAACAGATAATATCTGTGTTCATTGAAGCCAATAGTTCCCAAATAACCTTCTTAAGCCAGGAAGAAACTTAGCCAAAACGCACGTAAATCCAAAGACCTGACCTTCCCCCACCACCTCCCATACCTTGGTGAGTGACTTTGGCCAAGAATGAAGCAGAGAAACATTGGCATTTCCTCTGTCAAAATATTATTCTGCCCCCATGGATGTAGACACTCTTTTCAAAATATATTTGATTTTTATCTGCAAAACAAGAAGAAAATTTCCTCACAAGAGGAAACTTTAAAATCAGCTGCTAAGAAAAACAGCTCTTTTTAAACAGACTATTTACAAATCCAAAGAGATCTGCTTGGCCAGCATACCAAGATGGAGGCAAATAAATATTTCTTGTATGTCTGCAGGGTTACAGAATTAATATCCTTATGACTTAATTGGTTGAGTTTTGGCATGTCTTTTGCTGCTACCATTATCTTCCTGTCAGATGCATTTGCTTGCTATGGACCAACCATAAACCTGGATGATCTGTGTAATGGAAGGGCAGGAGGAAGATTGCTAGGTGTAACCATAGTTGTAGCAGAGAGTAAAAGATAGTTAAAAACCTAGCAGGGTACCTCCCTGATGTAAAAGCACAATCTCTTGTGAAACTTAATCTGTTAAGAAGGAAGGGAATCAGCCACCAGTGCAAGGTTATCATCGTCCACAGCTGTCTCTTGTTACAAGCGTGTCCCACTTTTGATTTCATAGTCAAAGGACAAGGTCTGATGCCACCTGATGATACAGACCAAGAAAAACTTTAAGCCATTGCAGCTGTACCGATTTTAACCAGCAAAGGAATTGGCCACGAGTATTTATGTGGCAGTTGAGACTGTGAGTGAAACAGACTATTTGCTGGAGAGCCAGCATCTTCCTCCCCCTATCCCCATTACATTCATTTTACTTACTTCATTTTCAGCTGAAAAGTTTTGCTTTTTAACACAGTAATACTATAGTTGCTCCCCCTACCAGCTTTCTTGCACCCACCTTAAAGGGGCCTGTCTCCCTATGGAAGCTTTATTGTAACACCTAGAAAGGCTTTTCCTAGCATCTAATCTAAGTCTTCTGTCATACATGAAGCTGATTACTTCTTGCCATCCTTTGATGGAAACAGGATAAGTGTTGACTTTAAAATTTTTAAAGTCAACATCGGCTGATGTTTATCATTCTGTCTTCAGTCTTCTGTTTTTTCCTGATAGGTCACATTTTATAAATTTCCCCTTGTTCTTTGTTCTCCTCAGGACTCTTTCCAGTTTACCACATCTTTCTTAAAATTGAGAGACAAAAATAGATGTAGCAGAGGCTTTAGCAGTCATTAGTAGAGTGGGATAATTTCCTTCCATGTTTTATGTAGAGCTTTAATTTTAATAAACACAGAATTATATTATTCTGTTTTGAAACCCTTGTCTGCAGTTGACTCATATTCAGTCTGTGATCCAACTTACTCAGTCCTTTATTTTCCAGCCTTCCCTTTTTGATACTGTATATTTCAGTTTGTCTTCTAATGCAGAACTTTGCACTTCATAAAATTTCATCTAAATGATTTCATACCTTTTCCCTCCTCCCGCTAATTTATCACACTTACTTTGAACCTTCTCTTTCAAATTGCTTGCAGTCTCTTCCACATCTGTGCTTTACCCAGGTTTTAGGACTATTTCCTGTTCCACCGAGTTATTAAAGACTTCAACTGTGCTGAGACCTTCCTCAAGCATATTCTTTTAGTTTGAAAATAAGCCATTGACAGTTCCCTTTTTTCCACACAGTTGTATACCTATTTTACAGCAATAATATCTAGATAATGTTCCACTAGTTTTCTTAGTGAACAAACTGTTTTTGAGAGAATATCGATTATTTTTATGTTTATTTCCCTACCTTTGTCCTTGTTTATTATTATTTTTTTTCCTTGAGTGTAATTATTCTAAAATATTTTAAAATTGTTCTTCTCATTTTACTCTTCCGGTTTCCAAGCATCTTCAGCTTCCTGGATCAAATTCTTCAGTTGGTGGTTAATCCAGTTCAGCTATAACACAATTCCTTATCTGGTGAATAAGACTCCTGGTTGGTGTTTGTTCTTTACACACTGACAAGCCAAGGGAACACTTTGTACAAAATGAAGTGTGTTCCTTCTAATAGTACATGCCTGTCTGTCACAATATCTTTCCTGTGCTCATTCAATTAGGACTATATAATTTTGGCTGGTTTACAATATTTTTTTAATTGCATTTCCTTCATCTGATGTTTTTCGTTGCTTACTTTCTGTTCCTCCAAGCCTAGCACTTGAACTACTAATTTTTAAAATGGCCACTGTAGATTGAAAGGCCACTGTAGACTTACATATTTATCAGAATAGCCTCTGGAATATCCTTGATATGAGCTGCTTGAAATATTTCAGCATTTATTTATTGATTTATTTAATTGTTAATCTACTTATTTGTTTAATTTAGTCACCTCATAAGGTGGAGCTGATACTGTATTTCTTCCCTAGCAACAGCAAAGTTTCAGATTTTAGTGAAGTTCCACCAGAAAAATGTGATATTAAAATAAGTTTAATACAGAGGGATGTACCTATTGCTAATTTTTGTAAATCTTACTTTCCCTGGTTCCATTTAAGCTTCTGGGTAAACAGCCATTGACTTCAATAGTGCTAGAGTATTTTCCAGTTTTGCAGATATATCTAGTAATTTTTGTGGTACTTTTGTAGAGTAAGGCATTACTGCATAAGGGTTTGAATAACACGATAGGGCTGTTAATATAAATACAATGATGCACAGATGCTGTATAACATAGTATTTTTTTTAGCTCCTAATTTTAATGAAGCTTTTCTGATGCTTTGAAAAATACTTCCACAGTGCAAATGCACTTGGACATTAGACAGTGCTCTCTGTTGGGTAATTTTGTTCTATTTCATCTCTTCCTCAAATAAGATTTAACGAGAAGAACTTTCGTATTATAGTGAAAATAAAGTCACTGTCTAGTATGTGTTCTACTTTTTGTTAAACACTGCTTTCAAGAAATACTATTTTATATTAATGATATGATATTATATGAAAGTTGCTCAGTCAGTTGAAAGCAACCTGTGTAGCAGGCATTAAAAATGATGAATCAAGTTAGTCTCAATATAAATATGAGGGTGTTTCTCCTACCAATGTGCTATTATTTAATTTTACTTGCATTCTGGTTTCTAATTCTTTAGAACACAATCTCTTCCTGTTGTGAAGCTTGTTTCACAGTTGTGAAAGCTACAGATTTAGTTATTTTATTTTAAATGAAATTTCCTATTCTTTAGTAACCACAGGACTCTTAAGAGCTGGAGACTGAAGGAAAACATGAAATGTTTGTGAATCATTCCATGACTATAATAGTTTTTTCAATTATTATCTCATTTTCAAGTCTGCTGGTGGGACATACTTGCATGTTCTGAAATTAATACCTGTTTAGTCTTTGTGTTTTACTTTTGTGTCTGCAAGTCAGTCTATTTGATTTTGAACAGGCTTTATATCCCTTGAATATGAAAAGGTCTAGGCAAAATTAAACGAATCATATTTGTGAGTTTTATCAGGCACCAAATAGGTAAGGGCTCACTCCTGTTTAAAATAGGATAAATCTTTAATAATGTCTTATGGTTTGAAAAATAATACTTGTTTCCATATTCACTATTTAATGCACTGGTTGAAATTGCTTTTTTCCAGCAAAATAGTGTTATATTAGCTCTGTTGCAGGTCATCTGTACTGATGAATCTGATTCACTATATGTACTTGAATAGGACAAAGGAATTCAAAGAGTTAATATTACAAGATTCTTTGTGTCATAGTTTTTAAAGTAACTTGGTCTCAGACTGCTATCCAGATTAGACTCCTACTTTCTTGCAACATTTCATATCAGTTTTCAAAAACACTGTGCCTACCATATATATACTTTGTAATAAATATCTCCTTCTTCAAAAATTTATAATACTCTTTTCTGTCCAGAACAGCCTATTATTTCAATGGTGTCATATCACTTGTTTTTTTAAGCTGCCTTAATTATTTTTATTTTAAGATCTATTGTTAGGTTAAGTGGTTTCTTCAGACTACATTTATTTTCTTTGATATATGACATTATCCTAATGATAGCCTTTCTGTTGAGGTCTTATGTTTGACGAAGTGTTTTTGCTGAAACTGGAAGCTAAGATCAGACAAGGTTTCTTCTCAAGCCATAATTCTAGTAAATGAGTCTGTCTGTGTGATATGTATTGGCAGAACAGAATGAGTAATTTTGCAATGAATAATTTATTTGATAAATGTAGATTCTCACTTTACTTCAGTATGTTATAAGAACAAAGCAGTTACTTTGAATTATTCATTATTCAGATTTAAACAATTTTTATTATCAGCAAATTACTCTAAAATTCATTGATATTGATAATTTCCCTGGGAATATTGACTCAGATAAATTTGAAACTGGAGTTTAACTCTGGTTAATTTCTGGTACAGTAAACACAGTTTCTGCCTCCAAATTGGATAAACTTTTGAGTGCCTGGCACTGTTGTTCATCATGTAGTTTTAGAATATGGTTCCTATGAATACTTGTGCATCAGTTCAGAAGCTCAGTTATATATAGTATTTGTACCACATGATTGCTTGAGTGTTCATGGAAAACACATATAAACAATATTTAAGCATATTCAAGGTGAATTTGTTTAAAAATGTGTGAAAGGAAGGAGACTATCAAGTTTACATTATTTGGCTGAGCTTATAAATTATATAATTTATAGCTTCATCCTGTTCCAATTCAGATCTGCTCCTTTCAGTGGAGGAAGGCTTTGTACCAAGTGCAGAACTGGTTGGGAATGTGACACAGCTTTCTGCTCTCCAAGCAGACATGATACTGGCTGAACGTCTTGGCCCTGTTTTTTCCCATCAGTCCCAGTGCTTTGTGCTGCATCAGTGGAAAATTGAGTGTCTGAGAGTTGTCCTGGGTGAGGCATCCCTGCAGCAGGTCTGTGCTTCTCCTTGCATGGTCTGCAGCTTAAGGAGGTTAATCAAAAATCTCGATCTCCCCAGAATTGGGGAATTTACTGGAACGCTAGGATTTGTCTCCAGTGATGACAAATAAAAATGACATCTGTGCTTCCATCTTTTGCCTGTAGTTTACCAGAAGAAGGTGCGAAGGTTTAAGATCATGACAACATCTGTCTGTCCTGCCAGGAAGACAATAGGGGTGTGAATTCTTGGCCTCGGGAATTCGATTGCTGTAATTAGATTGCTGAGAGGGGTTTTTGCTCCTGCGGTGTTTGCTTTCTGAAGTGAACACTGTGTATAGCAGATAAAAACAAATGTTCTTAAAATAGGAATTGGTATCTGGAAAAGTTAAAAGTGCAATTCAGTCTTCAGCTATTCAGATGCAGGTCAGATGAGAAGCTCTTCAGGACTTAGTGAATAGAAAAGAGTAAGTGCAGAATCTCTAAAATGTTATGCTAAAAATAATATTCCTGAGGAAAAGAAGAATAGATTTCCATCTAAACACATAATGTGGTGCTGCACCTTTTCTTAGTATTGATGGGAACATTGGGACTGCTTCCAACAAAAAAAAGGTAATTTTTGGGGTCATTGTAGGTTTATTTAGGGTGAGACAGACGTACTGAAGCCCAGTGAAAATTTCAACGTTAATAAGGGAAAACAGTCAAAGACATTTTTTTGGTGGCTATTTTAAGAATTTCACCTGAGTTCTTCAGACCTCACTGCCCCTCTCATTATTGTTAATATCCTGATGAAAATGTGTTTTCAATCTCCGGCATTCCAAGATTGCAAGTAAATAATTCTGTCCTTGAACCATAGTGCAGATTAATTACTAGCTGGAAATTGTTCCTCTTGAACAGAGAATATGAAAGTTTTTAACAAAGAGAATATTCATTAATCTTGTGAGATGTTTTTTTTGGAAGACAGCTATGTATTTCTGAGGGGAAAAACACTAACAAGCTTTAGATAGAGGGCCAAATTTTCTGTATACTTGTATATCACATGTGTCCCAAACAAGATGTTATAATAGCTGTGTGTCCTTGTAATGTCAAGTGCAATGCCTGGCTACTATGAAGCAGAATATTTGTCCTGAGATGTTAAAACTTTAAATGTGCATTTTCAGACCAACCTGAACAATCTTGTTTTAACAGACTCTTGAAAAATATCAATTGCTAACAGTCTGAAGAAAATTATTTAAAAAAAGACAATGGAAATATGCAATAAAGTAGACAGACACACATCATTTTAAGGGCTGTATAATTAAAATCTGTGTGTTCTCTATCAGGAAGTTTAATCCATATAAAAATATATATATATATGGGCACCTTTATTATAGTTTCTTACATTTTTTTACTTAGTGTGCTCTAGTCATGTTACTTCAACATTAGGTGGAGCGATGTCATTGCAGCTCTACTTGCAACATGAGGAGTGTTGCTGTTGCTCCAGAAGCTTGCCAGCTCTGAGGGTATGCTCTGGGTCCTCTTTAGCTTGCTTTATTCTTCAAATTCATATAAGACACTATGGCTTGTGTGTATTTTATGTGTTCTCCTTTGATCCATAGAGTATATTAGTCTGTTGTAAGTTGTGGGTGGCAAGCTTGGTTCATAACCTTTAATTTTAGAGCACTGCTTTGGTCTTAGGAATCCTTGGAACAGTTTCTCATATCAACAAAAATTGTGAATGTTCCCCAAATACAAATGAACTTTGGAGGTGTAGACTAAAGATCTGAATTTTTCCACTTTTCACTTATCAATAGGGTAAAATTAAAGTTTTGCTGTAATGACAAAACCCACTTTTCACTTGAACTTAAAGGTCAGAAAGTCCTTTTGACAAAGAAAATTTAGGAACTTGTAATGTTTTCCTTGAACAGCTCTAAGATTGGTACTTTGGACCAAATGAATTCTAGAACATCGTAGGTGAGGGAAATTAAAAAAAAAGAAAGAAATTTTTGGGACTACTAAAGACTGTAGATCCTAAAGGCTAAAATGATGAGAAAGAAAAAATATCACATTAGGAAAGAATAAAGGTTCTAGAAAAAACAAAACAGGTAAGAAGAAAAGGCTACATAATAAAGTAAGACTTAATGAATCAGTTTTCTACTGATGGCCACTAGAAGGGCTGTGCTTGGCACACCCTACACATCTGCATTTGCCGTAGATGTATTTTTTGTGTGGCTGCATACCTAATGGAATAGGTACTTGATCATTATGACTAGAGCTAACAGCAGAATTCAGGGTCATGGGGAATAGGAGAACAGTGTGAGGGTAGGAGTGTTTGTGGACACTACCATCAAATAGTCACAATAACCAAACCCACATACTTAACAGTTACTGCCAGGTAACGCTGAGTTAATGGGACCAAATGCTTGAAATGAATTTCTTGCTGCCATCTTGTGTCTAAAGACAAAATGGCAAGGAAATTTCTAGAGTTACAAGTACTGATTTTACATTCAATATCAGGATATTCCCCTTATTCCTCTTAACAGCAAAGTGTAGACAAAGGCTGGTCCTAATATGAAAATTTTCAAAGTTGGCCCTTGAGAAGAATGGGAAAGTGTAATTTAGCTTGTGCAAGAGATTCCGTGAATTTTTGGCGAGAAGTACTCAGTAGAGTGGCAGCTAAGGTGTTTAAAGTTGCTCTCCCCAAGCCTGTTCCCAGCAGAACAGTTTTATGAGATGCCAGAAGAAATACTTAATAATATTACTTTCATGGTACACAGGGTGGAGTCTGTGTTTACAATATTGGTCTCCCTATTAATTTTCTCCATGAACCCAGACATAGTACACCTTCTAGCAGTGTTGTACCATGCTACAGAAAGACCCCAAAGGGCTGTTGCCTTGTTATATATAAGATGTAATAGGAAAAATGTTGTAGCGTACAATAGGGTACTTTACAGGCTGATCTGACAAACTTAGACAAAGATGACATTACCTGCTACATAAGTTTTTAGAGTAATTTGTCTCACAGTCCTCTTCTTCATTCCACCTGTTCTTGCTTGTGAGCCTTTGCTTCCCTGCGCTCCCATTCTTATATCCTGCAAGTACCATCCAGTTTTTAACTCTTCCCCTTCTCAGCTGAACTGAAGCTTTTGGCTGACAGAAAGGGCTGTTACTTGGGACTTCTTTAAAGGGAAGCAGTGCCATTTCCATTTTTTTGTTTTTTTCAGAAGGCCAGCTGTGAAGGACAAGTAGAAGTTGACTGCCACTGTAGCAGGTTTTGTGGTGGGAGGTGCTTGCAGTAGCAGTAGCTCTGAGTTGTTGCCTAATGCTTACCACTGACTGCAATTATGATGAACCCACCCCATACATCCATTTACTGCAACAGCTTTATTGCAAACATCTGAAGAGACTGTGACATCGGTATTTACAATGTAATGAATGAAGACAGTGGTAGTAAGAAAATATTGAAGAAAGACAATGCAAAATCAGTTCACCTAGATAAGTGGATTCACGGGAAGAGATTTTCAAAGCAGAGGAAAAGAATGATCTTGCACTGAGAACAACCATCCACAGTGTTCCTTGTTGCGTGCTAACCTCCACATCTATATCATCCAGTTCTTTAACAAATGTTTGACTTTCTTTCCAAGCTGTACCTGACCCATCATAAATTTGTTTGCCAGTGAGGTATGGCCATGTCTTTTTGGGTCATTTTTTTGAAGATCCACACTTACCATGCTGTCTGCACACCCAAACCTCTTCAGTCCTTAGCTAATAATGTCAGTGCAGTGTGAGAAATTGGTATACATCTTCCTCTTCTCTGTCAAACAAGCAAACATCTCGGGGGTTCTTGGCATGAAAAAAATGTTCTGTGATATTAAAAGTAAAGTCAGTCAATGGAACTTAAAGTTTCTGGCCTGAATCAGTGATGACTGAGGTCTGTTGACTTTAATGAATTTATGTCTGCATAGATGAGGGTTGGAATTATACAAGTGCAGAAAGCATCTCTTCATTCTGTAGGCTCTGGAAATGCTGGCGTAAACCACTGGAACAAACTACCCAGGAGAGAAGTGAATTCTCTCTCTCTTGACATTTCTAAATAAGACTAAATGTCTTTATGGAAGATATATTTTATTCAAACAGAAATGATATGGCTCAGTGCAAAAGTACCTGGATGAAACTCCGTGGCCTGTATTATACAGTCAGATGTCTTTTTGGACCTCAAAATCTAGTGGTCTTCAAAGTTTTCTTTGTCTTACTTTTTGCAGTTTCATGTTGTTGGTTATATTTGCTGCTTCTTCACTAAGACTGTAGACTTTTGGGGAGCCAAAAGCCTTTCTGGAAAATTGCCTGCAGAAGGACTGTAGAGAATCTTGTAAGTGGTTGAGGTTTACCTTCCTGCTGACAGTAATGATGAATAGTTATTGACATATTGAGGCACTGAAATGAAAATTCATTCTTAAAAGAATGTGGAAGTGACTGTAACATGCTTAAGACATATTTAATCGTAGGTGAAATGGTAGACAATGTTCATTAGACATGGACTATCGTTAGGGTTCAGTGCTAACATGGCTTGAAGTGACTTTCAAGTTCTACTTCTCAAAAACTATTATTTGGCTTTGTTTTTCAGTTTCAGTCATGCATTGCAGTGTCAGGTAATATTTGGTTCTTAATTTATAACTTATCGTTGCAACACTGAACTCTGGACGTTCCCATATTTTTTGATGAAAGTTTAGCTGCTGGCACAGAAGAAAACAGTCTCCTGAAAGAAATGGCTGGACTCAACATCCATCCTCAAACTGGATCAGTTTAGCATTGGCAAGAGTCCATTTGTAATCAATCTGCTAACAAAAGAGTGATAGAGCAGCTACTTTCCTTGAGTTAAATAACTGAAACCAAGCCATGGGGTCAGTCTTTGGTGCATATGTATCAATCTGTAAATAGAGTTGGCCACATTTCTACAAGGAGTTATTTCAACAAATACAAAGTTGTCTGTGCAGATCTAAATACAGTCTGAGAGGAAGGGAAGGGAAACTTTATATTTCAACTGACCTTTAGGAAAGAGGTTATGTCACATAGAATAGGGATAATTTAAATGCTCCAGAAATGCACTAGCTATGGATGCACTTTCTGATGAAAGATCGGAATTGAGTACAAATAGAGACAGCTAGATGCCCTAGAGCATGTATTCTTCACTGATACCATTTCAGGATAGTGATTAAAGGCTTTGCTAATGTAATGTTTAGATGTGCCCTCTTTCATAAGAGAGCGCAAAATCCTAAATATTTGGGCTGAACTATGGGAGCTGTTATTACTAGATGCTAATGTATCCCAGAAAAAAAACTCAGTGGCCTAGGAGGAACTGGAATATGCTAAACATCAGTTTTTTAAAACCAGTACTTAATAAAAGTGGTTTCCATAGGAACTCAAATCCATGAGAACTGACAAGGTTTTTTAGGGACATTATGACTGCTGTATAATAGCAATAATAATAGTTCTTGTATCATCCTTATGTATGCTGTGTGCGTTTTGATTTCCTGATATTATTTTTTAGAATAGAACCGGGACTGTATTTTTTCATTTGAAACACGCCTCTTTGTACCACCTCCTTAAGTTTCTGCAAATTCATTCTTATTATTTACAGAAAATTTACTTAAATAAGTATGGACTGAAAAGTTTGGGATTCGCTTGTACCATCAAGGAATCTTCTTGCTGCAGATTCCAACTTGAATTCAGGCCAGGCCAGCAGAGGAAGTCTTTTAGAGCTGGTAAGAAAATGTCAGATGTGCTGTTAAGAAATTGGACATGTGCATGGAACCTTCATCACCCTCCAGTACATTTTCTAATCTCCTATTACTGATCAGAGCCAGGGCCACTTGACATTGTCTCAAAATCTGGTTCCTACTCATGATGGATTTCTCCTGACATCTAGGTTGTAATCAGTAAGCTGGCAATCACTTTTCCTTTTACCAGTATGCGCATAATAGCACTATTTGCAACCTCATGTCTCATTTCTAAGTGCATGTAAAAGCAGGATCTCAGTCTTTTGCTTCTGTATTTCCATTCATCTGGACTCCTTTCATTTGTTTCATCATTCCTCTACTCATTCTTGGATAAGATATACTATTCTGTAATTTATAATGGTGCTGATTTCTTTGATGATTCTGAGGCAGGCGGGAGTGAAAAAGCCCTTACAGGTTGTACAGCCTGATAGGAGATGGACTGAACCACCTTTAGTATTGGGAGCTGCTCTGGAATTCAGCTTCTGAGGTTTTCTGGCCCAGCCAAGCCTCTAGCAAGGATAAGTGTCCTCATCTTGCTTGCTTACAATTTCTCCTCTCTCTCCCCTTTACCTGCACACATGACTGGCTCTATCTGGGGTATGTATATGTGTTAGTGTCACATTTACTAATTATTATATAGTGTGGTTTTCCTCAGTGATGTATTTAAGGAATGCATAAGGATCATTTGTATGTCTACTCTTACACAGCAGTGCAGAAAGTGCTATATTATTTTTCAGATAATTGAGCTGTATGTGCTTACACAACTTGCAAACCAGTTCTTTAACAGAGTTGATTCTCAAATATAATTCCAAAGTCCTTGTCTCCTAATGGTGTAGATTTCCTCTGAGACTTCACCTTAAAGAGAAATCCTTTGGTTTGTCACTGTGACAGACCCATTTAATAATAAAAGCCACTGGAAATAATCATGTATTTTATTGGTGTTTCTACACATTGAACTGTAGGGGGAGGTAAGGTCAGACGTTGAATATACGGCAGCAACTGCAAAGTAATGTACAGCATTTGTTTGGTGTCCAGCCAAGGATTTGCAGTGCTTTTAAAATGGTAAAGTACATCATAGAAAATATTTGATGTGCCAAACCACAGAAGACGGTTGATGATGGTTATGGAGTGGAAGAGACTCTGTAATTAGTCCCTGTAGTGTATTCACTATACTGTACATTTTGCACATGCTATTTATTATACTGCTAGTAACATGTTTGTAGTCCTTTTTTTCCCATAGTATATTATCATGAACAGAGACCCAGCGGGAGAGTTTTACTTATTGTGAAATAAGAGTTGTGCTTCTTGCTGTCCCCTTCCTTTCGTAAAAATCAAGTTAGCATTTCAGGAATGAACAATGCAGAAATGTTTTATTACTGTATAGAAGATTGTTGTGGAAACAAAATTAGATGTAACAACATTAACATTCCCACCCCCCAACAAAAAACCAACAGTGACACCCCAAACCCAAAGAGAATTGTGCTAATTAAGAAATCGGAGAAAGCTGATGTTTTAAACTTCTCCTATTCTCCATTCATTTGCTTCCTTATTTCTCTATTAATTTTCCCACCACCACCATCACCACCATTCATTTCTTTTGTATTGCCTTTTCTCATCCTGACATGTGTACAGTTCAGTCTTCTGCTCCAATGGAGACATGATCTGGCTAGCTGCAAACTTGCCAACTCGCCATGAGCAATGCAGCTGCACCAAACCAGAGCTTAGCACGTGCTGGACACCTCTGCAGGTGGGAATGCAACTTCTGTGCTTCTGCTAATGCCTAAACTGGATGCTACATCAGTGTGGTGTGAAGATATCTGAAGGCTTTCTGGGGAGCTGCCAGTGTGTTTTGTTGTCCAACTCTGTCAGATCCTCAGGACAAGAGGTGACTTGGCATTTGTTTTGTGTGTGTCCAGGCACCCTGGAGCAGGGCTGAGTGCTTGCCATATAAAGCTGACCCTCCATTTCAAAACTATCTGTGAGAAATCCTGAATTTTATAGTTTTTTTCCTGTAACCTAGACTGGATGATCCCTTAGGTTCTGTTCTGTTTTCACTTGCACTGGTAGAGCTGAGCAAATCAATTGAATTCAATTAAAGGGGAGCTTAATGTTTTTTTAATGTTACCTTCAAAAACAATTAAAAAAAGGAAGTTTGCCTAGAAGTACCTGATTTGAATTATTAGAGAGATATTTAAGGTCTAAATGTGGATTAGTTTTCAGTACAAAAAGAGCATACAAGACTGAGACTTCTGTCCTTCAAGTGCTTGGGCTGCCACTTAATTTTAATCTTGTGAGTGTCCTGTTTGAAGTTGGCGCTCTCATTTGCTTAATGTCAAACAGGTTGTCGTGGTTTAACCCAAGCTGGCAACTAAGCACCACACAGCTGCTCACCCACTCTGCCCAAGCTGGGGAAAGAGAATTGGAAGGGTAAAAGTGAAAAAACTCATGGCTTGAGATAAGAAGAGTTTAATAATTGAAATAAAATAAAATAGTAATAATAATAATGATGATGATAATAAATTGTAATGAAAAGAAAATAAAAAAGAGAGAGAAATAAACCCCATGAAGCCCTGAGCAGCTGCCCCCCTGACAACCTTCCCCCTAGTTTTATTGCTGAGCATGATGTCATATGGTATGGAATATCCCTTTGGTCAGTTGGGGTCAGCTGTTCTGGCTGTGTGTCCTCCCAACTTTTTGGGCACCCCCAGCCACCTCACTGGTGGGGTGGTGTGAGAAGCAGAAAAGGTCTTGACCCTGTGTCAGCACTGCTCAGCAATAACTAAAGCATCCCTGTATTATCAACACTGTTTCCAGCATAAATCCAAAACATAGCCCCATACTAGCTACTGTGAAGAAAATTAACTCTACCCCAGCCAAAACCAGCACACATGTGCATAAGTGTTTGTCAGGCTGAAGTCTGCAGCTTTCTTCTCAAGGCATTCACAATTTACTCTGTGTGTTTGCTAGGCAATTTTAAACAATGCACCTTTATTCTGTTTACAGAGCTATGGATCCATTTCTCTGTGTTTGTGGAAATAGGCATTTGGCATTTTCAGAGATGCCTGAGCCAAGCTCAAACCTCAGTGTTTGGATATGGGGTGATGGTAGACACATGTCCTGTCAGTTCTACAGTTTTGTTATTTTTCAAATGTATTTGATTATACACGGGGCTTATATAATGAAAACAAATCTTTCATTAGTCTGTTTTGGGAGGGCCTGTGGTTGAAGACAGGAGAGAGGAATGACAGAAAAGGATCATGAGGAGGGAGGCAGGGAAGGATGAAGGAAGGCAGACAACCAATGGTGCTACAGCAACTGAGGGCAAAAATTCTGGAGGCATCATTTCAGAGATGAATGATTAAGAGCTGGCTCTCTCCCAGCACCTTTGGAGAAGTGAAGAAGTGGACTGGTGATCCAGACATTTGTTCCTGAGTCTGGACTGCAGGTACCTTTCTGCTTGTGCGTCATGCTGACTAGGCTGAGCAAGAGACTTTAGGAGAATGGCAGTCCTGGGGTTTAACCTTGTAAAGGCTCCTTCCCTCTCACACTTGCAGTTTTCCAGGTGGTAGGAAGAGGATACCAGGTCCCTGCCATAGGTGGTCTCCTCTGGATTTCAGGGAGAGGAAATAAGGGGGTAGAAGGATCAAATTGAATGGAAAGGTAGTCCCTTCAAGACTACATTTTAAATTAAATCAAAATTAATTAATTCTGTTACTATGTTTTTTACAGGTTTTATAGCATCATGGGACCTCATCAACTGACAAGCAGGGGTGAACAAAGCCTATCCATATTTCTCTTTGCTAAGGATGTATTTCACAAATCAGAAACTGAAGCACTGAGTAATTACAATGCCTGGATCTCAACCAGACAGAGTCTGGGACAGAGTGGCTGACTAGTCACATCTGTTCTGTGCCTTCTCTGCAGGACCTGTTCTCAGGTTAGGAGCTGTAATGAACTTAACCAAAATGAAGAGAATTTATGGTGATATATAGAGCATGGCAGGAAAGCAAGCTGGAGTTTTCATGAGCCTGAAAAGGCAGAGAACCTAAACTGTAGGGAAAATATCTCTCTGAAGATGAAGGGTAAGATTCTCAATTGATGTACATCTCTGCAACTTGGCATCAGTGAAGCTATGCTGATTTACACCAGCTGAAAAATCTGGAAGGGAACAATGCACTTTTTGTTTAATTTTTATGTGCTCCTCAGACCATCCATCACATTCAGTTGGAGAGGAATAACATTTGGTAGATGTTTAGTCTTGATTTCTTTTTTTTTCCTGAAATGGGAAGTGAATTAAATGAAGTGAAGACAGAATAAGGCAGTTTTATTATTAAAGCTAGCTGAACAGTCTGAAAAAAACCTAAAATTAAATTAAAAAAGAATTTGTCAAATAATGTATTTGACATAATAGCAAAATATGGGCAAATACATTATTTTTTATAAGAATTGTTAATAGAAATTTAGATAAGTAAATTGTGCTGGATATGACTAGATTTACAAAGAGTTGGCTCTATGAAACTGTCTAACTAATCCATCTCTTTCATAGTCTATTTTACATAGCCTCTGCCTGTTGCACCTTTATCATCCACTGGCATCACTGAGTGCTGAATGTTGTCAGAAGACCCAAGATCCAAGGATTATCATTTCTGTTCTAAGGACTGAAAGTGAGTTTGGAGCTGATTTTGCTGCAGTGGTTGGAATCATGTGCCAGTACTGCTGTGTACCCTTTACAAATGGCTTGTTCTGAAGAGAAGGTGGTAGAGTGTTGGCTTACTCAGAGACGGGAGCACTGTGCCAAAGCAGTAGAAATGATTTATGGACTGAGGTCCACGCTCACCCAAAGGAACAAGTGGTTGTAAGGGGCTCCTTTCTGTTTCTGCCTAAGCCTGTTGTCAAAGGTGGAGGGGAAGAACAGGCGATGCCAAACTGCTGACTCTCTCATGTGCGCGCAATGTTAGACTGCAAACAGGGCTGAGGACCCGGCAGACTTTTGTCCATCACTGCTAAATATTGGGCCATGCATCAGCATTGGCACAGAGCAGGAAATGGCTGGTGCCAGCAAAAGTTTTGGAGCAAGTCATTTCCCCAGGGGACCAAGGAATTGGATTGAAACTCTGGGACTTCCCATTTAGGACTTGTTCTGCTTCTGGGGAATACACATATTAAATGACCATTATCCAGCCCAACGGTAGGTCACAGTCCAACCTGTACTAGCTTTAAAAAGCTCATTTTTTGAAGGGTGCTGCAGTTTAGTGTGGGAAAAATATTCCTAAAATATTATTCTCAAGGCTACCAGCCAAACTGTACAAACCACCCTTGCAGTCAATGGCAAATAGCTGTGTGGGAAATGCACTTCCTATTTCATAGACAATTTTGCCGTTTCTGATTGTTATATTTTGCATCCCAAATCAGAAAAGAGAAGAGGTATGTGGTATTTTCAACAAGATATGCACTAAAAATCCCAAAACCTGTTCTGGGAGAGTCTCAGTGAATTTGGAAACACTGAAGAAGCCGGGTTTACCTCCCAGGCAACATGGCTAGACAAAGAGCTGGGGAGTCCAGGGAGCAGACCACCTTGATACTTAGCAAAGCAGGTGGGGCAGGGCAGTGGTGAACCAACCACCAAACAGCCTCTACATCAGGGAATGCCCAGTTTGAAATAGGTTTACCCAGCGTGAACTGCAGTGGGAGAGGAAATGCCAGTGAGCACAAATTTAAATTCCTTTTCTTCCAGCACAGGGAACTGATGATAGAAGAACAAGATTTGCTGGCAAATCACTTTGTGAAGAAAATGGAAGAGAAATGGTCGGCTCTGGCTTCTGATGATGGGTGAGCAAGATTTGAGCATGTACTTTATTTGACCTACAAACTGCATGTGGAATGTGCATTTTCTTGTGGAAGTGTGGTAGGCAATTTAGTGTTATGCCCTTTACCAAGAGACGCAGTGAGATTCAGCTGAGTTGAGAGTGGGGAGCTTCTTCACATCACATAGCAGTCCAAGTGAGTAAATATGTGGGCTGTGCTGGTACACAGTAGTACACCAAATGCTGCTCACATGGCTTTAGAGGTGTTCAGTCTGATTCAGTGGCTACCCAACACATTTAGTGCCAGAGACCTATATAACAGTATGCTGCTCTTGGACACACAGTTCCTGAAAACATAAATCCCTGTGTGTGGTTACTGCATAACCAGGATCTGACTCATTGCTTCACAAAGCACTTTTAGTTACTTTGGAAACCTGATGATGTGCACTATACAAACCCAGTAACCATGCTACTCCAGTCACGGTCTACTATCTCAGAGCTGTCGAGAAAACTTTGTTCTCTGTCATCCACACCATAGCCACTAGGAACTTCATGTGACAACCCAAACAGGATCCTGTAGCTCCAATGACTCTGAATCCATCCCCTTGGTGTTCCGGCTGATGGGGAGCTCTCAAGAGGTGTTAGTACCATATAGGCCACAGGAAAGTATTGTACAGTTTTATTTCCATACAGTAGGGGGTAGTAAAATACTCAGAGACTACATGTGCAAGGAGAGAGTACCAAATAGTAGAACGACTGAATGGAAAACAAACAAAATGTCTATTTTTAAACGAACTAAATCCATGTAATTTTAAATGGGGAACCTTTTGAGTCCTTGTAAAACAAGTTCCTTAAGTGTTTGAATGATGCTATTTAAATGTGTAATGACTTGACCTATAAAAAAAACATATTAATTGCTGCACTTTCAGGATGAAAGTATTAAACATTTTAATTGTACTCTGCATGTTTAGGATGCAAACAAAAGTGCTCATTGTGAACCTGCCAATTAAAGTAGCTGCCAGTAGGGAAAGGAGACATGCCTGTGGCTTTCTTTGGGTTAGCTGAGGTCATGTCTACAAGTAATGCACAAGTTCTTAAAGAAGTTTGGCATCTGAATGCATGAAAATCCCAAGCAATAATCCACTCCTTCTATTAAAAGTTTTGTAGCTGTTTTGGTCTGACAACAATGTTTACAGAATAACATCAAGACTTTTAAATTTTTTTTTTTTTTTTTTTTTTAAAATATATAACAAAGTGCAAAAGTCTGTCTGAGAAGAACCCAGTTACGGGACTGCTCTTGAGCTTCAGAGTACTGTACATGACCATGGCCTAGTCCAACAGGCAGCTCATAAACCATTGAGGGAGCCCAGGGGAAGCTGGTGGGAATAGTCATGTGCTTCTAGTCAAGGAACGGTTTAGAACGTCACTGTTTCAGAGCTTAGAGTTTTGAAGTAATAATTTCATTTCTGTTAAGTCACTGTCTGCATATTTCTATAATACCATTTAACAACATACAGAGTATTTCAGTTACATCACATTTATCTTCCAAACAGTGCAGGAAAAACAGACTTTTCATCTTCTTAAGCATTTAATAGAAATTTGTAACCTGTGGAATTGGTTTCTAGTCATGTTCTCCCACCAACTGAGCCTGATAAGACCTAAATCCCAGCTCACTTATTCCAGTGTATGTTAAGAGCAGTCTGAATGACTAACACACAAGGCACACTGGCATAGAGAGCTGTGAAGAGCTGAGAATCTGGCTTGGTGTTCCCTATTGCGGGAGGAAAGCTGTATTTAAATCCATATATGAAATGGAAGATATTTATTTTACATTTCTGCAAAGGTTTTAAAAAGTTAGATCTAAATCATGTATTTCTATCTCAGCTGATGGGACTTCATAGGAAGATTCTGAAGAAGATATAGAAGTCCTTTGACAAGTGTATACTGAATTTGTGTTACATAATGCTTTGCATTTAATTGGTAACTATTACTAAAGATTCTGAAGTAAATTAAAAAAACCAACCTGTAAGCCAAATCTACTTTATTTTCAAGAATCTCCAGCTATCACTCACATATCCTTGCCAAATGTGTCATTTCTCTTAGCAACGGTATAGATGGCTTTAACAAGTATTTTTAACCTGTGAAAGAAAGTCACAGAGCTCACTTCTGAAATGTGAAGTTATGTTCAGATACCTAAGGGCTGTATTCAGTGATAAATTGCTTCTCTACCTCACAGGACCATGGAAGCTATTCTTGCAGGGCATGCTTAGTGTTTCAGTGCAAGTGATTTGGATGAATTTTTGTTTTTCAAGTTGAATATGACTTTTCTTTAGTATTATAAATTATTGTATGTGTGATAAAGCACACACACACATCTTGGGGAAAAATGTTAATTCTACCGCAAAAAAGGCTGATGCAAAGATAACATTAGTTACATATGTATTTCTCTGTAATTCATCCACATTTTACAGTTAAATTGCCACCTGAGTTAGCTTGGAGTAACTGTTAGATGGCATCCTGGTAGCCATAGTTTCAACAAGAAATTTCCAAAATTTCACTTGTAGTTTTGCTTACAGATAATGTGTAATGCAGTCTTTAGTGGTGTTGAAAATCCCTTTAAAAACAGATATTTCTGGGATGGCAGATGCTAGCAGCAGAGATACTTAGTTGGTATTGTCCAGTCAAAGAGTGACCAGTCTTTTACGGCCACCTTTTCGGTGGTTTCTGTCATCACTGTGGGAAGTATAAGGCAGAATGATGTGGCAACGTAGCTGAATCTGGTTGTATATATGCCAGAACCACAAATCTGTTGCTGAATATAATGTACCTTTTTTCCATCTAATGAGTAAAGGCACAGATAATACATAAAGGTTCTCACATCCCACTCTATCTCTCATTCCCATATTTGGATTGCCTACCAAGTGCTCCAAGTGCAAACTAACCTCTGAATTTAATATACCAGATCCTGCTATCTCATTCAAACCATGTCTTTGTAAGGCACATTAATACTTAGCCATATCAGTCAAATACTCTCTTTACTCTCAACATTTATTTAATCAAATGGATCAGGCAGACCTGCAATGAAATCACATTGCTAGTGTCCTCTTTTAAGCCTTCTACAGCATCCTGTCTTCTTCAAGGCTCTCTTTTAGGTGGTGTCACAGGCAGACATTATCTTTATTTATGGCTTGTTCAGTGCTACACTATTTTGGTGTTTAAAGGTTAGTCATAAACATTGGCCAATGTGCTTGTAATAAGAGCTTTGCCTGACCTAGTGCCTTAATACTGTTCTTTAACTTTAATTTTTTGGAAGAGTCCTTTTAATAGCCACTATGGTTTAATTCGCCAATTCTTGACCTTTATTCTGGAGTACTGATTTTCAAACAGAAGGCTTGGATTAAAATTTGTAAATAAGGTTTGAAAAGTTTTTATAGTGAGATATTTGCCCTGGCCATCAGGAATGGAAGAGGGAATGCATAATGTTCACTTTTCCTGTAGGGCTCTTGCCTATAGGTAACCTTATGGTTAGATTTAAAATTTGAAAAAAAAAAAAAAAAAAAAGTCTTGAGAACCTGTTTTAATGTCAGATCCACATGACTGGCAGGAATAAGAATGCTGATATCAGTGGGAATGAATATCTTTAATTTTTCTGTAGGAATTGGTGAAAGATAGGGTAAGGGTTTCAGAAAGGAAGGCTGTATCAAGTCTGATGTATTGTGGATTCAGAGGGTTCAGAAGGCAGCTGGTGTAGTCATAAGCAAATATTTTATTTTCAGTATTCCTGGACACATCTTCCATTTAAGGAAGGTTTGGGATAAGGCTAGGGAACTGGGAAAAAACATGTCAGAGAGAGTAGTATGGCGTAGGCAGGAACATATGCTTCATATTAGGTATTCCATTACAGATTCATCCTCTTTCTACAGTACATGTTAATTTTAGGGCTAGGGCTAGAATCAGGTTTTCAGAAAAGAAGGTAGAAAGCCTTTTTTATTCTTGCATTCTGCAAGACTGGCAGACATAGGATGAGAATTTGCATAGTTGGGAACAAATGCCTTATATTTGGATTTACTACACAAATTGTTCACTTTGAATTAATAAATTTTAGGCTTAGGTTTAGGGTGTCATTATGACATAAAAGAGGAAGGCTTCATCAGCCAAGATCACTGTTAGATCATTTAGGACCAACAGATATTAGAAAGAATGTTGTTTGATAATGAATCTCAATCAATTTTTTTTTCATGAAATAGTCAGTGGTTAGAGTTCAGTTTTTGGTTAAAAATAGGAGTAGAGTTAGGAAGAAAATGATCGTTGAGCTTGTCACTGGATTGAGAATGGCTTCAGGGATAGAAAGAGAGTTAGTAACATGAAGAGCAAATGCTGTTATTCACATTTTTTATGGAGTTTGTTCACCTGAGTGGGAAGGGTGGAGATTTAGAAAGACTATTGGTGATGATACAGCTAGTGCCTTTAATGCATTTTAGCTGCAAGAATTAGTTCACTGCCCATATATTAAGTAGGGTTATGCTTGAGGTTTATCTCATGTTTGGGGAAGGAAAAGGTTTGACCTGAAAGTTTAGGATGGGGGATCATATCAACAGCTGATGTTTCATGTTCACAGATTCCTGTAGAGATTAGTTCTACGATTACATTTCAGGTTAGGTTAGAATTGATTTAACTTTTGAGTGTAGAAAATAAGGCTTGAAGAAGTCAATGTCCTGTTGGATTCTTCATGATCATCAGGGATAAGAACACCTGTTTCACCAAATCCCATTAATTTATGTTAAGTTTTGCTCTGGGCATTGGTTACCTGGCTATAATTATAACCTTGTGATTGTGTAAGGACTTGGGAACTCAAAGCTCATTGTTTCCAAGATGCTATTAGATTCCACAGTGCTGGTTTTGGTAGAAGTGTTTACAGAAGAAATTGATAATAATGAACAGCAATATATGATATTCACCCAAGGATTCTAGAGAAACCTGGGAACTGGGTTACCATTTTGTGTAAAAATTTGTTCTGAAGGACCAGTAGATACAGGAATGAATATTGTATGTTTGCAGAGATTCAACATGGATTTGTAAAGGGGGATCAGGCCTCACAAATCTAATAGCATTCTTCAGAGAAGCCAATAAGCTTGTGGATAAAGGAATTATGGTTGATATAACCTACTTGGTTTATAACTTGCCAAAAGCTTTTAAAGAATCTAAGAAGTCAGAGGATTAAATAAAAAGGCAGAAGTCAGCAATAAAGGGTCAGTTTTCACAGAGAAAGGAGGTAACCAGTGAAGTTTCTGTGGGATTTGTCCTGGGGCCTGCAATGTTCCCAATATTAATAAATGGTCTGGAAATGAGAGGGAGAAAATCTTGAGGTATCTTAGTTTGCTGTTGATACTAAGTTATTATTAATAGAATCATAGAATAGTTTGGGTTGGAAGGGATGTTTAGAGGTCATCTAGCCCAAACTCCCTGCCATGGGCAGAGACATCTTCAACTAGATCAGGTTGCTCAAACTCCATCCAACCTGACCTTGAATGTTTCCAGGGATGGGTCATCTACCACCTCTCTGGGCAACCTGTTCCAGTGTTTTACCACCCTCAGAGTAAAAAATGTCTTCCTTATATCTAGTCTGAATCTACCCTCTTTTAGTTTAAAACCATTACCCCTTGTCCTATCACAACAGGCCCTAAAAAAATGTTTATCCCCATCTTTGTTGTAAGCTCCCTTTACGAATTGGAAAGGTCCAATAAGGCCTCCCTGGAGCCTTCTCTCCACCAGGCTGAACGACCCCAGCTGTCTCAGCGTTTCCTCATAGGAGAAGTGTTCCTTCCCTCTGATCATTTTTGTGGTCCTCCTCTGGACCCCCTCCAACAGTCTTTCTTGTGCTGAGGGCTTCAGAGCTGGATGCAGCACTCCAGGTGGGCTTTCACCAGAGCAGAATGGAGGGGGTGAATCACCTCGCTCGACCTGCTGGCCATGCTTCTTTTGATGCAGCCCAGGATATGGTTGGCTTTCTGGGCTTGAGTGCACATCGCTTGCTCACACCCAGCTTTTCATCCACCAATACCCTTAAGTCTTTCTCAGCAGGGCTGCTCCCAATCCCTTCATCCCCCAGCCTCTATTGATACCAGGGGTTACCCCATCCATGTGTAGCACCTTGCACTTGGCCTTGCTGAACCTCATTAGGTTCACATGGGCCCACTTCTTGAGCTTGTCCAAGTTCCTCTGGATGGCATCCTGACCCTCAGGTGTGTCAACCACACCACTCAACTTGGTGTCATCTGCAAACTTGCTGAGGGTGCACTTGATCCCACTGTTTATGTCATTGATGAAGATATTAAACAGCATTGGTCCCAATACAGACCCCTGAGGGACACCACTTGTCACTGATCTCCATCTGGACATTGGGCTGTTGACCACTAGCCTCTGGATGTGACCATCCAACCAGTTCCTCATCCACCGAACAGTCCATCCATCAAATCCATATCTCTCCAATTTAGAGAGAAGGATGTTGTGGGGGGTGGTGTCAAAGGCCTTACAGAAGTCCAGATAGATGACTTCCATAGCTCTTCCCTTGTCCACTGGTGTAGTCAGTCCATCATAGGCCACTAGATTGGTCAGGCAAGACTTGCCCTTGGTGAAGCCATGCTGGCTGTCTCAAATCATCTCCCTGTCCTCCATGTGCCTTAGCATAGCTTCTAGGAGGATCTGTTCCATGATATTCTGAGGCACAGAGGTGAATACATAAGGTAAGATTTTACTGTGAAGAATTACAGAAAGGAGTAGAATATATAAAGTGAAACCAGGAAGTGGCAATTTCAAAATAGGCAAAAAAGGTACTTTTGCCTCACATTGCATTGTTAAGCTGTCAAGATCCTTGCCACAAGACGTTGTGGACAGTAAAAACATTCAGATGCAAGAAGTCTTTGGATGAAAAGAAGAAACCATTGAGGGCTATTAAAGATAGAGATGGTGCTTCTGGTTCAGGAATTGCTCAGCCACAAAACCCTGGAGGATGCAAAAGTATTCTGGGGAATTACTGCTATATATTACACTGTTCTCACACTCTTCCCTGGGAATCCACTTTGGACACCATCAGGAATGGCGGCTGGGTGAATTGGATGTTTGATCTGATCAAATATAATATGTGAGAGTCTTTATAAACTAATCTTGTAAAAAAAGGACCAAATATTCAGCATATCTGAATAAGCATACATGTTATTGGGATTTTCCGAATACTGCTTTTTTCGGTGCAATCCTTGTCATCTTACCTCATGATTAAAAAGAGAAGACAACTGCTCTAGTAAGATTAATTTGGTACTCTGCATTCTGAGAACCTTCCCATAGCCCTTTACTGAGTTTCTGATGGCTTCCCATAGTATGTATAATCAGTCAAGACAGGTGTAAAATAAATTATCTTTTTCCTTTTGCACAACTGTTCTCTTTCCCAAAGTCAAAACTGAGAGAAAATAAGTTAATTAAAAACATATGTTATGCATCATGAGCTGTCTTGCAATATAAATTCTTCTGTTGCTAATCAAACAAGCCCTACCTCTACTAAGCACAGACTTCTCAGGTTTGAGGAGCTGCCCTCAGTTATCCTTTAACGTTTTTGCTGTGAATATAGTGAACTAGCCACAGTGTCATCACTCACACTTTAGGACAGGACCCTTATTGTCTACAATAGTTCTGTTTAGACATTTAAATTAATATCAGGGAGTGAGGAAGAAAGATTCAGTCCTTTAAATTGCATGCAGAACCTAATATAATACCACATTGCTCAGGAATAAATGCAAAAAGCTGCAAATTGTCAGGTTCTAGACAAACTTATATATACTCAGGACATAGGCTAGTAATTCTGCTTTTATTGGAAAGTTCACATGGATTGCAAGTGTATTTCTCATCAGAATGAATCTGGAGACAAAGGGGAGGGTATTCAATGTGACAGCACCAGAAAAATCTGTCCTGGGCTCATATTCAAAACTGCTGGCCATTCCTGGGAATCTACCTCCAGTGATATACCTAATAAGACTCTTAACTCTGTTCTTCCCATTTCATGAAAGACATAGGGGTACCCCTTGTATGGCTGAGAATTTATTCAATGCATCAGTGTTCCCCTGTCTTCATTGTACCATGGCAAATCTAACTCAATCTGGACTTTTGCCTCTACATGTGGGAGATGGCTTTATCTGTGGACCAACAATAGACATGCTTGGTCAGTCTGAATCTGGAAAGGCTAAAAGACAAAAGTCAGAAGTAGAGAAGAATTTCAGCAGCTTCTTGTACCAGTGAATCCCAAACTATGTTCACTGTCACCTTTTTACTTCAGATACATTTGATTTTGATGTGTCAGTTTGTTTTTTTATTATCTGGGGCCACTGGCTAAGAACAAAGTAATTGTATCTTCTGCCACATGCTTTTTTGAGCAAATTAAAAATATCTGTGCACTAGGATTTCTTTCATGATAATGAGACCTTCAAATTACAATGTCTTTTGGCTTTTCTAATGTCAGAAAGTTTTAGGAGAAAATACTTCGGAGTCATGGCAATTACTTGGTTTGGGGGAACCAAGGTGTGGAAGACAGCAGAGCACAAAACTCTTCTTAAGAATATCTAACAGCTCTTTTTGCTTATGGGATTCAGCTTCTTAATTCATACTCCCGACAATGAGTTCTGGGTCTTCATTCTCTCACAGACATTTTCTATAGTCTGGATGCATGAACCTTTGCTGCAGTATTTTGCAAACACAGTAGAAAGTGGTGATAGTGTTAGATGTGTCCTTGGATGCCCTATGATTTGCAGCAGCAGCAGGAGTGATGATTTTGTATTTAGTATCACACAATAGCTCACTATAGAATTTTTGAAGCTAGAGTTGGCTTCTCACCATGTCCCAGAACCAACCTGGCATTTCACAATAGAGGAATCAAATGTCTTTTGGCAGCATCTGATGTCATAGTTGCTTAGAGCCTGATCTCAGAATTTGGTTGTCATGAGTCACTCTCTACTCAGCTGTGTAAAACAGACAACAAAAAAATGTGGGCATCAGTAGTGCTGTGACCTTTATACAGTGTTCAACAGATTATGAGAAGGCAGGATTGTTATTACTAATTTTAAACTGCTACTACATGTGGGTTTTTTCAATACGTGAAACTAATGGAAGCCTGTCACCAGAAGTATACAGCATATTGCTTCAAAGGGGATCTCATTTTGACCAAAGAACTCACAAGCAAAATGACAGTGGAATGTGGCATGAACTCACGAGCAAAGTGGACAGCAGTGTTAACATCTCTCTTTGCACTGTCCTGCCACGGGTGATGTGTTTGCTGGCTTGAGGGAAGGATGACTTCTATCTTCCTTTTAGCATACTAGCTAGAGTTGCATTGAGAAGCAAAATAATTGATCACTGCTGGGCACAAACATCGTGTTTGATGCTCAAAGGTTTAGTCTGTGCTGAGGGGCTGCTGAAATTCTTTAGAAGAAAACATTCTGTATAATATGCAAGCATCACTAATCTGCCAAACCTCTGAGGCTATTGGGGTAAAACCGGAGTTTCTTTAACAGCTTGTGATCTGGCCATTCTGGTCTGCTTGTAATATGCAACATTTATCACTTGTGGGGCTTGGGCGGTATCATAAGTCAATTGAGTGCTACTTAAGTAATATTTGAACAGCAGTTAAGCTATAAGTGGATTATATGTTGCCTTCACATGGTGGTCATCTGCCACAGATAACTACGTGAGGAAAACAGAGCACAGCTTCATATACTGATCCTTTCTTATATTCTTGTACCTTTAGGAAAGTAAATGTATGTTTTTTTGCCTCCTGTCTTACAATAGTAGTGATTAAAAACATGAGGGTACCTTCAAGAATGAAGTGATTGTATCAGAAAGTTGAGTTTTTTTATAAACAATATATTAATAGACAGGAGGTGGTACACAATTAAAACATTAATTCAGGAGCAAGGCAGAATGAGTTTAAAGCAAACTCATTATCTTTATTATGAGTTGTGTGGTATGTGTTGTTGTCTTTAAAGTCCCTTCTTTTGGGGACATGCATAATATAAGGACCATGCCTCTCTTTTAATGTAATCTTTCTGACCTCAGTAGTTGCATAATAAGATTTGAAAATGTGAATTTTAAGGACTGTAGCATGAAAAGGTTTAACAAACTAGCAGTTTGAGCACAGTCTGCTAGTTATGCCAAACTTTCAGTTTCCAAATCAGATTTCTTGTCTGAGTATCCTTCAGATGGTCTTTCTCCTAGAAAATGGAGTGCTGTGGTTGGACCATGGAGTTGCATCAATAAAATTGAGTAGGTCTGTTCTGATCTGTTCCCAGCTGAAGCTCAGACTGAGCAAAACTGCAGAGTCTCCCTCTGTTACAAAGATCACTGTAGTTTTTGCACACCTCATGCTGCATCATATACACTCAGAACTGGAATTTATCTCTGGCAAGAGCTGTGCTTCCTGAATTATGTCTGGCATGCCTGTTCTCAGTTGTGAAGTATTTATCCGTTTCCTGGTGTTAGCTACTGAATCCAATGGGATTATGGTCCCTTTTAAATAAAATCCAATCTTGTCATACGCTACTGAATCCAAGAGGTATTATCACTTGTTTCATGGGCTTCTAATCAACAACTCACTTTGGTCTTGAAACAGTTTTATTGCACCTCATAAGCACCTGGTCTTGCTAATACATGATGTGGCTGGAATTGAAGTGCAGGTGGCTCTGCCATCTAGTTTGATTTGGATTGATTGCCGATTTAATAATGTAACAGCAAAAATGGCATCTGAGTGTCTGTCTGCCTTTTTCTGTAATAAATGTACATGAAGTATCTCTGCATCTGCTATCTGACACTGCAGATTGCTTTCTGTTCAGTGGAGGTCTTTCCAAACGGTCTCAGAAGCATCAAGAGTAGATGCTTGGTTTTTTTCTGGCATATCAGTGGTATATGAAGATACATTGGTTCTGCTTCCTCTGTTTCTGTCACTGCAGCTTATAGGCTGGCCATTAATTTTTCTGTCAAATTTCTGTCTGTAGCACATGTGTTAGATGGCATCAACAATACATGACACCTGTATTCTCTGTACTGTTTGCTTAGTTTGGAGTTTGAGCACTTGTTCTGTACCAATACATTATTGTTATATTCCTTTCACTGCTCACTTTAGTTGGTCTTTGAATGAGTTGCATGTTTCTAAGGCTAGGTCTATTGCCTTAAAAATGTAAAAATGGCCTTGCTTTCATTCTTTCAGAGAGGGTGCCAAGAATGTGAGCTCTGCAGTATAAACATTTTTTTCTCACTATTCAATACAAATATTTATTCAGGTAAAGGCAAAACAAAACAGTTTTGTGTCTACTGTTCTTTCTGGGCTCATTGAAAATTTTGATGATCTGTTCCACCATTTAGGGCATTATTCCAACAGGAGTGTCCTGATTATCTCCCCCCCCCCAGTGTTATAACAATGATTTTTCTCATCTTCCATTATAAATTCTGCATGGAGCCTTAGTTCTTGCTTTCACAGTTTTAATGCCTGCTCATGGATTTTGTCTGGAAATCCACCATGCCTGGTAGCTGGCATCACTCCATGCTGATGATTTCCTTTGTTTCTCACCCATATTTTGCCTCTTTGTCAATTGTGTTCTCTTTATTGTTGTGGTTCTCACAAGATTAACCTCTGCTGTCATTTTCCATATGCCACATGCTGAGTAGTAACATAAGAAAACACCACATTTATTAAGTAAAATGGCTTTAGATTGAGAGAACTGTAACTGAACTGAAGCCTTGTGGCAAGCCAGTGTCCCCAGATGTCAAAGACTACATTTAAGGCCTTTGGTGCTATTAACTTCTAAAGGCTGCAAGAAGTGGAGAAAGTGGGAGTGAGCCCTGATGGCCGACAGGGATGGAGAGGGCATCAAGGCCTAAGCTAACTGTGCAATACCAGTGCCCCTCTCAGCACCAGTGCCCCTGACTTCTCTCTGGTTTAATTTTGGATCAGAGTCTCAACACCAGGTCAGGGAAACACTTCCCATGGGAATAGACTTGCCAAAATACGCCTTTAGACTCTAGCGCTATGCTGGCTCAGCAGGTGAAGGGAAGACGTGTTTCCACTGGAAGAGGTGGGACTCAGATGCAAGGCTGCTGAGCTATTTTGATGTTTTTTCACTCTTTTCAACCCTGGGTGATTACTTGATATCTGGGGGGAATGCTTTTGCAAATTGATGATGAAATGTAATAATTCTTTGTTGCAATTCTGTCTATATTTATGGACTCCCATTTCTCTGAATGCCATAAGAGGTAAATATGAGAGGCTCATTGCTTTAATACTCTCAGACAATGATCTATGCTAACCCCCTCTTTCTTGCTTAATTTCTTTATCAAAATCAACCTACACGCTCTCTAGTTGTCTCTGGGACTTTCCTGCTGCCTGCTCTATGTGTGGCTGCATTTTTGCCCTTTCTCATCCTTTGTGCATAGCTCCACTGAACAACGATCATTGCCCTGAATTTGAACTTAGTCCCGAAGGAAAATTGCAGTTGTTGGTTCTTTTTCTAGGCCTCTGTTTTGGGTGCTGACCTCCAGTGTTTCTTCTGTTCCATGGGAGTGTTGTAATCAGTTTTTTACATTTAGCCTACTACTTTATACTCAGTAAAATGAGACTCCTAAATTCAACTCTACTATCAGATAGTTTTGTTATTCCTGTTTACGGATAGCAGTGGTTTTTGCTGTATGTTCTCAAGCTGCAGTTCTCCTTTTCCCCACATAAAGTTTTGCTTTTTTGACGTAGACTCCATGTTTCAGAACAGAAAATAATTGGCTGTTAAGGTCATGCAGGGAAGATATTTAGTTTTCCCATATTTCTGGGTGCAGCACTTTAGCCAATCACATTTATTAATTTTAAGAAGACCCCTCAAACATTTGAACTTGAGCCCTTTTCCTGCCAGTAACACCTGGCAAGAGGGCTAAATAAATTAAATTGCAGATATATTCAAGATTTATTTTAGTTAAAGCTTGTTTGTAGGATGTTTGTGTGCCAAGTTATATCTGAAGTAAACTTTTACAGGCAAACACTAAATCAGGGGCAAGGGGTATGGGAAGAAGTGTAAAGGGGAGTAAAATAGAAAGGTTGACAGACCCTTAACTATAAAGAAAATGGTTGCAGAGAACTCTATGGTATTAACTTAGATAATTGCCAGAGTCGTAAAATCCAGATTTTTCTGTCTACAAGGCTCCTGGGAGCTGCTGGAGACAAAGAAAATTAAATGTAATGGTTCATATATAATTCAGATTTTTTTTTCTTTTCCTCATTCTCAAAAGAGTAAAAGTGACCTACTTTCTGTATGTTGTGGTTTAGTGGGAAATTCCCCCAACTCCCAGTGTTAGTATGCTTGTTCTCTTCTTAAGCAGGTGCTAACTCCCATCTCTGCTTTACTACTGCTGGCATAGTATGTGCTAAATGTGTTGTGACATTCTTTCCTCTCAGTTTACAGTTAAGATGGTTGTGCTCCTTCCCAAATTCCAGTTTTGTTAAACTTCTGGGATTAATGTAGGATCTAAATTAATTTTCTGCATGTTAGTTGTCAACCACAGTAGAAGCAATTAAATAACAAGCTAAGATTTGTATTTTTATATTTGATACGTTACATGTAATGATGGTTTAAAAGAGACACCTGTCTAAAAAGTCACCACTTCTTCTTGTTTATTTGTTGCAATGAATGTTTGGAATGAAATGGGAAAGAATCATTAAAAATTAACTTAAATCTTGGAGGAGAACCAGTATCAACTCCATTCTAAGGCTGGATTTGAACAGGAAAAATTTCAATCCAAAGGGCTTCTTCCAACCCATCTTTACAAAAAACAAAGAGAACTGTCTAAAAAACCTGAGACAGGGAAATGAGGAAATTGGACTTAAGGTGAAGGGTCTGGAGCACATGTCGTACGAGGAGCGGCTGAGGGAACTGGGGTTGTTTAGTCTGGAGAAGAGGAGGCTGAGGGGAGACCTCATCGCCCTCTACAACTACGTGAAAGGAGGCTGCAGAGAGCTGGGGATGAGTCTCTTTAACCAAGTAATAAGTGATAGGATAAGAGGTAATGGCCTCAAGTTGTGCCAGGGAAGGTTTAGACTAGATATTAGGAAGCATTTCTTTACAGAATGGGTTGTTAGGCTTTGGAATAAACTGCCCAGGGAGGTGGTGGAGTCCCCATCCCTGGAGGTATTTAAGAGTCGGATTGACATAGCGCTGAGGGATATGGTGTAGTTGAGAACTGTCAATGTTAGGCTAATGGTTGGACTAGATGATCTTCAAGGTCTTTTCCAACCTAGACGATTCTGTGTGATTCTGTGTGTTGGTTACAAGTCAAGCCTGTCTCCATTTACTGTACATCACTACAGAGGTACACTAGAGAGAGTATAGAATCAATCCTAGTTTTGATCCTGCCCTCCAAGAAGACCCAATGTTTAGTTTGCTAGATCTAGTTCTATATAGAGGAAAAGGAGAGAAATTTAATGAGTTTATATTCTTCCATCACAGAGGTGAACTCATTCATGATTGAGGAGATTCTTTAGATTTTTCACTTCTTTTCCTAGTATATTGTTTCCATCATGGATGGAGAGAGATAGGAACATGTTAATCCTCTTTTGCTCAAATAGAAATTGCGTTGACCAAAAAGAGATGGTGAGATGCATGATGGACAGTGTTCTAGTTACTCTTCCTAAGAGAAGTCACTACACAATTTTATCATCAGATGTATACAGCAAGCAGAACAAAATCATGTTTCTCACTAAATGAAATGTATCCTTTAGAACTGCTTGCAGGGAAAGATCTGAAAAAAATAAAACCCCATGGTTCTGTTTAGACATATTTTATTTATTTATTTATTTCAACTAAACAGTTTCTTCCAGCTATGGACATTAGACCAGTTAGCAAGAGGACTTGTTCATATATTTTTGTTTTACTTTTGTGATCCAAGTGTTAGGAGTTGGGAGTTTGGATCCGAAGGGAATGAATTTACGTATGCAGGACACATTGTTCGAGGAGCTAATACTTACAGTAAACAGAGGTTGCTTAACTGTTGAGTAATGCTACAATAGTTATTTCCAATATTTTGCAAGAAACAATGTTCATGCAATGTTTTACCACTAGCAATTTATTAGTGGTTTTAATTCAATGCCAAACAAATCTCTAAGGGCTGTAATTTCAAAAACATGGAGTATCACACATTGGGAACTCTACCCTCTTTCAACCTTTGTAAGGTAAGACATATATGAAAGAGACACAATTTCTTTTCTCCCATTAACAGTATTTTAAAATCTAAATAGTGTAAAATTACTCTTGTGACATCATAAATAGTAAATTATATCCATTGAAAGGAGATGCATGTGCGTGCAAATTATGTTACAGGTAAAAAAAAGTCTTTAAAAATGCTTAAAAAAAGTCTTTCTATAATGGTTTACTTCAGGAAGACAGATATAGTCTGAAGAAGCCTTATTTGCCTTCTGTTTTTGGAATAGTGATGTATTTACATTATACTAAGGTCAAACCTAGCAGTATTACAAATCTATACCTAAATGAGAAGCACTTTTAATTCTTTGTACAATATATTTCATTTATTGTGATGAATGTATGAATGGAAACAGTTTTAAAGTGACTGAAAATAAATTATTTGTAAAGCAGCCCTGGATCTCTCTCACTCCAGATCCTATAAACGTTCATAATACTTCTCTACTTAACATATTTCACTGTAGCTGTACATTATTGCTAGTTTTTCTTTGTGCTGGAAATAGGTGGCCATTTTTTAGTGGAGATCAGCTTTAATCAATGCTCCTATTAATGTGATGCTCATTAAGTTCTTCTGTTGGAGATAGACACATGTTCTTATTTTATAGATAGAGAACTAAGGGATAAGGTGGATGGATGGCCTTTGAAATGTATTACTGCAGTTAAGTGGCAGAGAGAAGCCAGGGGTTTAATCTCCTATGTTTTTGCTTTCTTTAGTTCTGTGCCATTTAGGTAGGTATACATGCCTATATATATATATGTATACACCTATTTAGATGTCTGTATTGAAGGAAGACATAGACTTGAGGAAGATTTAATTAAAATCTACTTTTCTTTAATCAGACTTTTGAGTCCAAAATACTGGAGACTAAGCATGAATGTTTTGAAGAGAAACTAGGACTTTTCCAACTTTTCTGCCACCAGTTTCATAACAGTTTCTTTGCTGGTGCAATCCTATCATTACCACTTTCTTTAAAAACAACATAAGATCATCTTGGCCTGAAGTAAGTAAATTCATGTGTATTTATTTATGTGGTGTAATACACTGCATACCTAAATACATACGTTATTTTCACGAACACTTCTACATTGCATTAGCTGTCATCAGTTTTCATGCAGTTCCAAACTGATTGGTTTTTTGTTGCTTCATTTTGTTAAGGCATTCTGAATAAAACTTTAGGTGGCCCTTGGGAAGTTTTGCCTCCAATTTGGACTTCCAGTTTAAGATATAAGACATATCAACCTGGTTATTATTTACATCAACCCAACCCCAATTAATATCCACTTGTGAAAATAACTATAAAAGTTGGTGTCTTCATAATTTCCTTTCTCTGTTCTCTAACCCTTAAATTCATTGATAAGTAGGAGAAGAACCTGTATCAGACAGTCTATGTAGCTACATCTGTGCCTTTTAATGTGGAAAACTCAGAAACTATTTAGGTATTTTTGCTAATGTCTCCCTCTAGAGCTTGGTTGTCAGACAATACGTGCCTTTAAAATACTACATATCTAATGTTCCATGGCGAGACATCCACAGAAGACTGGCTTTCCATTCAAATGTTGAGATACACATGGTGGTACATGGAAAAATACCAAGAATGGTTTGCCAGGCTCCTCATGAAGCTTTTGATGGGATGCTAGCCTGTTAGATTAAAGGCAAAGTATGCAGCCATGTCTCGTCATGCGAACTAAGAGCACAATACTAATAAAATCATATGAAGGAAAGAAGCCTATTCTGGGAACCTGTGCCTTTATTTCTAGCAAGAGAGGCAGGTAAATTGTGAAGTTGCTGGAAAAGACTGTGCTTTGGAGTGGAAAAGTGAGCATAGAGTTATCTGACAAACGATTGTGAGGAGGGGATGAAGACTAGCCAAGCAGGACAAGTTCCATCTACTCAAGTGCACACCAGGGGTGTGAGTGCTTGGAAGATATTTACAGCAATGCAAAACATGGATGTACTCACAGTAGATGCAGAGTGGAATATCTGTTCTTAGTTGTGAAAAATGGTCCAACATCTTTTCTTTGGTATTATAAAAAGAGAGGCTAAATGGAAAATAAAGGAAGATACAAAATAAAAGAGCAGGAATCAGTGCAAAATGGAAGAGTGATGAAGAGGACCTAATGAGGTGGATTGAGAGGAGGAAGTGGTGATATGGAAGTGAAAGTAATACTTCTGTAGAGATGATATATGAAAATGAAGGGAGTGAATTGATAAAACTAGAATGTAATTTCATTACTGTGGAACTGAAGAGCATGCAAGGAAAAATGAGGGAAAAGCCCAGGGCAGAACAAGTAAAAGAAAGATTGCATTAGGGTGGTGTGTCACTGGGAAAATGATTTTCACACTGATTCACGCATTTTCTCCAGTGTGTTTCACTGCTTATTGCCCTTCAGATAACTTTCTGATGATTGGAAGTCAGAATATTTTGTTCCACGAAGGAAAAATTTGCTGATGGAATTTCATGGACCTCTTTTGTGTGCCATTATTTGTCATTAACAAGGTGTTCTTCCTACTGCCTTTACAACCTGATGTAATGCTGCTTTATACAGCACGTCCTAAAGGATCACTCAACATGAGCAAGCTATACAAGTATTCTACAGAGTTTGCCAACACCCGAGGGCAGGAACACTTAGACATTTTTGAACACTTTGCTTCTAATTTAGGACTAACTGGAACATACCACATCTCCACAGTTTAATTTTCTTTAGAAAAGAACATTGGTTTCATATATGAAACAAAAGGATAATCATTAAGAACCATCTGTGGGCCTCTAATAAACAGAAGCATGAGATAACCCAAGGAGCTCTCACAGAGCATTACGTTGAAACTTCATGTCAGGGAAGTTTGCAAAGCTTGGAGATTGTTTGGAAGTAAGAAAGCAGAAATCATTCCAGCTAAAAATCATTGTCTTCACTCCAGCAGATATTATGAATAGGTCCGTTGATACTGTATTCCTAGAATCCATGAAGTGTAACAATTAAGTGTACATATTTGCATTTCTAAACACATATGAAGAACTTCTCCCTCTAGAGGAGTGGAGGTACATTCAGTAGAAGTAGTGAAGCTTTTTCAGTATCCACTTGATACACCCATAATTTTTCACCAGTGAATATTGCTTGGACCACTACAGCTGTGAAATATACATAGAAAAGCTGGTCAGGAAAGAGAAACATTTACTGAGCAGAAATACAAATTTCAGGGTTCAAATTCTCAAGGATACTTATCTCCCACGTGAATGGCTACTAAGAATTGATATTGTTTTAGATTTAATTGCATAGGAGGTGGTTAAAATTAAAATGTGGATATTGAGAATACCATATGATGATAAGACAAATATATTTGGCATATAGACAATGATTAATGGTAAAATTACTTCAAAAAGAGCTGATCACCTGGTTTTCCTGGGTTGTGTGAAAGGTTAAAAAAAAGTCTAAAGTTGACCATTCTGCTGTTGGAAATAGGTGACCTTCCCTTTTTCTTAAGGTGAGTGTATGTGAATGAGATAAGCTAGAATGTCAATTTGCAATATGTCAACTATGGCATGATGGTTGTCCATACGTAGGCTGTTACCCACCAGAAATGCAAGCTAAATGAAAAGTAACTTCTCTTTGATGAAAAGTGGAAGAAGCTACCTTGTATTCACAGCAGGAGTAGCTGATGTACTATATAATCACTGCTGTGTTTTACCCCTTGCTCTCTGGAATACTGTAAAAGGGAAGAAAGTATGGAGAGCCTTGAAATTCAGATACAATTATTCTTCCCAAGTTTTGTATGGTTCTCAGGATGGTGAGTAAGAGGTTGCTGTTCTGCACAGCAGCACAGCTGTACAGCTACTGGATTTGCTTCAACAAAACATCAACTTTTCAGAGAAAATTGGCTGCAGGAAGGTAACAGATGTACAAAAGAAAATAGGGAAAGGATAACTCTTAACATCTTTATATTTTGTTTACTAGAAATTTTTAAAGGGAGAAAAAGCCTAAGTGTCATAGCAAATGGCTATTTTTGCCCTTATAAACTAATTTTATCATACCCATTTGTTCATATTATTGCACCAGAGATACAAGTGCTGTTGTTGCAGCTTGGCTAGCTTATATTCAACCTTTCTCTTCCAAGCACTTATGTCTGTGGTACTATTTAAATGGCAGAAGCTGGCAAGAGTCTATGGCTATACTGCTTCTTTTAAAGAATGAAAAAATTCTGGTTAACTCTTCTCTTTGTTTAGTCTATTGTTTCAGTTTCTTCAGAATGACAATTGCAGACATCTTACTGGAGAGAATTATGGTTCAGAATCTATGAAGTTATCTTTTGTTTGCTAACAAACTACTTTTTGGGTTTTTCTATTTGTTGTATTATGGTAGCAGTCATGGACACTAATTCCCAAACATGCTCTTGTAATTCCTGTTTGGGGTTATAATCACAGAAATATAAAAGGCACAGGAACTAGGAATTTTGACACAGTGCCAGAAATCTTAGAGAAAGAGAGGTCATGATGCCCTTTCAAGGGAGGCTGTGACTTGAAATGTTTGGGACTTACTGTCCCAGTAAACCTGTTTTTCTCATCATAAGACCTCTTTGTGGGCACCATACAAAGACATAACAAAAAGCTGTCTCCTGTCCTGGAAAGCTTATTGTCTAATTTACAGCTTCTTTTAGCAGCAACTGTCCACAGTAAATCTCAAAAGGTTGCTTTCTGTCAACAATCCATTAGAACTTTCACTGAAGCAAACGTTGAATACCGGCAGCACTGAATTCTGCCTCTGACCTACATGTACTCTTGAATGTTTACTGTAGTAGCGGCTGTGTTGCTAGCACTACATCCTGTAGTGTCATAAAATCTGTGTGTTCAGAGGCATGTGAGGGCAGGGAAGCAGGCAGTGATACTTGCTGAGAAGATTTTCCCAGTCAACAATTTGCAGGTCGGGGAATTCCTGAACCAGAGATAATGATGTGGTATCTAGATGCCTTTGCCTCAGTGGATTCCTTTTCCATAAACTTGTTTAGTTTTCTGTTGAACCCATGTCAACTGCACCTGGGGCACAGTGTTCCACTGCATAATTGCATATTATGGTGAACCTGCCTCATTTTGTTTGTTTTGAGGCTGGCACCTGCTAGGTTCAAGGGTAAATCCATTTGTTAGGAGAAGCAGTAGTTTCTTGGGATGTCCCCAGGTGAAAGATATAGCCCACTTGTATTACAGCAAAAAAGTGCTGAATGCTATGATAATGTAGATACCAATGTCTTTTTTAATATGTGTTTTAATGATCAATCACTGATTGCTAACCAATGTACTGATGGTAGGAAAAGTCACTAGTGATGGAAAAAACCCAAAATAAAAGAAGTACTATTCTGCCTAGACGCTCCAGTGTATGTAATGAGATAGTCTTCTAGCTCACAGCTTTAGGAGACAAGACAGACAGGGAGCAGAAAAGTTTGCCTGTTTGTTTATGCAACATTTTGACATCCAGTGGTTCAGGAATTACATCAGACCAAGTTTTTGCTCTGAATCTTTTTTTTTTTTTACAATTTGCTTTTACATAGGGTATATTTACAACATGGTTACAAAAATTATTTTAAGTTAGCCAGAACTCCATGCTGCTGCAACTAAACTGCACAACTGAACTCTTAGCTTATAGCAAGCAGCAGTCTGTCCTCTCCAGTGAGCTCTGCCAAGTAACCACACACTTTAATTTGCAACAATGACCACAGTAGTCTTCATTTGCTATATCTTTTTTTAATGTATTTTTGACCACCTGACAATTTGAATGAGCAATCAATTAGAAACAGAATGTGAACTTAAACCTTCGTGTATCTTGCAGATAAAGTTTTGCATGGTTTACCAACAGAAATGTGCTCTATAATTTCACATGAATGCTTAAAATAATTATTAAACAAGTCTTTGTTTTCATGCTGGGCTGAGGTTTCCTTCCACATCTGCAGTAAATTGTCCTAAGGAACGTTGACTCAAAAGAACTGGATTGTCTTTTAGTAGCATGGTTAGGGTTGGCTGATGAGTCGTGAAAAAGATCACTGTTACGGTTTATCACAGGAAAAAAATGGTTTTATGTATTATATTTCAGCAGGTAAAATACAGAATAATGAATTTGTTTAGCAAGGTCTTCTGGTTTCAATAAGTCTTATGCCATCATTTTAGCAGGCTGTCTTCTATTTCTGAAGGAATCCTATGAATAGATAGAATGCTATGAAATAGAAAAATGGTAGAAGTATATGTGCCGGAGAGTGTAACTTGGATAATTTTCCAGCAAGTGATTGATGGTTGAATTTACTGTATTATACATATTTACTGTAGGTGACTTTTGCAGCCTGGATTTAACTTTCACATTATCCGATACAATTTAATGAGCAAATTGGCCTTTATCTGAGTACTGGTTCATGTAGCACCACTTCTTGCAGATTTCTTTCTCCAAGTTGCATAAGTAATTGTTCTTTCTAAATAATTCCTTTAAGTTTCTTTGGGGAGTAGTAGAGGCTACAGCTATCTTCCTGGGGGTGGGGAAGAGCTGTGTTACACTGATAGAAATGATGAAAATCTACATTACAAAAGAATGCTTTTTTCATCAACTATCTTACAAAGTATGTATGTGTGTCAGGAGAGTAACTTTTATTTCTTTACCTCAAGGCAGATTGTGTATAAAATGAAAGTCCAGTGAGAGCCCAATTTGAACAGGCAGATTATACACTAGGATTTGAAGAAACTAGGGCACATTAGTATAATTGAGGAGGGTAACCCAATATGAACCAGCCTTCTTAAAAAGAGAGAAAAATATATATTAATCTGGGATAATACATTTTTAGGGAGAGAGAAATGAGACAAAGTAAAAACTATATTAGTGTTGCAACTACTCCAAAGAATAGTGATGTTTATAAAAAATAGCTAAATAATTATGGGAGTTATGTTCTGCTTTGATATTTGTGTCCTTCTCTGGTATTTCTGCACATGGCCACATGTAACTATGGCCAGTGAAGTCAGCTCTTTGGAAACGTCTCTGAAAAGAAAATGTTCTGGTTCTGGCTGTATATGTCAATTCTCATATTAGTGCTGCGTTTCTGATTTCTGTCTTGCGTACAGATAGGCATTGACCAAATAAACAGAGAGGAATAGTGTAAACATGATTTTTGGTTTAGACACATAAGGAAGAAATATCTGATCTATAATATAATTTGAAAACCCAAGCTATGCTTATGCAAGAATTAAATATTCTATGAATATCTGATTTGCTTTTTACTGACAATCTATCTGGTGTGGCCATTATTTCTGTGAAAAACTGCTCACTTTTCCTCAAGCATTTCTGCTTGTACTGTTTTACCATCTGTTGATGAATATAAGTAAATATTGTTATTGTAAAGATACTCTCTAGTCTGGCCTGTAACGTGTGATCCAAATTAAATCTTGGCTGTCTGGGGAGTTGGTGATTTTTAGTGGTTCTGAGTATGTGTGACTGAAAGTGTGTATAAAACCCACAAACCACCAAGGTAATTTCTATTTATTTATTTATTTATTTATTTGCTTTGGAGACCCTGCCTTTACATGGGGAGGGGGTGCTAGAAATCTGGGTGCATGAGGTAAGTGTATGGAAGTTCTGCTTGCATATGGAGTGAATTAGAAAAGGCTGAGAGAGAAAAATATTACATTTTCCAGTGTCCATCATTATGAAAGTGGAATAAGTGTTAAGCAGCTGCCAACTTTACATGCTGAGCAGAATACTGACAGTAAGCTTGTCATCTTTAAGTTGCTCATTTTACCAATATGTTTCTCTTTGGTCTTGATGGGGGGAAAAACTTAGGCAATCTCAAATGTATTAAGTATTGAAGCACACCAAGTTAGAATTGTTTAAATGGAAAATTTAGCCACATTAATAGTGCATCATCTTTTTTCTATTAAGGAAAAAATAATGACAAAGGTTACAGGACAAAATTTAAATATAACAAAGTTAAATAAAGACAGAGTGGCCCCATGATAGGAAAAGAATTAGCCCAAGACAGCTTGAGAGGAAAAAAACCCATGGCGGATTTATTTTCTGTATCTGTAAATAAATACAAAATGAACAACTGAAAAATGACCTGAGAGGCTCTCCTTGGTTTTGGAGGAGAAAATTCACTGGAAATGCCAGAATAACAACAGGGATATGTCAGGTGTAAGTGAAAAAAGAACCAAGTTCTTAAATAGTAATCAGAAAAATAATTAAAATATCAGCAGTGTGTGGAATGATGTTCTTTCGGGTTATAGCTGCCTACATGATATAATTCTCAGTCAGTAAAGGAAAACAGGGGAAGATCTTCTTACTTTTCTGCATTATTTTACAATGTGAAATTAGACCATTTTTCCAGATGTCTCTGTTATGTATCCAGTTGGGCAAGCCGAAAGGGTATTCTGCAGTTTCATTGAATAGAGTTCTTTGTAAATTAAACACAATACTTTATAAAGCATTTGGCTAAGCAGCTACCTGAACTGATGTAGACAAAGCAGATGAAAAATACTCAAAATTAATATCATGTGTTTTTGCTTGTGCTAAAAAATATTTTCTTCACTGAAATATGAAATATTAGTGTGAACTGAAATAAAAATCTTAAGAATAGGGCAATGTCTAGTACTTCATTTCCAAAGTTACAGAAATCAAACTTAGTGCAAAACATATTCTGTGAATCAATCATATAATTCCAATATGAATAATGAAACAAATTTCAATTATATTACTAGAGGGCGAATGAAGCAGTTCCCAACCGATGAAAATTAAATTGCACAATTTGAAGCAACACTGAATAAGGAATCAGATTGGAAACCTTGTGATCAGAGAAATATTCAGAAGTTCCAATCAAGTATGTCATAAAGACAGGCCTGAAACAATATAGTTTGTATTCTTATCCAAACTACCCCAAAATTCTGAGGTATGTACCACTCATGTTCTTAGTGTGTCATTCGGATAACTTTCATGATTCAAATTGCTGCATAATGAATACTCCTGGCTTCTATTAGGAACTCTGTGTCCCCTCTTCTGGACAGCAGAAACAACTTCAACTGTATACCCTGTATACTGGCATAAAAGAAATACTTTTATTTACTCTCTCAGTTCCAAAGTTTAACTCAAAGTGCTAAAATAAAAGTGTTTCCACTAAATATAAACCAGATTTTCCACTAGTTTTTCTGTGTTTTTAATTTCTCGATATTTCTTAGTATTTCTCTTGATTTAGCAGATAAGCCTATTTATACAGGCGCTGACCATGGTTACCTTCCATTGATTTTGGTTTTGCAGGAGGCAATCGGAACTCTGTAGAATCAATTTTTTCAATTCCCAAAGTTCTTTTAATTAAAAGAGAGATGAAGAGAGACAGAAGGAGACAGAAAAATCAAAGTTTTCTTAAAAAATACATTTTTAAAGTGTATTTGCATAATGGCAACATTCTTAATTGAGGTCTTTTTGAAAAAAAAAAAACAACAAACACCTCAAACTTGTCCTAATCTGCATAAATCCTCCTATAAAAAGCATCACTCTAAGATCTAGTAGTCTAAACATGCTAATATAAACTAGTTCTAGTTTAGAAATACAAAGCTGATGAGGTTCATGGGTTGTTTCTTGAATTATTGCTGTGTTCTACAAAATAGCTAGCATTTGGTGTTTCAGCTTTATCTGAAGCATTTCAGTGTAAGAATTATATAGGAAAAGTGCAGTTGTTCTAATAACACAAAACCTGACATAACTGATTTTGCTCAAAAGTAAGCAAAAATTACTGTGGACTGAAATGCAACATGGAAAACATTAGCACAAGCAGTTTGTTTTAGTACTACAATTAGAACATGTCTGCAGCCTTGATATACCCAAACTGACATCAGTCTGGAATGACGATTCCAGATAGTATGGCACAGAAAAGAGTAACATGTGTAGGCATCCTCAGCAGTGGTATGTTGAACAATGAAACATGTGGTTTAGTTGTTCAGTGTTTAAAGAAGAAACCACTAAGGCATGAGCATACTTCCCTACATCCATCCAGTATGCTGGACACTACACAAAAATGGATAGTTTAAATGTGTGGCTGGGGTCCATCTTTAAGATTGCTCTGTCTTACGCCACGGTATGAAATGATCTCATGATTTGTAACTAGTTTGCCCAGATTAATTATAATCATGAAAGTCAGGAATATTTTAAATCACCCTGATTACATAGATAGATTCTAGTCTTTGCGTGTATACACATGATATACATAATTAAAGCAATGTGCTTCATTCAAACCAACTGCAATCATGAAATTACTCTTGCCCATTAAACTGTACAGGAGGCTGTAATTACATCCTTTTTATTTTTAATATGAGTTCCCTGCAATTCCCAAGCTCTCAAATGTTTCAAACCAGCTGTAGCAGTAGGACTTTTAATTATACTGTTGTTTAGTGAGTGACATATAGCTTCTTCTGAGTCTGAATTAGCCCTGGACAAACAGATAGGAGTAATGTGAACTAAAAAACTAAATGCAGAACAGCTGTGGACAGAAATGAATGCCTTGATTGAAAACACTCTCCTGGTAGTTTTCTTACATGTCGCTATGGTACAAAAAATTATGTTTTTATTACAGGTTTTTCTGAAGTGACAGGTGTCCTTTACAGTAGCTTTCCTGTGTTTTTACCTTTAATTTTGAAAACCAAGTTGTTAATTTGTAATTCACTTCTATATAGTGGAAAAGGCAGCACATTATTGTTCCTGTGGTGACTACTCCCCATTCCCAATAAAAATGCATCTGGACAGAACCTTTTCTGGGGAAGGGTCTAGCCTGCATTGGTTATGATTTGTAATGATTTAGAGCTCATTAAGCAGCTTCCTGTTGTTGAAAAAATAAACATAAAATTATTGAATTAGCTGAGACATTAACAAAAAGTGTATATTTGATAAATTGTATTTATCCTTTCTTTTGAATTTGAATTTGGAAAATAGACAGAACTTTAATGTTGAACTAAGCTGCGCCATTAGTACATTATACATGGTTATTAATGTCATACGAATAGATGACCTGAGACTTATTTCCATCAGAGTATCAGTTCTTCAGTGCCACAGGAGTTTTTAGAAAGTAAACAGGAAAAGTATGACACAATTGTCAAAGCAAGACCATCTTAAAGGTTGGTCTTTGCAAATTACATTTCTAACTGCACAGGTGTATTTGGTTTGTTAACTACATGTCATCAATAGCTCAGAATTCTACAGATCCTAGTTTTGGTGCTTCTCAGCTCAGTAGCACTTTATGTAACCATACAGCTTCTTTGAAACAAACAACAACTTGGGACAAGAACCCAGGACAGTTGCAAATGGATAGATTTTTTTTGGTCTTGAAGTAGTTGTGTCGTTGCTGAGCAAGACTTTTCATAACCGGCCATGTTTCTAAATTCACATTCTATCTGCTAACTTTGTCTCTCTTTCATGCTCAGGATTTAATTAACTGTTCACATAGACCTCGCAAAATCTCTGTTGACCTCCATAGTAAACCACTGAATGTGAGCTGAAATTCAAAGATTTGTTTTTAATATCAGCATTTCTCAGGAAATGATCTTTAGATCATTTAGTCCAAGCTCCTATACAATAGAGGTTATGTTATTTAAACCAGTTACTCATGGACTGAGCCAAATAAATTAGATTTGATTAGGTTTTGTATTTTAGAAAGCCATCCAGTCTTGATTTAAGAATGTGAAGAGGTGAGGAATCCATGACAGGGTAGTTTTCTCTCTCAGTGTCCTCTGCATCGCTACAGGCATTGCCTGAACCACCTTCTGCTTGTGCTAAGTGTTCCAGCACTTGCTCCAGACTTGATATGATTAGATATTGGACATGCCCCTGCAGAGTCAGCTGTCATAAACTGTGGCAGCATCAGACAGAAAACCTAAAGTTTCTTGGAATGACAATATTTTGGATGAGGTATATTACTTGTTTCAACTCAAAACCTCTTAAGGACTTCCTTTTCTTCAAAAGAGGCCTGGGACTATATACCAAACTCTCTCTGAACAGTGGAAGGTGAGAGGTTCCTCCTGGAGCAGTTAAATCCAGAAATCTAACCAAGATGCATTGGGTCTCTCCCATGCTGGAAGAACCTGTCTCTCTTAAACAATTACAGAGGCATCACAAGTAGCTAATTTAGGTAGCTAACTCAGATACTTGGGTTGGGAATATTTGTAAAATACCAGAGCAGTGGATCAGTGACATTCTGAATGGTGTCTTTTTTGTCTATTTCACAGAACACAATGCCAGAAGTACCTAGACCAAGCTCATTTTAAAAGCTCTGACTTTAACTTAGTGCTTGAATGTGAAACACTGCTAGTGCTGACTGCATAATGGACTTATTACACAAGAGATTTCTACAAACCTATGTAGTTCACTTGGATCAAACGATATCACTACTCAGAGTTTGAAATCTGGATTATTTGGCCAGATCTTCCTCAGTCCTTTGAAAAGTTAGTTCAGTTTTCTAGCTGGTATCAATTAGTGAATATATTTTCCATTAGAAAAAAAGGCTAATGGTAGTTGTCTGAAAATTCCAGTCCATACATCATGAATTGTTGTTATGGCTGACCTTTCTGTAACCTGCAACTTCTCAGAGGTTGATACAATTGGGTTTTTTACATTGCAAGATAAACTTCAGAAGGCTGAACTAGGGAAAGAATAGAGAACAAAAAGGAAATGCAGATTTTGAAATTGCATCTGAGCATAAATTGATTTGCTTCAGATTGCTTTCCAGTTTTCTTCTATCCTCTTCAAGTATAAATTATTTTGGATTAAAACTAGTTTGTGCAATTAAAAGGAAAATTTATTGTTCATTGGTTTTTGTGCTGTGATAAAAGTGTTACAGTTTTCTCAAAAATCAGATGTTCAACCTGCATACTTAGGGCATTTTAAGGGAATGTTAAACAGCTAATCTCTCACCGTGAAAGTTTAAACTTTATGTAATATTCATGACCAGGCCATCTGAGTGTGAGTGGAGCATCTTTAGAGGCTTCTTAAAGTAGGCTACATAAATGCTGATTTGCTAGCTTCATCTGATAAAAACTGATTCCTGTGTAGTACTTCCAGTATCCCTCACCAAAGTTAGTTTTGTTCTGGAATCTGACAGCCATTTGCTTTTTCAGCTGAAGTAAAACAAAATAAACAGTGCAAAATCATCCTGAAAATGAACACTGACAAAAAAACCCAGCTGCTGTAACAGGAAGCAATAAGTACTTGCTACACCTAATGGTATAGGGGTAAAACACAAACTCTGAAGGGCTTTCTTAGGGGACATCCAGAGAGGAGTGGGAGGACAGTCTCCACCTTCCTATACTTAGCCAGCATGAGAGGACAGCTCAGCCAGATCTTGGACATGAAATTTCCTCCCACTAATAAGAGCTGACCTATTTTTAAAGCACTTAGAATGTTTTGTTAGCTATAGTAGTAATAATAATGAAGTTATTAATATAACTTCACTCTGTCTAGACAGATCTGTATCTAGTTGAAAATGAAGAGAACAAAAAGAAGAGAAACAGATTTCTTTCTGGATTCAAACATCTCTAAGTTCCCACCACCCACCATGCTGAAATCACACCGATGTACGTGATGTTGGCAGAACATGAAGCTTATAGCAAGTGTGTACCGTTATTTTTTTGGATTGCACCAAGCACTCACTGTCATATTTAGAAGCCAGGGCTCAAAGGTTGCTGTGGTTGGCTAAAGTTGATATTGAAAGCCAGGATGGTTCAGCTATAGAAACTGAACTAAAAGTTGATGTGAAATAAATAGATGTGTCTTCACGCTCCTGCAGATCAGCACAACATAACTGTCCTGTCCCACATAGAAACCTATTCCCCTGTACCTTTTCAGATTGAGCAGTCTTTCACCCTTTCGACCTTCCAGGAGCTTAGTTACTCCTGCAGCACATTCCCTCAGCTCAGCACAAGCTGCAGGTGCTCTCTCATAATCATGTGCCATACATGCCCTTCCACCCCCAGAGAAGCTGCCCACTCTTTCCCCTGCCTGAGTGGCAGCTCTTCCCCCTGGGAGCAGCTACTCCAAGTTAAGCAGCTCCCCAAACCATTCCATAGAGCAAACAACCTTCTTGCTAAGGTGCTACTTTCTGCCTACCACCTCAGGGTGGCTGCTCCTCAAGGGAATGAATAGACACTGGACACTGAAGTGGGCATTCAAGTGTTTGGGTGGTAACTGGTGGTCAGACAGTCCCTGCTGAACATGTCTGGGTGGTGGGAGGCAGGCTGAAAGCTGCAGGAGGCTTGCTGTGCTGTAATTACACCCATTCCTGAAGTTACAGTTACTCAAAAAACCAAAACTAAACTTTGCTGTTATATGTTAGTTATAGTGGCTATGTGCAGTATACATGATATGTGCGTGCATATGCACTAACATGAACAAGGGTTCCAAAGCACTGTCACTTACAAAATGAAACAATGCTCTCATGAAAGACATATTGATGACATACACCATCAGTTTACAGTTTAGACATGTGAAAGAACTCTGAATTGGATCTATTGGCAAGTAGTTGTGGATTTCTGACATGTTGGAACTTCCTGTTTTAACACTTATCAGAGATAAATTATAAGCCTCTCAGTAATGTTGTTCTGAAATTTTTATCCCAGACCTGGTCTTGTCTTGCAGTGGGAATTTGGTTAGCCCCTAAATGACAAGTGTGACTCCTCAGACTTCCCTCAAACTCTTCTCTCATTGTACTTTATTTCTATTTTTAGTGTTAAAAGGTACATCTCAACATTGTTTCATGCTGTTTGCAGGTCTCCCGTTTTTCTGTTACTCTGTGCTGTACTTAGTATCAGGAATATCAAATGTTTCAGCTCCACTATGAAAGTAAAGATCATGACTGCCTTGCAGGCTCTTTTTCTTTTACTGGTTCCTATCCCTTCTCAGGCATTGTGCAGGTTTACGGTAATATTCAGTGTTTTTTCCATGTTTCTGGATGTTTTAAGCTCTGCTTAGGACTGTGATTTAGAGCTGTTGTATTTCCAGAAGTGAAAAAAGGACCTCCGGAAAATGTGCCTGCAAACATCCTTGCTGGGGTGGGAAGGAGTGCAATACTGGGTATCAGTGGGGGTGACAGTGTCTTACTGTGGTGAAAGAGTCATGCTATGGTTGTGTCCTTACGCCAAACAGGGATACTGCACAAGGATCCCCTGCTTCCTGAACACTAGTCCCCAAATCCTCAAATGCTCCAAACCTGTATCCCACCAGATATCATCCAGCCAGCAATTCATATCCCCTGACATCTTTTTTCCCTTGCCAAGCCACACTAGACTTGTCAGGTTATGGCTTGAAGTTTTTTTCTCTTCCACTGTGTCCTGGATACTCATCTCCAGGTGTAAGTTCCTCATTTCTGTCTACATTCAAATCCTTTCCCACCTGTTCATTCATCCCATCAATCTCCCTCCCCACTCCAAGCATGCATGTCTATAGGAACAATTACTGACAAGTCTATTTCTGTTTCTAAAGCTATGGATTAATGAACCCTCCCCATGTCCTCTTTCACTCCCTTGGATGCTAGCACCTGCTAGCTGGCTGAACTTATCCCCTCTCTTGGATCTACCCTCAGAAATAAACATGCCCCAGCTCTTGTTTCTGGCAGAACTCTAAGAAAACCCGAACACAGGCTGCAGTAATCAAAAATCTGCTCAGATGGCAAAGAACAACAAGAGAAGTTTGGGATAAAGAGTCCATATAGAGCCCTGTTTTAACTGTTGTTCTACAGTTCTTGATTTATTTTACTCATGGTACACTTTGCTCTTGGTTCTGTAATCACTCAGGGACAAGAAGGCCAACTCCTGAAGGCCCACTTAATTCAGCATCTGTGGTCTAACTGATTACGTAAGATGAACTTCAGCATAACATAACCAGTCCCAATTGAAAGGTATGTTGCTGCACAACATATGCAAAATACACGATCATGTGAAGGATTAACAAATTGCTTGGCCTCGTTCTCCAATTCTATAATCTCTTCCATGTGGGAACGTCTCTGCACCCAGACAGAGCCCCTGTGGCCTCCACAAGGTTCTGTGCTCTCCTGCCATGGCTCTGTCCATGAAGAGGTGGCATTAGGGACTGCCCTTGACATGAGTTTTTCTAAAGTATTTGTTTCCATAGGTAATTTTGTGGGGCTTTAATGAGGTTGAGGGAGAAGAAGACTGAAGAGAAAGAGAATGAACCTGGTTTTATGCCAGAACATTTGTTGGATAGTAGTAGTCTGATTTTTACAATGGAGGTGTTGCAGCCAATGAGCTCAGTATTTCCCATATTAATGAATTTTAAGGTTGGCGAGAAGCTGCTTAGACAAAAATGAGAAGCGTAACTAGGAAGGCTAAGAAATACTCCATTAATATTATTCTCCCTCCCATATTTGTATGTATACAGAAACCCCTCTGTTTCCTTTTAACTCTACTCAGGTTAAACAGTGAGATGATAAACAACTTTAAGTGAACCAGTTTTGCAACAGTTTGGAACTGCTATATCCAGAGATAATTTTATGCTCAAACTGAGTTATGTGTGGCATACTGCAAGTTAATAATTTAGACCATGAAAGAAAGACTAAGATAAAAAAGGATTTCTTGTCAGTCAGCCACATGTGTTTCAGAACACATTGTGTTTTAGAATCATTGGATGCGGTTTTTGTTATTGGCACCTGCTGGGAGGACAGAAAAGTGGCAGCGCAAGAGAACAGTATAAAAATTTTAATTTTCTTGATATTGTCCAGAGTGGCAATTTCCACCTCCCCCCTCCCCAAGTTACTGACATAAACATGCATTTTTATTTTATTCAAGGACAAGCCTGGAAGGGAAGATGCTTTAGAGTTTGGGTTTTTTTTAAACTAAAAAGTAGTTGAAATTAGCTTATTTTCCCAGATATCAACTTTGCAAAGTCTGCTGAAAGAAGGCAGTATTTGTTTATAGTAGACCCTTCTTCAAATTTTTGAAGGCTTCCATTAGAACTACTGAAGAAAGATAAAATGTTTTGCACATTTACCATTGTGTATTCTGTTGTGGCCCAATATATTTGCTTTGCATTTGTGCTTTGAGTTGGTTTCGCCAATGAAGACATATTAAATTATACATAAAAGAGAGTGATCTTCTAAGACGATGTTCATTAGGCAGTTCTAACTTGTGATGCATCAGAAACCATATGCTTTGTGCATTGGCTTACAGCTGTAAAACAAACTTGAAATTACCCAATGAAGGCTTGGTGCCAGTTTCCAGTGAAGCCAATGGCAAAACTCCATTTATTTCAGTGGTTTGGGGTGAAGTGTGTAACAATCACAACTACAAATTAAGAGGTTTTGATTTTCAGCCAAACCCTCATCTTTCCTTCTGCAGGTTTGCAATGGTGAAAATGCAGGTGAACCCTCTCCGCCCCCCCCACCCCCCCCGCCCTCCCCCCCAAGCTTTTTTTTAAATGTATGAAGATATAAAAAAAAAAAAAAAAAAAAAAAAAAGAAGAGTCTGTTTTTCAGTCATTCTTGTTCCTTCTGTTTCCTCACACTGCAAACCAAAGTTTAGTAATGCTGGGCAGTCAGGAGAAAGGAGAAAGGAGTCTGGAGTGTCCAGTGTTTCTGGCCACCTGACAAGTGATCTAGAGTGTAGCATAGCTATAAGAGTGCCTTACAGCCTCTTACTGGGTTGGAGGGACAGGTCTTGTTCATTGGTGCCCATGATACTGTCCTACTGCTGATTCTGTTCATAGCCTGATACTGAGCTCAGGTAGCAAAAGCATAGACCACTTTTGGTTTATTGGAAGAGGCCTGTCCAAGCTGCAAAGGAGGCATTTCAGGAAAAGTGCCCACCCTTTGTTAAAAATCTAAGTAATTTATTATTATTTTTGTGCAACATTGAATGGTGCTGTCTATCCTATGCACAAGAACAAAATCTGTAACATCCCTCCAAATTAATGGTGGAAGACTTCCAAACTATTGAAGGGATTTCAGAACATATGTCCCCTTGAAAGAAAAATGGTTGAGTGGGGTCCCTTTCACACTTCCCTTATTTACTTCCTGAAGTGCTTTTCCATCTTTTGAAAAATTTCTGCTCCTTTTATCTTGGCAATAAAACCTAGGCTTGTTGCTTGTAGACTGAAAGCGTTCACTGTCTAAGCAAGCTTGAGCCTCTTAGCAGGGAGTCCATACTGGACTTAAAGCAAAAACCTATCCCTAATCCTGGAACTGTCATGAAGCAGAGAATGTTAGAGTCATTTACAGCTGCCTGGCATTGTTGCTGAGGGACAAATTGAAACCACTGGGCTGCCAGGCTTGTCAACACCTTTGAAATCTGCCGCCTAGCCTGGTTCCCCAAAGGACTCCTTGGAGAGAGTGAAGGAGCCAAACTGACAGCCAAAGGCAGAGTCCACCTACTTGTCCCTTTTTCTTCCTTTGTCTTTGTTTCTTTTCCGCTTTTATAATTGCCTTTCTTTTTGCTTGTTTTTATCCCAACACTAATGTTGTAATATTGGTAAGTGGTTTAATTAGAAGATTTATTAACTTGTGTTTTCAATCTTTTTACTGAGAAAAAGTACCAAAAACCTAACATCAAAATAAAAGCTATTACACAATCCACTAGTTGGGTGCAGTCCGTCCCCTTTGAATTCCATGGCTAAACTCCCGTTGGCTTTCATGGGAGCCTATTAAGGAACAAGCTCTTGTTATTTTGTAATATGCATGCCACGTGGGGTCTCAATTTAGTCGCTTAACTAAAGGCACCTAAACAAGTGGCCGTTTTTTTTTAGTGATGTGAATGACTCAAGTGGCTAAATGGGAATACATGTGCCTAATTTTAGTACACCCACAGTTGAATATGGTAACCACAGTCCAGTATCATAAGTTCATCTATATGGGTTGGCATGTATCAATCACTCTGGGAATGGCCTGACAATGTGTGCATCAAAAACACTTCTGTTTGGTATATCCCATAAATCTAAAATACAAGCAGATAATAAAGGAGACAAATAAATATGAAACAAATCTGGGATTAGCTTGACAACAGTAGTTAATGCCTGTCTCAGGCTTTACTTCATGATAGTAATTAATCACCCATTTTCAGTGTATTTCTAATATTGCAAATTATTAATGCTTTAAAAATATAAAGCAATTTAAGCTGTCATCAGAGCTGGGATACTGTTTTCCCGGAGCAACACTCTGCAGAGGTTTTGGTGAAGATCCAAGAACTGGTAAATTTAGAGCAGAAAGTGTTTAATGCACTTGGTTGTTAAACACCAAACTATAAACAAGTGTTTCAATATTTGGATGATCGTGACCTCCAACATCATATCATTTAGAAAAATCAGATTTCCAAGTTGCAGTAATATAAAGTAAGAGTCTTAGAATTTACAAAACCATTGTCTGCTGTTTTCACAGGGTCAATATTAAAATTGTCTTGTCGGTTTAAGGATTAAGGCCAGATCTGATTTTTTTGTCACACCGTTGTAAAGAAGAATTGCAGGTTCCACCAGTGAAGATTTTTTTATTTTGAAATATATTCAGAAAGTATGGTCTATATAAGAATAGATGGATAAGATAATATCCTACCTTTAAGTGATAATCAAGATATACATTCACACAGGGGGTACATATAATCCCTGTCCCTTGAGACCAAATATTTTATTCCTTCAGCACCTTTAGCATGTGAGCTCTCTGATTTACGCAGGTATGTACAATGAGTGATGCTTCATATTGTTTCCCTTCTCAACAACACAACTGTGCTCTCTCAATAGTGTGTTACCTTGGGTTAGACTTTCTTTGGTAAACCCTGAACAGTTCTTTCTTTCATTGTCGTTGGGGAGTTGTGTATAGTTTCTGCATGTTTATTTCAGTTCTCCATTTTTTATTTGAGCCTTCCCAAGAAGGTGACTGGATTCCTTTTGGCTTCCACTTACTGGTGGGCAAGATGCCTTTATTGTTTAAGTTAAAGGCATATTCCAGACTATTCTAAAGTGTCTACCTTTTAAGCCTCACGCTTACAGAAGGGGAGAACCTAACCTTCAGAAATATCTCTGCCAGTGGTCCTGCTTTCACCTTGTTTGGGACTTCAGAAACCATATGTGCTAGGTCAGATTGTGCCATTCTACTTCAACAATAATGAAGATCTCATGCACCAAAATTTGCAAGTGCTTTAGAGGATGTTCCTATGCCCTGAAAAACTTACACTCTTTGTTTTTTAGGCCATTAACCCCAGACTCCAGGTGTGCATTAAATATGCCAGGAAAAGAATCTCAAGAAAAAATGGTACTTGCCATCTTCTATGGTTTTATTTCAGCAGATTTCTGGGGTCCAAAGAGGATAGCTGTGCACTCTTGTCATAGTAACAAGTTCACTGCAAGTAACATGATCTTTATCCATAGTGCCAAGTGGTTGGAGGCAGCCTATTGAACATCTTGTCGATGATCATTCCTCTGGGAATCTCTTGGTTGTCATGATTGCTGGGACATGACACCAACCCAGGCCCTTCATCACTGACACTGTGAGTGACCTCAACCCTTCTGGCATCTATCTCCAGCACCAGCTGTCTGAAGTGTAGGTATTAGGAGCACATTTTCCTCATTAACCCTGAGATTGAAACCAAGATTTCAGTACCAGCAGAAGCTTCTTTGTTTCTCCTCTTTGAATAAAATGTGCATTTTATGAGAGGCAATAAATGCAAATAGCCATGGGTGGGCAGAAAGTCTGTTGGAAGCTGGAGAGGGCTCATTCTTCATTAGAGACAATGCTTTTCTGGGCTGCTGCTGGGTTTTTTGATAGACTTCGCAGAGTTAGAGCACAAGAAGAGGAGTCCTCAGCCTTTAGTGATAACTGCCTAGTATTCATTCCTAGAAATGTGTGGAGAGTCTCAGGATGAATGCTCATACTTCTTTCAGACATCAGTGTTGGCTTGTTCTGCTTCTGTGGCTGTTTTGTTATCATTCTCCGGGGACAAGGCAAACCCTGGATGTTATTGAAAAGACTAGTATGCCTTTTAAGATCTGATTAATTGAGTTACTGTATTTTTTTGGATCTGTTGAGCCATGGTAAGGAGGAATCTGCTTACAGAATGAGCAGTATCCTCTGTTTCTTGCAGATGGACTCCTGGATCCTGGTCCTCAAATTTCTGAAAGGGTTGATCAAATTGTTTCCACCTATTAAGGACTATTCTCCTCCATGAGAGTTTAACTGGTGCTAATGACCCTCACTTACATACTTCCTGTGAACCTGCAGCAACTTCCTCACTGATATATCTGTAAAAGAAGATGTGTTTATTATTGAATATTGCCTTCTCCTGGAGAGTAAGAGTCTTTTTCTGTATCATATTCATTCTTCATGGGGCATTTCTTTTGAGAGCCATCCTTATTTCTGGCTCAGAATTCCATCTCGGTCAGAAACTTAAATTTTATCTGATCTTCATGTCTTTCATGCCATTAAAGCTCTACATTATTTCTTGTTTCTCTTCTTATTTCTGATTTCTGATAGGATCAGAAATTCCAGATGTTTTCTGAGGCACTTTCTGTTAATAGCTGAGTGATCTGGAGATGTTGTCATCTCTGTGTGCAGACTATTCATGTAGATAAGAGGCTGTCATGGCCTGTTTTGAGACTGCATTCAAGGCTGCATCCATGATTGGAGTGAACACCACCAGCTCTTCAGCTAAGTGGATGGTAACGCTGAGAAATTTCACCTTTCCTGTCATCTGCTGAGCATTCATGTGGAGCTCTTTTCAATTTCATGAGACCCTGGGCCATCCCGGAAGCATCTGGGAATGGTGCTGCACTTGGCAGTGTTCTTACAGTCTTTATTGGTATGAAGAACTTCCATTACCTCTCTCTGGTAAATATGCAGCCTTCCTCTGTGCTCATGTTGTGTCAATATGCATGTGTGCAATCTGTAAAATAGAAGAACCGCTTATTTAAAAGTAAGAAAGTTTCTTCAAAATATGCATATAGATTTCTTACCTTTTCTCCTCTCAGTGTACATCAAGGAAGACAGAGAATCAATTTTTCCTCTAGAGAAAGGAATGGAAGGGAAACTACTGTAGAAGGAAAAATTACATGGTAAAGCAGCAGGTATTTCCCCTGCCTTCTTCCATGGCATGAATGTATTTGTGCACTACATATATGAAAAAAGCTCCATTTCCTTTCCAAAATCTGCACATGAAAAATGCTAATAGAACTGAGTATTAGCACATTGAATGGGCCATCATACTGCTTTTGGGAAAGCTTTAGCCAGGGATGCTAAGCTCCACTTCTTGCTTTGAAAGTCTACCACATGAATAAATATCACCAATCATCACTGTTTGTCATTAGCAAGTAACCAGTTGCAACTACTGGGATCTAGAGGCAATTTTTTTTCTGAACATGTCTTTCATGCTGACATTTGCTTAATTGGTGGCAATAAGGCAGCTGTGCTTGCCACTGGGGTGAGAAAAATCTGACACCTGCTCCATCCTGGATATAAATATTCCATAAAGTTACTATCTACTCAACTGGTGTCCAGGAGATTAGGATTTGACTCTTAGTGTGAGGGGGTTATTGTGGCCTGCTTATGTTAATTGCCCTGTTGCTGCCTTCTTCTAATGCCCTTAGAAGGCTTGCTTCACTTTACCCCAGTTTGATGGCTGGCTCCCTTTTTGCAGCATGGATAAGAAAGAGTTTGTGATGCTTTTCTGTGCTATGTTTAGGAGCTTAACTTCAGGACTTGGAATTTCTCGGCTAAATTCAAAGTTACTCAGGACCTCCCAGGATCTGTCCCCCCAGTAAGAACAGAAAAAGGAAGCCATTGCAATGGTTGGAGGGCAGAGTTATACAAAAGGTTACTAAACATTATTGCTTGTGCTTGATGACTTCCAACTGCCCTGCCACCCACCTTCTCACTGAGCCAGAAGCAAATTTAAAAAAGAAACCGCTGTGCATCACTTCCCTAGCAGAACATGTTGCAGACAAAAGGAATCGAAACCACAAGTAGAGAATTGGATTTCCCCTGCTTTCTCCAAAATAAATATTTGTTTGTGAGAAAAGCAGCCGGAAGAATGAGACATGTACCCCTGACACTAAAGGCTTGTGTGTTTGTGCCAGCTGCAGTAGAGATATGATAGTCCACTGAGTGCTATCTAAGGTCAGGCTGAGCTCCATCACCCTAACTTTTGAAGTAATGTCTTCAGCTATTTACACAAAGCAGAAGTGACAAGAAAGGCCCAGGGAGTCCAGCAGGGATCTGTAACAAGTGAAAAGCAAAATGAGCAGTGGGGCTGTCCTTTGGAGCCGCTCCCTGCATTGCTGCTTCCAAACAGCATCATCAGTTCCCCTAAAGCCATTATGGAGAAGAGGAGGACATACCACACACTTCTGGGCAGCATCATTTGCTGGTTGTCTGCTGGAATGAGTTCTAAAGGGACAATGTCAGTATAAAAGTATCCATATCTAAACCAGGTGCCAAAGCCCATCAGGGAGCTAACAGCAAGTGTCTGGGGAGGAGATAAACACCTACAGGAGATGGCTTGGAAAAAGAGGAGACAATGAATGTGAACTCCCATTGCTCGCTGGAGTACAGGGACTGCATCCACTTCTGGGTGCTGACCTTGAAAGGATCCATGCCTTGCTGAACAACGAAGCTGGTGCAGGGTCTGGAGCACATGTCGTATGAGGAGCGGCTGAGGGAACTGGGGTTGTTTAGTCTGGAGAAGAGGAGGCTGAGGGGAGAACTCATCGCCCTCTACAACTACCTGAAAGGAGGTTGCAGAGAGCTGGGGATGAGTCTCTTTAACCAAGTAATGAGCGATAAGACAAGAGGCAATGGCCTCAAGTTGTGCCAGGGAAGGTTTAGACTAGATATTAGGAAGTATTTCTTTACAGAACGGGTTGTTAGGCGTTGGAATGGGCTGCCCAGGGAGGTGGTGGAGTCCCCATCCCTGGAGGTGTTTAAGAGTAGGGTCGACATAGCGCTGAGGGACATGGTGTAGTTGGAAACTGTCAGTGCTAGGTTAACGGCTGGACTAGATGATCTTCAAGGTCCTTTCCAACCTAGATGATTCTGTGATTCTGAGCAGGGCTCATTCTTTAAAAAAATCCAGTATTAGAGATCTGCGCTTTGTGTAGTAGCTTAGCAGTTAGAAGCATTGACTAGAAAGTGGGCAATATTGGTTACAGCCCCCTTCCCCTCACAGTTTGAGTGAGTTTACACTCCAGTTTCTCGAAGGTGGCCAAAAAGAATATATTTTTTCTCTGAGCAGCTGGGAAAGCAACAGATTGGGAGTGAAGGAGACAACAGAGCACTGTTGTTAGCTCATGCAGTCATCTGGGAAATCCTTCTCTGATCCCTTTTCTGAACTCCAGAGAGAGCACTGTTCAGCAGGCAGGTGGGCCTCCTCATGGTGAGGCTGTGGATGTGTCAGATATGCTCATTCTTTGAAAATCAAGTGCCACATCACTTGATTTATTTTTTTTCTTCCACCATCTGTTCCACTTAACTGTGTTCCCTTTTCTTGCAGAGGGGCAATAAAGGAAAAGCTATGTCACAGAGACTGCCATTAAAGAGTCAATTTTTATGAGCAGTTACCACACGAGATTATCTGGAGCACCACAATTACGGCCTTTCGCAAGCTTAGGGAAATGTTGTGGTGTCTCATATGGCACCATTTGGTAACACTTAGCCACCAGAGATTTTTATGGTCAGCACGCACTAAATTCATAGCCTTTAGCTTCAAATTTTTTTCCTCTTGTCCACTGTTCCAGTCCTCATTTTCAGCTGTTACCTGGCATGAATTTGCACAGAATAACCTCCCCTGTCATCAGAAAGCCAGAAAAATCCATTCAGATTAGGAGATGGAAGGAGATTTAGAAAGAGAGTCTCTTTTGGATCATGCCTGTGCCTTCACAAAAGCCATATTTTTATTATGCCCTTACATAACCTGTCCCCTGTTTCAAATACAGCTTGAAAAAAAACCTCCTTCGTACAAGAACATGACCAGCTGAGTAAATAGAAAAAACTGTTGAACTTGTGGATAGTACTTACTGAGGCCCTAACTATTTTGATACATGTGCCTGCATAGCAATACATTTTGGAGAGAAGTAGTGATATTGAGACACATGAAAACATTTGGAAAGGGCTACAAGTTAACCTGAAAACATATTCCTGGTAACACAGTTAAAGGGGAGGGAGAGGTGCTCAAAGGTAAATTCAGGTCGGTTGGCATCTTCAAAAACAAGACTTAGATGACTTATAAAACAAAGTCATATGTGAAGAGGGAACAAGTCACAGAAACACCAAATTTGCCACAGTGTCATGAGAGGGGAAAGGAGGAAAAAAAAATGACAAAAAGAACCCAGCAGTAAAATGAATATATTCATCCAGCGTCAGTCTCTCCAGACAAGAAATGGTGCCAAGCAGAACCGCATCAGCGTGTGGCCGTTTCTTGCACTGACACTAAAAACATCTGTTGAGGTACAGTGTTTATACCGTCTGCCAAATAAGAGTTTTTTAATCCTAAAACATATGCTGGAAATAGGAAAATTTGGACAACAACAAAAAGAAAAAAGAGGGGTGGGTGGCCAATAAGTTAGAAGTGAGAAATGGGGGAGGATAGATTGGAGAGAATGTTTTCCACATAGTGCATCATAATTAATTCAGGTCATCTCAGGTCATCAAGGGAAGGGAAGATCATGGAGGAATTCACAGATCACTCTGACAAGTTAAAAGAAATGAAGGGTTGTTCTTCATGTCAGAGACTTCATCATTCAAACATTGGATTTTGAATAGTTAATCGTAAAACTCAGAATTCAGCAAGAGTTTGGGTATACGTCTAATTTAAGACACAAGAACTGATGCTGATGCTGACAGCAATACTCTTTTTGTAGGCAGGCATGTCTCACATTTTTGCAGGAAAGGATATGGTTAAGCACCTGGCTGAGCCAGGACCTGATACTGGCTCTGCAGAAATGATGCCTCTATGCTACTTGGCTAAACACTTAATCAAACAAATTTTAGATACATGCAATGAGTTAATTATTTAAAGATTCCCCCCCTTCACATTTAGTTCTCTGGTTAAAGTAACTACAATACAGAAATCACAAATTTTTCAGTGAAAATAATTGGCAGATCTGACCAAATAAGTTATTCAACTATTTCCAGGATATTTTTCAAATAGAGTACCTAAGTATTCCTTATAATAAAATCCTCTTATAGAGGGTAGGCTAATTTTCTTTCTTAAATGAAATATATGTGTGCAAGGACATTATTTGGTGAAGTTATCTAAGTAATCAAATCAGTCTCTTTGGTACTGTCTCAGGTCTACTTTATGTGGTACATGTCTGAAGACAGAAACAGACAACAAGCACATTTTAATATAATTTGTCCATTCAATTAATTCCTCATGAATTGTGATTTTAGAAGGGAAAATATGTCTAGGGTAAAATTCAGGCCCCTAGAAATCAAAGAGAAAACTCCCACTCCCTTCAACAGAGCTGAGATTTCACCTCCATCATACTTGACTTTCAAGTACAAAAGATTTATGCTTAGTGAATCACTGGCTGGGATGTGATCAACTGCATGTACGTTATCAAAATCTGCATCACATTAACTGTGTTGTATATCCTTCAAGATTTGCTTCAGTTTATTTCTGTTCCATTTATTAAATGTTATATTTTGAAAACCACAGCAGAAATGAGCAGAAGGATGGATTATATACATCATAGCTTACAGGAGTTTTTGGTACTTCTCTTGCGTCCAGTGGGGCAACTTTATAGTTTAGATTCTGGTAGAGTACACCAGCTAGAGACAACTTATTTCTGGGTTATATAAGCATGCTGGGCAATATGAAAATCAAATTCTGGAATGAGGTGATGGGAACAAATAGGAGATGTTTCCCAAGAGCAGCACTCAGAGCTACATAATTTTCTGCCTGCTCTGATTTTTAATGACTTTCATGGAGTTCTGTAGATTAGGTGCGTATGTAGCTGAGTTTTATTGGACATTTCTCTTGTAAAAAAGCAGAGATCTTAAGTGCCCACATAACAGTATTTCTAAATGTTTTTGTTTCTTCCTGAATCCTAAGAGAACATTTTTGTATGATCACCAAAAAGCAAAAGCCAGTCTAAGCCTTTGGATATCTCTCCCTTTGTCTTCAATGCACCACAGCTGGAAGAGGCAGAATTAGCACAGGCACTGAAGAAAAATTTTATTGGCTCTTCTTTTATAATACTGGTAACAAATTGCTGTTAATTTTTCATTCTTGAAAGACTACAATGTTTGAAAAGATCACTAGGAAATAAAATATTCTTGGCTGAGTTTTCAAATCAGATAATGTCTTTTAAAATTCAAGATCTTTCTGGGATTTCACAGCTTTTTCACTAATACCCAGTGGGAGACTCTCCAGTGATCTGCAAAGAGTGGCAATGTAGATCACATAGAAATAAACTTGCATTTTGTGATATCCTTCTTCCAATGAATGTTAAGTTTCATGTGACACCCAAGATTTGGCTGAATCTTTGGTGATTTTGAACACATCCTCACTTTCAGGACTGTGAACTAAATTTGCAGATTATTTCCACTTTAATTTGCATTCTTATTTCTCAAAGAAAGCTGACTAACCCTTCCTTCCTGGCTCAACAGATGTTTGTCTTCTTCAGTGAGAATCTACACACTGTTCATTACAATATGGAAGCCTGAGCTGTAAGTGAAATTTCAGTGACTAACAATCTATTTGTTGACCTCCATGTTCAGAACAATTTCACCCACAGTGAATGTAAAAAAAAAATATTAGTGTGATAGTGTGATTAGGAAATTCATCCTCTGTTACTTGTCTGGGCTTAATTGACCATAATCATTGACTGATTTAGGTCTTTGATCCTTTAAAACATAATAATAAAAAAAACTGGTAGCATTTAGGGTTTTTCAAAACTTTAGACAACATAAAGAAAAACAGTTTAATGTTTCACAAAACTGTTGAGTTTTGCAAAATATTTTCCCCCTTAATTTGAACCATCATTTTCTCAAAGAAAATTAAATTAAAAAACCAACAAACATGTTTTTGTAATTAAACAGAATACTGAGCTATGCAAACAATAAAGATCCTTGTTTGAAATTAATTCTTCTGCTGCTTCTGGGATTACCAGGGGAATAAAATTATAGCAAAACAAAACAGAAAAACCTGCTACAGCCTAGAACTTGCATTTTACCAGAAGCAAAAGGAAATTTAGGCTCAATAGTTTTGAGTTCTATTCTGTCTCCAAAAAACATGATTTTAGAATTTGTTCTAAATTTGACAAAATAAAAAATCTCATCACTTCTGTCATCAGAAGCCAAAGTTGTATCTCTGATTTTTTTTCTTTATGTCCCACTAGTTTACTTTTTCCTCTTCTCTACCTAGAGGACATTTGGAGGTGGTTCTCAAGAACGTGAAAAAAAAGGACAGCGCATTAAGTCAATAGATATTCATTGTCTAAACTTTAGAGGGAAAGGTTCCTCCTAGGCCAGGAAGCCTGCCTGGAGGTGGGAAAGTCCCATAGAAGGTACCGAACACCTTTAGGTTGGCTCTCTGCTTTTGTGACGATTGTGAAAATTTAAAAAATACCACGAAAGGCAACATCTGAACTGTGAAACTGTTTTTAGAAACACAGAAACTGTTTTTAGAAACAGGTCAGATTCCTTTGAGGAAACCCTACTTGTCATTTAAATACTGAAATACTCAAATTGGCTTCAGAAGTTTAAGTCTTATAGGATATCATAGTATTAAGTGTATCAGTTTTGGGGTCTCAGTCTTCTGAGTATGCCTGCCTGCTTTAACTACCCATCAGTCCTTTGCTCTGTTGAAATCTTACCATCTGTTTTGTGTTGAGCCACTTGAATAAACTATTTCTCCCCTTCGTCTTTGTGTACAGAGCTGCCTTTTGGAACACAATGTTTAGTCAAGCTCCTTGGCCCTCAAATTTTTTCTTCTTATCCAGTTGTCCTGCCCCAAGTGCCCCAGTTGTGCTTGGGTTCTCAGGAGTCCAAAGTCAACATTGTAGAGGCACGGGCATGCTGAGTTTGTGGTTGAGGGCACATCCAAATATTGCTACATCCCAGATTTGGTTCAAATACTTAGCGTCGCCCATTTATTCTAATTAAATAAATGACATTTCTGCAAAGGAAAGAAGAATGGGGAGAGAAAAGGAGCAGGGATCAACTGCTTAAGTCTTCCCTGTGTTCAAAAAACACGAGCATTCCTGTAACATTACACTGATTCTGTCACCAGGGACCCAGAGGCCCAGTTTCAAGTTTTTGCACAGTGCTCCAAGAGTCCCAAGCCACAGAGCTATGCCCATGACTTAATACTGCCAGCATTAAGCAGATTTTCCGGGGTAATTTTTTCAAGTACTTTCCTTTTTTTTTTTTTTTTTTAAAGATCTTGTTTTCTTCAAGTTGAACAGTCCTATTGCCTACCTGAGGGCCAGAGGCTAACACGTGAAATAGATATCAGTGAATTGTTTTCATCCTACAAGTTAATGAGCATGTCAAAATTCCTTCTCCATGTGGGACTTCTAAAAAGATCACTTTCTTTGCCATCCAACCTATCGCCTAAATTTTTTGTTAAGCATTTTAACACAGTTTATATAAATACATTATATGCATTAAAAATGTGATCTAAAATATGAAAATTATGAACTTACAAGTTTCTTATAACTATTTCTTATGACAAAAGGAGCTAATTTTCAAGATGTTAATTTATCTTATTACTTTTTTAATAGTTTGTTCCAGCTTCCATTTCTTCATGCTGGCATTCATTGGTATAAAGCCTCAGTGAATGTGTAAGGCTTTTTCATATCCTTTAAAGATAGGGTATTTTGCTGTATCACTCACTACATAATAAAATAAATGGAATAAAACTTCGCAGAGTGCGTACTGCCAATTTATCCTAGAATGTCTCGGCTTGTACTGGCGCACGGCCTGACCACTACAGCAACACGGTGTGCTCGTGGCCTCGCGCGGTCCAGCAGCTCCCCAGCTCCTGCGCTGCTCTATCACCAACTTGCTGTGTGGCCGTATGCAAATAAACCAACTGTCCCGCAGCTCGGTTTTCCTTACTTGTAAGGATGGCAGTGCTCATCTCCAGTGCTAGAAGACTGAGACTGTGGAGACTGAATCCAATGGCAGTGAGCTAGCAAAGCTTTGATCTTGCAGCTGGGTATGGGACAGGGTGCTGGCAGCCCAGCTGGGGTGTCTGTGTGAGCGGGGTCCAAGGCAGGACAGACGCCACAGGATTTACTTCGGGAAACCTGCTGAAGCCAGGACTGGGTTCCCCCACTCCATTGAGCTGTTCCTGAGTGCTTCATAAGCTAAACAATCCCCAGCAAAATAACTTTTCATAATACTGTGAATATATAACAAGGTCTAAAAATGCAATGGAAAAGCGCACTCTGTGATTATTGTTAATGATATAGCTATAACTGAGATATATTCTCCACACTAGTATTTAACACTACTTTCAAATAGATACATAGAATATTCAAATCGATCATATCTGTGTTACAATATTAACATTATTAGGATCCAAAACTTAATCCCATCCCTTTTATTGGTTTTACAAAATGCATTCATTTGCCTCGTGTTGTATATGACTTGAACATGCATGTAATAATAAATCAGTTTTCCTAGACATCTAAGTGACAGCTAATGAAGAACAGAAATAATAGTCATTTTGACAGAGCATATTTCAGCAAGAATATAATTTCTGAAGAGTGTTATGAGCCTGAGCTCATTTGTGCCTGTTTGTTTTTTTTTTTCTGAAAGATAACCAGAATTTTGCCCACACACTTAAGATAAAGGTATCGTTCTAGTTAATGGAGGAAAGTCTATTTCTCTTTCTCCTTTTTCTCCTTTCTCTCCTTTCTCTCCTTTTTCTTCTTTTCCTCCTTTTCCTTCTTTTTCTCCTTTTCCTCCTCCCCTTCCCCTTCCCCTTCCCCTTCCCCTTCCCCTTCCCCTTCCCCTTCCCCTTCCCCTTCCCCTTCCCCTTCCCCTTCCCCTTCCTCTTCCTCTTCCTCTTCCTCTTCCTCTTCCTCTTCCTCTTCCTCTTCCTCTTCCTCTTCCTCTTCCTTTCTTTTTTCTTTTTTTCTTTTCCCAGGAATTATTGTTTTCTGAACAGAAAGAAAGAAATTTCTAAAATCTATTTTTACTTGCTTATTAAAAAAGACAAACTAATAACACTTTTGCATTTTTTCACCCCAGGAAAAAATAACATTGCAGCTGAGCATCTGCTGCAATAGGTTTTATATTTTAGAAGATTTAATCTGTAGGGATGAGTTAATATTTCCAAGGAATGGCATCGCAATACTAGTTTAAATGTCTCACTCCTATAAATATGAGCCCAGATTGTTGAAAACAAAGTCTGAATACTAAGGCGGTTAGTTAGTTTGGCTCCCAAAAGCAACAAATAATAGCTCCTTCAAAACTATCTCCTTTAAGTGGATGAGATTCTTAGAAATAGTATGACATACAACATAATAGCTTGTTGCAAACATAGATCTGGAGACTTGCTCTTGCCAATAACTGAAGATGCTAGAACACAGCAAATTACTCCTTGTACATACCCTTGTTTGTTCCTGGAAGGATCATTTCTTCTTGTTTTAATATTGATATTCACCAGTGTTAGCCATAGCAAATGGGTGTGGAAACACTATTTCTGGAATACACTTAGGCTGGTATGAAACCAAAGCAAGACTAGAATCTGAATTTGAATTCAGCACTACAAAAATCTAACATAATGTCATCATTTCAGAATTTAAACAGTGAACTAGCAGAGCACTTTCTCTATGACCAAGTATAAGTAATACCTATTGCCTTAAGTGCAATGGTCTATTTTTGTGTCTTGTTTTTATTGTGCTGTAGAAGGAGCCAGAACCTCAAGAATATATTAATTTATGGAGTCTGCTTAGAGGATCTTGCTTGAAAGACTTGATAAAGAAAACTTGTATCTGTGTTGGCAAAACTAACTCTTCACTGATGCTTGACTTCAATGCCAGAGTAAAGGGACTTTCAGTATCCCTAATGGGCAGGGAAGCAAAAAAAAGAAGGAGCCATAGGAGAGACCTGAGGTACAGCCAAGTTCTAGAGAAAATATGCACTGTTATGGTTCATTGTAATTTAAGTTAATATGAGAGAAGCCCACGAGAGAGGTACATTTGGAGTCATATCCAGGGCATTTGTTCTTTTTGGAGCAGGATGAGAACTTATGTACTAGTATTGTCCTGTTCTTATAACTGTTAACTCGAATAGCTGTAGCATGAATCCTGAAATTTCTGAAAAAAACACACTACGTCTATGCACACTCTGAAGGACTGTCAAATATCAGTAAAGTCTGTTAAAAATATTAAGTATCATCACAGATTATTCCTTTTTTTAATGTGGGACCTGGGAAAATTCAAAGGGAAATCTTACACTGTGTGCAAAGGACACACACAAAGTCCTAGCCTCTTTTTTTGGCACATCTGCAACTTTAAAATGTCTAATGCAGGTTTTGGAATGTTTTTATGAAAAAATATAAAATGTGTATTCTTAAATGTCAAGGAATGTATAAGCGAATTTGTAAAGTCACATGGGTTTCATTTTGCCCTCAGATAGTCAATTCCTTTGTGTTTAGGAGAAGAATTGGACCCATCTGTTTTTACCAGTAGAAGGAAGACAAATGGAGCAGTTTTTCAACAACAGAAAATCATCTCAAGATACACACATCAACTTAGACTAGAACTAAAACAACACCAGCAATATCAACACCACCACCACAGTCTTCCAGTCCTTTGACTGGTACTTATCTGACCAGTAATGGCCAAAAGCCATCTATCATTGCTTAAACTACATGATGATAAAACCAGAGTCTGGAAAATATAATTACTTGATCTATTTGGTAAACTTTCAAATATTTCTTTCAGAAGATTTGCCAGGCAAACAGCATAGTATAAAATTTAGTTTTATTTAATTTGTGTTTTATTGCTTTTGAATTTAACTTTCAAAAAAAGACATGATTAAAGAGCTACAGCTGAGCAAAGGTACAAAGCTTCTGTTGTAGAAAGCTGTCTGAGTCTGTAGATCATGGATTTGTAGGTGCATTTTAGTCCAGAAAATTGTGCTGCAGGGGTGTTTAGTGGGTTTAGACCTGTGCCTGAAATGAGCTGGATAAGGTAAATGCAATATCTTACTTAAACTTTTTCTTTCTTATGGCTGCTGTTGGTTGTGTCAAGGCCAAAATATTGGTACATCTAGACAGGAAGACCATTCATTACTCATTTAAAAGGGCTATCACATTATTAATTCTTTAGTTGCCAGAATAAAAGAAGGGCTGAGTCAAGAAACCAATGCTTTGCAGAGATACTAATTAATAAAACTTTTAATTGAGCTCTGTTTTCACTGTAGAATTCAACCAAAAGAAATCCAATCTTTAAGTAAAACCTATCCACAGAGCTCCTTCCCTCAAACTATAGCATTTTCTTTTGGATTGTTCGAAGATTTCACTGTCTTGCAAATTTGAAATAGGAAATCACTCATTTGGCTTAATTTTAGATTTCTCCTGTTAAAAAAAAAAAGAAAATATTAATGCAGATCTTTAAATTTTTATGTATGATTCAGGTAAAGAACATGAAAGAACATTTCTGGACACATTTCATTAACAGTTCTATAAACAGCAAATGTTTGCTGCCTATGAAAGCTGCCATGTTTATTCCAGAGTTTCAATGGATAGCATGCAGAATTGGGATGTGCAACATGTCAGCACTTTCTAAGCTGCTGGTGGGACTGCAGAATAGGACACTTCCCACCTGAGAAAACCTCTGGGTGGCAGAAGAGGGTGATGCTTTGAAGCAGAAGGAAATGAAAGATCTGCCTCAAAAAACTGGAGTAGAAACCCATCAGCTCCAACATGGAGATCAGTCCTTGAAGACTCTTTCTTTTGTATTTGGTAAAAGCTAGGAAAAGAACCAAGGACTGGTAGGGATTAATGAAAATATGACAGCATTTGCTTCTCAAGTGGAGATTTGAGGAGTGACTGAATCTAAAGCCTCTTTGCTAAAAGTGTCTTCTTTTCCCCAAGTCCTGTCTGAAAAGAAAGGCATGGGTAAGTGAGCTCAAGCAATACCAATTTGCATTTATGCAACACCTTTAAAATCAAAGGTTCCCAAGACTCTTTAGCAACATGCATGACAAAGATTTCAAACACTTAAAATGCAAAAGGGTAAGTGGCAAATGCATTTGCAAAATAGCTGCAGTCTTTCTAAAGGAACTGTAGCTAGGATATGCCCTGGCTTCAACTGTTCAAAGATTATTTTCTTTTTTTTTTACTGGATAAACAGTGTGTGTGTATAGGCAAATATCTTGGAGTATAATCCTAACACATATGGCATATAGAGTAGACAAATTGTTTAGAATAAGTAACAGCTGACTCATTAATATGAATTTCTGTATTTTATTTGGTCAATAAATTATTTTTTAAGTACCAGGAAAGAGCACAGTAATTGTCACAAGATCTACTGTAGCTGAAGCAAAAAAGTTTTTTGATCACTCATGATGAAATTATAATAGGAATTCCAGCATAGCTGCTAAGAAATAGAAATTTTTTTTAAGAAATGTAAAAGTATAGAAAAATATATGACTGTTTTAAAAGAAAAAAGATGCGCATGTTATCATTTCATGACAGCAACTTAAAACAGTTTTGCTTTCTGAAGTTAACTCACAGAAAAATAATACATCTTCATAAGAGAAAAGCTGTGTGTAGTCAGTAATGTCATAACATTTTTCAAATGTAAAGACAATGACTAAGTGAAAAAGGCATGCTTTTCTCTGTGCTCACTAATGCCTCAACCCGCATAAATATAAAAATGTGCCAGTGATTGTTTGTTATTACACAGTTGAAAGAGGAAAAATCAGTTGTCTGGATAATAATTTTCAAGATGGGAAAGAAACTGCAACAGCAGTATGGTAGCATAAAAAGTGTGCTGCCATCAATGGTTAGAACTTTGACAATGCACCAGCTTTTGCATAAAGGTAGAATAATGGTCTTGGATATGATAAAGTGTAAGACTGCAATAATTGAAAATTAAGTTAATGACAAATTCTTTTCTCATAAGTATAAAGTACAGGAACATCACGGTAAACTAGAAAGGGATTTCACTCAGTAGCGTATCCAAGATCACAAGTATCTGACTTCATGTTTTGATTCTCACCATTGTCTCTGGAAAAAAAAAAAAAAAAAGGACCTTTCTGGAAATCATAAGCATCACTGAGAGACTGAAACCTCAAAAAAGGTTGAATACAGTTTATCTGTGTGAGACACTGTGCGTAGAAAGGTTATGTAGCACATTTGGATGCTTCTGGAGTACTATACCATAAATATTTAAACGTTCTACCTTCCAGTTGTAGTGCTTTCAATTACTAAAACCTTCTGGGGTTCTTCATCTCCCTTCTTACCTCAATGCTGTAATCAAAAGAATGTTCTCCTTATGTAGACAGACATGCAAGCAAAAGTTATTTGATATTGATTCTGATGTGGCTGAGCTACAGATTAGAATTAATTTAAGCCATGCACAACAAAGAGTTTAATGAATTGGTTTAAAACAATTATGTATGGAAATTATACAGACCAATAGCATAATTGCAAAAGTACATTCAAGTGTCTAATAATTTAATTGCATGCTTGAGGGTTTAATTGCATGCTTGAGGGTGTTTGAAACAAATGACAGAAAAAAAGTTATGTGCTAACAAAACCGTTGCATCCTCTAAAGCACTTCCTTCCATTTGTTACATGGTTGTTCTCTACTCCCATTCTAGGAAGACAGCCATGCTGTTTCAGTGACACTCCATAGTCAGAAGGGACTTGTACCCATACAGATCCTTTCCAAGACTTTGGGCCTTTATTTCATAATTGTAAGAAAAGAATAAAGACGTGAAACAGGCACTGTTAGTGAAACAACAGAATTGAGACTATGCAGAAGTGATTAAAGCCTCCACAGATGCATTTAGAGATTGATAAATAGCTCAGAAAGCAAAGATATTTAATGAAGAACAATGGGTAATAAAACACTGTGGGTATTAGAAATATCAAATCAGCTCACAGGGCTGCCAGGCAGAGCACCACAAGCTTGTATAACTATCACCAATGTGTCTTCCAGCAACTTGATTCAGAAACAACTTCTGAACTGTCAAGCAACATGAAAATGGACCAAAGGGATTTGCAGAATGAAAAAGTAATAGAGGTAGCTCCCAAGTAGTAGTAGCTGTGAATCACCTTTGATTGACACCATTGCCTTTAGCAAGGAATTTTAGATTCTGTTGATGTCTTTTAATGAGCTAAAGTATATGAAAATATGCTTTGGGAAACCACGAGGATACAGTAACCGATTCTGGGGAATAGTACACTGAGTCATCTCTCACTGAAGTCAATGGAGAAAATCCAATTGATTTCAATAGGTTAAACCCATTTCATGCCTAAAACAAACAAAATCTTTGACAGGTTTTCATGGATCATGAGATAAAAATATCACAAGTGTACTTGATTGGTCTTTGGACTTCTCTGTATGTGACAGAAGGTTTTTTGGCTTTAAAATATCAGGGCTAGACCTTTATATTTAACCTGGAAGAGCTCACACTAGTTGCTGTAAATTTCCCCCTTCCCTCCCCTGCACGTTGGCCAGCATTTTGTGACACTGAAAATTATTTGTGGAGAAGAGCAGCATGCCCTGGTGTCTCCCACGCTCACCGAGAACACAAAGCTCCACTGAAAACTCCTTTTGTGTTTGTTCTCAGAATTAAAAAACTATTAATCAAAATTATCTTCTGCAATAATAAAAGGAGCCATCATCTGGCTAAAAATAAACACTGGAAACAAAACATAAAAACTGCAAGCTTTAATTAGAAACACAGAACATTGAACATGTCTGATTCAAACCATTGGCTTGGGTTCCTGCCTTGAAAACAGCATAGAAAATCTTGGCTAAATGTTGGATTTGTTCTGGGCAGGCATCAGGAGCACCTAGGCTCTTCAGCGCTGCTCAGCCCCCAGCCTGGGGCAGCCTGGGGAGCCCTTTACCCAGTTCCCCTTGCCCACACATAGGAGGGCAAAGCTGCTTACTTTGGTCAATCCACCGACACTGCACTGAGCTTCCCATCTCCTCCATCAACTAGAAGAGCAGACTAGATTTGCCTAGTCTTGAGCTGGGTATTTTAGATGCTTTTGAAGTGAGGAGAGTGGCTCTCCTCCTTTCTTCAGCCAGTTTTTTATGTGGTCAGTGAGATCAAGTGAGGCAAAAAGCTACTATAGTTAGTAGGAAGCTACTGTCCTTTTTAATGAGAATTGAAGGATTTTTGATTCTCTTATCAGTTGTTGCAGGGCAATCTCTAAAATAATCCTGTCATGACAGAGTTCAGAACCTCCTGGTCTAGGGGGTAAAACTTAATAAATATTTTCCTCTGACTTTACCTTGCTGAAGATCAGACCAGATGAGATATCTTTCTAAGATATCTGATATTTCTATATATTTCATTGCACTAGAGTATAAGTCATAGAGAAAGGCTGCTTCCAAGATGGGAATTTTCTGGGGCTGGGGCTGCCTTGTACTTCTTTGTTTATGTAGTGACAAACACAATGAGATACTGATCACTGAACAGAGGGGCTACTAAAGCACTACTGTAATACAAATAAATAATAGTTGAAAAACTATCCTTTTCTTAGCATATTTTTTTCCCTTTATCATGGGCATCTAGTTACATTGCAATAGAAATACAGGCAGTAAAATATGTCAATTTAAAATGATAAAATTCTGTAGTAGAAATTTTTTTCTAAGTTCTTGAGGTGTCTCGAGAATGAATTTGATTTTTTTTTTTCATGATGGCCTTGATCTGCCAAGCATTTTAGAGGCAGCACTCTCATGCTTAGTTGTTGTCGTGATTGGAATCTAAATCAGTTCTTTGAAGTATCTTGCATCTCGTATACATACATACAAGTATAGCACATGGAATTGATAAGTGTGCACCTTTTATGTAACCTTTGCAAACACTAATCTTTTCATACAATGCCATTGAACTGGTAAAGAGGGATACAGTTATCTTTCAAAGTACTTATGAACAATTGTGTGTTACAAACTTTTATGTAGCCACATAATGGTTGACATCTGCTGACACTCAAACTATTATGTTATGAAATTCTATTTTAAATTCATTTGTGACTCCTTTTCACCTTTCCGATTAACTCTTGTATCTGTCAGGTACGTTTCGTACTGCAACATGGTGGTCTAGAAAAGAAAGGTTTTAAAATAAACATAGGGCCCAGCTATTTGCTGGTGACCTAGTACAGCACTGCTGAAACCTAAGGCTGCTGCAAGGCAGCGTGTGAACAAAAATATTTTGAGATATTGGCAGATAGATGGTTCTGGCAGTGGCTGTGGTAGTCTGGGTTAGCCAAGGCTGTGTGCCAGCCATGGTCCCTGGACACAAAGGTCTGCTCTTACTTCCCCCAAAGTGAGCTCAGGTTCTGTAAGCATGCACACAGACTACATACATGTGTAAGGACAAAGGACAAATCTATCCTCCTGCTCTCTGAAATCAGTGAGAAAAACTCCAATTAATCTAAAAGGCAGTAAAAATTGTTCTGTGGTTTCAAAGAAAAATAAAATAGGAAATAATATCCAAAACTGAGCTAAAAAAACACATGAAGAGACAGAACTGAACGCATTAAGAGGACTTTGAGGACTAGAAAGTCAGAAAGGAATTGGTTCTAAAGCAGAAATAGAAAATACGAATAAGGATGAATGTGGAAAATGGTATAAATCTGTAGGAATAACTAACATGAAATAGGAATTTTAAAAAGGAGCACATAAAAAGTATCAAGAAAAGCTAAATAAATAAATTAAAAAAAGATGATAAAGGAAATTTTGATGAAAGGATAAGAAAACAGACCAAAATAAAGATCAGGCTAAGGAAGATACATGTGATATCTGTATTCAAATCAGCAGAGACCAGTAAAATTAATCTCAAAGTATTGAAAGGTCTGGCAAAAGCAATCCGTGAAGGATCAGGGATTATCCTGAGAATTTATGGGGAAGAGAAACTGGAAAAGGGCAAAAGCATCATCCATCTTACTGGCTGCTCAGCTTGAATTTGCCTCCTAGAAAATATGGGAACATATTATTAAATAACCAATACATATGACAGAACTGGTCTTTTAAGAGTTAGACCAAAGCTCCATTGAGCTCTGTGTCTTTTCCCCTGCAATGGCTGATAATGAGTACCTCAGGAAGAGAATAAAAATAGAGAATATATACAATAATAGTTCTCCAGTATACTCTTCCAATCTTCAGCAGTTTGTGACTCAGGTATTCCTTTGTGTTTAGTATCCCTCAGTGGATTTACCTCTCATTATAGTGTCTGGTTTCCTCTTGGATGCCTGTAGGCTTTTAGTGTGCACACAATCCTGCAGCAAGGAGTTCCACATCTGAAGTACAGGTTCTGTCAGGAGCCATATAAGATAAGGGGAAAAAGCAAACTAAAATGCTTTGCATGCGTTGGTAAGAAAAGAATGTCAGAAAGCCAGTCCTGTTTTCTTTGATGACAGAACTGTTTCAGTGATTGAGGAAAAAGTAGCTGAGATGGTAATATGGTGATTTTAGGAACTGCTGGATGTTGTCCATGTGACTTTTCCATAAACAGTAAGGAAATATACTGTGTATACACAGAGCTGAAAAAATAACTATACATTGCTTGCTAACAAAATAAGGAGGCAGTTCTGATAGGAAGGCTACTGGGTCTATATGACATTTTTATTAAGATGAATGAAGCTACACATATTGGAGGATTGAATAGCACTCTTGCAAATGTTGCTTGTGACATGAAGGGAGAAGGAACTGCAAGTGTCAGTGGGTGTGCTGGTATCAAAAGAAAAAATGTGAAAAATAGTTTCATAAAGCTCCAATGGAAATGAAGCTCTGAGTAAGGACTTGGGGACAGAATTTCCAAGATATTGGAAATAATCTTAATTCTCAGATCAGTTTCTGATGCAGCAACCTGCTTACCTCAGAAAAGAACATGTAATTGTATGATTAAAACCATTCAGCTGGTTCATAACAGTGTAACTACACTGTTATCAGTGGAATAAGGCCAAAGTCCACTATCAGTTAAAAAGATCTTGTGCCTGTGTTTGTTTTGTTTTGCAAAAGAAAAAATGAGGACCATAAGAGAAACTTTAAGAAAAGGAATTCTGTGATAAGATTGTTGGGTGAAATATTTTAAAGAGTATCTTGGGATATGGGAAGTTCTGAAATACAGTGGATGCAAAACCAACGGTCAGTTTTGTGAGTGTTAAGATGTTAATTATACATTAAATAAGTGAATACATCTGTGTAATAAAGCTGAATGCCAAGTTATTCCAGAAACCATTTGGGCTGAAAGTTCAGGGTGCTTGTTGGCCAGTGAGCAGCAATACAAAACCTCACTCCCTTCCCCTCTCAACATTCAAGTTGGATCCTGCAGGACAGACCTACAAAGGTATTTAGGTCCCCCATTCTTTTTTTAGGAACCTGAAGTTAAGATGCTTAAATAAGGATTGGGAGCCTGAAAGTCTTTGTATATCTTGGCTTGTATATGCAGCATTTTCTATAGGCTTGTGCACAAATCACAACCATGAAGGAACACCTGGGGAGGGAGAAAGGGGAACTGATCTCAGAGCTTCATATGTTTTTTATTACTAGGTAACTCTTTCCATGCAGTGTATGTGCACAGAATGGTTGTCGTACTTGGAGTCTGGCTTCCAGCTTACATCACAGAGCTGGGAATAAACAGCCAAAAGTTCAGTACTATTTAGTAAAACCCAGACCAAGCTACATGATCTTCAGGCATAGAAAATACATCTTTTGCACTGCTGTGGAGTACTTTATGAGCTGTTAGTAGATATGGCACGACTTGCATTCCAATTTCCCATGGCTACAGTGTGTCGCCAGAAGTATCTTTGTTACTCTTGAATATGTTCTGTGTTGGTGGATGGGGTGCAGGACAAGGATGAAACGTCAAGAAATTAATCTGAAATGATGTTCTGGATTTCTTCCACATTGTGGGATCCAGCCCATGCTACAGGTGGTGGTCCTATAAAACAGTTGTTTTTCACAAATCATTCTGCCTGATCATTAATTTAATGAACCAGAAGGCTATTTCCCTGTAGTATTTTTTTTTTTTTTTTTTTTTTTTAAGAAAAGGACCCTCCAGACCTATATGTCTGCTCTCCACAGTCTGCAAAGTGTTGCACCTCACTTGTCAATGTATATGTGAAGGCACAGAGAAGTCATTGGGCATTTTGGAGCTGCAAGCTGAAAAGGGATATGAGATCTGTAAGAAGCATGAAGAAACTAAGCCATTTCTCATGGAAAGTTAAGACTCTTCACTTTAAATTACTGAAAGTGCAAAGTTATCTCATTTTTAAAGCTTTATTAAACAAGCTAGAAAAAACCATCAGCAGTAATTGATGTTGTCTACAGAGATCACCTGTTGGACAGATGATGTCTCATTCATGAAACAGACACAATTTCACAGGTTAGCATTTTCAAACAAGGTTCTAAAGTGAGGGCTCCAGGCAAGACTTGCTAAAACACAATTAGTCCCTTTTTTGTGAAAGATTTAGAGGTTCCAACATTTATTTTCATCTGAACTCAGAGCAAAAATGACGCTGTCCCATTTTTATTTTTCTGAGAAAATGATTTAGAGAAAAGGTGCTATCCAAGAAGGCTCATCAGTCAAATAGTTATATCTTGGATGTAGGAGGTCTGGGTAAGTACCTTCCTGGTCCACTGAATTACTGAACAAGTCTTTCTCACAGTCTCTCCTCTGCAGCCATTAGTGTTCATGTAAACAATTCAGTGTTGATTGAAGAAGGGAAAAAAAAAAGGAGATACATTCAATCTAGATACACCTAAGAAGCATGAGAACCGATTTGAGCCCTTGTTCAAACCATTCAGACTACTAGGTCCTGGATACTGCAGGGCAACTGTTCTTTCCCCTCTCTTCAAATTGCACCCTGGCTCTGGGATGGTTTAAAATTCAAAACAGCGTATTGCTGTGGGTCACACTGCACAGAATTTGCTGCATTTATCAGCAATCTGAAATTATCAGATTCAGTGCTCCTCTAAAGGACTCTCTAGCAAAGCACATTTCAACTGATGTTCTCCAGCAGTGCAGACTGTGTGCGTGCTAACAGTCCTCACTGCCTGTTCTCACTGGCAGTGAGTTAGAACAACTTTTGACCCCAGGCCTGCTGGAAGGCATGAGTTAAATGATCATTTTTGATTCCTGCTTTCCCTACAAACAAGGTCTAACCAATAGCTTATAAATTCAGATAGTTCATCAGGGAGTAGATACTTGGAAAGAAGAAATAATAGATGAGATGGGATATAGAGGAACTTATGTACAGCAAGCTAGACAAAACTGTGTTCACTCCTGACTGCCTTTGTGTTGTAAGGTCACCATTTCAGTGGAGAGAAACAGTACTGGAACTTAGACTAAGAGCATGGGGGCATGGCTGCAAACTAAAGTTTGGAAGGGGTGGACAAAACATTGAGGAAGGAGAGGAATTATTTGAGGACCTATGAGAAAGAACACTGTAAGTAAGCTAAGGAAATGAAAGACAATTTAAAAAAAAAAATAATTGGCTGACTATGAGTATAAGCTGGCTACTTAAGAAGCTCGGGTTCCCCTCCACTTGTGCCAGGTATAGACTATCTCCTCTGGTGCAGGGAATAAGTCTAAGACGTCACACAACAAGAGCCCAGTGTAGCTTGGAGAAGTTGGAAGACTTACCTACAACATATTTTTACTTACTTAAGACTGGATTAAAATCAGTTAGTTATTCAGCCCCTCTCTGCAAGGTAGTTTAATCCTCAGGGAGAGATTATAAAATCTCAGGGAGAGATAAAAAGCCAAGACTACCCTAAAAGAAGACTGTCCTCTCCTTTCCCTTCTGTCACCATCCCATCCATCCCCATTCCTCTGCAAGTGCAAGCCTTTGTGCAGCTAGTCAGTGAAGGTGATTGGGAAATGAATCAGTTTAAAAATAAACCTTCTGCTGGGTTAGTTTTAGCCTGGATTGGTTTCCTGATCTGGTTCATAATGCAGCCAACATGGCTAATGGTGTCTGTATCTCGCTCTACAGTTGTAGTCTCTGCCTTCTGTGATTTGCATTAGACTTGCAGCTGCTGCACGTGCGCGCCGTAGGACTCTTAGACCTCGCTAAGGAACACTGTGCTATGGAAAGAGAGGGCTGGGTCTTCCATGTGGGGAAATATTATTATATTCAACTGGAAATATTTTACTGGAAATGTGTCTATTGCCTTCGTTCAGACTAAGCTTGCAAAAAATAACCCAGTGACTAAAACATGCATGTCATAAAAATATATGTGCTAATTTCAAACTTTTCTGTGATTTCATGACTATTATAAATCTGCTTATTCTCATATAGCATTGCCTTTTAGCAAGCTTTATAATTCTGTTCTGAAACTATCATGAAGCATCCATTCTGTCCTGAAGAATGCCACTTCTGATATGGGCCTTTCTAACCCTAGGAGGAGAGGGTTGAAATCAAGGACCATAATTTTTACTGCATCTAAAGAAGCATATTATGCTCATCTCATTAACACTCAGCTGCCTACTTTTTCAGTTCTGCTGTCAGTCTAGCTACAGAGCTGTGCTACCTCAAATTTAATTGTACCCTAATCCTACAATTCTATCCATCTCCTCACCACCTGCTAAGTCCCTGCTTACACTCTCCCCCTTTTCTTTTGACAGAATATCTTAGCAAGTTCTTCCTTTGATCTTTCTCTCTCCTTCTTTCTTTCTTTCTTTCTTTCTTTCTTTCTTTCTTTCTTTCTTTCTTTCTTTCTTTCTTTCTTTCTTTCTTTCTTTCTTTCTTTCTTTCTTTCTTTCTTTCTTTCTTTCTTTCTTTCTTTCTTTCTTTCTTTCTTTCTTTCTTTCTTTCTTTCTTTCTTTCTTTTCTTTCCTTCCTTCCTTCCTTCCTTCCTTCCTTCCTTCCTTCCTTCCTTCCTTCCTTCCTTCCTTCCTTCCTTCCTTCCTTCCTTCCTTCCTTCCTTCCTTCCTTCCTTCCTTCCTTCCTTCCTTCCTTCCTTCCTTCCTTCCGTTTTGTTTTGTTTTTTAACACGTGACATCACCTTCCTCTTCCTGTTAGCTTGGGGCCCTTTCCCTGTTCTACAGCTTTCTCCTTCTCCCTGGTCACAGACACAGACATGTTTCATGTGTTCTTTTCAATTCCTTTATTTCTGCTTGCCTCCTCTTACCCTTTCTCTTCTTAGCTCTTCATCTGTGTGCCCATTCTCCTCCCCTCCCTTATTCCTCTCCTTAACCTCTTGATCTCCTCTGGTTTGTTGTTTTCACTGTTTCTAGTTTGTTCTGCTTGTTATACCATATGTTAAGTCTCTCACATCATAAATAAAACAGTTTTGACTCCTTCTTGCAACTCTAGCTACTGGCCCATCTGCAGTCGCTCTTTCATCTCTAAGCTTTCTGAATGTGATGTTTACACTTTTTCTTCCTAGAGCTCTTCCAATCTGGCTTCCCTCCTCTGCCCTTAGATGAAACCATTCTTTCCACAGCATCTAATGGCATCTGCTTTGCCAGATCTCAGACTCACTGCTATAACCATAACTTCTCTTGGCCTCTCTGCTTCTGCTCTCCTTGAAATCTCTCTGGGATTACTTAGGTCTGTCTTTCCTCGGCTGCTTCTCTAATAATTTCTTTTACACATCCTCTGGAGAATCTTCCAGCTCTTGGTAAGGAAACTGAAGACTTCTAACTTTGTGTAATTGTACTTACAACCAAAAATTCCCTTGTCATATCTTTGCTGAAGATTTGCAGATCTACCAATATTTTTCTCTCCTGTCTCCTTTTGTCCTAAATAAACTTTTAGTCTGACACCTTTGTGAATGACTTACTAACCATTCAAACTTAGTTTGGCGGAATCACAGATTTTTCCACCACAGACCTTCTTACTATGTTCTTATCAATAACTGTGGACTTCAGCATGGTTGAAGTCTCTAATCTGATTATCATTTAGATCCTCACATCCAAGCCATGTCTACATTTAACATAGCATCTCTAACACATAGTGCTTCCTAGCCATGCAGGTTGCTGAAACTATTATCATAGAAGTATAGAATCACAGAATGGTTTGGGTTGAAATGGACCTTTAAAGGTCATCTAGTCCAAGCCCCCTGCAATAAGCAGGGACATCTTCAAATAGATCAGGTTACTCGGAGCCCTGTCCAACCTGACCTTGAATGGGATGGGGAATCTACCACCTCTCTGGACAACCTGTTCCAGTGTTTCACCACCCTCATTATAAAAATTCTTTTCCTTACATCTAGTCTGAATCTCCCTCTTTTAGTTTAAAACCATTACCCCTTGTCCTATTGCTACAGGCCCTACTAAAAAGTCTGTCTCTTCCTCAGACTCTGGTTCTTTCCTGACACTTAAATTATGCAGTATCCTTTTCCCAGTCCCTTAAAGACATTCTTGCTCCCCTAATGTTCATTCAGGAAACAGCAGCAAGACAATATCCCTACTTCTTAGTTTAAGGATATTTCATGTATCTCTGCCTTGATACCCTTCTGCTGCATATCTGTAAATCCATCTCATTGCTTTGCTTCAAGACTCCCTTTCCTTTGGGAAGGACTGTTAGGAAGCTTAAAGTGATGATATTAAAGTCTCAGGTTTTCCACCTCCTCCTTTTTATTTTATTCCATTGCTTACCGTAGACAAGGAGTGTAAATTTTCTCAGATCCTTTCACCTTTTTTATTACATCTGTATTCACTAAATTCTGATTAGAACTAGAACACCTATGAGAAACAGAAACAATAACAAAGCAGTCATCATTGCGCAGTAGTTAATTTTGATGATTCTGAGACTGCGTGAAGATCTTTGTGTATGTATATGTATGTGGCTGGCAACATGAGACTGGAAAGGTAAATATTCCATACCTTTCTACCTGAAACTTTTAAAAGTGAGAAATTTAATGAATGACAGGATGGACATTTTCATATAACTGCTGTCAATGTCTGGATTTTATTTTTCTCAAAATGGAATACCTGATGCTATATGCATTTGTGTTTGTACGTGTGTGTATATATAGAGATATATATATGTGGATATATATAGCTTACTGGATATTCTACTTGGCTCGTAGTATGTGTTGAACTTTTGATGTACTCTGTGAAAGGTGGAAAAATACTTAAAGTAGTTAAAGTGGTTTTGACTGATTGGTGAGTAGTTCTTAGTAAAAGGAGATAGTCTTGTATTCTGCCAAGTGGAGTTATCCTTTGTGTGGGGCAAGCATTTTGAACTGTCTTTTTTTTTCACTTGGTGTGTGGTCATCTTGAAATGCTTTAGGAATGTCTCGTTTTCTTCTTGTAAAGCAGATTTGTTTTTCTTTCCTTCTTTCTTTCTTTCTTATTTTTCGTTTTGGTGGATAGTTCATTTTCCTGGTACAGAGCTGTTGTCTTGTGGATTGTAAGTTTTTAAAAGTATTATGTGTTTGAGCAGGAAAGGGACAAATCCTCAGCTGTTATGAATTGGCAAGACTATTTTAAATATGAGGCTTATTTGAAGCTGTTTGCCATGATACTTAGTATTTCATATAAATTAAAAGCTGAGAGTAATTTATTTAAATTCTTAAATAATATTTGGAGAATAATTAATTTTTTGCAATTCCACTAATTTTCACAAATTCCCACCAGAAATAAATGCAGTTCCAGTTCCACTTATGATCAAAGTATACCTTAAAGGAAGCTTTTCAGAATGTGACATATATTATACTGCACACACAAAAATGCACACAAATCCATTGTACCAGCTTTCTGCAGATGAATATTCTGTTTTAAAGTATGGATGTCTGCTCTGAACTTGAGGGTGGGACCTTAGCTACAGAATGGTCATGCCAAATTGCCAGATTTGAATGCCATTTCTTGTTTCTGTTTATGTTTCGTTTGTTTTGCCATCAGATCTAAGAGCACTGTGTTACATGTTGCACACAGACTGGGACGAATTGGAAGGCTCTTTCCTCACATGCTAAATGAATAACTATGGAGTTCATTGTTGCAAGATATAATTCATCAGTGTTTTAATTTTCAAAAGCAGAAGCTAAATCTGTCACTGCTGGAAAATACTGCAGTTCTGAAAGTCCTGTTCAAAGTGGAAGAAACATAGAAAAGGTCTATTAGGTTGATTAGAGTACTGGAGAGCCTACTCAATGGGAAGAATGATATTGGTATGTTTATCTTAGTAAGATAGAGGCTGAGGGAGGGAGCTAACACCTCTCTGTCAGTGCTTATGGGAAGAAGGTATTTTAGGCTATTTCAACACAAGGAAAAATGAGTATATGCCAGTCATGACAATATTTCAGCTGAGATCTAGAAGAAGGTGCTAGTGATCAGAATTTTCAGAAGTCAGTAGTAGAAAGCAAAAGATCACAACCCATATCCAAAACCTATTTAGTTTCATGATGGAACCTGTTACAGTCCTGGAAAAGATGGTACGTCCATCTTGCTTCTGCAGCAGTCATGGGGATTTGCTGTTCCAAAATGCCTCTTCCCATCCTCCATCCTTATAATAACTTATGACATGTGAAGCAGTAGATTCTTGATCTATAGTTTTAAATAAATATTTCACAGTATTTATATCCTCTTTACTTTATTAGATATAAGGTGGTTTTAGATGGCAGTCTAGTAAACCTTCCAGTGTTGGAGGCTGATGGCCAGGTCAATGACCATGCAGAACAATGGTGGCAACCTCAGACACAGTTAGGAGAGTTATTACTAAAAATTGAATCTCTACATGAGTCTAAGAAATAAGTGCAAACTGACTCTAAAAATTAAAGGACAACTCTTTGAATACCACTGCAAATACCACTGGCAAGAGACATGTCTCCAAGCTGTCTTCAGACTCCAGAGTAAATAAATAAAATATTTTGGAGAGAAGAGGGCTGTATATGTTGGCAGCATTGCTTGACTTTGTGTGTAAAACCAAGCACGATTCGAACTTCCACTAGGTAAAGACACCAACACAAGAAACTCATTTAAACTGGTCAAATTCTAACAAACATTTTCTGTGAAATTTTGGTAAGCTGGAGTTTGCCAGAAGTTTTTCCAGGAATTAACAACCTCCAAAGACTGCAAACACTTTTTCTTCTGAACATCTCTGGCCAGAATCTTTCTCCAAAACTCATAAAGCAAGAACTTGAGAAAACCTGCCTGAAAAGCAGTCTGCTTTGTAAAAATATAGTAAGAACTTGCCAATCTTTGAAGCCAGGGAGAACCTAAATAAAGACAGTGAAGATTTTGCCCTCACTCTGCTTCCCAAATACTATGGGAGAAAATTAAAAAGTTTTAAACATACTACTGGGGGACTTGACATTTTTCTATTCTCCCTCTTCTATTTCCAACCTCCTGATTTCTCTACAGGAAAGTTATATAAAATGGCTTATCTCAGCTCATCTCTATTTAAACATACTCCTTTGGGCCTCTCTCCCTACTCCCTCTCCCCACTCTTAGTCCTTGGTAATCAAATCTTGGCTTATACACATTCCAACCCACCCCCAAAAAGCAAACAAATAAAACACCCACATTCAGAATGAGATCACATTACTCAGTGATCTCAGTTCTAGTGTTACCTTACACTTTCAGCTGGTCAATTATCTCTTTGGAGCAGTTTGAAATGTTCTGTTGGCCCATTGACTCAGTGGTATGATATTTGCTCACTTCTAGCAAGCCTAATGGACAAATGGCACTGAGCATGTATTCTTGGAAGAGATGCACTTGCCAAGATCTCTGGCAAGAATCAGTTCTGTACAAAAGTTAGAGTCAAAAGTTGGTTGTTGTTTTTTTCTTTTTTTCTTTTTTTTTTAACATGAGAAGAAATAAACATTATTTTTAACTCAAAAGAGATTTTAACTTTAGACACTGCCCATGCACATCTCCAATGAGGCCAAGGGCCGTGAGAAATGTGTTGACATTTGGTTGCATAATTTTAAATTGAATGAGATTTACATATATTTTTAATAAAAACAAAGCAAGAAGCATGCATTCTTGGAGAAGATTCATTTGCCAAAAGTTCAAAAATTTGGCGAGCACAACTACATTAAATCTGCAGTCAAAATTTTTAAGAGGCAATTATGTAAGATAAGATGGTCGTTTGCACCTATGCAGTCATTCACAGTCTCTTGACTTTGTAGGCCCTAAAGCTTTACCATCATCCCACAGCACTTGACCTTTGGGTTGCTTTGATCATACTTACTTTCAGAAGGCTTACTGAAGAGTGGTTAATTCTGCGGTGCATGAAATTTGCACAATACTTCTTTTTTCTTAATGGAACACATTTTTACTATTTTGCAAGCCATCCACAAGTTATTACTTCACGTTTGGTTTTAAAATACAGTTTGGAAAATCAAAACAAGTCTTGATTACAAATTAATCATGCAGTGAAATAAATTAAAATACAAAATAAAATAAAGTAGCTTCTCAAGGGAAATGTTTAATCAGTTTCAAGTGTTCTTAAGAGAAATGAGAAATGATGTAGCACCTTTTACAGAAAATATTAAATAAGTTAACGTTTTTGTAGACTGTAGCTGTATAAATAGCTTTAGCTAATTTAAACCAGCTTTCAAAGTAGTACAGCAAGATAGGGTTTGGCATAGCATAGTTAAATAGAAAGAAGGTTCTGTTTTTTCTTTATTTCCTTCTTTGCCTGTCATACCTATAGTTTATAGCTAACTCTGCTATATCATCAAATCATGTATGATAGAAGTCTTGACCTGTTGGTTGCTAACAAGTCTTTCATATTGCTCAAGGCCACAGGAAAATCAGAGGTAAAACTTAACAATTAGAGCCACCTGACAAAAAGATAAACTGCATTACTTCACTATATTTGTCTTGTTACTGTTGTCCCTGTCCTGCCTTCAGACTGGAACTGCAGTTTGTCCTTAGAAGAGTTTCCCAATTCAAGTCAGCATACAGGTGTACCATCCACTTCAGAATATGTTCTATGCTGCGTTAATCTTAATCTCAGGCCTAAGTGCTGTCCTGATTAGGAAAGAACAAAGTTCATGAACCAGAGCTCTGTATGTAGAGATCTTCATATCATCCAGACTCTTGATCCTGCAGTTACAATGCACTCAGGCATAACCTTGCCCTCAGCTAGATCCATTGACTTTGTTGCAGCTAACAGGCACCTTAGTCTATCTGTCCGTGTGTTACTGAACCCTGTGCCCAGTTTATAGATTCTCTTGGACAAATACAGCCCTCTTTGTAACTCATTTGTACTACATCAAGCACAATGTGACTTTGATCCCGTTGAAGCACAATTATAAAATTAATAATAGTAATAACAGTAGCAACAACAATAAAGATATGCCTGATGTATTCATTGCAATGGTCAGACATGGGATGCTTCATTTTCTGCCAAAGTCAAGCAACATGTATTTCAATCTTTTTCACCCTCAAGTATTTCTTCCATTATTAGTCTAAGAACTATGTACTTTATCTCTGCAGTCATGTAGCAATTGCTCCAAGCTTCTATCCTGGAGCTGACAATCTACAGTCTAACCCGTAGGATGTACAACACTCAAGGACATTTCTGAAGCACAAAGCTGTAAGGTCACTTCACTTGAGAGTTACATCCCTCATGGTCTGAGTCCTGCACCAAAACCCACTTCAAGGATAAGAAACAAATACCAGTTCCAAAATAAAACTGTCCAAATTCTCAGGAAGCCTGATATTCCTTTGGCTGACCATCACTCTTCTATTCTATAGCAGATGACAAATCAAAGCTTGCCCTTGCCTTGTCTTTATCATGAACAGAGCTACATAATCTCAAATCAAGTTCTTTTTCTATATTCCTTCATTTCCCTGACCAATTTCTGAAAGCTATTCCCAAAAAGTTTCACTAATTTCCGATTAATTAAAGACTGATGAATACCAGCTACTGAAATTTAAAGACTATGTATATGTATATATGATGAGTCTCTTTAACCAAGTAATAAGCGATAGGACAAGAGATAATGGCCTCAAGTTGCACCCGGGAAGGTTTAGACTAGATATTAGGAAACATTTCTTTACAGAACAGGTTGTTAGGCATTGGAATGGGTTGCCCAGGGCAGTGGTGGAGTCCCCATCCCTGGAGGTGTTTAAGAGTCGGGTCGACATAGCGCTGAGGGATATGGTGTAGTTGGGAACTGTTAATGTTGGATTGATGGTTGGACTGGATGATCTTCAAGGTCTTTTCCAACCTAGACAATTCTGTGATTCTGTGATTCTGTTCTGTGTATAATAGACTTGAATGTGTTCTATGTGTTTCGACGCTATCTTGTCTGTGACTGATCTATGTTGAATACCTGGGTAGTAAATACTGTAGTTAAAACATCTCTCACTTCCTTTTCTTCAGTGCGTATTGTTTAAATACATAGTTTCTATCATTTAATCCTGATGAAGTTCTTTCATTCAAGTGCCTCTGTGGTAAATATTTACAAAAACCCCCAAACCCTGTCAAAAACAGGACCTTGAAATTGCAGCTAAAAGTTGTTACAGGTGCCAGCAAATATATTCTAAATGAAATTAAGAATGTGGCATGCCCTCAGACAGAATTAATTCTAAGACCAATTCAACCAATTGAACCAATGGATTTTCCTTAAAACAACCTTGTACCAGGGATCTGAATTATCTGTGGGACTCATGAGAGTTTGATCAGCAGCTGTGCTGGGGAGCTTAGCCCCAGAACACATCAGAATGGCCACATATTTCATCGCCTTTTTGATCAAAGGAAAACATTCACTTATTTGACGTAGCTTTCCCACAATAATTGCATGCTACAGAAAAGCAAACCAAAGCATCTGATGCCTTAACTAAATAGGCACAATCAAAGGACAGAACAAACAATCCAACATGCCATTCCACCTCAAATCCTTTTGCTTTCCTCCTTCGCTCTTTTACTCCTCCAAAATGCCTTGGAACATAACCACTATTACATACTAAAATAATTCAAGGAAATTTTCACCAAATGAGGAATAAATTATGATGACCTGTAGTGAGAATGCCTATCTTATTTCATTCTGTGTGGTGACACGCACTATGACCAAACATGCCAAACAGTTACCTTTCAGAATTGTAAACTCAAACAAAATTGATGTCTACATCTCTCTTTGACTATCTACGCTGTCTTTGACTGTTTCCCTTATCTTTGAATTTATCTGAGTTATTGCAGCTTGTTCAGTCTTGGGTCTCATCTGGAATTCTTGTAGAGCTGCTTTACATAGGATTTATGTAGCCACATACATAGTATTCTAGGATTTAATGGCCAGTTGACTATTGTGCTACATCTCCCAAGGAGTCTCTGAAGAGTTAAGTGCTCTGGCATTGTACGTAGCGCAGAGGAAAGGCTAGCTGTGGATTCCAGCATTGCTTTTTATTATGTTGCAGCTGTACTGCACTCAATTCTACTTGGACAAATTCCTGAACAAGAATCTATTTCCCTCACTTCACTTTTGGAATATGTACTGTTTTGGTTTTTGGCTCAGCTTTGAAGCAATGTTCTTTTTGTCAGTATTGAAGGAATGAAGGGTATATTTAAAGAATAAACTGTTGGGATGTGTTTGGTGATTTTGATTTAGGATGTAGGAATAAGGTTCTCAAGGGATGGAAAATTTGAATCCTAAAAATAATGACCATCTAAAGTTTGGTGGAGGTATTATTATTGTATTGACTCATATGGACCTCACTTGATTCACATCTCTATTTAGGAACAGGGCATTTGTTTACAGTGCAACAATATTTATAGCAGCTACAAGGTATAAGTGCTTTCTTCCAGTGGTTATTTAAATAACATTTATAAAATTTAAATATAGCACGATATATTAGCTCTCATACCTAGAAAACACATTAGCCAGAGTTTAGCTTAACACAGTTCTTAAACACTGTTGCAAAGTCACTTGGTCACTTGTGTGATTTCTAGGTGGGTGCAAAACCTGAATAAATTACATTTTGTGTATGTGTAGGTCACTTTAGTCTACCCTTAGGCTATTCTCAAAAGACGATTCTTGACTATCATTTCCTCTCTGAGGCCTTAATAGAGCTAAGCCTCGAGATATACAAGATACGCTGTTTCTCCATTGAACATTCATAGTTTGCTTATACCATCCAAACCCCATAGTATACTTAGAACTGTATTAGCTCTACTGTCCCAGGAGTCACTCTACAGCAGGGTCAGGATTTGGATCTAAATATTTTCTTTGTAAAAATAGCAACGTGGAGAGAAATCAGCAACCCAATGCGATTATAGGCTAATGTTACCACTTTGTACATTGCCTACAGGCATTTACACATATTTAATGGTTTGCTTCCCTGCTGTGTAATCCATAAAGCAGAACAAAATTTTTCGAAGAGGTTGGCCTGCACTTTATTTATACAATGGCTTGTAACTATGGAGTTTGGAAGTAGAAATTTTGACAAAATAGCAAAAGAAAGTTGCCCCCTAAAACAGAAAAATCAAAGGAAACAAAGCTCATTCTCCTACAGGGTGAAGTAGGGACCAATCTTGCCTGTAATGGGAACATAAGTTATTTTGGATTTCTTTTGGAATGGTCAACTTTCAGAATTAAATCATCTTTTGGTTGATGACAGTAACTAAACAGGTGAAGCCCTTAGCAGAAGGTGAGAATCTCTGCAATTGGGGAAAAGAAATCAGGCTTTTCTTGAGTCTCAACACATCTGTGCATAAGAACAAGTAGACATTGACCAGTGACTTTCACTGGTGTGTGTTCAAAAAGTAAACTTTGGGCAGCCACCTAATATTAGGTCAAGCAAAAAGTCACTTCACACAGCCTGGTCCTTTGCATTGTAACACCTGTACAAATTATGATGTGCTCCCTACAGTGAGCCAAGCAATGTCAAGACCTTACCCACATTTTGGTCTGCAAGCACACTTGCATGGTTTCAGAAATCCCTTTTCTTCCCTTTCTCTTATTAAACCATTAATTTGAATTCTTTTCACTTAATTATGTCATTGCTTTTCCAGGAAAACAGAACATTTTATCTCTTACTAAATCAGGAGAATAAGAATTTGTTACTGTATCCCTAATCTGACCAGTGCTGCTAAATTGGTCAATTTATGTACCTTTTTGCTCTCTTAAGCACAGTTTCTCTACAGAAACAAGACTTTTTATAGAAAAAGAGCATAAAGTAAATGGTTCATTCCACTTTCCCACTTGATAAGATTTTAGATTAAGTATATTTAAAATACTCTTTTTATTGCCCTGTAATATATTTTAGACAAACACATTTATTTTTGTAGTGATCAAAGAGATATGGATATGTTTGTCATCTGTTAGAGATCAAGAGACAATACAAGGAAGAGAAGGCTCCCCAATGCATTTCGCATGGAGGCGTTTCTGCCCAATTATGTATTCTCGGCTAGTTTACAGATAAGGGGCCCTGGTCTGGCAACGGTGACATATTCATACACTCAGCTTCATGACCACAAACAGTAAGATGAACTTCACAAGGCCTGCTCTTCAGGTGACAAGTTAACCATACATTTTGAAAAGCATTCGACACAGTTCCCCATAGAATTCTCATAGAAAAACTGGCTGCTCATGGCCTGGATGAGCATACAGTCTGCTGGATCAAGCACTGGCTGGATGGACAGTCCCAGAGAGTGGTGGTCAATGGAGCTAAATCCAGCTGGCAGCCGGTCACAAGTGGTGTTCCTCAGGGCTTGGTGTTGGGACCATTTCTGTTTAACATCTTTATTGATGATCTTGATAAGGACGTAGAGTGTATCATCAGTAAGTTCACAGATGACACCAAGTTAAGCAGGAATGTCGATCTGCATGAGCATAGGGAGGTTCTACAGAGAGGCTTGGATAGATTGGATCAGTGGGCCAACGATAATGGGATGAACTTCAACAAGGCCAAGTGCCAGGTCCTGCACTTGGGCCACAACAACCCCATGCATTGCTACAGGCTTGGGGAGGTGTGGCTGGAGAGCTGTGTGGAAGAAAAGGATCTGGGGGTTCTAATTGACAAGCAGCTGAACATGAGCCAGCAGTGTGTCCAGGTGGCCAAGAAAGCCAACGGCATCCTGGCTTGTATTAGAAATAGTGTGACCAGCAGAAGTAGGGAGGTGATAGTCCCCCTGTACTCTGCACTGGTGAGGCCACACCTTGAGTATTGTGTCCAGTTTTGGGCACCTCAATATGAGAGAGATATCGAGGTGCTGGAGCGAGTGCAGAGGAGGGCAACGAAGCTGGTGAAGGGCCTGGAGAATAAATCCTATGAGGAGCGATTGAAGGAGCTGGGACTGTTCAGTTTGAGGAAGAGAAGGCTGAGGGGAGACCTCATCGCTCTCTACACCTACCTGAAAGGACATTGTAGAGAGGTTGGTGCTGGTCTCTTCTCACAGGTAATTAGAGATAGAACAAGAGGGAATGGCTTTAAACTGCAACAGGGGAGGTTCAGACTGGACATTAGGAAAAAATTTTTCACAGAAAGAGTGGTCAGACAGTGGAATAGGCTGCCCAGGGAGGTGGTGGAATCACCATCCCTGGATGTGTTTAAGGGTCATTTAGATGAGATGTTGGGGGATATGGTGTAGGGGAGAACTTTGTAGAGTAGGGCTGATGGTTGGACTCGATGATCCCAAGGGTCTTTTCCAACCTGAATGATTCTGCGATTCTGTGATTTTAGACCTTGAAGTCCTGAAAACTTTGCTGAGACTTGTCTGAGTGTCCTGACGCATGAATCAAACCTAAAGTTCAGCAAAAGTTTTGCCACCTGTGACACACCTGTGGATGACACAGACAGCAAAGAGTGGAATATATGCACTGGGAGTATGGCATGAGAAAGCCCGATGGATGCTGAACCTCATCCTATGAAAGGGTGAAAGAACAGTGTTTATGCAGACTTGAAGAGCAAGAAGACTCTGAATTACTAATATTTAGTCAGGAGGATGAAGTGACCTACCAAAGTGTAGGATGGTACTTTCTGAAATTATTTTCCCTTCCTGTATGAGGATAGGAACTAAGGACTCAGTTAAGACTTCGAGCAGCACTTTGATCACTTGGTCTGCTTTTGGGTAACCCTTCTACTTGTTTGTCTTTATTCAGGGTTTCTGGTAGCTCCATAGCTGTAACACAAAGAAAGATTGATGTTGGAGAAGTAAACTATTTGATTTACTGTTTATGCCATGATGTTGGCACAAGAGCATTTTAAAAATCACAGCATACACATTGGGTCCCAGGGCTGTAGGCATGTTTTTGAATTTAAAGGGGTGTTCATTGCACAAGATATAATACATGCCCCAAGCTGCTTAAGAGTTGGAAAAAATAGAATATTTTGCATGTGGATAAGGACCCAAATTCACAGTATGAGATAGTTATCATATATAATATTTCAGAGGGACCAAAATATCTACTCACATACTTATTTGCAGAGCTTGGTTATGAAATATAAACCATCTTCAATACCTTTTTTGTGTTGCAGTGTGTGCATGTTTTTTATGAATTTCTAACCTATTTTTTCATACAGAAAAGAGGAAGTTTAAAAAAAAGGACAGGGAAGTTTATCTTTTTGTTTATTTCAGAAAATATATGTCCTTAAAAGCAGATTTATATTGGCCCCATTATTCAAAACATCTAAGAAACCTTAAAGGCTTTGAGAAATTCTGTTTAGAAGCTGCCAATAAAATGAGTTTCATAACTAATAATATATCAGTTTTGATAGCAATAAAGTTGTTGAAGATACTGCCAATCATTCATTCTGCTCCAGTCCAAATGCAGATCCTTATAGGGATGACATCTCACTACACTGACATCTGGAACATAGCAACAAAATGCTGCTGGCTCAGAGAAACAGGAGCAACATGCAATATTCATTGCCAAATGTCACTTAGCAACATAACGTGTACAGTGGAGGAAAACTCACATCAGCCATACCCTACCCCTCCAAACAAACAAAAGCTCCTTGTAAGACATATTTTGAAATTAAGGCAAATGATGGCATTATGCTACCTAGGAAAATTTTCTGTTAAAAATATAAAGAAGGGAAAGTGAACAAAAAAGAAGTTCTGGTTCATTCCACCAGAGGACAAATACAAGGCACTGTTAGCCTTTGCATAATAATGCCAGCAGCCCTCCCTTGGGAGCAAGGTGTCATGAATTATAGGTGCAGCTTCAAAAACTCTTCTGACATGTTACTGAACTGTTGTTTCACTTAAGTTACTTACATAATTTCAGGTCTATCCATCAGGCAAGTAAAGCTTTTCGGCTCTCTGTTTTTTACTTAGGTGCCTATCTGCCACCCTTTTCTCCTGTGAAGTGCTTAAACATTAATGTACTCTCTGCAAGTGTAAAAAGCCTTAAGTTCTGAATGGACCACTGCATCTGTATGGCAAAGTACAGAACAGAAATCTTTGGAGGAAATTCTTTAGTTTCTGAAAGTAACATAGTTGCGTCAACATGCTTCTCAGCCTAAGCAGATTCACTATGTTGATTTGGCTTTGGACCTGAAAGAGACGGAAACAAAGAGAAAAGGGTATAAAACACAAACCAAACTTACCCAAGGTAGATATGCTAAACTATACTTTAATGCATTGCCTACCAGTTTTATTTTATCTGTATCTCTTCTATCTTGCCTTGGGGTTATGCATCTTTGCAGGAACTATAAGACAAGTAAGAAGTTGGTTTGCAGAAGGACAACATCAGGTACATGTGAAAGGTTAACCATTAAACTGGCAACAGTTACAAATGGAGTTCTACTGACAAAAGTTCAGGGGTTTATTTTGCTTATTTGGGGATTTATCTTGTTTAAAGGTGGCAGTTTGATTTCTCCATTTGGACAAATATTAGGTTTATGCTAAAAAAGAATCCAAATTATCCAAAGTTGAGGCATCACCAATACGTCATGATATCACATTAAAGAATAAGAGGACCTTGAGGACCTCCAGAGATGGGATGAAACTGAATAACCTAAAGAAACAGTAATAATAACATCTGGTAGCAACTAGGAGCTTAGCAGTTAGAAATGTTGTTGAAAGACCTAGTAATATTTGTCCAGTACAAAAGGATTACGTGCCACCAATGCAAAACAATTAATAAAAAGACAAATGTACAGTGGTGCACTGGGAATTTGCAAAAAAGTTAGAGAAGTATCAAAGTCATTGACAAAACATCTGTGAAAATCTTAGTTTGAGTGCCATGTTCAGTTCTAGAGAACTTTGTTCAAGAAAGAGGAACAATGAAGAAAAGGATTATTAGGGGTAACTGAAGAAATAAACCCCGTAGTTTATAGGAGAGGTTGCTTTCTTGTGAATACAGTGGGTAAACACAAGGGTGCAAAAAGAAACAATTTAAAAATTATCTTGGAACAAGAAAAAAAAAAGTTAAAAAAAAAAGCATTATAAACTTAGATTTGAAATTACAAAAGAATTGTCTCAGTACCAGAGGAACGAAGTTCTGCAACAGTATAATTATGACAAAAAGCTTAGTTGGTGGTAAGGTGAAGTGTGATCTCTTTCTGAAATGTGAACTTTGATAAGGGCTTTCCTTTTGGTTATAGTGTTTGAAACTCTTGCAGTTGCCTCACTTACATCACTAAACTTCCTGGACGGAGAAGTTTGTTTCTCCCTGTTTTGGTAGAGATAGGATGCCAGATACTCACAACAGCAAATTATACAATAGCTTTCCTAATTATGAAAGTTGTTAATTTTGGCAATGACAACAGAGAAATTTGTTCATTACAGTTGGGCAAGCATCCACATTTCCTGTATTATGACAATTCTCAAATTATTGTTTTGTTGTTGTCAACATGAATCAGGTCAAAAAGTGGAAACAAAGACTGGATGCTATCATAGAATTATAGAATGGTTTGGGTTAGAAGGGACCTTAAAGATCATGTAGTTCCAACCCCCCTGCCATGGGCAGGGACATCTTCCACTAGACCAGGTTCCTCAAAGCCCTGTTCAACCTGGCCTTGAACACTGCCAGGGAGGGGGCAGCCACAACTTTTCTGGGCAACCTGTTCCAGTGTCTCATCACCCTCACAATGAAGAATTTCTTCTTTGTATCTAAATCTACCCTCTTTCAGTTTAAAACCATTACCCCTCATCCTATCACTACCTGATAAAAAGTCCCTCCCCATCTTTCCTGTAGATCCCCTTTAAGTACTGGAAGGCTCTGTAATGTCTCCACAGAGCCTTCTCTTCTCTAGTCTGAACAACCCCAGCTCTCTCAGCCTGTGTCCATAGGAGAGGTGCTCCAGCCCCGTGATGATCTTCATGACCCTCTTCTGGATCTGCTTGAGCAGGTCTATGTCTCTCTTGTGCTGAGAGCTGCACAGCTGGACACAGTACTCCAGGTGGAGTCTCATGAGAGTGGAGAGTAGAGGGGGAGAATAACCTCCCTTGACCTTCTGGTCACACTTCTCTTGATGCAGCCCAGGATGTGGTTGGCCTTCTGGGCTGTGAACGCATGTTGCTGGCTTATATTCAGGTTTTCATCCACCAATGCCCCCAAGTGTCTCTCCACAGGGCTGCTCTCAATCCATCATGACCTTGACATTTTATTTACTGAAAACATGACATTCCTACTAAGGGCTTTTCTTTGTATTAATTGGGCATTTCCTGAAAAACTGAATTTCAGCAGAAGCGCCAGTCAGTTCTTGTCCATATCATACATACATATCAAGTGGAATTTATTGGAAATAACATCTAAATAACTTAAGCCCTTAAATATATGGATAGCATGACTTAAAGATCATGGACCTAAGAAATGTCTAGGCTGGGGTGAAAATGGGACCTGGTTCCATACAAACTGTTTGCGTTCAAGGTACATGGTTTTAGGTCTGTTTTAAAACCTGGAGGAAACATCTATATAGGAAACTCACGTGTAATTTCCTCAAAGGAACAAATTTCAGTCTTTCTTAATTTTCTCAGGGACTGAAAAGAGGATTGCCCATAGTACTTGCTCAGGTACAGTTAATGTGCTTGGCCTTTATGTTCCATTAAATAAATTTTTGAGATATTCAGATTGTTCTAGCTGAGTATCATTTAGTTCTGTGCTTTGGTGATATCTTCTGGCATATAACAAACAGTAAACCCACTATTTCTGTCCTCCCTTGCTGGTCCAAAATTTCAATTTTATTCAAGGCAGTAAGCAGAAAGACAAAAAAAAAATTCTCAAGGGAATGTCCAAACTTAGTCAGAGGCAAAGAAATGCCCAAGGATAAAATTTCCAGGGAACCCCAACAAACATATAAAAACATAGGGGCTGATTTTGCACCACTAGCAAATACATTAGCACAAACTTTCTAGTGTGAAAAAATATCCAGTTAAAGTGAACTTTTTTTGTTAGAACAGTTTTAGCCTCTATGACATCAACATAACTTTTGAACTTCATCACATAACAACTTAAACATCAGTCCCAGAAGTCTGTGACTCCCTGAGACTATTTTAAAATTAATTTCTAATGAGAAAGGACTTTTAGAAGAATGAAAACAATGCCAAATCTGAAATAAAGAGTTGAAGAGTTATTTAAGGGCTCTGCAATGGTTGATCATAATCTGAAATGGGATATATGCACTTGTTTTTCAATTTAAGATTGAGTGTGGTGGGCACCACAAAAGACAATGTAAAGCATTTCCTTTGGGTGCATGGTTTCTGTGTGATAAGGATCAAGAAAAACTTTCACAAATAGTATAGGAAGGTCTTCTAGATAAGTATCTGTGGATGTAATTTGATACTCACCTGAAAATTATTTGGGGATGACCAATACTATACAGAAGATCCATGAATTTAAGCCTCTTGGCCGTACAGGAGTCATTGTTTGTAAGGGCAGTCACAGTCATGAACTGAAAGATTTATTAAGACAGAAGTGTGAATCAATACACAGCATAGAGGAATAGCACTCCCACATGTTAGTCAGCTCCGTGGAAGGACCCAGCCTCCATCACAACTCCATATCAGCTATAGAAGTCTAAGAAATATCTAGCTTTGCCTTTGGTAATATTTTAGGAAGAAATATGGGCCTCCAAAAGTGATTTAGGTTTAATTTTTGTTCTTCTCATTTCATATTTGTTTTGTTTACTCATCTCCAACTTTCCCTCATCTTTTCCCTCACAAGTTGCTGATGTCCCTCTCAATGGTAAGAAAATAGTTTAGTTTTAAAATGCAACAACTCCCTCCCTCCCTCCCTCCCTGTATATTAACAGTATATGGTAATTAACTAAGTATACCACTGAGCATAGGAGTTTATTTTTCTATGTTTTTGACGTGTTGGAGTATTTGTTGTGAAAGCTAGGAATTAGATACAATCTTAGCGAAGATCAGGGCACCTGAAAAATCTTTGTAATCTCCTTTAAACGCAGTGTCCTGCACATGTTGTTGCATACCGATCATAACACCAAGAGTGATCATGCAAAGAGCAATGGCACACATGAAAGGCCTGACACTGTAATGAAGGAAAAAGAAACTGTGGAAAGAGAAAAAGTAAAAAACTGGACTGCACTGAGTGTCATGGCAAAAGCTCCTGCTGACTTCCAAGGACTAAGTTTTCTCCCAACATGTCTTTTTTTTTTTTTTTTTTTTTTTTTTAAGAATAAAGTATTGTGATTTAGGTTTTTACTTTGATAAATCCAGATGTTACATCAGCTTGTTTCACTGACATTGTGGTGGGTAATTGGCACAGAGCATCACAACCAGTCACTGACCAACCATCTTAAACTGGAAATGAGTCATCCCCCAAATTCTCCCACATTTGGTTCAGAAGTGCCTCCAAAAGATCAGGAAGGGACAGAGTATGACCAGTGGGTAAATATTTTGGTCTCTGTATTTTTTTTTCCTACATGAACCTTCTTTAATCCAGATTCCAGTTAATTTTGACTTTGAAAAGGCAGGTAAAAGAAAAAGGAATTTTAGAGTTTTCAGTTTCCTTCTTCATCCAATAGAACAATGAAAGCATTATATAATTTTCAGGGGTTTTTTACTGTTCATTATCATTCCTGTCAATAGAGCTTGATTTATTAATTTTCTGCTTATTTTTGGAGAGGTGAACGTGTCAGGTTTCATTGCAGGCCAGTTCTTTTATTTTTCCCTTCCCTTCCCTTCCCTTCCCTTCCCTTCCCTTCCCTTCCCTTCCCTTCCCTTCCCTTCCCTTCCCTTCCCTTCCCTTCCCTTCCCTTCCCTTCCCTTCCCTTCCCTTCCCTTCCCTTCCCTTCCCTTCCCTTCCCTTCCCTTCCCTTCCCTTCCCTTCCCTTCCCTTCCCTTCCCTTCCCTTCCCTTCCCTTCCCTTCCCTTCCCTTCCCTTCCCTCCCTTCCCCTCCCCTCCCCTCCCCTCCCCTCCCCTCCCCTCCCCTCCCCTCCCCTCCCCTCCCCTCCCCTCCCCTCCTCTCCTCTCCTCTCCTCTCCTCTCCTCTCCTCTCCTCTCCTCTCCTCTCCTCTCCTCTCCTCTCCTCTCCTCTCCTCTCCTCTCCTCTCCTCTCCTCTCCTCTCCTCTCCTCTCCTCTCCTCTCCTCTCCTCTCCTCTCCTCCCCCTCCTCTTCTTAACTTTCTTTCTTCCTCTCCCACTGTCTTTCTCTTTCTCCTGAGCAAAGATCAGCATGTTTGACATATGCTTACAATTACTACAATGTTTTCAGCCTATATAAATAAATCCTCAAGTTTAAAGGTTATCAGTGCATCACGTTTCACTTCGCATACTATAATCACAAAATTAAAAACTTCTACAAAACTTTCTGATTAAATGTTAAATGTGGGGTAAGACATCATAACAAGTCATCATCATGGAGATGATCTATTATAAATTACATGCCCATCTTGCATTTCAGAATATCTGTGTTGTTTATGAAATTTTAGTTGTTTGCATTCTAATTCAAATGCTTATGTACTCAGAATGGGTCATAAACTCTTGCTTTTGCATGCTAGCAGGGTATGTATCTGCCAGTCAAACCACTGTGGGAACCCACAAAATAGGGGCGCAAAATAGGGAAAATAGAATGAAACTGTGTTTCACCCAGCTCGTTTATATTCTTGCTCAAGATGCAGCTTCAGCATCATATTGCTCACAGCATCTCTGATATAAATTCACATTTTTCTTACAGTATCTACTAGATAACATCTGTTAAAGAATTTACCTGAAAGAAAAAGGAAACATTTTAAAGAATAAGAGCCTCAACATGTTTTAAGGTGGCCATCCATAAAAGGCACTTTTTCCCTCTCATTTGCATGAGTTCAAATTTAGAGTAGTAAGTGAAGAGAGAAGAGCTGAATTCTATCCTGGTTTATCTGCAGTGTGATCTTGCAAATCATTTTCCTGATTGGAGGTTTCTAATGTCTAATGTTTTTCTTTGCTGTAAACACTTCAAAAAAAGCCTTAAATATATTTTAAGCAGCTATAGATAGAAACTGCCCTGATTCAATGATTTGAATTTCTCTGCCTGGAATGTTTACTGAGTTCTTATCTCTGATTTTTCCAACCTCTTCAGTATTTTAGGCTTTATATTGTTTTTCCTGATTGATGCATGTTATACAAACTGAAACTGTGGCATATATAACATTACTGTCAGTCTTAACATTTAGTATATATCAGAGGGTTTCCAAAGAACGCACGTGATCTGCTAACAATGGCTAATTTGACTTCTTGATATATAGAAGGATAATTCAGGTTGGAGGAGACCTGAGGACCTCTAGCCCAGCCTCTGCTTAAAGAAGTGTCCACGCTGATTTCAGACCAGGTTGCTCAGGGCTTTATCCAGTCTTTAAAATCTCCAAACTGAGATTGCCAAATAGATACACTATACTTGCATGGTGTTTTTGACTGATTTAGATTTGTGGATCCTTCTTCTGCAAGGGGTGTTCATCACCCTTTAGAAAATTAACATGCATGGGTATGGGTACAGATATCTCCCATGGGAATATGAGAGGTAGGTTGGTACTTCCTGGACCACATTTAAAACCACTGATGTCTTTAAATATCAAACAAAGGTATTAGGATAGGCTGACATAATTAATCTTTAGAAAATCTATGTACTTTTTTATATTCAGTTTAAAGGGAGATACTCTGTTCACAAAATACAACTTCTATGTGATAATTTATTACTCTAGTATTTAATGTATCTGTTTCTGATACATTCTGGAGTACAAAACATGTGATATTGTAACTGGACTAATTTCTGAAATTTGCTTTCTCTTCCATTGCCACTCATCCCAGTTTCACCTTGGTGGTCAACATCATTGCTCTTCCTGGAACCTGTGGCAAATTATTCACTTAATTTTGTTTTATAGCATAACTCTTCAACATTATTAATTCTCACCATGTATTGACACTCTTCTTTCCCTGCAGTCTTTATAAAGATAAGCATTTTATAAGTTTTAGAACCTTTTGTAAGCTTGACTGAGCCTGGATTTTGGTATCTCTTATTAAGTGCCTCCTTTTCTGATAGTTTATGTGCTAATCTGCTATTCCTTGATGATCATTACTATTTCTACTTCAATAAAATTCCATTTCCATGGAGTCCTTCCTTAGGTCCTGTCACTCCATGGTTTTGCTTAGAAATGCGTTTTCCACACTAAGCACCAGGATGACAGTAGTGCCCTGCTTCAAAAACAGTGACAAATGAAGACTGCCTAAAGATCACTAGGATTAGCAGCCTAGAGGAGGCAGCTGAATCTTGGCATCCTCACCCAAGCCTGGAGGCCTGTTTATTTCATTTGGGATGAGTATTAGGGCTCTGACAAGATAAGCATGCACTGATGGTGGGAGACCTGGGTGCATACTGTGTGACCTGGGTACAACAGGAACTGGGTGAGGGTATAAGAAAGGGAAGGGACTTCTTGTTCTTCACCTCACAGGTGGCCACACCTGAAAGCAATGACTACTACAGCTGTTCTTGAACAGATGGTAGCTCTCTGTACCATGAATTACGTAGGTTTGCCAAGTTACCATTTTAGTGTTTTTTACTTTTTCTGTTAAGAAATATCTGTTTCTTTAAATCCTTTTTTTCCAAAGTCAGGACTTGTGAGTGAGGAAATCTTACTCATTCTTGAGTGCCCAAGTGGCTAATTTAGTTTCACAAATTTCTGAGAGAGAGCTCAGCTGGGGTCATTTAAAGCTTGGGTTGAATTTGCTTTTGTTATATTTCTTTAGAGCCTCTTAAAATTGACTCCAGACCTTTTTACTGCACCTGGCAGAAAGCTGTACTTGCTTTCCAACCTCTATCTGGAAATTAAGGTCTTCCCAAATGAGAGTCTTCCCTGTCAGATTTCTGCCTTTAGTAATGTTAACGAGAGCTCTGTCTCTCCTCTCACTGTACTGGCTTATGGATGATTCCCAGGACTGCATCAGTACAATCTTGTTCAGTCTCCTTCTCTTGCATGGTTTAGACCCCAAAGGATACTGTTGCACCCATTCTTGTGCAGAATACACATCATTAACTTAAAATGCTGTTTTACTGATTTGATCATATGCTCACTGAATAGTGCATATTCTCCAGCACCTGCATTCTAGTCATGACCGTTAGCCCACTGTTTTCTGTTATAATACCCAGTTTCTCACCCCATACTATTACTAAAGCTCTTCTATTTTGTTGTCCATGTTGCTTCCATTTATTATGTGAATGTCTCAGTTGTTTCATTTTTTAAAAATTATAGAGTTCTTGAGGCAGATTATGTACTTGCATAGTAATTCTCATCAATATGAATCATTTCCTTCTGCTGGAAATCTTCTGTCATCTCATAGTTTTTTATCAGTTGTTATGTGATTTCCCTGTACATTGAAATCAAGTGAAGAAATTACATGAGCTTGTCCCATTTATATTCATTCACATTTTTGTTACAAGCTCCTCTAAGCAACCATGTTGTACCTCAGAAAACTATTTACCTAGCTGCACGAGTTACCCTGCAAGATAAGTCTTCTCTCTGTGAATGTATCCCAAAGTTCATTGCTGATGCCTTTTTTTCTGCCACTTCTTGAACTCTCTAAAGTTGCTAATATCTGCCATCCTTCTCTGCAAAGAAATAAAATTCCTCAGCTGATAACCTGAGCTTTATTTCTTTCATTACCTTGCTCTGTTTCATGGGATTGTCCCTTGTGCCCCTCATATTCATGTCTCGTACCTTGGTCCTGCAGGGCCCTCCCACATGTCCTCTGAATCTCCTTTAGCTTGTCTTCATGCACGCCTGCCTGGGTGCAGGCTGGTCCTTCCCTGCTTCCCCCCTCACCTTTGCCTCTGCTCTCTTTTAATCTCTCACATCTTGTCTGTCTTCCCCATTGGCTTCAGACCCTGTCTCTTCCCCGTTTCTTTCTTTCCCTTTCTTCTTGTGGGGCTGGCTGCTCTATTCTTCCTAATTTCTCCTGTTTCACGAAGAGGTCTTGAGCAGCCAGTGGGTAACAGATGTGAAGAGCACTCACGGGTGCCACATACTCACTCACTGGTGGCCCTGACATCCTCAGCACAAGACACCCACGTTGCTAGTGTCTATATTGGCCTTTACAGCACAGCCAGAAGCACTCTCTTGTTCTCTTAACATGCTGGACCTAGGCCAGGACCTTGCAAGAGTGAGAGTGGCACAGTTTGATATTAAAGACTGTCTCACCCATGTCTGTCATATGATGCAAAGTTGGTTTCATATTAGACAGAATCTAAATACATTTACTTGAAAAACACAAATGTGGAGTTTGCAACAAAGTTATGAAACAAAGTTGTGAAAAAAGAGAGCAATAAGATCATATTCCAGATGATCTTCAGCTGGTCCAATTTCTAAGCTAGCTTGTGAGGTTAACTAAATAGCCTCTGCAGTTTACCTGAGGCCAAGAGCAAGAGAACATCTCGCTTCTGGTGCAGGTGGCTGTCAAAGCCATGCAGAATGCCTACTCTGGGCAGCCTATTCTTTTCCACCCCAGCAACACAAGCTGAATCTTCCTTCTGTTTTCTTACTTACCCAAAGCACATTTCATCTGATAGAGTGCTTAGAATTCACAGGGTTTTTCTTCAGTAGGTTAAGCTATTTCTTTTTACCTTCCTCATTATGTTCTTTTCACTAACATTTCTACTTATACCATAGTTAGCGCATTCTGACTTTGGGTTGCTTCTAACTGTTACAATGGTAAATACTAAAATTGAAATAGCTAAAGCACAGACTTTTAACCAGCCTCAGAAATTCTTATTGCCTCCAAGCACTGTTTTAAAGCAAAAGATACTATAACATATAATGAAATTGGGAATAGGGCACACAGACTAAGACACACACCTGAATGCAAACTCACTTCTGAAAGAAATCTCCTTCTTCCAATTTGGCAGGTATTCAGATGAAGATCCAGGCCACAAAAGTAATGCAGTTATCATAAACATGACTTTTTTTTTTTCTTTTTAAAAATGACCTTATGTTTTTTGTTTCCCTTTTGATTTTTAACCTCATTTTATTAATGTTTTGAAAGAACTTTCATCTCTGCAAAGGTGAGGCCTAGAGGTTTATTTTTAAATTACTTTTTTAAAATGTCAGGATCAGGGTTTTTAGACCATCATCTTTCAAAAGAATCCCAGGACAAGCAGATATAATTACCTTATTGAGGGACTAAAATGAAAATACCTGCTTTTTCCACATTATCAAAATGTGTGTTTCCACAATACAGTGTGTGTTCCTCTGTAAAGCAACCACCAATATTTTATTAAATGTATAGTTTTGTTCAATATTTAAATCTTTTATAACTATATAAAAATGGCTTATACATATGTGAAATTAGATATTTTAAAAATGTTAGTTGAGTGAGATAGATACTGGCCATAGAAGATGGATATGTTGAATTATGTTGCACATAAATTGTTGCCAATAGCCATTTTAGAACAATTTATTGACTAACGTTACCAATTTGTCTTTGAATCCGTATATAAATATTGCACTGATATTCTCTGGAATAAGAATACTGTATTCTGGACCAGCATCCCAAGCTTGTTGATGGGATCAACATATTCTCACTGCTCAGGGTTGTACTAGGAACTACTGAAATTGTGGGATTTGATGGCATCAGCCTTTCAAACTTTCACATTTCTCGTCATGACCTTTCTGTGATTAGTCCGGGTTTGTGTAAGGGGAGGCTTTGCAAGTACATGGCATTGTCAAATCACTGTCGGCCAGTATGGAGGGAACCCTGCATTACACAAAAGCTGCTGACATTTGTGAATACACAGAGAGCATAACATGGCTGTGTGAGATCTTACAGATTTATCTTGGAAGCCAGCTGCTGCAGTGCCAAGCAGATTTGGCTTCAGACAGAGGGGAATGAAGGAAATGAAAAAGAGTAGCTACTTGTGGATTAACTTTTCCTGGAACAGCCTTATTCATTACAGAGCCATTTCTGGTCCCAGCAAGCTAGCACTGTTCAGCAGAACTGCTTTTGTAACGATTAGCACTATAGATGCTCATATACAATTTTTTGTAAATTAGATAATTGGACATAGCTGAGTTATGCAGTAATCTATTCAGAAAGGTAGTTTCTTTATAAACCCCTGCAGCAGTGTCTACTGTAAGCCATCTAAGGTTTTCCCTCTCTCATACATTTCTTACATCAGTGTAAACATGGGTATTTATTTAGAATGCACAAATACTGTCTAGCTGCTGTGTTCTGAGTGCATTTCCTTTGCAGATCTTGAAGAGTGAGTCTCAGTGCTTTGCTATTGTCCCAGCAGTGTGAGAAATTTGACTACCATGGGGATGCAATGCCTTCCCAGCCTGCACAATGTGAGCATTACCTTGCCCCATCCTGAAGGAATCCCAATGTGTCAATGAGTGGGATGGGAGACTTGGGTGTGTAAGGAATAAAGGCTTGGGCTCTGGTTGGCAGACCTTCTTTATTTGAGACATAAAAGGACTCTCTGATGGGTCACAGTGAACGTTAGTCATAATATGTGATTTTATTAAAACCACTCAAAGGGCATCGGACAAATGGAATAAAGAAGAAAATACAACAATTAGCAACAGATTTACAGAAGTTATGTAAATGGACATAAATGCCACAAAAAACAAAATCTCCAATAAGTGCAGGAAACTTTAAAGTGTTGGAAACATTTTCCTGGAAAGATGACAAATGAATGTTGCAGGCCTGGGTGTTGGTGGGCATACCACACTTGTGTAGATCATGCGATTCAGCAGTAACTTTCTCATGGCCCTGTTGGTGCTACTTGCTGGCACAGTGTTAACTCTCCACTATATTTCTAACTACACCTGTCAGGGCATCTTGGAGGTTTGTCTTTGGGGACCTCAAAGAGGTCTTGGGACAGACTGTCCACCTCTACATGTTAGTATGAAATCTAACATAGAACTACAATGCTACAAGATTCAGAATGTTTGGAATAATCACCTAAATTTGAAATTTTAAATGTTTGGTATTTTCATTACTAATTCTTGATTTTCTTCAGTTCCAGAACCTCCCAGTTTCTTACCAAGAATCAAAGGAACTCCTCTAAGGCAAAATTGCTCAATTGTGACTCATTCTAATGATATTGCACAGTAATAAAACCTCCACACATTTTTGGTCTTTTCTACTTAACTAATATTCCCTCTTTCATGCTCTCATCTCATCTACAAATTTGATACTGTTACTCTTCACTTTTTTACCATTCTCCACGTTCTCTAACTTTCCTTATAAAGAAGTCTTTCTCTGTAACAGATCTATGCAACTTTTTAGAGCTATTGTCTCTTTCAGTTGTGCTTATCCAGCATAAAGGAAAATCTAAAGGATTTGACATTTCAGTTTACTCCTTTCATTAAAAAATGCTTGTATGTTTGAAAACAATGTCAAAGATGGGAAGTTGAGTAAGCATTTCAAACAATGCAGTATGGACAAGGGCTGTTTGCCAACCCCAACTTCTTTTAAGTCTCTCCATGGACCTTTACAGGAGGTGCACTATACACTACCCTATTTGTATTGAATAAAGTAAAGCTGCACATGTCTGAAGAAAACAGAAAAGGCTTCAGGAAGAACATTCAGACGTCTGAAAGTGAGATGGTATTAGGATATTTTCCCTAGCAGGTCTACTTCAGTACAGCAAGAGGAGGCTTTTCGACAGCTCATTATCTTCTCAGCTGAAGTTGGTGCTTCAAAACCAGATCTACTCATGATCCATGAAATGCATTTTTCCCTACCTCTCTTAATTCCAGAGTCCACATTACTGTCAGGCAGTAAGGAAACACCATTTTAATAGCCAGCTTTTCCCCTTTCTCCCAACGGTGGTGAGCAAAGATCTCCATTCTTTATTGGGCAACAATCTTTTGCAGAAAAGCATCACCTTACTCTGTCTGTGGTTCAGGTCACTACCAGTGCTGATCCATATGCCAGAGCTCTGATCCAAAAGCTGTAAAATCAGAGTAGCATGGTACTGAGACCAAGTTAATTTGTGCTGCTGGGATGCTGTTGCTCTGAAAAGTTGTGTAACTAGTATCTTCCAAAGTTGTACCGAGAAATAAAACCAGTATTCACTGAGAATCTTTCACAAACTTCATAGCCTGTCTGAAGAATCCTAGCATAATACAAAGGTATCACCTTTTCAGTATTTTCAATACAGTACAGTGGATCAAGATGGAAATTCATGACTGTTGCATTGCTATTGCCAGTAGCTATTAGCAAATAATTATTTGAGTTAATCAAACCTAAAGTTAACTTCAAAGTAAGGACAAGGAGAAAAAAATGGAAATGTCTTAACAATGCTTTTAAAATTTGCATTCAAGGTCAATTTAGTTTTGTAACACAAGCATGGGTTAGAAAGTTACAAAAGTTTACAAGGGGATCAAGTTGCCCATTGCCTTTCACTCTGTTTTTTGGGTTTTTCGTAGGGTGAAACCTAAGCATATTTTCTACAGGCATTAAAGGAATTTCTCAGAATTTACAGTGTGCAACAAGGCCATTTCTTATATGACAGTGGGATATTTAATTTAACTTCCAGGTCACTCTTAGTTTACTGAAATTTAGGCATTTAGTAGGGTACAACTTCTTAATAGACTGGAGAAGAAGCAGTGTCAGGTTAAGACTTCAGACTGAATGGGGTAGAAGCCCCAATTTACTTCTGAATTGCCCTGTTACTCATTATTAACATTATTGTTTCTTTGGTGTATTATCTATTTAGCATGTGTCAGTGATGACCATGTGGTCTGATAGATGCCCTTTCTTACTAATATTTTCTAAATAGCAAAGACAAAAAGTAGCAGTCAGTGAAAGTCAGGTTTCCCGAGTATGGCCAGGTGACCTGATATATATGGAGATCTACAGATGAAACTGCTCTCAGTTCATAGCTCTGCTACCACGCACAGCAGGGGGTGCAGATACAGCAAGATAAACACTATAAAAAGCAAACCCAAAATATATGCAAGGGTATAAGCCTTGAGCCTTCATAGTTTTCAAGCTTTGGCAAACTGAGAGCAGAAGACATATAAAATGGTGGCATCCTGGTCATTACACAGCTCGCAGGAGTCAGTTTTTGTCTGTCAGTATTGTCTATATACTGAAGTGAGACTGGAAGGAGCATTCAGTGAGATAACCATTGTTTACACTGAGCCTTACAGAAAAAAAGTAATTCAACAAGCAGCAGGACCGAAGTTTGGTTTCCTATACATTTGTCTGTCATGGATGGAGGGGAAAGGGAAGAGAAACCCTGCAAATTTTCTGATGTCTAGTATTTGGTGTGCTGTTATTACCATGGTTAGTGCTTTCCTTTTAACAGCACCTTTTTCTCAGACAACATACCAGACATTTTACATTTCAGAACTCTTCAACCTTCTGACACATTTGGTTGAGACTGATAAACAGGGTAAAAAATTACAGGGAAGGGTGCGGGGCTATTGGATACATATACAATGGCTCTCCTCTCCACAAACACTTATGGTCACATGGAGGACATGATCTCACAGTGCTCATAATAGGAAATCAGGCTAAAAATACCACACTTTTACAAATAAATGACAAGCTTTGCCCAGGACACAGCTGTCACTGAGATGAGAAGGGAGCAGAACAAAGAGGGCATAGTGGGAACACGGCATGACACCTCCCCTGGGCTTGTTTACACCAGCACAACGTGCCCTCCAGTTGCACCAGCATAACAAATATTCCCTAAAATAAATGGGCTTCAAGAAAGGGATAGAGATTTTTTTAATGGGAGCAAAGCATTCTGGGACTAACCATGAGCATGGCACTGTGTCAGGCTCTGTGTCTGGCTTCATGCCTGAGGTGGAGCCAGGCACTTCTCTCTCAGGTTGCAGCTGCCATTATCTGCTGCGCCACCCATCCAGCTGGTGTGAGAGACCCTTCTGTGCATGACAGAGCAAAACAGCTAATGTGGTCATGTGCTGAACACATGTTTTGTGGCTGACTTGCTGGAATGGGGACATCACACTCATGCCGTACATCTTCTGAGGGTGAACCAGTGCTACACTTCTGTGACTCAGGGGAAAAAAGCCACCTTCACTACTCTGCTTAGCCTAATGATAATCTCAGGTGGCAGCAAGGCAAGAAGGGAGAAATTACAACCAGCAGAAGACTCTGCCTTGCCTTTCTGTGAAATTGAGAAGAAACTGAGCAGGTAGGGATTGCACATCTTTCCCAGGGTGCAGATGAGCTTCCTAGAAGGTGCCTGTGTTTGATACAGAGCAGATTACAAAAGAAACCTGGAGAGCATTCTCTCTGAGTGCTGGCAGTTTGCACAGTGACTTCACAAAGCTAAATAATATCCCAGAGCAGCAAAATTTATTCACAAAGAGAAAATGCCTTCTTTTTCAGGGGAGTCATAGGCAACAAGACTCAATGCAAGAGACAGGATTAATCTGCTGCAAGTCAAACCAAAGCACAGAGCCATCTGAAGTATGGAAGGGTGATTTCCTCATTAGGGTCTTAGTAATGAATAGCATTGCATAATAATGAAGGCAAGAAACAAAAGCACCAGAAAGAGATAGCCAGGGAATTTGTCTAGAAACGTATCAGCTGTGTTTCTCCCCCATCACAGGTAACAAATACCTTATTTGTAAATATTTGTGTGAAGACTGGCACCTAACTAATTTGGTGAAATCCATCTCTAATGTACATCTAAACATACACTCACCCAAAATGACAGTTACCTGTCTTGGGAAAGCTAAAGAATCTGTTGTGAAGGACAGCCCTTGCAATTTGGTGTCACATATCAAATATTTAGATAGTTAAGTAGCTGACACTAAACCCAGCATCCAGTGGTGAAAAAATCCTGGTCATAACTTTGTTCAAAAACTAAGGATGAAACAGACTTTTCACTTTAAATGAAACTAAGGTTCCGATGGGCTGTCTTTTTATCTGGGTCCCAAACCCTAGCGGTTTTTGACAATGAAGACATTTTTGTCTATATACACTTATGCATCTTAGGGGTATAACAGGATTAGCATGGAGTTGTTGCTCTGTTTTCCTCCACAAAGGCACCAGCTCACTGGCAGGATCTGCCACACTGCCTCTGTGTGCTCCAGCAATTTAGGTATCATGACTGTCCTTCCTGCCACAAAGGTATCGCTCTTCTGCTTGGGGGAAACTATGAGCAATGAATGACTTTTTGCTCAGAGTACAAAGCTTTACATGACAAAAAGACAGCCTGTGGTGATGATGAGTTAATAACACTTGATGAAAACAGAACTAATGAAACCAACATGTAATAGTGACACAAAGCTGCGTAGCAAGACCCACTGCATCTGGCTTTTGTCTACTGGAGGAGAGGACATCCTTGGACTCCCAATGTACTTTTTATGTAGACAAATTCTTGGCTCCAGCTTCTAAGATCCTACATTAGCCAGCATGTTCCCATGTCTCTGACTTCCTTCCCCTTTCCACTGTGTTGTATCAGCACTCACAGCCTCACATCTCTTTGATTACATTCCCTTACAATCACCTTATTGCTGTTATGCCTTTTCAAAATTATTTTGTGCTTTCCTTCCTACAGACATATCAACACTAAACCATATTTAAACCATCATGGCAGACACACACACACATTAATGTCACAACTTGCCTCTCCATGCTTTTTTCTTCTTCTTTTTTTTTTTTTTTTTTTGTTTGTTTTCCCTGTACTCCCTTGGCGTCTGAACTCTCCACTGCTCTGCAGATGGCTGTCTGGATTTTGGGAAATGTGAAGAGTGTGGAGAGGCCACAGCTCTTGCTGTAAAGATTGTGGAAGTGCAATGGAAAAAATGGGCTGAACCCTCAAAGAAGCAATGGAGCTACCCTGCCCTTGTACCGCTGTAGTATTCACATTGCCTAATATCTTACTAGTAAGTGTCCAAGTTAGGAGGTTTCCTTGACTCCTCCTAAAATCATCAGAGAGACAAAAATGCCTTTGCAAACAGTGGTTCAGAACACATCCTGCTTTGAATTCCTCTGAAGGAATCAATTTCTTTCTGTTTGCTCTATGTGTGAAGGGCAGGCTAAGGGAGCTCAGCCTTCTAATGCAGGCCTGTACACTGTGGGCTTCAGATCAGCTGACGCAAATACTTTCTTGTCAGCCTAACAATTCTGAGAGCTTATGGGGCCAGTTGATTTCTTTGGGGCCAGCAGAGTTGGCTAGTCACACTGAGGAATACATATTCATCCCTCCCACAACATGTCTGAGCTCTTAAGGACACTCTTCTGTTCTTCTTTATTGCAGTTCCTCCAGGTGCAACTGGTGCAACCTGTCCCTCTCAATCATAAATACTCTGGGCACAGGATCCTGCTTTTTTTAGAATGTAAGGAAGAAGATCTATTTGCCTCTTGATAAGAACATTTAATTGAAAATGAAGAAAAGAATTTACAGGGTATGAAAAATATAAGTGCAATAGCAATTCTTTGTGAAGTGTTCAATGTCTTTGGAGATGCAAGAAGTGTTGTGTAAACTGAGAATTTGCTATGCTTTAAGGCGATGGGTCAGAAAAAACTATGGAACAGTATCTTTGAAATTCAGAGAGAGTAGTAAAATTTTGAATTCCATCATGCTTTGATCTAAGTTAAACCTGCTTCAATAATTGTGCATCTGTATCACCCGAGCCACATGGCAGGACCCAAGAAAGTAGGAGGAAATAAAATAATAATAATGCTTTCATCATGCTCAACTGAAAAGTGAAAGTAGACTGAAATCTTTTGATTTTTAATTGCCTTTTGATATTTAATTTGATTATTTGATCAAAAGATTCTGGGTTGACTCTAATAGTGCCATAACTTGGCTTTAAAAGTTCATCATAGTGATGAGAGTACTAAAAGAAAATATCACAGATAAGAGTGCATAGAGTATAAGAAGCAAGCTTTAGTACAGATGTGGGGATGATTATTACAAAACAAATTTATACATGGATTTACAGTGTTTGAACTTGATTGCTTTGTTGCCATTGACTTGAAGAAATGTCTTCATTGCAAAAACTCAGTTGGACCAATTCTCGTGGTTGGGCTTTGTGTTCAGTGCCATCATGCCTCTCAGTCCCAGGGACAGAATTTTGTCTTTACTGAACTGACTGCAGCGGACTTCATATAAATGTAAAATTGATGTGGCTGCAAAAACAGGTTCTTTATTATTCAGTTGAACTCACCTGCAGGAGCAATGGGATTGAAAGATCTATTCACTGTTTAAAAAAAATAAAAAGAAGAAAAACTCCAGAAGTGGTATTTCTGTGAAGCATATCCACCTACAGCTGGTCAGTGTTTTGTGATGGCTGCTTCCTCTTTGGAAAGCTCTGCTTTCAGTTTGGTTTCCCTGGGAACGATATGTAAGAAATAGTTTCTGTTGTGCTGTCTAGAGTCTTGACTTTTTCACCAAAATACCCATAATATTCTCTTGAGACACAAATATGTTCATGTCCAGAGATAGCTGATATCCGTTGGCCTAGCTCATAGAAAAGCTTAATTTAGCAAAAAACCAGCTGATCATGTTGCTTCACCACTCAGATTGTTTTGTTTTTCTACTTGGTTCGTAATACAAAGTTATAACAGAAGGGTCCCGAAATTCTGTTTTCAAGATTAACCACTTCAGGAAGTGGGTTTTTCCCTCCCAAACCCAGAAGCCTTTTTAAAAAAAAAAAAACAAAAACCTGTTTATTTTAGTTTCTTTTGCCAAATGGAAAAAATCAACAACCCCCAAAAATCATTGCTGATAGACTAAACTTTTCTGTTCTAGCTTGAGTAAATATGTTTGATGTAAAAATAAACAGAGAATTAATTGCCTGTCATTGAAACCTTGTTAGAGTACCTATGGAGAGTGTTACTTCTAAGGGGCTAAAGAAAACTGTTCTATTAAAAAATACATTAACTTCTGATGCCATTTCTCTTTCAAGCAACCATTATCCTTATAAAGCCTGACTATTCACATTTATCAGGTTGATGTAACACCACTGATTCCCAGCCCTTATTTGCACTGGTGTACAGTAAGCTCTATAATCAGGCAGCGCTACCAACAAAACAAGCGCTGACTGCGTCCCTGAACTTACTAGAGTTCAAAGTTCTCCAAGCAGAGGTGCCAACAGAATCACTTACATGATGAATGATGCTCATGCTCCCTAAGTCTGTCACCAAAATGGAAATTTGCTTGCAACAAGAGTGTTGATTTCTGTGTGAAAAGGATATCTGAACTGAAATGGCAAAAGCTAACACTTCTAGATACTGAGCATCCTGAGGCCCACTGAAGTCCCTAGAAGTTCTGAGTGATAAATACTTCATGCAAGGCATTGAAAAAACATTATTGCAAAACCTATTGAAGTATAAAGACTATCATTGATTCCAGCAGGCATCAGATCAAGCCCAGTGTGAATGAGTATCAGAGTATGTCTACATAGTCTTTTGCAGGCAGAATACAAGTTTCTCTGCCCAACACTTGAGCCAGTTGGATGTATGACAGCACTGAACTGGAAGCCATGTTACTGCATTTACAGTGCAGAGCCCAAACTAAAGCCCCTGCTGAAAGACAGAAAATATCAATTTGTGCTCAGCAGCGTGCTCCATCCAAGGATGCGTAGAATGAATGCACATATGCTCAGAGCTCAAACAGAATGATTTCATGCTTGTCTGCAAAAGACAATGTAGAAAAATGTCCTGAAAGGGGAAGAGCATCTGAACTCTGACATGAATACTTAAATATTCACTCCCCTGAACTCAGGGAAACTGAGGAAAATAGACAGATGGGCTCTTTCCTAACAGCATTTTTTCCTAGTTTGTTTCTTTTCAGATGAAGAGATGAGATAGCAAGAGAGGCCTGCAGATGAAACTAAAAAAATATTAATTGAACTAAATTCCAAAGCCACAAAATGATTGACTTTCACTGGCATGAGCTTTGCAAGCTCCAAAACAATACTTTAAAGTGTTTAATTTTTTCACATCAATTTTAATTAAGCTCTCATTAGGCTCTTGTGCCCCTAGAATTTGGTGGACAAAAGAAGCTGGCTTGCCCAGCAAGTTTCCCAAGCTTGCACAGTTCTATTCCTAAGGAGATTTATCCCATTTTTTTCCTCCTCTTGAAAGAACCTTACATGAACCAATTCAAATGAAAAACACATGGACTAAAAAAGACTTCATCATGCCAGATACCTTTTTATATCCAAAGCAGTGAACTTGTAGTCAGTTTGTCCTTTCATGTGTTGTTTTTTCTGGCTTTGAGACCTAAGAATGATTTTTTACTACGTGCAGTAGTAAAACAACATATTATGCAATTCTATTTTTCAGGGAGAACACTATGTAATTCATAGGCTTTGCAATGCCACATTTTCTGTTCAACAAATACATAAAGTGAGTTCTCTTTCCCTTGTGGGCAGACATCTAGAAATTTATGTTCAGCAAATGGTATTCTAACTTACCTAACTTGGAGTTTTTGGGTTTTAACTATTTCAAAAGCGACTGCATAATGTAACAATAAGCAGCTTCCAAACTGTATTTTTGTCCCTGTCATTCAAGAACTTGGCACACAAGAAGGATAATATATTTTATTCTGAGGCATCCAGTCAAAGAATACAGGTAAAGACACAACATACCATGACTAGCTTACAGCCCAACAGATCTAAGAAAAGAGGAATATCTTTCCATAAAATATACATGATGAATTAGCAGCTCTGTTAAAATAACTTGAAATGTACTCACTGGGATGATTTTGAAGATTACGCCATCTTCCAAAGAAAGCTTTCATAACTCTTTCATATTTCTTAAAGCCATCTCCAAAAGAGGGGTTAGTTCAATTATTAAGAACACTTTTTAAATTGATTCTTTCATTCTGTAGATTGAAACAGTCATGGTTCTGGAAGACTAGCCCTCTAATCCTCCTATGGATTTATTTGGTGTCTAGCATCTCTTCTGCATGCAAGGGTCATTAACTTGCTAGATGTGTGTTCATATGATGGATACTTACCTATTGATTTTCCCAAATCAAAGCTCACAGCTCAAAAATGATCTCTAACGTGTAACTGGGAAAATTTCCCAAAGAATTCACTCACCTAGAACTTAGAAATATTAGAACTTGGAAATGTGCTGACAAGGAAGATGTGATTATGCTTAAGTATGTCTTCTTCTCATGATCAGCAGTGGTGATAAGAAAAGGCCAAGTACAGATGAGCCTTCCTCAAGTCATGAAAATGCATCTGCAAGCCTTCTAGACAAGTTCATGGGAGAATAATCTATTTACTGCTATACAATGATGCTCTATCAGGATCAGAAAGCTCCTGGGCTGCAACTTGATGGAGACTGGGAGAGTATTCTTGATAGTATTGCTGTATACTTGTCCTACTATTATAGTCTTCCTCATACATCTAATTTTAGGTGTTGTTGGCTCTTCTGTTTAAGGTACTGGTGGCTTTCAAATGGAGACTCAAAACCTTAACCAGAAAAAGTCCAGAAGTTCTGTAGGCAGGTTAGGATTGAGAGGTAATTAGCAGTGTTTATTGAGGTGTTCAAAGAAGATATGTCCATGCCTTCTCCTGGAAAGAAAAATACTACAGCAGTCCTTCTGTCCAGCTCTGCATCTAGATACCCCAGTTCATCGCAGTTGACCCCCAGTTCATCCCAGCTAGCATCCAGGAAAGGCATCAGTTGCAGAAAGATAGATAGATAGATAGATAGATAGATAGATAGATGATATAGCAGGCTGGATTGTAAACTTGCGAAGAAGAGGTCACCCATGATGAACTGTCATCCTCAGCCACTAGGCCAGCTCTCCAGACACAGCTGACCTGGGCTGCTGAGAAGGCAGTGATTGCCTGAGTCAAGGTTTTGCCAGATTCCCCAGGGAGGGATGATCTATGGTCACCTTGTATGTGTCTGATGGGACCAGAATATCTTCCTCAAATGTGGTTCTGGAGATCTGGATGGTGTCAAAAACCATGAAAAGGACCAGTCAATAACAGGTTAATGTATGAAAACCAGAAGTATCACAATTCTTGTAAATTGCCAGCCATTTACTGAGAGCAGAAGGGCCAGCATACACCTCTAGTGAAAACTGCTGATACTATAGCATTGCTAAGATACAGACATGCATATGTTCTAAGGCTTTGCAGTCATGCTGGCACAGCAAATAACTGAAATAAATAAGGGGAAATAAAATGTAGTGTGAAATGGTGGGAGCAGAGGAGCCCATTCTTATGTCCTGGTACTACATGCACTCTTTCATACACACAGTTCATCTCAGCTCACATCTGCACCCGTTGAGGGCATGTATCTATTCAACTGTGCTGAATGTTATAGGAGAAATCCACAGTGATGCAGGTTAGTAGTCAATGTTATCACAAAACATATTTGGAGTCTTTAGGCTGTAATGCTGGAGAGGTTACACCTTCATCCTGTATGCTGTCATGCAAACCTAATGTATCTATAGCCCTAGAGGTGCTGGTGGAATAAATGCACTCTAGACTGCTGGATCTTGTAGCAATTTGTACCTTATAAGCAGATACATCACAGAGCTATCAAGCAAGCCGGGGCAGGACTGTGCTCAGGCACAAGTAGGAGGGAGTGCTAAGTGCACTTCACCATGTGGAACAGAAGTGAATCCCCAGCCTGTCTTGTGTGTGCTTCTTTACTTTAAATAATACTCTTATAAAAAATAAGAAGATAAAGCATAAGAGGAGATATTGTATGAGATGGAAAAGATGCATTTCACTTTGCATTATCCTTAGTCCTTCTTGGTACTGGGAAGAACAAATCTGTCTGGCCAGAATGCCAGCAAGAACAAGGGATATGATGGGACTGAGTAATCTTCCCAGAGGACAAAGGGGTCTTTCACCTCTTATACAGCCCCTCTACCCATGAAATCTCATTCTTTTAGCTATTTTACCTAATCCTGCCAATTCAGATGGGATCCATAGTGTCTCTTGCAAGAAAACCTTCCTTTCTGAGGGTTCCCTCACACCTGTTCTCCTTGAGGAATATCTCCTTCTGTCTTGAGTTTCTAGTTGGAGCTTTGTCATCTTCCCCATGAGTATCCAGCCCCATGGACACCTGTGACATAAATGCCAGTGGCATTTAGTAATGATGGAAGTGTACTGACTATATTGTCCAAGTGAAGTGAATGACTTAACATATGTCACATTAAGATGCTATAAGAGGAAGCTGGTTTAATGGTATTCTATACCACGCATACACAAGGTAGGATTGGCTCCTGGTGTTATATGAGACTTTAGTTAGGTGCTGCATTTGAAACCATTTGATAAATGAAATTGTTCAAGACATTATTACTCACCCTTTGTACCACAAGCATCATCTGCTACACCTTAGATCGGAGAGGAAACTACCTGTGTTCAGTCGGCTTTCAGTGTTCAAACATGCCAGGACAAGCAGACTAGGAAAGGACCACAAAGACACAGAGTAATTAGTACCTCTTTACCTCCTTTCAGTGCTGTTACACTTCTTGATAGCTCTAAGAACTGAAATTCCCATATTCTTGCTTTAAATCTTGATATTACATCCTCTCCACTGTGATGCATACCTGTGACTTCAAGAGTACAGGCAAGTTTGGAGGATCTTTTGAAGCAAGTAATTTACTCAGTGACATTTCCATGTTTTTGTGTTGTAAAGATCTCCATACTCTTTCAGATGATTTGGGAAATTAATCGGACTAACAAACCAAAATGACTTGTGCTTGACCTCTGCATCTTCTGTACACTATTTGTTTTGAACTCTGATAATTTGTAACTGGTCCAATATTTTGACACGTGCTACAGTTCCTTTTCCCTGACTAGCTGAGCACAAATTTCTTGGATCAGACTGCTGCTGTGAAGTCTCTGTGTTAATTTCAAATTCACTTTCTGGAAATATTTAGTAATAGTTAATCAAAATTTACAGTGAATATCCCTTTTTGCAAGACAGACTACAAGAATACTTTGTGGGTGAAACTGCTTGGAAAGAGACCAAATAATTTCAGTTGGCCAACCAGAAAGATATTCATGGAAAGTTTGTTGCCTACCTCTACTTCATCATAATGTATGTACTATGTTACTGTAAGATGCTCAATAAGCCAGTTAACTTTCTAAGTATACAGAGCACTACAATGTGGGTTAAACATTTTTTCCCTATGTTTTGTTGTTTTCTGGAACCTGATCAAAGACAAAATTTCTAATTTCATCCTAAAGAAATTGAAAGGGATAGACTGTTCTTTTTTGTAACCTTTTGTTTGAGGCTCGGTGGAAAAATAACGGAGATGGGAAAAGTACTTTAGAGGTATTATATGACTTGGACAGTCCAGGATTTCTCCCTTCAGAACCTATTTCACATTTACCAGGGAATTCACTGCCATCTTATGATATCTCTTACTATAAATTTGAAAACTGTTCCAAGACAGCTCTCTATATAATGTCTGCCGTGTACACCCAGGCAGAGAATGGCAGAGAATAGCAGAGAATGGCAGAGACGTTCTGCTCACTGGCAGCATTAGGAAATGTTAATGATCCTTGGCAGACACATCATCTTCCAGTATAACCCTGTGGGCTGGGATAGGCATGATGCCAGTCTCCCACCATCTGGGAAAGCTAGTTACCTTGCCCTTCTTGGTACAGCTTAAAGACTTGATTTTAAGCTGGTCCCTACATCTTTAGGAAGTGGAAAAGGGCAAGAAAAGTCATTGCCTAGACTGCCAGCTTCACTGAAGGGGAGATTTCTGCTGCATCTCTCAGGGTGACTGGGCTGAGCAGGTCACCTCACCATGCCCTCAGCCTAAAATGTGCAGACAGTTTTCATAGCTGTTGTCCAGTGGCTGCACCAAGAGAGTGGCTGGAGTAATTCCAGACTGAGAAATTTCAGGGGCTGCCGTGTAAAGGAGATGGTAAACTTTTTCCACCAATAGATATAGAAAAATTTGCAGAAAAAAATAGATGGGCTTTATTTGCCCAATATACCTTGTGCAAGCTGAGTTCATTCTCAACCAGCTGACCACTTCAGGTGGCTAGAGGAAATCATTGCATTGTGCAAATTCCTTGTTAAAGCTTTGCAGTTAAATTTTGTGTGTGAAATAAAAGTACATCTGTGTTTAATTTTACAAGTTTGCCATACATCATAACCTTAGAAGAACCCCTCAACATCATGCAAATTAAAAGCAAGTATTCAGATGATTTGCATACATGTTTTTCTGGGTTAGACATTACATTGGAATGCATTGGCAGTGAGTGGCTGTGACTAATGTAACAGAGCCTTACATTTGCCATACTGCATTATACAGTTTTATGCACAGTAATGAAATAATTAGTTTGTCAAGATATCATGCTCAGCTCAAATTTAAATAGTGTTGCTCTCTGCTGGTTAGTCTTGTGAACTACACATTTGTTTAACATGAATACTGCCCATTAAATTGTTCTCAGAGATAAGACTTCAGGTCCTATTCCACCAGCTGCTATCCAAGCAGAGTGATTTTGTCGTAAACAAGGAAGTAAATGCAACAGCTAATCACTTTGATCACATCAGTCTTTTCTCTGGCAGATGTTATCCAAAACCACCCTTAGCTCTTATTCTACACAATTGCTACCTGGCTTATTAACCCATCCTGTATTTGCACATTTGATCATTCTTCATATTCTTTCCTATTCCTTCTTCCTTCTAGCTTTCCCACCTGAATAAATATTCAGAAGAGTAATATTGAAGGATGCTTCTCTCAATCTTACAAGAAAGTAGCAGCCAGAACTGCATTTGCTGAAGAAATGGAACTAGTGAGCATATCAGGCATGTTCTGATTATGCTATTTGGACTGAACTTTTGGAGGACTTCTGCTCTGGTTTCTCTGCCAAAGCCTGAGATCTAGAAAGTTCAAGTATAGTGCCAAGGTATTCAGTATGTTTGCAGGTACAATCCTATATGCTGCATGAATTGTAAAGCTTAGGCAAACATCAGATTTTTTTTTTAGTAAAAAAGAGGGGTTTTGGTTTGCACTTGGGCATCTAAGTTCTCTTTAATCCCCATGTGGGAAGGAGTCTGTGGAGAAGACAATACAATGACACTGTGCAAATCATTCTGTAGTACAGTGCAAAGAGTGGTTATCTTTTTGTCTGACCCTCTACTATAGCCACTGCACGAGAGAACATGTAATAAAAATTGAAGTTTGTCAAGAATTGTCCATGTCATTCACACTGATCATAATGTTTAATTTGGTAATCTTGAAAGTTTTGCTGATTCTGCTCCTTAGACATGAAAGTTCTGAGGGATATCACCTTTAAGCTTTTTACATCCTACTTAGCTAACATGCTTGTCATAACTGACTTTAGTATATGTAGCATTCTTTTGACTGTATGAAATGAGTAACTGAAAGTTATCACAGAAAGTTGTTAACTAATCATAGATAAAGTTTTAAGTGTAATAATTGGATAATGTAAATAATTAAGAGGGATTTTTAAAAAATCTTGAATTTCCAGTGAATTCTATAACTTCAATTCTATATTTTAAATAGCATTCAAATTGTATGCGTTATAGACTAAGTCTTTCCCCTGCTTATGTTTCCAAGTACCAAGAACATTAAGATCCAGATCCTTCATATCTGATCCTATTTAGGTCACTAGCAAAAGCTCCTTGCTGCGTTTACTTCATCACAGATGTGCATAGTATGGATTTGCAGAGATCTTCAAATACCTCTTGGTCTATTTTTCCTTCCAAACAGACAGTCCCTGCAAGCCTTCTGATTTTAATTTTAATTATATGCTTCAGTTGCTGCCATAAAACAAGTTAGTTTTGGCCCTGATGTCATAGATTGTCAGGAAACATTTTATATGGAGAAACAATGTACAATGAGTATATGATATAAATTGTGAAAAAGTTGTGCTCTTGCAGTTTTCACTCAGACATTATTTCCATTTATTATGGACTTTGTTGCCAATGTTTTCCAATACAGCAAAATCAGGACTCAAGAAGAAAAGATGAGTGATGGACAATATGTACTCATAGCACACTGAGGGTTTATTTTGGGCTGTAAAATAGGGAGATCTTAGCAAAAATTCAGTACATAATGTTATGTGACAAGTGTCATATCAGGACAGGGAGTATGCCACATCATTTTATTTTAGTACCATTAAACTGCAAATTAAAGGGAAGGTTGGAAGAAAAAGGATTGTCCAGAAAAGATTGCAGGGATGCGAGATATCTAGTTGTACTCCTTTACAGCAATCAAATAGAAAGTACAGGTGATTTGTTTTAGGTAAACATAGCTAACTCCCCTATTCCAAGTCAAAACAATTACATTTGGCTATTTCGATCATTTCAACTGAGATAACTTAAATCGATCATTTCACCTGGGTTCCTGACTAACATGTCAGAGCCACCAGTGCACCATGGCTCTTCCTGCTCACTAGCTACTGTCTAGGGGCAGCAGTGGTTCTCTTTAGTCATCATCTGCCTTTCAATCCTTTATGCATCTTTATACTTTTTTAAGGCAACTAGAGCCAGGGTTTTTTTCTTAAGGACAACCCAAAGTAAAAGAATGAGAGCACAGAGCAGCAACTGTATCTTTATGTCCCATACTGAAAAACCTACCTCCTACAAAGGTAGGCTTTGTCTTTACCCAGATGGGAGTTTGTTTTTGAAAAAAGTGTTCTTCCTGAAGTCATTCTTTTTACAGCTAATTAGTTTTTATCTGCATTTAAAAAAAAAATATGGAAAGGACACTGCAAAATGACTGTGATATGCTCTCATATAAGTATGTTGAACTGGGTTATAGGAAAGGAAAATGCAGCACAATAGCATTTTCATTTTAAAAATATAACTACACTACCATGAGAAAACTAGTTAAAAGGAAGCTAAAAAGGAGCAGCTAGAAGGACATATTTTTTATAGCTTGCACAGACAATGTTTAAAACCACCACATCAGAAGATCACAGTTAATGAACAGTGCTAATTAAACAGAATCATTCAGTGAAAACCCAACTACAAAAAGAAAAGGATCCAGCTTCGTGAAGCAGCCAAATGAAAGAGTAAAGTAGCTCTTAAAAAGACACCCTCCCAAAAAGGTGGAAGTCATATCCAGCTGGGGGAAAGAGAAAAGGGCATAAACTCTATCAAAGAAAGAGCAAACAATAAAGCTGGCCAAAAAAAAAAACCCAAAAAAACGAAAGACGGAGGAGCAACTTGAAAAAAATTGTGGCATTTTTGGAAGTTGTGAAGAGGCAATCTGTCAGAGAATTTCTCTGGTTTACAAATGATCAAGATCCAACAGGAACTCTTAAGTAAGGTGAAGGCATAGGAGGAAAGTAATATGAAATCTTGGCATTGGCTTCCATGATAAAGGAACTGCTTTGAAGAATTGCTGAGAGAAGACAAGATATCAATATGCTGCTTTGAATGCTGCATATTTTGAATACAGTGTGTAGATGTGGTCATTCCATACAGTAGAACTAGAACTAATATAGATAAAGTAGAGCTAGGAAATGTATAGAGAAGAGCAAGAATAACCATATGTTTGGAACAACTTTTACACAAAGAAAGAACAACAAAAAAGGACTTTTCAGCTTGGAAAGGAAAATCTATAAAAACATGAGCACTGAAGTAATAAGTATGAAAACTGCTGAGCCTTTCCTTCTATATAGGAGCATGGAGACAAAGAAGTTTCAAAGCAATGGAAATAAGTAGTTTTTGAAAGTACCTTCCACTTAAATATTTACATTATACAACTAATTGGCAGATAATGTTGTAGAAGCAAATGTCCATATAAGTTCAAAAACAAGCAAACAAAATTAGCAAAGAAATAAACAGATTTACAGGGCACACACTAATTAAACACGTGAGTCTGGATCAAAACATTAGTTCAGGAAATAATGAACTTAAAGAAGTAGGGTAAGTATAGCATAGAAAATACAGTAACCAAAGTATGCCACTAACTGAAAGAGTCTATAAAAACTCTTCTTTTTATGTTCCTTTATCAAATCATCCATTTCTTTATCATCAACAGCAGTACAACTCTCAGTGATCAACGTGGCTGTTCTGTATGTGTTCTGTTGTTCAATACACACACTAGCAAAAATTTTGATGGCTATATAGAATTTTTGGTGTTCTGGATGTTGCCAAGTTTGGAGTGTTTGATAGTGGGTTAAATACTGATGGTGTTCCTGTCCTTCACCCCCTCCTTTCCTCCACATTTTTCCACAAAGGCAAAGATTTCATTCAGTATATGCCAGCGATACTTCATGTAACTCCCAGGATTTGACTTGTTCTTTGCTTTCTTCTATACTGCTTGATTTAAATGAACATTTTTCCTTAAATTTCTGTTTCCCACCTGAGTCAATTTGTTTCCCTATCTAGAGAGCTTCTCCTGGTATCTAGCTGAGGTAGCTTGTAACAATCTCTTCCAGTGGGCACATATAGCCGTCACCTAAATATTATGGTCAATATTAATAGATCTAGTACCAGCTCAGCTCAGCCCTTACACACCAGCCTGGTTCCCACTGTTAATCAACAAGCAGCTTGGCTAGTTCTGCATGTGAAAAACATGCCTTTGTGCTTATAAAATAATAGATATTAACTTTTAGTTCTTTGGGGTGCTTACTGCCTAACAGACTTTGCCTTGGACTTCAGACCATTGATGTATTCACAGGGGGAAGCAGAGAGCCCTCCACCTAGTAGGGTATTTGCCAGGGTTGTAGATATAAACTCATTGCTGCAGCTGATGTGTCTAGATCCATTTTAAAGAGTGCCCACTGATAGTGTCTAAACACTGGCTTTTAATTTTTATGTATTCGAATGTGTACCTTCCCCTCAGGATTAAACCTTTTCCCCCTCCTTTGCTTGCCTCCTTGTCCTCTGCTTTGACAGGGTTTGTACCCTGAGTTTGATACACTGCTTGACAGTCACCATTGCATTTTCTGGCCTAGCACTGTATCTTCAGGCACTTATGACATTGAGCCATTTTATGCTGACAACCTGATGTAAAATGAGCTCCTCCACATGGAAACAACCCTCAGGAGAGCAAGTTCCTTCCAACTGGCTTCATATTTTGTTTACTGAAGCAGTTTGATTGTCTCTGTGTTATGCTCACATATCTTGTAATTTTTCAGTACTGCTTCTATTACTTTTGGTAATTTCAAAGTTTTGGGCCAGGTTAAGTTCTCCTCTGCCAACAATCATCCTTTGAATTCTCACTTTATTAATACCATAAACCAATTTATATTATAGCATGCCCTCTAGGACATTTCCAAATGAACAACATTGTTAGCCTTCATTCTACCACACAGAGTTGCAGTTTCTCCTTGTCTCTCATCTTATTACGAAATTTAACACATTCTACAGAAACACTTAGCTTTCCTGAGTCAACTTTTAAGATCTTTTGCAAGTCCTCTAAATTATTAATGCAGAAAATGGGGTTGGAATAAAGCTTGTCCTGGGGCATCCTTCTACCCCAAGACAAGAGGAGTTCTACCTGACTGAGATGTTGTTTTTACGAGACTGTAACAAACTGAGTAGGAGGAAGTTTTATACTGCCATTGATTAAAAGCTTTTCTTTATCTGCAAATCTAGTCTGCAAGAATAGGGAGATCACAGCTTGCTTAAATTGCTGCCAGCCCTTATTTGCTTCATTGCCTGTGTTCAATCTTCCTAAAAATATAGCTGTTCTTATAATTATTACTTCCCCCACCCACCCCACACCGGTTTTGAAATGGGATCAATCGGCTATAGTCCAGAATCTAGTTCCTCCTGCAACTGCGCTGGTGTACAAAAGCTGGCTGCTCCTTTCACTTACCTGTAGAAACAAGTTTGCCGCTCTGAATCCCAACCGGTTAATGGTGTTTAGTGAAAAATCCGAATTCTGATACATTTCAGACACAGCTCTGGGCCTGGTGCTTCAGAGTGACTCTTGGCAACTCCCCTCTCCTTTTTCAGGAAGGCAAAGTTCACTTTGGTCATAAAGGAGGCAGATACAGCTGGAACAGAAGCTCTGACACCCTGATGGGCCAAGCACCTAGCTTTTTCAAGTCATTTCCCAAACTGGGTGCCTATAACAGTTGAAAAAAACAGTCTTAAGGCGTTTAGTACCTCTACTCTCTGTGCTATTGCAAGCAGACTGCATATTTGGCTGGATATTTTTTGTATCTTCTTTGGCCTTGGCTTTGTCAGCTTGCCTCTTAGTTACTCAGAGAGGCTTTACCAAGTTTTTTGTATTTGGTATCACAGATGTAACACAGAGCTCAAGGGAGATGACATATTTTGGATCTGGTTTAGACTTGGCTTCTCAGGGAAACGTTTACTGTTATGATTTTACTTTGTAACTTAATACCATTTTTATATTCAGCTCTGAACTCTGCAAATGTTAAAAAGCAAAGCTTTCTGACTTCCCCAAGAGGTGCAGCATTAGCAACATTTTATGTACAGTGGAGTTAAAGGATAAAGTAGTGAAAAGAATTTGGTGACAGAGTCCATCCTAACCTGGACTCTCATTGCTGATTTAATCCCTAGACAAAGCCCATCTTCTGCACTTTGTAAGTACCTGCCAGTTGTCTGACAAAAAATTCAGGTCTTGGAAGTGACGATGCTAACAAGTTATGCAGATTGCATGAGGGAGGAAGGCAGATGTACTGCAAAAGCTCTGTGGTCTGGGTAGATGAGCCTTTGTCTTAACAGTGCTGACAAAGGTCTTCTATTCTGTATGGTACTACTTCTCACTGCTGCACATAGAGTATATATGCTAGATACAATAAGAAATAAATAAAATGTCCAGATTCTGATCTAGCTGCATTAGAATTGCCCACCTTGCATGCCACTTAATAGGTCTAATTTTTAATATTTATCATTATTGAAAAAACAGTCCCTAAAGGAGTGGTACTAGTTTTATACAGCATCTGCATCAGTGACCTGGGGAAGGAAAAGCCAGGGAAACTGGCAAGTTTGCAGCTGATATTCAGCGTTTTTCAGATCATCAGATGTCCCACTGGTAGTGAAGAACCCCAGAAAGACCTCACCAAACTGAGTGCGTGGGCAGGCAGGAGGTGGCTGTTTTCAACTCATCAGTGTTGAAAACATCAGGTTAGGCATCAAAAGAACAGCAGTCTAAAGCATGTTTACGTGATGCTGAGCGCTGAACAGGCAGCTACAACTCTGGAGGGAGTTCGTGGAGTCATCACTGAAAATTTTCTGCAACCACCAGATCAGTGTGTAGCATAAGTCTGAAAAAAACCCCCAAAATGTTAGGCAACACCAGGAAGGAGAACTGCAAATAACACTGAGTGTCTTTTGCTGTTGTTGACTGTTTGTCAGTTATTGACTGTTGTGTACAGTTCTGGACTCTGAATCTCATGAAGGGCATAGTGAAGTTAGAGAAGGTACAGAGAAGAGCAAATAAAATTACTAGGAGGATGGAGAAGTTGCCATATGGAGACAGACTCTTCAATGTGGAGAGGAGAAAGTTGAGGAGGGAAATATAATGTAGACAAAACTCTGAGGGGATCTCTGTCCAGGGAGCTTGCCTGTGGCCACTGCTCCATGCAGGCTTTTCAAACCCTTTCATTCAGTTTGTCCTGAAGCTGATTCCTTCCTTCATGGATTTTTCTTGATCCCTCCTGGTTACTGAGCAGCTCTGAGGGCTACCCTGACAGTCAATCTTCTAATGTAACCCTGTCTAGGCTTTCTTTCTGGGATGTTGCTTCACAAGAGATCAAAGTCCAGTCCACACAAAGACTTGATGTATCCTCTTCTCATATATCCTGCCATCTCCACACTGTGCAATTTAACCATTATCGTTCATTGCTGTAGGAGAATGGACAGGTGTTGCATATACTGGGTTGGTTCATGTTCCCCTACAAATATTATTGTAGAGCCCCAGACACAGTCAAGTGTCTATGCAGTGTACAACATAGCATAAAAATACACCAAAAAGGCCTAAATTTCAGAATACTTGCAAAGTTACAAACTCCAGAAATAATGCCAGATAAAAAATGAGAGGTGCTGCATGACCAGAGATAGACTAATAATATGTGTTTACATTTTTTGACAGACAGGCATCAGTAAAATCATCATCAGACAGAGACTGTCAACAGTTACTGATGTTCATAATAATGACAATGATCTTATTTTCTGCTGTTGCCTTGACCCTCAGGTTCTAATACATTTTTCCTTGAGTATAAATTCAAATGAGTTGCCAGATGATGTCAATAGATTGTTTGATGTCTCTAGCATGTTATTTCTTTCCCCCTGTAAATAATGTGCTCTCTTTTTCCATGCCCCCTGTATGAGATCAACTAAGTGCAATTTACTTAGCTTTTTCCTTGAATGGCTGATAGCAATCAGGCACTTTCAACAATATATGTAGGTCATTGCAAAGCTAATTAATCCTGCTTTTCAGGTTGAAAATTATTTTCAAGGAAATATGTTCTGAAACAGCTGTCCCAAGGATTTTAAATCGGTTCTAATAATATGCATATTTAGTGCATTACCAGTATTTCTAGAAAATAAAATGGATTGAGATTAATTAACAAGACTGAAACAGAAAAGCTGAGGATGACAATTCCAGATATCTATTTCCTAAGCAAGGAAAGGGAAATTGTAAAGCTAATCAGTTTTTGAATGAGCATAAAAGAAAACCAGTAATACAAGAGTGCCATGGAAGATATCTGAGTTGGTATTTTCTTCCAAGAGGGAAAGGTTATTATGTCAACACAAAAGCTTTTCTAGGCTCAACATAGGAGTTTCTTCTCCATCAAATGCTTTTCTTGGTATATTGTCATATGACTTTAAATTTTAAAGGTCTGTGGATTCAGAAAGGTATAGAGTTTGTGTTGAGTCCTTGGTTTTACACTGGTACTGTATCACCACTTCTTAAGTTCATTTTTCAATGAAGAGCCTTTCTTTCCTCAGACCATTGGCCAGGATGGCAAGAGAGAAATAAATCTGTGCACTCCCTCACATGGTTCCTATAAAACTCTCTCCCTCTGTCCTCCAAGCTGACAATGGCAGCCTTGCCAAACTTCAGAGTTTACCCAGTGTTGACTGTAGTTGTCTGTTGAGCTACAGACAGCTAATAGCCAAATTTCATGTATGCAACAGCAACAAACTTCTTATCTGGTACAATCAGCTCTGCTCACTTTTTAGCAGATGCATCAGGGATATCAGTCAAACGATCAAGCATGGTTATTTCCAACACATTAATACATGAAGCAGCCATCCCTAGGAACCAAGATATCATACAATCTGAATCCAATACAGTATCTCCAATAGTTCTTTTGTGTTGTGTTTCTCAAACTGTGTTCCATGCATCACTGGTAGAGTTTAATACATTGGTCTGTGAAATTAGAAAGAAACAACACATACTCCCCATACTTCCAAGCAAACAGATTTTCTTTCATTTTGTAATAAATGAACATTCAAACTTTAGCCTAATTTTTAGTTGCTTGTAAATGAAGACAATTGTGGGAACACTGTAGAGATGGTCTGTGGGTTTTTTCCCTAAAAACATCCTTACGGTCATTCAATTAAATGAAATTAAGAAGCACTGGCCTACAGAGTGGATCTTTAGAATCAGTCTGTCAGCAAGAATTACAACACCTGGAACTAAAAGATGTATGTTTTTAGGTCAGACTGTCTAAGGGGTTAGGTTTATAGATTAAAAATGAGTCTAAAGAGATTTTTATATAAAAAATGAAATAGATCTTTCCTGTTATATGACAGTGACTACACTGGCTCCCAAAATATTGCTTGGGATTATGTTCCAAGTTTATAGGTAAATATAAAACCAATTCTGAATACAGTTACACCTATTTTGCCTGTACCACCTCTCCTACAGTGTTATTCTGAACCCATCCATTCCTTCCTTCTGTCTCCACAATATTGCCAGAGGAAGAAGAAGGGAGGAAATATTCAAGGCTATTTCAAGCTTCTGGCATCACAACACAACTCAAAATTTGATTACATTTTCCTTGAACTTTAATTTTCACAATTTGAAGTGTTAAAAGTTTGATGTGACTCGATGGATTTAGAAAGTAAAGGAATTTGCTGCTCAAAGCATACCATGTCTAAACAGATGTCCCAACCTTGAGTGAAGAAACCACATTGTGGGCTGTTCTATAAGAGGGTACTGGATCCTGGACCTTGATCCCCAATCTCTGATTCTGAGCACCCAGTTCTCCTTTTCTCGAGCATGTCCCTGATGGACATGTCCATGTTGTAGCTCCCTGCCAGGAGCTGTGAATGCCGGTCCACCTCCACACTCAACTCTGATGACAGTGGTGCTCCCAGTGAAGGTGGAACCATGTAAAGTGGTTCCTTTATGTTCACAGCTCTCCTCAGCTTAAATCTCTGCATGCTTTCCTACATTCCTAAAAGTCTCAGATCTGTGAATCCAGGTTTCATGGTGTCATCCAATCTATGCTTACAGTTAGAGACCTAAGCCCATGAGACAGGCAGGATTTGAGATACGGCTGCAGAATGCTTTACCTTTTCCAGACAGGTGTTTTATGCAGTCTGTCAGGTCACACACTGCCATTGCACCTCTCCCGTTCACTAACTGCAGTTTGAGTTTGCTGAAATAGTAAGAGACTACTACCATATAGCTTTAAGGTTATTATATGGCTTAATATTCCAACATCAGTATACTTGGCTATACATGGGCATATGTACAAACACAGAAACTCTTCTAACTGCACTATAAATAATCTGATTCATGCGTTGAGCTTTTGAATTATATGAACTAGTGATAATTACAAGCATTCTAAAGTGTATGCCAGCATAATTCCATTGTAATTGTAGTGAGGAAAGTCTTGGCTTTTGCAAAGGCAGTAGCAAAACTCCCATTGTCCTCACTAAGTCAGGGTTTCCCTTACTATAAAACATTATTAGCAACATCCTGTTAATTGTTTATTATCTATTGAGTGGGACTGTTTTGTTTAGCAGGATACACAACAAGGTGTTTAGGTCAGACTCCTTCAGTGCTTTTGGTGTGTTCTGGAGCATAGACCTGGAAAACATAGGTCAGTTACCACATTGTGTGAATGAGCTCTTAGTCTGGGAATGGCATAGACATTCTGTGCTTCTTTAGTGTGACACTTGGAACATGCTTTAAAGGTGTACTGAAATAGAAAATGGGAGTTTATTGATTAGGTGAGGAAGAGAAGAGAATTACAAATGTGCAGAATGAAGAAGGAGATTGTGGTGGAGGAAGAAGCTGAGCAATTTCTGTGACTGGCTACTTCTACTTTTCCCTTTCTTCCCTACATCCTGAGAAGTTGGACCATATCTCAGTATAGACCATCTCTTCTCTCCTTTGAAGTGACATAAAATGTTTGTAAATCATGGAAATAGTTGCAGTTATATATTTAATGTCCTTTTAACTTCAGGTGATACAATTACCAGATAGAAGAAGGAATGAAGAGCCACAAATCATGACCAGGCATCCCATAAGCAATTCTAGTATCCTTATGCAATGAATAATATCAGCAATTGAACTGTTTACAGAAACATTACTTTTTATGTAGATATTAGAGAATGTCCATGGAAAATGAGTCAGAAGAGTCATTATCTTGACCACAGAACTCCCTTACGGAACTAGTTTCAGCTTTCTGAGAGTAGAAAAAAGCCATGTGACCTAGTCATCCTACAAAAATTACTTGAGAAACTGGGTTTTAAATACTGATATCACACACTGAACTGCTAGTGACCAATCTATAAAACAAAATAGTGCTTGCAGGCACTGTAATTTAACCCACACTCTTCATTCTCTCCATCTCTTTTGTTCCTTTATTGCAATGTATTAAACTGAATGGATAATATAAGCAATTAAAAGGCACTGTAATTTTCCTGGCCTAAGAAATTACATTGGTTTCATTAGACTTGTTAAGTTTTATATTAAAATTCAGCATTTTGATATTGGTGGAATATAGAAAGGGTTACATGGATTAGAAAGGCTAACGTAAAATCTCTGAAAGATTAAAATATTTACTACTTGACAAAGGCATACATAATTAAACTGGCACCTCCTTACTACAAATGCATGTTTGAAAGTTTAGATTTGGAAAGGTTTTAAAGGATTACTTTTATTAAAATGTCTCAGGTTGCTAGAAATAGACCTCATGGTAGACAAACAGTAAACAAGGTCACATACTTCCTACCTGTTGAATAAAGTAAAGCATGCCAGTCATCTTTGCCAAAAATCCCCTTTTGTGCTTTTGTTCTAAATAAACCCAAGGCAGCTCATTTCCAGGGCTTCTCTGCTTCCTGCGCCCCCCTGGCTTAAGATTCCATTTCTAGAAGCAACAGATAATTGGGGACCTTTTGAAATCAAGTACTTGTGTTTTCTATTTTTAGCCACATTAATAATGATGAATTGAAATTCTTTCCAGAATTTCACCTCTTCAGCTTAAGAACGGGTCGTCAAAATTTATAATAACTCCTTGGTTTGTGTTTTATGTTAATGGCTGAAGTGCCTAAACAGCCTTGGGAAAGGAACAGCTTGCTAGTCTAATTGAAGCTGGCAATATTTCCACGTCTTATTTCAGCTGGTAGGTACTGTAGCAACCAAGGTCATGTAAGAAAATTTCAGCATATGGTAACAGCTGTGTCTGTGATTGCAATATTTTCTGCAGATGGTTTATTCATCATTAGATAACAGTCATGATTATTAAGGGGCTAATTGGAATTTCAAACAGTTCATCTTAGAGGGTGGAGGAATTATAAGAGAAAAGTTTAGTGTAGCTTAGGGGGTCTCTGTATTCAGCTCCTTGCCAACTCTCAAGTTTTTCTTTAATGTAAGAAAATATTTCCTTTCTTTGTCTTTTGCCAAAGCATTTAATCTCCTACTAGCAATGCAGTCTCCCTCTTTCAGATCTTCTAAATACTAATGTCATCTTTCTGCCATGTATAGTGCTACCAACAAAAATCTGTGTTTTGATTATATCGTTTAAATACCTCATATGGTGTACAGTTCAGCACATCAGAGTGAGTTTATCCTTACTCAGGACAGCCTTGCACATGTTTGTACAAGGTCAAGGAGACCAGATATAGCAAGCTATTGAGTCAGGGTACATAAAGAACCGAGCCTTGTTCGTTGCTTTTAATCATCCACAGGACACTTGCTACTGCTCCAAATCACATCACTAAACGTGTTCCTGTCCCAGAAAACCAGAAAAACCCCCAAAAGTTATAAGACCGATGCAGATTATGAGGATCCCAGAGTTATTACTACTGTTTAGTACTGTAGCACACCCTACTCTGGGGTGTGTTATGATGGTATGAGAGGTCAGGCACAGAGGTAACACAGAATTGTTCTTCTGATCATGTAACCTCTCTGGAAGATGGCAAACCAAACTAGCTAGTTTAAACTGCTTTTATGTGTTTTGTCAAGTCATGGCCATATGACTCTTCCACTGATTTTAGAAGGAATATTTAGAGGGTGAAGTACTGCACAGGAGTATAGGTGACGGAATCCATCTCTTAGAGTATATGTCTTGGAAGTTAATGCTAATTTTTTTCTATGTTCCCTTAGGAACTTGGAGCATTTTGTCTAATAACAGCAACAACAATAGTAGGATCAGGCTGTTAGGGGTTTCTGTAAAGATTTAGAGTACTCAGTAACACCTTACGTTTAACAATCCATCAATATTTAAATATATAATCTTGAAGTCTTTCAGTCCATGATAGTTCCTGGATGTGGGGGCATTAGCTACAAAAAAGTCATGCACAACTCTTCAGCAATTTAAAAAAAAAAAAAAAAAAAGCAAGCACCATTTATTCTTGCTGGATTTCTACATTACAATCTGTTCTTTTACTTCCTTTCTCTGGAAATATGTATTCTTTTGTTTCAGCTCAGCCACAAAAAAGGCTAGACTAAAAGAATACTGATGTCTTACATAATAGAAATTCTTTCACTATCTGATCTTTATTCTTTCTAGGCTGGTTTTGCAAGTTATTTAAGGACACCTTAAAGTTACAGTACTCTAGGGCTTTAATACAGTGGCCACAGCTCCAGTGTTACGTTTGGGATATCGGTGTAATCTTAGTAAATAATACAGGGCATGGCTACCTCACCACTTCTGAATATACTACGATCAGCATATTATGTCTCACCCAATCATACACATTAGGTTTTGCTCTGGTAGTATTACTATGGTGGGCTGAGATCCACTGTGGGAAGACAAGGATATTCCATCCTCCAATCCCCTTTTAATGACAGTAAAACATTGCTGAGCTTTAATCTTCTTGAGTCTCTCACCTCAGATATAGAAAAGAGTGGGAGACATGCGAGTGAATGGAATAAAATTGTATTAAGAATAACTGTCTGAGAGGAGAGACAGGAGAAGAAGAAATTAGTAGTAGCTGGCAGGTGAAAAGCATGAGATCTGTACCTGGAGAGCAAGTAAAGAACAAAAAGGGAGAGGGACTTATGTATAACCAAACAATATATTTAGGCTGGAACGTAACCCTTATTCACTTGTTGGAGTCCATCAGTATAGCCTGACTAATGTGGACTCCCATCACAAATGATGAGAGAAATTACCTTAAGGAGCTGCACTGGTGAAGGTATAGCAGTTCTTAGCCTAAACTACAGTCGTAAGAAGTCAGGTCTGCAGCAGAGCAGGTCTGAACACAAAGATATCACTACACAAGGTCACATCTGACAGGCTGTATTTCCTCTCTTAAACAAGTGGAGAAAAGTGCACTAAAAGGACCAGTTTAAATGGCAGGTGAAGGTCTAGAACCTTCACACAGTTCTGAACACCACCTGAAGGGACACCTTGTTGCAGTCTGGGTAAGAGATAGCGATAGGTGTGGCACTGTTGAACTCAATGTCAAAAACAAGTCCAAATGCTTATTCATACAAGAACTATGGAAGAAAAGAGGACTGGAGCAGTTTACTTAGGAGATGCCCATGCATGTCACAGAATCACAGAATTGTCTAGGTTGGAAAAGACCTTGAAGATCATCCAGTCCAACCATCAATCCAACATTAACAGTTCCCAACTACACCATATCCCTCAGCGCTAAGTTGACCCGACTCTTAAACACCTCCAGGGATGGGGACTCCACCACCTCCCTGGGCAGCCCATTCCAATGCCTAACAACCTGTTCTGTAAAGAAATGCTTCCTAATATCTAGTCTAAACCTTCCCTGGCGCAACTTGAGGCCATTACCTCTTGTCCTATCACTTATTACTTGGTTAAAGAGACTCATCCCCAGTTCTCTGCAACCTCCTTTCAGGTAGTTGTTACACACTGTCAGAAAGACTTTCTAGAAACCTCATCTTTTTACACTAAAAAGCATACACTGCTGTGCCAAATGTTCTTCTTTCAAATCTACCTCTATAGATTTTATGAATTAATATCACTTGCAATCTGAAACATTTTTTTAGGAAAAATAAATGAGGATATGAAAGAAAATTGTTAGAACAAGGGCTAAAATTAAGAACTGAGTATTGTACTCAACAGTTACCTTACGTGGACTATTGAAATGCTGTTTCTTAATTTACTGATCTTCAACAATGAGGATAATCTTTATTCACAGGGTTTTGTGAATGGGATTTGTAAAGTGCTTTGAGGGCTTCTCCATGAAGGTCCTATAATCTTGAATTGCAAAGCTTTATTAAAAGGTATTAGTGTGTCTAAGAAGTAGGTAAAGCAAACATAAAAGCTGCTAAATTATGATTTAAAATGTTTACGCTCAGTTGTTAATATACTGAAGCAGTAATTATAATGAGCTAGTGTACGTGGATGGCTGTAAGACTGCCAGAAAGTCATAACCACCACTAGCACTCAACAACATAGAATTTTCTCGTTTATTAATATGTACATTAGAAAATACACTAAAATGCAATGCACTCTACAGTATACACTGAAAATCTTCTGACGTTTAATATCTCATTTCCATTATTCTTCTAGTACAGTATCATCATAATTAGCACTGTCAAACTTTAAATTATCTTGAGAGACAGGAAATACCTGTGTCTTAAAGGAAACTTGTTTAAATAGTCCCTATATTTACCTTATAACATTTTAAACTTACAGAATAAGGAACTACCAGTGTAATAGCTTATTATTTCATGTTTCTATTTTACAATATAGGTCCTCAACATTGAGGATTCTTTTTATACTATACATACTAGTTTTGTGTTAGCTAGGTTGCTGAAAAGCCAAATTGATGTGTGCTTTGCACAGCTCCCTTCTTTGAAATTTAATATAAACATACATTGTGACAAGTAAACAAGTTATAGTGTCCCTTTAACTGGATATCTAACCTCTGTGTGAATTAAAGGGATACAAAGTACATTGCAACACTAGGAACATTGTTTCAGAGATTATTTGCGTCATTTACAAAAAAAGAAAATAGATTCCTGTGTGTTCAGTTGGCTTCATCTTCCAACTTCTGAATAGTTATGACCTTTTCTGTCAACTTAAAGATTCTTCTACTGCCAACCACCTCATGGAAGTACCTGAGCATGACTGTACCACTAAATCTTCTGAGATACCTCTGTCTTCCCCAAAGCTCAAGTCACCATGTACTTACCCTGCCATATGCATGTAAGCCAGTTTCTGAAGCCTTGTAACCATGGCAGTTGCTGGTAAGTCTGAGAAAATAAGCCCTTCCAGAGGGTAGGATATATTCACGTGGATTCAGCATCTTACTAACTTAATTACACAGCAACAAGTGTGAACCAGCTTCTACCTCTCTGGTTGTGAAAGGGTGATGAAAGGCTTCCCTGTTCTGGGTACACATGCTCTACTTCTACAGGTCTCATCTCTGGATAAGGCCAGGGAGTTTTTGTGAATTTTAGAGGGGAACAGAATTGATACAGAAAAATGATTGATCCCATCTTCAAGAAGAGCAAGAAGGAGGTCCCAGGAAACGACAGGCTGATCAGCCTCACCTCAATCCCTGGAAAGGTGATGGAACAGCTAATGCTGGAAACCATTTCCAGGTACATGAATGAGAGGAATATCATCAGAGGTATTCAGCATGGATTCACCAAGGGAAAGTCATGCTTGACTGACTTGATACACTTCTAGGATGAAATAACTGACCTGATAGACAAGGGGAGAGCAGTAGATATTGTCTGGACTTTGGTAAGGCCTTTGACACTGTCTTCCATAAGATCTTCATAGACAAACTCTTGATATATGGGCTGGATGAGGAGATGGTGTGGAGGATTGAAAACTGGTTGAACTGCTGAGCCTGAAGGTTGGTGATCCGTGACACAAAGTCTAGTTGGAGTCCAGTGACTAGCAGTGTACCCCAGAGGTCAATACTGGTTCTGATTCTGTTTTGCATCTTAGAGTGTACCCTCAGCAAATTTGCAGATGGCACAAATCTGGGAGGAGTGGCTGATACACCAGAGAGTTGGGCTGTCATGCAGAGGGACCTCGACAGGCTGGAGAAATGGGCTGACAGGAACTTCATGAACTTCAACAAGGGGAAGTTCGAACTCTTGCACCTGGGGAAAAACAACCTCATTCACCGATGTATGCTGGGGTTACCCAGCTGGAAAGCAGATCTGCAGAAAAGGACTCGGGGATCCTGGTGGACACCAAGATGAATGTGAGTCAGCAATATGCCCTTGCTGCAAAGAAGGCTGATGATATCCTGAGCTGCATTAGATAAAGCTTTGCCAGCAGGTTGAGAGAGGTGATCCTTCCCCTCTACTCTCACTGGTGTGGCCACACCTGACGTACTGTGTTCAGTTGTGGGCTCCTCGGTACAAGAGAGACATGGGCATATTGAAGAGAGTCCAACAAAGGGCCACAAAAGTGATTAAAGGTTTAGAGCATCTCTGTTATGAGGAAAGGCTGAGAGAGTTGTGACTGTTTAGCTTAGAGAAGGCTTGGAGGGATCCTATCAATATATATTGATTATATATACCTACCTGAAGGTAGAGTGCAAAGAAGACAGAGCCAGGCTCTTTTCAGTGGTGCTCAGTGACAGGATAAGAAGCAGTGGGCACTAGCTGAAACACAGGGGGTTCCTCCTGAGCATCAAGAAACACTATTTTACTGTGAGGATGACTGAACACTGGTACAGATTGCCCAGAGAAGTTATGGATTCTACCACCTTGGGGATATTAAAAATCTGCCTGGACATGCTCCTGGGCAACTGTCTTTAGGTGGCCCTGATTAAACAGGGTGGTTGGACCAGGTGACCTCCAGAGTTTCCTTCCAACCTCAGTCATTCTGTGATCTGTGATTCTAACACAGATTTTCTGGCACAGCCAAGAATTTGGCTACAAGTTTTTGAAGAGCTCTAGAGATAGTGTGTGAAGCTCTAAATGCTTGTTGTTGTTGGATATAATCAATAGTGTAGCTAAGAACTCTTCCAAATTGATACACACTCAAGCTAAGAACTGTCCTAAAATGCATCTGGGAGAAGGAAGGAAAAAAATCTCACAAACAATGAATTCCCCTCATGGTAATGAGGGAAACAGGTTTGTCAAAGCTCAGCTGAGTATTTTGGTGACCTCCTTCAATAGCCTCTTCTACTGCTATTAAATCAGATTTTAAATGAACAAGGAATAGAAATCCCTCATAATACTCATTCTAAAATTAGAAACAAGGCTTAAGAACATGTTTTCACATCTAGTACACAGCCAGAGTATTTCATTATAGCAATCACAAAGCATTTGAAGAGAGATTCATTTAGGCCAGTGTTGAGCTGGTGGAGGGGGAGTGCAGGATTTAGGAAATGCTTGATATTCCTGCTGTTGAAATTAAAAGAGAATGGCTTATTTTCAGGCCATAGACCAATTTGTGTCTTTGTTAGGTGTCCAAGTGCTTAAAGTTGTACTGATATAAAAACAGTAAGAATGAGAGAAGAATCCAACCTTAAAAGGAGAGATGGACCAAAGGCATAATACTGAAATCATTATCAAAATTTCTCAGAACAAGTCTCTTGAGCTTAGTTTTGGAAAAGAAGTGGGTAAAACAATTTTCTGTCAGTGAGCTGAAATTTCAGTAAGGCAGATGATTCTGTGAGAACAGTTGATGTCGCCTCAAAATATTGATTAAATGTTTCATTTACCCAAACTAGTCTATTTTTCACTCCTCCCCTAGCCCCCTTCAATCTGATATACAATATTATTTCCAATAAAGTGCTATAATTCCTTTCCTTCTTGGACATTGCCCCTGTAAGGGCTGCAGCCCTGGTTCCCTTTCTGCCATATTAATCAAGTGCATGATTATCTCTGCTGAAGTGCAGCTGGGGCCTACTGTCCAGGCTTCTCCTTGTCTATGTTCTTTGTTTCAAGTTAGAGGATTTTTTCCATTGGCAATATCCTCATTTACTCTGGGCCATGTGGCACAACATGGGAGTCACATGGCACATGCATGACTGGAGATCTGTCCTGGGGATTCTGGGCACTGGGTCCCAAACCTTTGAGCCAAGAAAGTAATTTGTGAAACACAATTTGCTGCTTAAGTGAATCTAAATGAGCAAGACCCTAAAGAAAATAAAAATTAACATTTCCAAATTAAGTATTTTTTTAATCTCAGCTTTTGCAATAAAGTCTGAAACAATTTCCCATGGAGCAGGACTTTCTACTCTTGCTCAGTTCCAATTTGGGTACATGTGCCCCTGGAAAAACAAGTGAAAATGTTACAGTTTTTGGGGTGCCTTTTCCCTTCTTCAGTTCTAGACCATGCACAGCTCACACAGGAGTATGTCAGTAGTTGGGAACATGATCAAACAGCCTCTTGGTCAGCTCATGCTGACATATAAGATGGTCTATTTTCACTGAGCCTCAGAACACCTCAGGTCTATGGCAATGCTCAACTTTGCGTTTCTGGTGCTATGTGTAGCTCAGTCCACAGCCCCAAATGGGTCCCATAATATAAAGTCTCTGTTGTAGATGGGAGCTCTGAGCCCATCCACCTACCTTTGCTGCAGCTACTCACTTTGAATGAAAAGTTTTCTGAGGTAACAAGTAGTATTGCAAGGGAAAGTAGCAGCAAGCTATACCCCAAGACAAAAAGGAAAAGTCTGTGTGCCAGGCCTGTATTTCCTGTGGTTTCTCGACAGGAGGGAAAAATAATCTCCCACAGACCACCCCAAATCATCAAACCAGTATGAACCGTATTTGCTATGCCAAGAACCAGGCATCAAAGCTCAAGAGCTTACATATTCTATTAAGTGGTTTAATATTTTAGAGAAGAACAGAAAAAATACAGTGTTTTGTCCCTCATGACCTTCTTTAGGAGACCTCAGGGAACCAAAAGGTTGCAGTTTTCCTGGTCTCCCTGCTCTAATATTAAACCACTTAATAGAATATGTAAGCTCTTGAGCTTTGATGCCTGGTTCTTGGCATGCCAGAGGCTTTGTTACATGTTTTTACAGTAATTGAAAGAAATATCCATCTGTAGCAATTTCATTTTTTAGCAAGCTGAACAGATTCTTGGGAGGTAGGAGCTGCAAACATATGAAACGGAATAAAATAGTTTCTATCAAGTTGAATTCTTTTAGTTCTGCTTTTGAGGAAACAATCACAGAGGAGTGTGGTAGAGGAGTCCTGGAATCAGAGCTGGCACGTTTGCAGTCTTGGTTCAAATAATACTGCATGTAGCCAACCCTGGGGATGCTTACAACCCTACCACACCATGTTAGCAGATAAGGCTGGGGTTATGCCACCAGAGTCTGGGTATAAGACAGCAGCTTTTATTATCCAGCTCAGACTTGTTTCCTGAATCACAAATGTCTGTTAACCAAAGCTTATCCACCTTGTAGAGACCTTCCCACTTTCTTAGCCTTCACTCTGTTATGGTTTGTTATATGGTTTATACTGTTTGTTATATGGTTTGTTATATGGTTTTTCACTCTGTTATGGTTTGTTATTCACTCTCTTATGGTTTGTTTATATGCTTTTGGAACAGTGATTTGTCTCCTGCTCTGTTTCCATACAGTATGTCACAATGGGACCCAGATCTTGGTTGAGTAGTACAGATAATGCTGTGTTACAATTAAGCAGCAATATTCAGAGAACAGCTCTTCAGAAATCAGTTAAAAATGGAAGAAAGTGAAATGCTACAAGCAGAGGTGACCTGGTGTCTTGGAGGAGTAAGATAAAAGTCAAATGGAACCAAGAAAGAACCTACAGGAATTTCTAAAACCAGAATCTTGTAGACATTTGGCAAGGTGCTGAACAGGGGAAATTTCTTTGAATAGTGGAGAATCAAGTTTCCACAGTGAGGTTTTCTTATGGCCTTTGAGAGCTCAGAATTTTTACAGTTTCAGCAGATGGACTTCGCCCAGGTAATATGTTATTTTTTTGGAACGTAAGATGTGTGGTTAACAGCACCCCCACCAACATCTTTCATTTCTGAAGCTGGCACTGTTTTTGGGATTGGCAACCAATTGCCTACGATGCGTGCTCACAGCACTGTGACATCCTGATGCAGAAAATCTCACCACTCTGGAGTGCTCCACGAACACTAGTTCCAATCTAAAGGCACAGAACTCCAAAAAAGTAAGGTTCATGCACCATCTTACCTTTCTGTTGAAAAGCAGCAGGGATTTATTTGCTACTGCTACACTATTCTCATCTGAAATGTGTAGCTGCAGAGAAGAATTACAGTGAGAGGTCTCTTTTTCTGCCAGATATCAGAGAGATCTCAGTTGTGAATTGAGCTGGGCCCTCCAGGTAGCTGAGCACCTCAGGGCAAAGAGAGGTGCTGTAAGGCCACTCTGTAAAAATACATGAGACTTTAATTCACATTATGAACATCAAAAGCCTTTGATTTTACAGCTGCCTCCAGAGAGCAGAACCAGAGCATCTTTGATAGTCAGGGATGACCCCTGCAATGAAATGTCAGTTCAGAGCATGTTGTTCTGCGCAGCTCCTCGTGCTTTATTATTTATTGCTATACTGAAATCATAGAATCATAGAATGATTTGGGTTGGAAAGGACGTTAAAGATCATCTAGTTCCAACCCCCCTGCCATGGGCAGGGACACCTTCCACTAGACCAGGTTCCTCAAAGCCCCGTCCAACCTGGCCTTGAACACTGCCAGGGATGGGGCATCTACGACTTCTCTGGGCAACCTGTTCCAGTAGCTCACCACCCTTATAGTGAAGAAAATGCTGTCACATTCCATGGAGCTGACATCGAGCCTGCAGTAATCAATGCCACCAGAGAAATCATGCCTTTGCTTATTCTTGCACTGCAAAGCAGGACCATGCCCACAACAACCAGAGCTTTAAGACAGGTGTATCTAGACTTTTCTCCTATAGTCTGCACCCCCACAAAGACAAAACAACCAACAAAGAAAAAAACCCTTTAATCTGAAAAAGCTAGGTTTTGACATCCCACTTTTAGACATACAGAAATCTAGTTACTCCACAACAGAATAAAGGCATTTATAAACCAAGCTGCCTTTGCTCTCTGTTACTTTTTGGGAACAACTCTTTTCCAGGCTTAGTTTCCATCAATTCAAAATCTGCACAGCCCATTCTGCTCTCCAGTGAGTGTGTCTTTGCCTCACCATGAAGGTCTGGCTGCTATCTGCTCACTGACTTCTCAGCAGTCTGTTTGCAGGGCAAGCTCCTGGCTACTTGCTGCAACTATCCCTGCCTGCTGCCTTGCCTTGCCCTCTTCTCCCTAAGCCTCTGCCCCTGCTCTTCTCTCCAGGGAAAGTACAACCTCTCCACAACCACCTGAAGGTCCTGCCTGACCCAGTGCCTCTCCTCATAGGACACAACACAGATGGAAAACAAGCAAATGAATCACTTCATGTCACAGGTGGTTTATAGCAAAGTGTCAGCACTGACTAAAAAAGGTTTGAGAGTAGCTGTAAGCATTCTGGCAAAAAGAAAAAAAAAGAATGTAATCTTTGATAAAAATGATGGAGGTCAGTAAACTGCGGCTAAAAATGGAGATAGCTGAGATAAACACCAGCTGTTTTTTAAATCCTTCTGAAACAGTGTATGAGGTGAATTTCAGGTATTTAAGAGGACATGTGCAATGTTCTTGGAAGATACACTGCTATAAAGGAATATTAGAGGAAGGAGGAATATATGGTTGTTGCTGACCAGAGTAAGTCATTATTAATGTTTGCAATGGACGCCCAGATAGCAGGCACCAGAACAGTGCAATGGTTTGGCCTTAAAAAGCCTCTAGACACCAACCTTTTTCACGTAGCAAGATGTAAAAGGTCCAGTTTCTGTGTTTTGCATTAGTAGGGGGGAAGTGAATAGAGAAAGCTGACAGCTGCCAGATGGCACAAATAGCTCCACATTACCAAGTACATTTCTAGTCTAAGTTTATGACAGAAGATTTGCAGTTTTGCAAGAGCTCAGCCTTCAGATGTTACACCTAGAATTTCTTATTGTACGAATTGGGGTGACTGAACAAGGTTTCCTGGCTTCTTCTGGAATATTCCTTATCTTTGGGGCTTCTGGCCATCAGCTTCAGTCCCTTGTTTCAGTGAATTCTGAATGCCACATTATTACTCTTCAGTTCCTTCTCACAGCTCCTGCATTCCTTCTCACAGCACCTCTTCAGAAAGTGTTGGTGTTGCTTAGGATTTAAATTGGCTGCTGTTTCTCCACCTATCCTTTACTGACTGGCATGAATTCCTGAAAGCACCTTGAGCAGCCCCAGCAAGAAGGATGCTGGTCTGCAGATGCTGTGAAAGAGAATTGGGTAGGGTCACAGCAAAGGACACAGGTCGGGGTTTTTTTAATCTTGCTATCAGTTTAGGGGCTTTCCACCCTCAGACAAGTAGGAATATTTAAACTGGGACCTTGACAAACTTACTGTGCTAGTCTTAAATAAAGGACAAGAGCACCAAGGCTGAAGACTTCAGTGACCAGCTGTGAGAGAAGATCTACTAGCATAAAAGGGGGAGTTAGCTTATCTGTGTGCATCTTCCTTTCTGGAGGTTTCTGCATGTAATTCTACTTGCTTGGCCAGCTAGGGAAAAAATTATATTGCTGTAAGCCAGACTTTTTCATGTGGAACAGGACAGAAGTAAATAGACCTTATATACTGGTTAGTAGTAAGATGGAACCAGAAAACTTTTCTTCATATATATATAATTGATATGTGTACTCCCTTGAAATAAAGTCTGTAGTCTGGAGACTTGCACAAGAACCCCTTTTTGCTCTGACTAAATTTGTCCTGCTTGTTCACCAGGTATGTACCAATGTGAAAAGAGGCTCAGCTCTGACTTTGAAGTTTCAACAACACAAACAGGAAAATCTGTTCTGTGTCATCAGTATTAGGCACTGAATTCATATGTCTGCAGTACTGCCAAAAGAGTTCTCACCCGAGCTTTGTTGTGATTCTGATGTTTGGTAAATGTCAGTGAAATCAGATAACTGCCCCTTCCCTAAATAATGTCTGTCCTCTCCCTCTGTCCAGGGGATGAACATATTGGCAGGGAGTTTTAAATAGAATGAGACATGGGAGTGCTGAAACAGCCACGTGTACTTCAAATTCTTCTTATATGAGCGGTTGTCATTAGCATAGATTATTTTTGTTCATTGCATATGTACACTTTCTAAATACAATTCCCAGTATGCTATTGCCCCTTTCTCAAAAACCACAAGGCAGTGAAGCCCAAAGTTATAGCAAAAGAAAATTTTCAGCTCTTTAGAAGGCAAAATAAATAATTCTGTGGGAACACAGCCAATCTGAGACTTACTGCAAATGAAAAAAAGGACACAACAAATCACTTTGGATCAGTGACACCTGTTTGCAGGTAGACTCAGTGTAACTGGTGTATGTGCAGATATATGTACAGATGATGCTGTTATTTATAGAAGGGGGCACAATCCATTAGAAACCATCTTGTAAAAGAGCAGACTTTAAAACCTCTGAAGATGCTCTTAGGAAACTTCCAGATGCTTGGGTAGTCAGCCAAATCTCTGGTCCACAAGAGCAGGATGGAGATCTAAAAAATTCAGGTTGTGTTTTTAATTTTCCTCTGCAATATCTCTTGCACTTGGCACCAAAAGAAAATATAATAACCCAAGAAAAGCAGAATCAGTCTGAGTTCAAAGGAAAGGTTCAGTTCAGTTTGTGAATGTCCAAACTGGCATCCTCTCTCTACAGGTAGTAAATGCAACTGGTATCTCTCATGATCTTTTCTATAACACCAGCACAAAGGTTTGCAAGACCAGGTCCAAAAAGAATGAGGGTAGTTGATATTCCACTCTCATCTGAATGAATGGGATATCCCTACTGACCTTCCTTTATTTTTAGCATTGTTAAAGACTTTACCTGTTAGTAAAATACATTTATTTTTGTGTACAATTTCAAAGATTTATTCTAGCAGAAAGTAAACGCTAACATAGGGCTTGATCCTGTATAATGAACTGAAATAAATGAGTGGACTAAGGAAGGGTGCAGAACTGAGTTCTGACTGTGTAGTGTTCATGTGAACATCCAGATATGCAGTAGTATTTCTGTCGTACTTGCATCCATTTACTATTCAGTACCATGACATGTTTTCATATAGATGCTGTATCTGAATTAATCTCCCCTTCTCTTCACCCAAAGACCTTCTGCAAAGCTGTTAAGCAATGGAGAATCCTTTTTCTTCAAGAGTGCTCTGTTCCACCAACATTTACTGCTTCCACACAAGTGAGAAATACACTTTCCTCCCAGCTTGCACAATTTAAGTCTTATCACGTAGGTAAAGGCAGTCTACTGGCAGTCAAAACAGACATGTCTTACTTTGCATTTTTCATGATACCAGTACCTGTGAACAGATTTCTTCACAGATTTTCAGATTTAATTACTACTGGCTTGGTTTGTTTCAAATGATAAAGTTGTGGAGAGAGAAGGGCAACTGAATGTCAACATGAGAAAGAACTGAGGTTTTTTTACTGGCCTTTCACTGGTTCTCCCTTAGATTCAGTAGGGCAGTTTTTAGAATAGGGTTTTCAAGGAAGCCCAGTGACTCAGGAGCCCTGAGTCGGGGTAAGCTGGACTGGGAGCAGGGGAATGCTGGTGCTGACTTCACAGGCTCTGGTAGCAGAATTAGCACTGCTCCATCAGTGCATTGCATGCCCTGACCTAAAACCCAGCTAGGGAATGAGCCTCAGGGGCAGTGTTGGGCTGACACAGCTACCCTGCTCTCCCAATCCAGTTGAATGCCTGCTCCATGCTCTCCCAAGTGTGCAGGTTAACACTCAGCCTGGCACTGCATGGTGGATTTTATTTTTTTACTGTACTCTGAGTCTACGAAGCTTCAGCATTACGTAGGATTTAACACATACAGCAAGGCACTAGAACAAAGGGCCATGCCCAGAAAAGTAATGAACACATGCTGTCATAACATGACAGTTAAAGTAACCTCCCTGCCCCTGTGAAACCTTCTGTTTCTTCAGCCTCCTCAGCACATATGCTTTACCAGCTCAAACTCACTCCTGCACTGGTAAATACGTATCATCAACTACCCTTTGACTATTTTATGCTAACGGAGTCTATATCCCTTCTGGAAAACATAACGCCATTTCATTTGGTTTAGTAAGTTTAAAGAGGGTTTACTCAGCTGCAAGCAATACCACTGGTTGTTGCGCAGTGTATTTTACCATCTGACCACAGACACAAAACTAGTACACAAAGGGGAAAAACAGGAATTACACTTCTGAAATTTCTTCTTTGCTCTGGAACAAATGTCTTTCAACAGTTCAAGAAGCACTGAGTAAAGGAGCAGCTTTAAGGTAGTAGGCAGAGAGTGATCAAGATGATTGACTTTTTTCTGCAGAGGACAGTCGGTAGTTCACTTACAACTGCCTTATCATTCATGGAACAAAACAAGCCCATGGAAAAGATGTGTCCCAAGGCTGAGGACTGAGAAGTCTAGACACCTGAAATTAGAGTCAGAACTCAGGACCCTGGCAAGGCATCAGTTCTTTAATTCTGAGGAAAATAAAAATACCTACCTGTCACAGGAGTTCCAAAAGAATGAGATGACATTTGTTAATTGAAGCACTTACTCTAAAAGTATTTCAGTGTTACTGATTAAAAAAGGAACTCAGACCAGAATTCAGAATCAGAGTCAAAACCAGTGCACACTAGTGTGTGGTTTATATAAGTCAATCTCATGCTTAGACCGGACATGGTTCTATTTGGTACAAATGAAAACAATATTTACATCTGTGTTTTTCATAGAAAAAAAGAGTTCAAAACATAAACCCGTCCTACTATTCAGCCTTTGCAGTGACTTTGGTGATAAATCCTTCTAAAATATTTGCACCCAAGAAAGACCTTCAGCCCTCCTCCACCACTGTCAAGTCTCAACAACTTAGTTGTCCTGGAGAGGGTCCAAAATGATAAAATACAGCAAGACTAACCTTTCAGTAATGCTGTTTCAAAGAAAAGTTGGTACTACTTTTTTAATTTCTTTCTAAATCAGTTCAGTTACACTTTTCAGCATGAACAAAAGAGTGTAATTCACAGCTCCTTTTTTGTTCCCTTATGTCAAAATGCTGTCTTACAAGTAGAAATTGATTCTGCAGAGTGCACTTGTTGAAAAAAACTGACCATTTGGACAGAATGAAAGAATTGCTGGACCCTTGCTCCAGCTGAACCTTTCAAGCTGCACTGGCAATTGTGTGACAAGGCAAAACAAGATTGTCATAAACGTCATGCATGCCACGTTGTTGAAGTACTAAACTTACAGAGCCCAGCAATCAGACGATATTCTCACTGAACTTTGAGAAGAATGCAGTTGTGTCAAATGAGAATGCAACCCTAAGGGCCTCTGTGGCTCCTGTTTCAGTTCTAATTTCAGAATAGGAGCTTTATCCTGAAACCTTTATTCAGACACACACACAAAAAATTGAATGAAACTGCAAGTGTATTTTCTTCCCACTTGCCCTTTTCATGATCAAGGATCTCAGACAGGCCTTGAATAAACATTATGAAGCTTTTCAGTGTCAGTCTGAAAAAGCCCATCTCTGCCACTGGAAGGAATTCAGAGTAAAAATCTCAGGTCCATCACGCTCCAGGCACAGAGACCTACATGGTCCTGCAGGATAACAGATCACCATGGCCAGCTGCATCCTTTAATCATGTGCAACTGTCAGCTCACAGAAAACACAAGGTATCATGAGTTCACTGAAACTCAAAGACAAAACAACTTAAATTACTTTTTTATTTGCTCCGGGATGGGCAGCTTCAGGCAGCCTGTAACCAAGGCCAGTTAAGGCACAATAACTTGTTATCTGTGAGAGAATGTATTTCAGCCAGAAGCTCTAAGACTTTGGGAGGGTTGATCTCTGACCTTCAGGAGGTGTACTTCTACTTTTAAAAGGCTTGACATTTATCTGGATCAGTTGTTTCCAATAAACCTGGTGCTTGCTCTCCTAACACTTGTTGTTTTAACTATTGCATTAATAACTGGAAATTCATGACAGTCCAATAAAACTCATGCTAAAAGGACATGGAGTTTGTATGAGCAGCCCTCAAAATAGTACTGTTATGCTTCAACATGACTGTCAGATTATTATTTTTAAATAACAAGTAGAAGAGACAATCTTTTCTCATCCTTGGAAACCAAGCTGGTTTTTTGCTGAGACTTAAAACAACATTAGCCTCAGCCAGATACTGAGCATGGGAAACCTGAATGTGGATGATCTGCATCAGGCATTGCTATTGTCAGACAAGTTTCGGTACAGGCAGACTTACAGTATAATTGCAAACCAGGCAATACAAATAATAGTGAATAAGGCTTGCTGGATGATTCCATAGAAAAACTGTGGTGTGCTGTAGGTGGGTTTTTGGTTTGGTTTTTTTTTTTTTTTTTTTTTGGTGGGGGTGGGGGTGGGGTGTTGCGCTTATTATGCTGAATATGTGTTCTTAGTGGCTTAAGACCAAAACCCAGAGTACCCAGTTATCCCATGACTTCTCTAAAGATGAAGACAGACGTGCACACAGTAATCACTACCAGAGCTTTCACAAATACCTGTGTAAGGAGCAGCTATCACACTCTCTTTGCAGTTTCTATATACCACATGGCAAGTGCACCATCTAGTCACAGCATTGCTCACTGCCACAGCCATGGCCTGCTAAAGAACACTGCAAACATTCAGGCACACACTGTCCATGTTCAAACTACTCCTTTTTTCCTTTTTTTTTTTTTTTTTTTCCCCCCTACAATATCTGGAGATTTGAAGGCAACAGGAGACAGGTATTATACACAATCAGTTGAATTCACTGGAGCTTTATGGCAAATGTGGTTCTGTAGGAGAAACATGAATATTGGTTGGGCAGAGCTTTGTGGGAAGCCTTAGTTGGAACTTTTTCAATGGAAATTCACTCATTTGCAAACTCAGCACTGCCCACAAGAGACAGAACATATGTAAGTGTTTATTACGTGAATACATCTGAAGACGTATTTAGGCTGATAGTTTAGTGCTCCAACAATTATACTAGAGGCTTTAATGACATTTTGTCCCCTCTGCACCAAGTTCTTTCAAAGACTGGAGGTAAAAATGAACAGCAAGGAATCCTTTTAAGCTACAATTGTTTTTTTGAAAGAATTACATCATGGTCCTACCCAATGGAACAACACTATTTTTGCCTAACTATAGGCATCATCAGGCTATAGGCAGCCCATCAACACCTCAGGCATTTAGGTTAGTCTTTGCTGAATAAACATGTGCTACCATCAATCCCATTTCAGCATCCTCACTTCCTACCTCTCTTTAAATTGTGAGATGAACGGTAGACACTCATCCATAACAGGATGGCCAATTCCCCATCATCTTGTAGTGGTCATACATACCCTGCTGTCTCTAATTGGGTAGAGTATCACAAATCTAACCAGCACATCTCAGGGGGAGCAGAATTAAAGAAAAAAGCCTAAATGCTCTGCTTCTTCTAGCTATGCCACCTACTTAGATTTCCTCCCCTGCCTCAAGCTAGACTGACAAGGACTTTGAGGTTCATTGTTTCCAGGTTAACTGGGTGGCCTTTGTTCCTCTTCTGTCTTGGGGCTCTGTGGAGACCATCCCACCACACTGTTTTACTTCACATCCTCAAAGCAAATGCTTGGACTCACCATTCCATTGTCTCTTTAAACTAGGCTATTTCTCCTTTTTCTTCTTTTTTGTGTGCCTCTGAAAAGTAGGATACATGAAGTCCTTTGCTAAAGTTGTTACTGGCTTATGGCTGCGTTGATTTGGGCATGATCTTCCATTCCCAAGTGCTCTACCACCACTCTATTTGTTTGCTTTTATTTGTGTTTAATATACATTGGCATGTAGTTAGTTTCAAAGATAGATGGATTTGAGACACTAATATATATAGTGTAAAACAAGCCCCTTTACCCCCAGTGACATATTTCTGCAAATATTATCAGTGGCCATGATGACCCTGGATCTACCTACTTAGGAACCGGCGGGAGCTACTAGGAAGTTATTTGCATGTCGCAATTTTGTAACTTGGCCAACAGAGCTACCCATCTATAACCTTTTTTGTTGGCTTCTCTGGAGAAGAAAGGCTTGAGGCTGGAGGACAGTCTGAATTTTTTGCACCCTTTTTCACTGATCAGTACTATTTTTTTGGTGAAGATCATGACTGTAGGATAGAAAAATGAAAATCTCCAGCCAAGATCAATGCAGAATCTCAGTAATAATGAGCAAAATATCAAAAGGACTGGTATTCAAAAGGAAGATGACACCCCTAGGTAACAGCAGCAGCCTCACTGAAAGTATTGGACAATTCCAGTTTTCTGGAGGGGAGAACAAGACTGGGCTTGCAGGCAGCTGTGGAGAGCAAAAGTAGTAAAGCTGCAGTTTCTCCCTCTTAGCTCCCTCAATCTCACACGTGCTCTATAAAGCACAAACTAAGATCTCCCTGATGAGCTCATCTGTTAGCAGTATAACAGCCCTGCAGTTGTCTAAAGAAAAACTCCCTCAGACAGGGCTCCACATCAGACTTGGTCCCTTCATGGCTCTCTCCCACCACTAAGCCCACAGGCGGTATCTTATGCTTTCATCTCTGGCTTCCAGGCAATCTTTGTTCTCCCTCAGCAAGGAGGCATCACTAACTCTTTCTTGGGCTCAAAACTACAGGGACTGCTCCAACACTCCCTGAAAACAGTCTGCCTCTCATACCTCTCAGCAATACAGGCTCCCAGCCATCAGATCAGTCAGATCTCCTTAGTCCTCTGAGTCCCGTTATTTAGGAAGAAAACCAGGCATAGGTGAGAATTGAGGCTTGAATCCCTTAAAAGCTTACGCTTGCCCCATGATAAGATGCAGGATTCTTGAAATACTTCCAGTAATTTAAACACTGGAATGTAGAATGGAATAACTTCAATGAACTCTGCATTTATTTAGCCTGTCGAAATGTTAACTATTCCTTGCTGGAAATGTTGTAGATGCACAACACCCAGCAATTTGTGAGATGCTTGCCACTGCTCTGGAAAACTGAGTGAAGTTCTGGTCTTGAATTTGGTACAAAAAAGATTTTTAAAAATTAAAACATTTATTTTCCCCCTTCCAATTTGAACACCTTCGAAAGTCAGAGGCAGGCAAATCAAAATTTCACCATATGGTGTGGGGAGCATGAGAATGAATATGAGATTACTGACAAAGTTACTGCACATGTCCTTCTGGGTTGAAAAAAATACACAAGTTAAATAGGAGCAGCTAGGAATATACTAGTGTATCAAAACCTTTTCATTTACCTGAATTTGTATAAAATGTTTTATTGGTTTTCCTTTCATTGTACTTAATTTCCTCTCAATGACTGTTCATTTAAGCTACTTAATTCATGTAGTTTTGTTTATGAAGTGCATACTGTCTGTTTGGTCTATCAAAACCACATACAAGTCAGAAGAATGGATAACTTTTTGCATACCGCAGGTAGCACATCAAAATCCGTCATTACTTATGAATATGTAGACATGCATATGTTCATGTATGATGGCAGAAGATCCAAATCCAGTATTCTTAGTTCAGTAACCTTTCCAGAAGTATCATTAACCCGATGGGTCTGTGGATGACTGAAGTGCTAAGGCTTGGACAATAAGCCCAAGCCAGAGTTGACCTATAGATGAATCCTGTATGTTTTATAATTGACAAACATTGTATCAATAGGTATTGTACTAAAATTATAACAAACCACCTGTCCGGATGTAACAGGTGGGAATATTGAAACCTGAACAATAAGTCTTGAACCGAAATTACTAACTCAGTATGTAGTCATTAGTGAGATATGTATAGAAAATGTGACTTAAACATCATAAAATATGTATCCTCCTTTGTGTGTGTAAACAAGGTAACAAGGCCACAATAACAGGGCCACAGGGACAATTGTCTGGCCCTGTGACCTGGTGTGTGACCTTGCTCATAAATCACCTAGATAAGCTGGGAAAACTCTCTTAGTTTTTTCCCTGAGCCCCGGCCAGGCTCTGGGAAAATCTAATGTGAGACTGACTTCAGATATTTCCGCTTAAAACAAAGGTGTCAGCTATTCTGGCTTACTGATTTCAGGTATATAAGGCTGGGCCCGCTCACAGCGACTTTGGAAGCCTCACCTACGGGTGGACGCACCGCGTAGGATTTCCCACTTGCAGGGAAAGGCTCTCCAAATCCTCGCTGTGACCGGGGCTCCCCAGCGACTGCGGATCTGGATGATGGTAACGTATGCAAGTGGTGATGTATCTTTCTTAATCACTATTCTCTCTCTCAGGCAGTAATGATTTGATGCATTACCCTGTATTTTCCTATTTGTTTAAGCGCGCTACTTTGTCTTTTCTTACTGTATGTTTTCTATATTATTCTGTTATATTATTTAGTTATTTCTAGTAAATACACCTGCTCTTTTCACTCTGGTGTCTGAGTTTAATTGATATCCCTGATCAGCAAAACAATGACGGATCTCTACTCTCCAGTTTAATTTCAAAGGACACCAGTAATTCTGTTGGGGAAACACTGCTGGCTTTCTCTACCGGTGCAGATGTGGTTTTGGTTTTGCTGCAGTTCACCAGGTCATCAGCAGTAGTTACCTACAGTGGTAGAATCACAGGCACGTTCTCATTCTCCCTTCTTGCCCTTTTCCCATAACCAGACACTGGGGATGGATTACAAACTTCCCCATGCAAAATGAGAAGGGGACCGTTTGAAGAAATTCGCGGTTCTGTGTTCAAATGCTGCCATCAAGTGGATACACATAGTAGAAGGCTGCAATTAATAGCAGGGATATCGTTTTGAAAGAGGAAAGTGGATGGAGAGAGAAAGAATAAAACAGTATTTTTGTTCCAAGTGGAACAAAAATTTTGTTTCATGTGGCAAAACTTCATAAAAACGTTTTTTGACTAATCTAAACTTCTAGTTAAGCCTGGCATAGTCCCTCTTCTTTGTATTATACCACCTCGATATTTTAGCGTCTTTAAAGTTGCTGTCTTGCCTTTGAGAGACCATGGATATAAAGATGTTGCTCTTTGCCTGCAAAATTTGTCTGTATTGCTAAGGATAAGGACTAGACTCTGCATTGTTTTACCATGAACTTTTCTGAGACCCTGACTCAGGTATGAGCTTCAGCAAAGGTCCTCCATCTCAAGGACCTATAAGGGAGTGAGACAGAAGAAAAAGTCTCTTTTTGAGCTTTAGAGCTAATGACCAAAATTAATTAATTCAATGGTTTTCTTCCAATCCCAGAGCAACAGTTCAGTTTCTATTTGAGACTCAAATATTCCCCTTTATATAAAGTCTTGTCCCCCCTCTTGGAAAGTTTTAAAAGAACCATATCCTCATTTCCTTCAAGAAATTTAGGAAGAAACTTCAAAATATTACTTGATAAGAGCAAAATGTAATGCACTGTACATTTTTGGGGTTGATCTCATCTGCCACAGAGATGCAGCAAGCCTGTCTTTGTGGGCTTCAAGTGTTGGCTCCAATATGGGTTAAGCAACCACAAAAGTCCTCTCTCAAGACTCTTCTTTCACCTAAGCCAGGCAGAACTGGATATTTTCCTAAGCTGTGTGACATCCAGGAATGCAGTATTTGTCCATGGCTCATTCACAAGAAATGCATAGTAAATGAGATGTGCTCTGGAAAATCAACAGTGCATGCATAGTACGTGTGCAATAATTAAGTGTGCTCTGGATGCAGACGCACGTAGATCTGCCAGGAAAGTCCTGGATTTAAAAAAGAAAAAATAGAAGAGTCCTATATCTATAGCAAATTGTTTTGCCTTTAAGGCTGTGATGGTAAATAAATTTTGCCAAGGCACAGGCAAATTTGAGAACTTGAAGAGGGAAGGGCAGAGTTATGAAAAGTATTGTACTTAGTGCAATCTGGACCATTGTCTTCAGTGATGGTTTCTGTGTGTTCCTGCAGCCAGCTTCTTAACACTGCTTCACCCTCAAAAGCTGAAGGTTTGTTTTAATAGGAATACCATGGTCCATCTGGACTTAAATATTTTTTTGTAAACAAAACTCAGGTTATCAACCCAGAAGAGCAGATTAGCTGGGCTGTTGTAGATATAGCATCAGCAGATGGTTTAGCACTTGCAAATAGAATCCTTATTAATCAAAAGCAATGCATATGTTATTGATTTATGGACGGATACCAAGAATGGCAGTAAAAAGAAAAGCCATGCACATATTCTCTATTCAGATATCCTTGTCCAGAATTTGATGATTACTACTTCATATGGTCTACTTTTACAGCAGACCTCTCCCCCACCACGGTCATGAAAAAAATCCCAAACAAAAAACCCCAGAAAAACATCCACACCCTGTCTCTAAAAACATGATCTTTGTGGAACATCTGTATGTCTTTTTTTGTTAACAGGAACAGAGGCTAAGATGGCTTAAAGGGAGGTGGTTAAAATAAAAATATCTTTTAATATATTCTCCTATAGCTTGGGGACAAGAGGGAGCTACTGTCCTTAACAAACTGTCTCACTGTCCCAACATGTCCCTCAGCCTAGCTGTCCTTATTTATTTACTTTTTTACAGTAAGGCAGAGGTGGGATTTGAGGCTCAGAGACATCATTGCTTGCCTAAGGGAGAGCATCCAGAAATCAAAAAGGGGAGAAATGGCAAGGTAGGTTGGCACCTCTGACAGTGAGTATCATATATATGTTGTTCTCTGTCCATTAATAAAAAAATATGTAGAATAAACATAAAATTGAAATTGTATCAGTGCTCTTTGTCTCCTCTTTGCCTTTATGTCAGTGTTTCTGCACAGTGCATGTTTTAAACTTCTTGCTTTGCAGACCTGCTGCAGGCTATTAATTCAAACACTGAGGCTTTCTTAAAATTCAGGCTTTATCATCCCAGTTCTCTGTCACTTACATGGTGATGAGGCTTGGGAGCTATTCACCACACTAACAGCACAGATATGAGAAACTCCCATACATATGTTTAATCCTTTTCTGGAACAGAGAAGCTAAAGACATATTATTTTTTCCAGCCTTTCATGTTTAAGATAACACTTTTTCCCTTTGGAGAGTATAGCAGGACAATAGCCGCCTTCTATACTGTTCACTGACACCACCAATGATAAGAAGGATACTGTGAGCTGAAATCTGTGGTTTCTTTCCATGCTGAGCTAATTACCTTCTCTTCAAAGAGGCTCTCCCGTCTACAGTTGAAGAAATACACTGTGATGAAGGAGCTGCCAACTAGGTCACCATGGCCAAAAATCATGTGACAGTTTATAAATATGAATTACAATTACCTGGATTTTGTATTTTAAACACAAGCTTTGTTACTCAAAGCCTCGTTCTGGCCTGGAGCAGAGCAAGCTCTAAGGGCTGACAGAGCCTCTGCTCAAAGGGAGGGGGATGATGCACAGCTGAGTCTGGAATTTAATCACCAATTCCTAGCAGGTCTCTACTTTTGCAACTGGTTTTGAACCAAAGCTGCAAGCTACCCAATGGAGTTATTCAATGTTTTTTATTATCTCCAAATTGAGCCTAAAATACTTCTAATCACAAGATAGATAACATTAAAATGTACAATATTGAATTACATGTTTAAAATATATTATTTTAAAATAAATGTGTAAACTCCCACGGCTCATATTTCATAGCTTCAAATTCAGCACTGCTTACCTGGTTTTACCTTCATCTGGATTTCTAAATTAGTCATCTTTGCTAAGACTGATTTAATATTTGTCTTCTCAACAAGAGTTTTGAGAGGGAGCATCTGCTTCCTTTAAGATTTTCATCCTGTTATCTAAAGAACACTTTTTACAATAGTATCTCAACACCATTTTTCCTGTTAGCTTTAACCTTTGCACTACATTGTAATGCTACAATATGTGCGAATATTAGCAATACAGCAAACTTGCTATATACTCATAGCAATTAAGAGAGATGTCAACAGAAAAAAATATGTTATCAAAAATCCTAGCATATGACCTGTATGTCCTTTAAGGCTTTTTTTTAAAAAAATAAAAATATTTGAGCAGCTTTTAATGGATTTAGGAACAGCATAGTTATCAGACAGTTTAGAAGAAGCTGCTAAATGTTCCTATCTGGGGTGGCTGGGGAAGTAAATTGTTATTTAACAGCAGTTAAAGATACCTTTAGGCACTGCAGTTCAAAGTGATTTGGTTTTGTTGGGCTTTTTTGTTTGGTTGGTTGTTTTTTTAAAGGGACCAGCCAGCAGCAGGCTGCCTAGGAAGGAAGGGATGCTGGGAGACCTAGGAGGGTCATGCCCCAGGGTGGGACATGCCCTCACTAACAGCTCAGTCTCACAGAAGCTGAACACATCACCAGAGCTGGTGCTGGTAATGGGGTCCATCGACAGTCCCAGGCATAGCAAGTGATGAACCAGGTCCAGGGTTCATCCATAGGCTCCAGTCAAGAGCAAAAGGAGATGGGGCTAGAGCACAGGTCCAAAGGGTCCATCCAGCAGATGGGCTACTTATAGTACGGGTCTGCGGCCCATCCAGCAGGCAGAGGTGGAGCCCAGCCCTCCTACAGCATCACTCAGATCAGGACCAATAGCCCCACGCTGATCTGAAATGGGCCTGTGGGCAGGGGGTGGGTGAAGACCCCAGGTGAGGCTCCTCAGGAATGTTAAAACCTATTAATGCCCCCAGGTCCCTACAATTTTGTGGCTTTCATGAGCCTTTGCCTGTTTGCTAGTGTGGCTTTTGATTCTTGAAAATGTTGTCCCCTCCCTGAAATATGACAGAGAAAAAGCAGAACTGAAGAATTAAAAGCACCTGTCCTCTTTCAGATGACATGTTATCTTTTGATTTTTCCCCATGACATAGGCATGAAGGACACTTCTCCCAGCAGAGATCTTTGAGGAATATTCATAGAAAAGTCAGAATCAGATCCTTTACATCTCTACTAGGTCTCTAAACAGAAAGTATGGCCAAAGCCATCGATCACCTTTTTAACATTTTAAAATAGATAAATAAAACAATTTATGGAAGCAGCATTGCAAGCAACAGAAACCTTTAACCTGAAATTAATATCACAAAGACCTATAAAATTCTATAGAAGGAGTAATCTCTTTTATAAGCATGTAAAATTGTAAAACTGACTGGATAGGTGAGACATCAGTGTGAATTTGCTCCTGTTGATCACAATCTCTAAAGTCTTTATCACATATAGCAGAAAAATTAAGCAGGGACCCTTGTTGTGGACTTTGCTGTAGAATAACCTTTACAAATGAATAAATAAACCAGTATAGCCCTTAACTGCTGTTTATTAAAAAAAAAGCATTACTGAGTAATTTACATGTACCGTATTTGCCAAATAAACTATGCACAAGACAAGAAAGCTGCAATACAGTTCCAGTGGTAAATTACTTTTTATTTTACAAAAAATAGCTGCCTTGAAATCAAATTAATATTCCCTGCTCTTTAATCTTTTTTTTTTTTTAATATTTTATTTTGGGGAATGAAAAAATCCTTAGCAACACAGATACGTTATATTTCTTCATTATTACTCAGCACAAACTACAGCAAATGTACCCACAGATATTGAGGCCAACCACAGGCAATACATTCAATCTATTTTATATATTGCTGTGAAAAGTTGCAAGTTGCTGCTCGGCTTTTAAGGGCCTAGATGGCAGTGTAGTTCTTAGTGTAATTAGTCAATTTGATCTTCTCTGGGAAGATAATATTAACTGAGAGGTTTTCCCCATTGTTAGATTTCAGAAAAAAGTTCTTTTTCTTGCGCAGGAGATGACTATATTTGGCATTAGCAAGCCACATTTCACATTTTGAAAAAAACACAATCCCGGTTGTACCCAAGACAACAAGACATGTAAGCAAGCCCAGTACAACAAAACATATCACCTGGCTTCTACTGAGCAAGGGATCTGCATTTTGGATTGTTTCTTTCATTGTTATTTTCAGGATTTCTTGTTGTTGATGCACTGATCTGTGATGAGCTTTTGGGGGTGGCTTGTAATTCTGCACATGCTTTGTCTCCATATTCACTCCAGGAAGACTTGTGTTTTTGCTGGGATGTTTGCAGGTCACACCAATGAATTCTGGTTTACAGATGCATTCAAATCCTCCTTGGGGATGTTCACTGCATGTCCCTCCATTCTCACATGGGCCACTTGCACAGAATATGACACGGCTGCTGCAGAGCTTTCCTGTATAGCCATGGGGACAAAAACAGCTGAAATCCACACCAGTATCTGTACATGTTCCTCCATTTTCACATGGGCTAGATTCACAGTCATCTCTATCTATTTCGCAGAAGTTGCCAGCAAAACCAGAAGGGCACAGACAGGAAGCATGGGGTGCAAAACCATTGTCATCAATGCATGTTCCTCCATTCTGGCAGGGAGAGCTAGAATAGATAACAAACACATAGAATTGAACTAACGTCCAATGAAAGAAGCTATTAGGAAACACTTTATATAACAAAAAAAGCTGGTTTTCTATAGAAGAGTCAATTCCAAATGCAAATCCACTGAAGTCAACGAAGTTGAATCAATAATGAGTTTGTTCAACAGCTTTGTCAATACAGATTATAATATCTTCTGCTGACCCTTCGGGCAGGATTAGTACACCAGTATATAAATTCAACCTGAAGAGTTGTGAAGGGATTTTGAATTATTTCAAACATTTATTCAAATTAAGCTTTCCAGTGTTTTCATATGCTTAGAGCTATTTAGCTGAGCAACTATTCAGACAAGACTGAACGAAGACACTAGCAGCATGGCTTTCTCTTCTACCTGATTATTCATAAAATAATCTATGTATTATACTGGCAAAGCAAAACACTCTGCCATAGTAGCCAGATGTAAAGCTGATTGTTTTTATTCTACCTCTCCAGTGCTCCATGACACAAAAAATTTAGAAGCAAACAGATACTTTCCTGCAAATTGCTGTTCAGCCAAAAATTTTGTTAAATATAATAAAAAATATTAATGGGATAATTTCAGCCTTGGCAAAGTCAGCTATAATGTGAGGACAGGACCATAGGAAACCAAGTATTTCTGCAAACCCTTTAAGAACTTAATAATTAATAGGCTGGTACTATGTTTTAAGTGATGTAAATTCACTAAGACACCTTTTTTTACCTTTGCAATGTAACTGTGCCTTACTGAGTGTAAGGCCAAAAGGTAGGGCCACTCACTGACAGAAAGGCACAAATGTGCTAGTTCAGTGGAGCTATGCAATGTGGTCTTGGTCCTTTTGGCCCCATTGGCAGGAAAGGGTCCCTGGGTCACAGGTTTACAAATCTCAAAACGCACTTTCAAGGCAGTTCATCATATATGATCAAAGCTTTTAAAATTTACCTTCTTAAAATGAATAACAAAGCTTACAAAAGGTCTCTCTGACAACAGTTTTCCTAATACTTTTAAATCTCTGAAGACATACAGCATAGTACCAGTACATAGTTGCAAAGTCCTAGCTGTTATTTAAGTGTTACATTTCCAGGAAAAAGCCCCAGGAGTAATGAACATCACAGCTTCTTGAATGCTGACATTTCATATATGCAGAGGTCAGTAGCAATTGGCCATTAGGGATTTCCATGGTGGGACACAGAAATGTGAGAGATCTGTTGATGTCTGAGTGAGATGACTGTGAAAAAGATAGAAGCTCCTGACTACAAATGGTCCCTGACCAAATGGTTGAGTTTTTCAAACGCCCAACCATTTCTCTGGGAGCAGCTATGATACAAGCTACCACAAGCACCTCTGGCTTTCCTGGCGACGGAAACACTTGATGGCCACCCATCAAGAGAGCCTGAACAATCTGGTAGAGAAATCATCTGCCTGGTTTTCGGTGCTTCCACATAAACTGCTTTGTCCTCTTGAATTGTCCTTCACTATAGATGTTGGCTGGAAAAAAAAAACCTACTGAAAGAACAAATTGGAAGTCTGGAAGCAGTATTAGGAAAGAGAAAGGTGTGGTTGTCTCTGGACTATGAGATAGCAGTTGTTGGTGACAACTTGAGGTGATCATGCAAACAAGGAATTTTGCCACAATCACTAGCCACTGTCTGCTTTAAGCAAAATATGGAAGTTGGGGTTGTAAAGTCCTTGAGTAAATAAGTGGTTATGGCCTTCTTGGAGAGTTCTAGCTCTTAGCTTTACAGGTCCCATGGAAAATCTGACAAGCTGTTTTGGATATGGCAACATGAGGAAGTTTGAACCCTCATGACTCAGTTGAATTACAGTACTTTCTAGGGAAATAGGAAGAAATTGTTGGAGAATGTAAGTATACCTTTTTTTCTGAACCTTTCAGAAGTGTAAACAATTTAAATAAAAAACAGTTAAGGGGAAATATGCAGAATTTTAAAATATTTATTTATTTATTATAAATACGGAGTTACATTTGCCTAATTTTAATAGCTTTAAATAAACAAGGTATTAATATTAGTGTCCTTGAATAGATTCCATTACTTGCCAATTTTGGCTTTTAATGCTTGTTCAACAAGGTGTGGTACATGAAGGGTTAGTTGTGGAAACATGGGACGTACCACTTCTTTGCTTTCCAAATAATCTGCTTTCATTTTAGAAAGTACCACTTGCTGCTCTGCTTCAGAGCAAAACTTCAAAACATCACACAGATGTCACTAATGCAGATACATCTGCTGATTTTGTAAACAGGCTAGAACAAACACTTTGATTTGTGAATTGTCTTGGTTCCATCTGTGAATATTAACTAAGGAGCCAGCGGCAATGTTTAGTAATATCAACATTGTTAACATTACCACTGAGGTAGAGAGGAACTGAGAGGAAGTGAGATGTAAATGAGATGACATCATATGATAAGGTCTCTTTCCAGGATGTGAGGTGTACTCTCTGGTGGACTGTGAAGTATTAGCAGACACGGAGTGCTTATGATAAGAACAGTTGTCTTTTTGAACTAAAAGCAGATTTGCAGAGCCTTCTGCTAATTTTCCTGAAAAAGACATAGCTTCCTAGAGAAAAAGAACTGCTGTTTCAAGTATGTGGTTTCCTTAAGAAAAATTGTCCATGACTTTCAGACTAGCTCATGAGCATTCAGTTTGATCACAGGGTACCATGAAAAAAATGTAGCTTCAGCAATTTAAAACCATGAGGATTTTAATTAAGTACTTGGAACTAATCTGTGTTATTTCTTTGATGCTGTACCTCACCTGTTCTTTGGGGTAGTTAATATATGCCCATGCTGAATTACTGAAATATTTGCTCTACAGATGAAAAGTGGAGTAAGCAAGCTATTCACATCCCCTAAGTTAGGCGAATAACTTGGATGTGATTCAAGACACTTGTGAGGAACTTAAATTTCCTCATTGTCAGTGAAGAGAAACAGGCTAATCAGAGCAGTTATCTTAGAGGCTCAAAGTAAACCCAGACAGAACCGTGTGACTATCCTCCAATTAAAAGCAACAGCAAAAAAATTCCACTGACATAAAGTTGTAAGAATGGCAATTCTTGCCAGAGACAGTGAGAGGTGTTAATGTTTCTTAAACAAGAGTGTACAAGTCTTCAGGAAGATTTAGTCATAAGGTAGATATGAATATTCATAATTATTTATCACTGAGCAAAAAGAGAACCAGAGGGTACTGATATGGAGCTAGAGAGAAAGAAAACTGTGATTTTATGGTGATAGTTTTACCGAGCTTGTATCCATCAGAAAGGTGTTTTGTATGTTTATGGGATCAGATCCTTGATGAGCTAGAAGACAGGAGATATGTCTAGATTTCAACAAAAACACTAATTCACATTTTCTTTAACTTTGAAAGGTCATCCTTTTTTCAAGCAGTTCTACCAGTGATACTGCTGAAAGTTTTTCAGTCTGTGCCCATTGCCTCTTGCCCTTTCACTGGGCACCTCTGTCTTCTTTGCTTCTCCCCATCAGGTGTTTATACATATGAGCAAGTTCCCCCAGAGCCTGCTCTTCTCCAGGCTAAATAATCCAGCTCTCAGCCTTTCCTTATAGAAGAGATGTTTCCATCCCTTAATCCTCTTCATGGCCCTTCACTGGACTCACTCCAGTATGTCATTTTCGTACTGGTGAGCCCAGAACTGGACCCAGCACTCCAGATGTGTCTCACCAGGACTGAGCAGAGGGGAAAGATCACCTCCTTCAACCTACTGGCAATGCTGTTCCTAACGTCCTACTGCTGTTGGAGAATGGAGACCAATGGCCTCCCACACCCTGTTCTGGTGAAAGTGAGATTATCTCCTTCAGTAAACTATGGACATACCATTATATGTCAGTTAAGAAAAATGACAGGCTGGTGTGGACTGGATGTTTTTGTGCAGACAGCTTGTGCGTTGGCTACTGTTCTTATTACTGTATATAGTTTGTATATACAGTTATATCTCACTAGTAGTTAGAACACAGGATGGGTGGTTACTTCAAGTTTGTTTACAAAAATCATGTGAAGGCATAAATTCACGACAAGAAAATGTGCAAATTATCACTTCTAGTACTCAAATTATGCACACAAACTCATGCTGATAATCTGTAAATTTTTACAATATGAACAAATCAGATTTGTGAAGTTTGATAAAAATATCAGCAACCAGCAGAAGCATTGTATGTTTTAGCACAAAGATACTTCCACTTAGCAAAGAATTCTGAATAATAGTCAGTAGGAGTGTGGATTTTAAATTCATGTCAGAAATCAATATTTACCCATTAATAATGCAGGGTCCTTTTTTGAGATGGCAGTTTTTTCCTGTAAATCCCTGGGCACACAGACAAATATATCCTCCATCACCAGTCTCTATGCACGTTGAGTTATTGGTGCAGGGCTTTGCAGAACATGGGTGAATATCTGTTTAAAAAAACCAGGGCTCAATTAGTCTAATGAGGAACAGTCAGTAAATAGTATATAATACTTCAAATAAAATATAGTTTTAATGCTCCTTCATCCTGCATTTTATAAATTCTGATTTATTCCTCCCTCTGTTAAAATGGAGTTCAGATTGTTGAACTACTGCAAGTGCTTTCAGCTTGTTTCTCTCTTCCTAGCTCCCACTTGTAAAATATGTTTGAATTGTTGCAGTCTATAAATAAGTAATATTATCAATAAAATATTAGTATGGGAGAAAGAACTTCTACGTAGTCTAGCCATCCTTTCACAACCTTGGCTTCTCCATGAGCAGAATTCTGATAAAGCAATCAGGAACTGGGAATTCTCCGTGCTCTCTTCCCAAAGCCTATCATTATGTGCTTATGAACAAGAATTTCATAACAAGAGATCAGCAAGTTACAAAAAATCTCTTAAAACTTCATCTTTTGGCTGGGCTGCATCCAACCCTTACATAACTGTACCAAAAGAGAGAGCTGTATGACGTCTGGACCCAAAGTAACACATCTCCTTTTCTTTACAATTTCCCTGCTGAGCCACTTCCCACTCAAATGATTACCGAATTTTTAAAATAATTAAAAATAAATAAACAAACAAGTGCATATTTTAGCCAGCTAATGGAGCAGCTGCAGAGAAGTGCTGACTGGAAGTTATCTGATGCCTCGCACACACATGTGCACACATATACTTTCTAAGAAGATGAAAAGGGATTTAAGGGCATTTATTTTTTACTTCTCACAACATAACATGAAATTTGGATGATATCACGGGGTACTGCAAAATTTTAACCATAGCAAAACATTTCAACAGCCCTAGCTTTCAAATACAATCTTTCCTGGATAAGAGGCTCTATTTTCTAATGCATTAGCCTGTTCTCATTGTAAGACAACCACTTTGCATGCACATTGAGCGTAAGCTCCCATTTTCACAAGGACCAAAATAACCTTGAATGCTTTTTGGAGCAGTGTTGTTTGCCACCTGTTTTCACAGGCTTTAAAGGCAACTAATAAAGCATGAACTCTGATGCAGAAGCAAGGAAACTCTCTAAAATATATATATGGATAGGTATGTGTGTGTATATATATATACACACAAACATTATTGTCAGTAATTTATGTCAGGGATTTAATTTTAAAACACAACTTAAAAGATTGTGGGAACATGTCCTTTTAAAATATAATATATAAATAGCTTCAAGCAGCCCATTTTCTCTATTTTTTTCTAGTTTACCTCTCAAAAGGCCACCAACCAAGTGATTTATTTGCTTCAAGTGGTAACTGAGTCTGAGATGAGAATTTGAAAAAAGGATGGTTCACTTACACATGCATTATGAGTGGCCACAATCATACTACCAATAAATTAATATTTGTGTAAAACTAAGTTGTCACGCTGCAGTACATGAAGCAATCACTGAGTGTTTTTATGAAGAAGGAACACTCAGTAGTAGTTTATGTCACAGTAGAATTTCTAGACACTGTCTCATGCATGCCTAGCAGGGGCATTAGAGGCTCCACCTGTACTCTCTTCCATGACAGCTTACCAACACGTGCCCTTGTCAAAGCAGTCAAGTGACATGTAGCACAGCATACTCTGAGCTGACACCACATGTTGGCTTTTTAGCCAGACTGAGGCTAAGATTCAAGCAGGAGGCCAGGGGCCCACTAACATGACTGTGCAGGCACAGCCAGAGATGAGAAGATGACTGATCTGATTTAGCAAGGTGGATCATATACACTGACTGGACTGCCATTTTTCTCCTGGAAATAAATTGACTAAATTGGTTTTCTCTTTGTTATGTCAGTGTTTGCTGTGGTTCCTATACTGTAGCATAGTGTATGTCAGCTGTAGAGGGAAACTGTGCTGTGCAGCCTGGTTCCAGGTGTTCACATACCCAATTTCATGGCTGTGCTACCACAGGATGAGAAGATGCCATGGCATCCAGATAGGCAGGCTGGTGCACTCCACTGCAAAGAGGTTAACCAGCAGTGTTAACACTAAGACCAACTCATTCTTTAAGTGCCACGTCTGTCCACATGACTGCAATAATAGCCATAAATGATACCACTGATCCTGCCCTACATGTTTACAGTGAATCAAGCCCAAACTATAATCTGCATGCCTCTAAATTACTGGGAAGGTCATTTGTGACCTGCACTGAGAACCAGGCTGCCCATAGTAAAAACAACAGCTACCACAGTCAGAGGCATTAGCAAACCAGTTGGTGATCTAAAACTACTCCAGAAAGTAACTTCCATGATCCAAGCCAAGGAGACCATACACTATCTTTTCTAGAAAATAGAAAAAGAGATGTCACCACCAGTCCAAATCATCTTTTTTCCTCCCATGATTGGCAAGCAAATAAGCTGCTGAGACTATATCTGTATTTTACAAATAGTTCAGGTGTTTGCAGTAGTGGCCAAATGAACTTCAGACCCTCCTACAGTTTTCCATTCTGGGTTTTGCCATCCTTGTATGTTGGCATTTGCTCATAGCTGGCAACATTAAAACAGTCACTGTGACAGAAATTCCCTGGCAAATATTAAACTTTCTACAGCAGCAAAAAGGAAGAATTTCAAGAGAATGGCACATTACTCACGACCCTTTGTTAATCTCCATAGAAAAAATACAAATGTAGCTTTCTAACATGCCTTATCTTATTACACACCTGAAGCTAAAAATGGTGTCCAGTAGCTAAAAAATGGCACTTAATGTCATATGTACGTGAAAAATATAACTGTGGCGTGCTCTCACCATACACAAAAAAATCATATTAGAACAGAGACGGAGGGACTCTGGTACTTTATGGTAAAAATGGATAGGTTTGTATTTCCATATTTTAAAAAAGTTATGTGTATATACCAGTGATCCTCAAAAGGGCAGGAGCCCTCAAAAGCCCTCCTTTTTCCTAACCTGATCAAATTTCATTTAGTGGTACCTGTCGATGAGCTACAGCAGTCTGTAATGACTTTATACAGCCAGGAAACTGACACCAACTTTTTGGCAGAGGATGATGAGATCAGTAGCTGAACAATTAACCTATTTGAGGTTTCAGTACTTTATTGGGTGAGGATAACAATTTGTAGCAACATTCCAATAGCAAGAAAAGGAGGAGCCTTCTCTTGATCCCTTGTGGCAAAATAATGCATTTAGAGTAGCTAAATCCACTGAGATGAAAGACTGTCAACATAACATGTCTCTGCAGATGAAAAGATGGTTATTTCTTTTTGAATATTCTTGGCAGTTATTCATGGGGATCTAGATTCAAATTGGCAAAGAAGACTCTCAGATGACTCTTGAGTGTTGAGAGAAATAATAGTTTCTGAACTTAAGCAAGGGATTTTTTTGTATTATAGAACCATCTTAATGAATATATATTAAAATAATATTTTTCCATAAAGATATGGGTACAATTTCTTAAGCATCGTTTTGCATTCTAAGTACTGGTTGCAAGAGGGAAACATTGCAAGGCTCAGAATTGCAAAGTTATATTTGTACTTAGAAATTCAGCTAGGTAGTTACAGCTTTTAAAAGTATGCCCAGCTTGAAAAACTTAATTTACTGGAATCTTTAGATGTTAAGATGGTACCTTTAAAAATCTGGTCCTTTGGAGTAATTAACAAGCAATAGAACTGAGCCTCCTAAGTCGGCAATGGGGGGTTGTTTAGTTTTAGAAATCTATGACTGTGGGTGACAGGCAACAGAGGGACCCATTCCTCCTCACTAATTGTAATGAGAATCTATGTGGCTGCCTCAGGTACAAACACATCCATGGGAGGTGTCCAGAGCAACATCTCTGAGAGCTTATAGTCACACCTGCACCATTGCTACCGCAGCTCTGCAAACATACCAGGACTAGCTTTAAACTAAGAAGCCTGTCTATGCTTATGTGTACAGCCTGTGAGTATGGGCTGCAAAACCTGATGAGAAGCTAAATGCACCAAGGTCCGTGTCACTGCAAGGATGTAAACTACCTGAAATCTTCCGAGTCTTTTAGTCATCTCGAAAATTGTATCCAGTTCAATCTGTTTTAATTACTGTTTTAGGTATGCATTGGCAGAACACAGTCATACTCTATAAATTATAAGATGTATAACAACAAAAACCTGAAAAACACAGAAAGAGAATGGAGGCCCTGGACACCTGTCCTCTTCCAGCTGCAGGTACATGGGCTGAACAGGCACATGCTCCTGGATGCTCATGTGATGTCAGCCCTCTCAGATCTCTCTAGCTGAACATTTGCTTGTATCAGTCAAAATAAACCAGCTCAGCAAAGGCCAATTCTTCAGCTTGCTTATGCTAAGATGGCTCATTCTGACTGGCAAGGGGTGAGAGAATGCACACAAGAGCTGTGCTTTCCTCTCAGACCTGAGAGGGAAGTGGCAGACCACACTGTTCAGGCAGATCTTGTCCTCTGTTATACTAATGCTCCTCCACTGAATGTATCACTGGGTTAAGTAAAGGAAGAAATAAGCACAATGTTTTCCTTTTCATGAAGTATTAAGAAAGTAGCGTGTGTATATATATAATGTGCTAGGTAAATATTTCAAATTATTTAATATATACAAAACAACTTGATTGTTATAGAAAGGGCTTATTTAATAACAAGGGAGCAGTTATTTGTTGGCCTTGTCCACGATAATCAATGTTTAAAATAGAATGAGTTTACGCTTTGCTCACACATCTGCCCAGTTACAAAAGATACGGCATGCTTCTGTCTAAATTCTTAGAAAAGTTCCAGGTTTATGTGCCACTGCCCAGAATCCCGTCATTATCTGGCGCTAACACTCTTTTATAGTTATCCAGAAGGATTTTTGCATGTCTCCAGCACCAGATGGGGCTGTTTCACCTCACTTGCTCAAGGACAGGAAAGGATGTGCAAACCTATGTCACAGAGGCTGCCAACCCAGCCCTCCTCACAGATGCACTGCCAGGGCTTGGCACAGCTGCCGTGCAAACACCCAGGGAAAGGTACACACTGATTACAAAGAGCACCCTGCCAACCAGGCTGACACCTGAAAGAGATAAAAGACATGAAAGAGATAAAAGGCATCGTTTATTTTTAATAAACATAACTACAAGGATGTTCCCCTTTTTGAGGCACAACAAATAAACTTTCAGATACAAAATTGGACTATGCAGCACATTTGAACAAAAAGATACCATCAATGCTTCTGGAATACTAGAAGCCATTTATGTGAAGAAAACAGTTTCATTCAGTGAGAAAAAAAACTGCTAATCGATGTAAGGACTTTTCTTACTGGAAAAAAGTAGACTATAAAGGCACCTAGATGTCTATGCTTTATGATTCTAGTTACTGTATCCTAATAGAGTGCTGTTTCATTACAGTTCCATATTTTCAGAGGGCAAATCATTTCAGCTTCTCTCTATTTTACCAGGACTATGAATTATTGAAGCTGTCCATTCCTGTGCTAATAGCCCTGTCTGACAGATCTTTTTACCTGCATTCACTGGGAAATTCACAAAATCCATTCTCTGGGTGGCAGCCAGTTTTACAGTTCACGCCTGGAAGAAGAGATTTACAATATGAAACCAGAAAAATCAGCAATCAGAACAAAAATCACATCATGTCCTGTACACGTTACTGATGTTTTAAAAGAACTCAGACTGCATAATGTTCTGGGGTTTTTCTTCAAACACATGTTTTTGCAACATAAATTTTTAAATGAACTTAATCTGGAGCATGTTACAGAGCGTTCCTACAGGATACGTGAAATGACATAAAGAAGTAACTGCAAAAGAATATCAAGTCACTTTAGCGTAGGTAAAGTGTATGTAATATCACTATACGCTACTTTAAAGGGGAAATTTCAGAACAAATCATGTCTGTCATTTCACAACATGCCGCTCCAAATGCATTGCTTCCGAAATACTTGAAACACAAAAGTATCTTCAGTCAGAAAAGAAATACCATTTAAAACAACTTCCAGCAGAAGTGTTGAATTCATTTCACCCCTACGTCGGATGAAAATAAACCCCACCATTTTCATTAAATCATGCATGAATAACGCAAAAGGAGGTCTCAGTCACATTGTTTGGTTTCTTTCAAGTATTTGCACCAAGCAACGCTCCCCTGGAATATCACCGTTAGCCACTGACACCCTGAGCAAACGGCACGAGAAATGCCCCAGCCGGGTGGCGAGGAACAGTCTCCTCGGGACCACCGGCACCTCCGGACGGAGCGAGCGCCGGCAGGCCCGGCCCTCGGGGGGCTACCGGGGGGCTGCCGGGGGGGCTCCCGCCGCCGCTTTCCGCCCGGCTCCGGCTAACTCCGAAAACTTTCCCAACTCGCCTCCCCTCGCCGCGCCGCTTCCCGCGGCAAACGCCGGGGTGTCCGCTGCTCTCCGCGCCCCCGCCGCCCCCCTCCAGCGCTCCCCGCGTTACCTGGAGCTGCGGGGAGGACGAGGGGCAGCAGGCAGCAGCAGCCGATGAGCCCGACGACGCGCAGCCCCATGGCCGGGGCCGCTCCGCGCTGCTCCGCGCCGCCCCGCGGGGAGCTCGGCGGAGGGCGCGGGGGTTCCTCGCCGGGAAGGCGGCAGCCCCCGTCCGCAGCACGGCCGGGCTCCGGCGCGACGGGGCGGGAGGGAGGAGGGACGGGAGGGAGGAAGGGAGGGAGGGAGAGAGGGAGGGGAGGTCTGCCCGCCTCTCCCGGCCCCCGAGCCCCCCACCCGCCCGCCGCAGGGCGAGGAGCTGTGGCCGGGCTCTGCGGAGCGAACCCTCTGTCCTGCGCGGGCGCGGAGAGAGGAGCCGGGTACCCTGCGCAGCCCGGCTTGCGCGGCCGTCGGAGAGGGGAGAAAATCTGCAAGGGCGCGGGGAAAGGAGGTCTGGTGGGGGTGTGTTAAGCACGCCTCTTATCTCGTTAAAACTTACTCCGGGTGTCCATAGAGCGCTAATATGGGGCTTGTCTTCAGAAATCTGAAGACTTCTCTCCTTAGTCATTCATCTCAGAGCTCCAACTTTTTCAGGAAAGACCGAAGCAAGATCAAGGAAGGTAAAATATTTTATGGTTCTGAGGCTAAAGAGTTAAGAAAAACCCGGCACTCAAACACCCCAAATGCTACCTTTAGCAGTCTGCTACACACGAAACAGATCAAGAAGAAACATTACTTTCACCACAAAGCAATTAAAATTCTACATTTTATTCTGTGTCTGCTCCTGCCTCTTTTCTATCTTTTTATTCTTCCTTTGAGCTGTCCCTTATGGAAATAGGCTATTTCTTATTCTTTATATTCCTCCTTGTTCTTTGCTTTCTTCCTTTAAAGAAGTTATGCCCGGTTTTAAGGATTCCTGAGGGACCTGTTTTCTCTTTGCTGATGTAGTGCTTCCTTCCACCAGACCTCATTTACCAATTTGTCTGCATTTATGTGAGGCAACTAGATATCCCTATAATATGGGAAGAAAACTATACAACCACCCGATTTTCCTCTAGAATTACAATGGGCTAATTCAAGGTTACTTGCCTGAAAACATACACCCTGGAAAGCACACATTACCTTCAGATAGCCCATTTACTGGTACTTGAAGGCAATGACATCACTTAGGTTGCTTCTGCTAATGCTGGCTTTTAGTTTTAACCAAGAATGGGGAAAGTGAAGGACAGAAAAAGGAAGAACAGAGGATGAGGCCTGGGTTAAAAGACAACACTTAGGAGTAAGGTGTGAGAGGCAGACACTGCTTCTTCAAAGCTCTCCAAAAGTTTTGGTATCTGAGGTAAGCTGTACCTGTCTGACTCTATAGGCACAGATTGTCTCCATGCCTTTTCTACTTGACTTGTTTTCCTTTTACTGCGGAAACATTGCTTACTGTTTTGAAAAGGTTATTTTGCCATCACGGCTTTCACTGTAGCTCACCAGACCAAGCCTTGCTGGGGTATGGTGAATGACACTCTAGAGAAGTGAAAATGAGGAGTGGTAACGATCACTGCTTAATCCTTCACTCTGCCCTTCTGTGAACCTGTGCTTTTCTCGGCTACTGTTTGTTCGCTTTGCTTTTATTCTTACTTTCTTAGTTATTTGTTTACACTCAGGTTGTCATAGATCCAAGGTTGCTTATTCCTCCCTTAGGTCATAAATTCTCTTCTTCCTGATGTAGAAGCCTTGTTGTGTTATACCTTAGTTCGTGTTTTTTGACCAAGAGGTAACATGGGTAGTTAAAAAGCTTACAAATGCTCTGTGATTTCAGTGATATTCCTGTAGTAGCTTGACCAACTGGTCAAAGGCAGGCTTTAATCTTTCTGCCTTCTATCCTAGAAATTTCTCCTTGTATTCTCTTTTCTTCAGACCTTAAGAGTAGAGAGTCTGTAGAATTCATAGGTTTTATCTGTACAGTCATCGCTGTCAAATTATCATCTCAAATTTGCATTGTAAATATATACTCTGACATCTGATGACACGTTTCTTCTATTTTCTGAGTTAAGTACTGAATATCAGCTGTATTGTCCAAGACTGACATCTTATGAAAAAATCATTAGGAAAATCTTGTTCTCACAATCCTATATATATATGATATGCTATAATCACCATTGCAAACTTCAATTTTTGTACTCTCTTTTTCTTGCTTGTTTTTCAGGCTTTTTACATTTTTTTGCATAGATACACTGTTAGGCAAAAAATAATCCATTTTTTAGAACAGCTCTACTTTTTACTTTTTCTGTGTCTCAGGGGTGCCTCTTGGATTGCTGAAATTAGGACAGATCTCCATTTTCCCATCTCTACTACTTACTTTAAGAGTGATCTAAACAAAACCTGCTAATTTTATTTCTGAGGGGTCAGAATCCTTTTTGTTAGAGTGGAGTCTATCCAACATAACCAGCATCTGTTGGAACAGAACCTGTCCAAATACTAATCCAAAAATAATTTCAAAACAGAAACCTCAGTGTTCTGTAAATCCAGAGTAATTATCTTGTCTCCTCTCCTTCCACCTGAGCAAACCAAACTACAAATCATTTTTACTTAGCTTGTTTTTTGCCAAAACCACTCTGATCCAAAACTGCATAGTCTTCACAATAGTCCTTGAAAATTACAGTAACTGTGTTATGGCAGATCTTACTGATTTCTACTGAGAATAACATTTTTTTTTTAATATTTTGTTTTCATAGAGTCATAGAATGGTTTGTGTTGGAAGGGACCTTAAAGATCATCCACTTTCAACACCCCTGCCATGGGCAGGGACACCTTCCGCTAGACCAGGTTGCTCAAAGCCCCATCCAACCTGGCCTTGAACACTTCCCGGAAGGGGGCATCCACAACTTCTCTGGGCAACCTGTTCCAGTGTCTCATCATGCTCACAGTGAAGAACATCTTCCTTACATCTAATCTACATCTATCTTCTTTCAGTTTAAAGCCATTACCCCTTGTCTTATCACTACCTGCCCTTGCAAAATGTCCCTCTCTAGCTTTCTTGTAGGCCCTCTTCAGGTACTGGAAGGCTGCTATAAAGGTCTCCTTGGAGCCTTCTCTTCTCTAGGCTGAACAACCCCAACTATCTCAGCCTGTCTTCATAGCAGAGGTGCTACAGCCCTTTGATCTTCTTCGTGGACCTCCTCTGGACCCGATCGAGCAGGTCTATGTCCTTCTTATGTTGGGGGCCCCAGAGCTCGACACAGCACTTCAGGTGGGGTCTCATGAGAGCAGAGTGGAGGGGGAGAATCACCTCCCTTGATCTGTTGCAAGGTCTTTGCATTAGAAATGGAACCTCATGTAATTGTTGTCTGTGTATAGAGATCATCCAAGGTATTAGCAATTGTACTAATTTCTTCACATAAAAATACTTGAGTGGTGAGTACGGGCTGAGGAGTGCTGGTCTAGTGAGCTCCCAAATAGTTTGTCATTCTCAAGAAATAGTTTCATGGAAACCTTGGGACCTTGGGAGATTTACTTGGGAACTTGTCACAGATATCAGGGGCATCAGGTCATGAAAGACACTGATTGCAACAAATTAATCCAAAAAATGTCTTCATGGATATTTGTCCAGAAACTGTGATATTGTTATTTCATTTGTTCCAAGAAAACGGCACACAAAAAATCCTGCATTCTTAGACAGATTAATGAACATGTTCAAGAACTGAGCTACTGGAAAAAGCAGACTGAGATTGAGAATTTAAGCTTGGTAAAACTTTCTTTTACACATTGAACGTAGAAACAGAGTGCTTCAACCTTCTGGTCAGCAGCATGCAAACAACTTTGCAAAGTCTGAAAATCCAGACGCAGCAAGGAATCCCTGAAGTTCTGTCCTGGCTAGGATTTTGTACTTGCAAGTGCCTGTTTGCCTACTGATATAACATCTTTTGACTAGCAAGAAGTCCAACTGGGTTTTTATTTCATTGTTGCAAGGATCTGGAAATGGAGAATCTGCATCAGTGACAAGAAACACAACATCAATATAACAGCTCCTAAAGGTCCCTGCAAACTCCTGGCAGCTAAAATCTGAGGCTAACAGAAGAGTTACATAGAAACCATATGTGAGACCCTACATGAGAGGGAGAAAAAACTGTGATTAATTTGGGCTATCCTTGTACATATTGCAAAGAGAAAGAAAAAAATATCAATTACAGGGCAAAGCAGCAATACTGTGTGATTGAGAGTATCAAAAACTCTAACATCAGTGGAGAGATCTATTCCTTATTTCTTGAAGGGATCTCATACGCCATGGATATACACAGGCACAAAGTTTTAGGATCTGTTAGCTGGGTTTACAAGTTCATAGACTGTACTGTACTCTGTGAGATAAAAGTTCATCAGATGCAGCTGGAACCTTAAGGAACTATTTTACACTCTTTATGTTAGGCTGTCCCATCCTCATGTGTGACTGGTCAAGATGGGCTGAGCCAGCCTAGAAGCTTGTTGGGGTTGAGCAGAGCATCCTCTCCTTTTCTCCTAACCTCCTTGCCACGTCCCAGTTTCACAGTTACATTTCTCTCCCCGTGCCAGCTTTACTTCTGTTACCTCTGGCTCTTCAGCGACCTGATTCAGTACACTGTGCTGGCAGATGACTGACAAGAAAAGCATGATATTACTTCTGCTGTCATTGTACCCAATTCAAGAACATGTTTCTGTCCTCACAAAAGGCAACAGGTGAATGTCTGTAGACTTTGGTGGGGAGGCAGGCATCTCATCTGGCACCTTCTGTATCAGGGCACAGAAACCAGAAAGTTTTTCTGCAAGAACAGATTTCCTACACACAGAAATAGCAGCTATCAACAGTTAGCTAGAGATTGCCAAGATATCTTTTTTATCATGGTAATTTTTTCCTGTTGGAACAGTAGCCAGTGTGTAGAGTTAAAATATACAGCAATAATTTACAGGAGTTAAAGCCAAACCCATTCCCCTGCCTAGCACTGAAAATCCTCATAACCTCCCTCTCTAACTATTGACAAAGCACTAGCTCACTGCTATCTATCACCCAATTACTGTAGCACAGAGAATTCTGCCAGCTGTTTTAGAAAATACATTATATGAAATCTTGGCCACTCTGAAGACTGAGGGAAGACTTTCATCACTAGGGCAGGTTTCCACTGACTGTAGCAGTCTTGATCAGAAAATGAATGCAATTTTCCTGTTTCTCAATGTTAGGAAAGTCAGAGATTTTGCAGTCCCTGAGATCATAGTCTAGCTCTTCTTTGATACTGTAAAGTAAAATCCCTAAATGTAGAAATTTGAAATATTCAGTAGGATTCTACATTCAGAGTTATTCCACTGATAGATGCATGCACCTAGCAATTAAAATACAGGATCAAGAAACTACTACATAAAAATCAAGACAACAGCAAAAAAATTTATTCTTCTAGGAGATTTTTTTCCATCCTGCTATTTACAGCACAAAAGATGAGAAACTGGAGGAGAAATGTATGTAGCAGAGGCATAAAGTAAAATAAAATATATTCAGGAAATATGATTCTGCCACTAATGCAAGCAAAAATGATATCTTCTCTGAAGATGTTACAAAAAGCCTGCATAGGTTTTGAAAGATATCTGAGCAAAAACATTTTTCAAAGAGCTGGAAGGATATCACTATCATTTTATATAGTACTGGGCTGTCAGTACTTGAAGTATAGAATAATATAGACAGGTACATTGAAAGTGTGAGAATTGTGGAAGGTCTTTTTTACTCTAAAGAGCGAGAAATGCTGAAAGATATATGCATCATAATGTGTGAAAACAGGAAAGACAGAAGTGGAAAAATTTGTAGTGGGCAGAAGTAATGGCCAGAAATTTACTTGGAAGAAAGATTAATTTAGCCTGGATATATAGACATTTTCTTTTACACTGACGTTGATCAGACAGCATGACAGTTTGCCACCAGAGTAGAGGCAAAATAATTAGATGCCTTTAAGGAAAGGTTAAGTACACTTATGGGAAGACTAATATAAACCCATCATTGCTTGAAGCAGGTGTTTGGATTAGATTATCCAAGATGTCCCTTTCAAATGTTCCTACAATATCTTTTGGTCAGGAAAACATTCCTTTGCAAACCCATGTTAAAAAAACCCTGAAGCCTAGGAATTCTTAAAAGGTGCTTGACAGTCTAACAGATGTTAATAGGAGCTAGGAAGTTTGTATCATAGTATGTCCAACATGTCCAACAGGCTTTACCCACTTGGAAATGAAGATAATGTTTAGTTTGTAATTCACACCACCTTGTTATGTTTTATTTTCCTACAGTGTGAAAGATTCGGTGCAGTGCATATGCACCTAGATTCTTAATAGTCATCCAGTAAACAGAACATTTTTCTTACTGTTAGTGATATTACATTTCAAAATATATTTTTAAGTACTTTCCTGGGGCTAGTAAAGTAATTTTACTTTCTGTATAAAACATAACTAGATCTGAGACTTCATTTCAGGGCAGGGACTGCCTGCGTGTGCACAGGAGAGAAAGCAAGAGAGGGAGAAACAGTCTCTCTATTAAGGCACTATGTTCTTATGGTTTTCTGAATTGACAGAATAAATTATTCTGTCTTCTGGCTGAAAGGGATATTTATAAAGAAAAATGCACAGTTTTCTGTGAGACAGACATATATCAAAATGAACAGCTCAGTTTTAACCACATGGAGTTTGAAATGATAGTGAGCCATTGAAGATTATGTGTCTGAGAGAGGGGAAATTCAACATTGAACCACTCTTTGTTTTTTGGAAAATTGTCCACGTATGGATAATCCAGAAAGAGAAAGCATTGCCATATATTCCTGAGTGTGTGTGTAGAATCTACTTATATATGATCTCTATAATGTGTATCTCTAGATATGATATCTATATATGGATACTACACAGGAAAGCAAACAGGTACAGGGGAAGTATATAATAGAAAAAAAAAATGTATGAAGAAATCTTTTTTAAAAATATCATCAGTACAAAGTAGAGGTACTCTGATGGTTTACAAAACTTTACACTCTGAAACATCTAGTATCTTCTGATACAGTTCTGATAACAGTTTCAACCTGAACTCTGATACTTAGAGGTGCTTGCTGTTTTGAAAGCTTTGAACTGGCCATGATGAAGGCTTTAGGTGCTTGAAAGAGCCCCCAGAGAAGTTGGTGTTTGGCAAAAAATAAATAAAAACCAATCCACATGCCTTTCTAGACTCATTACAGCTGTCAGAAGTCTAGCTGCTATTCAGTCTTTGATTTTTTTCTTAATCTCAGCTGGATTTTTTTGCTAACTACAGAAGCAAGCTGTTATTTTCACTCTTAGTGCTTTCTCTGGTTTTCTGCCATTTTAAAGGAAAGATGCTGTGTTTACTTCCGCTGTATACAACTCCTAAGAGTTCTATTGTTGCTATTTATATACTCACATATGGGTATTTATTGTCTGCTGTTTCCCGTTGCATGGTGTTTTTACTTTGTCTTCTGACAAAGAAACTAGAACTTTCCTCTACTCATTTTGTGTTGTTTGGTTTTTGTTTAGGTTTTTCTAATACATATGTTTATTTGCTCTAATTCCTGTTCTTTTATATACCTCTACTAATACTAGTTAGCTTAACTATGTCATAGTCCCAATTCACAGTTTCTTCTTTGGTTCTCCACTCTTGCATTATAAACATCACTATGCTGTACAATTATTTTTTTTTTCCATACTGTTTCTAATTAGTTTCTCTGCTGCTATTTTTATTATGTAGTGTCTTATCATTATGGTTTTCATTGCTCTTTTTAATGATAATGTTAAACTATAAAATGGAACCTAAACTGAGTTCTATTTGCATTATTATGTTTACCTTGCATTTTGTCTAGGTCTATTTAATCCTTATTTTGTTACAGGATATTATATAACCATCAATTGAAAATGGTCAGCTTTGATGAAATTTCTACTGTTCTCTATCAATGCATTTTTACCTCCTGGGTAAGGAACACATGAAGAAACTGCCTCAAGAGTATTGTTCTAGTTGTAAATGTAAGGATAATATTTTATAACGATAGGTGTCATAAAAATAATTATTTGAGAAATAAAAAGAACCCAAACCAGAAGGAACATCTGATGGGAATAATAAAGCAGAGCATGCCAGAAGCAGTCCTGTTTACCATAGCCAGAAGTGTTTTTCCTCAGTCAAACACCAAGGACAAGAACAACAGAGATTGGTAAAATATCAACCCTTTATACACATGTAATATCAAGAAAGTAATTTTCACAAAGATATACAACCTGTTTCCCTTGGTTTATGTCTCAACTCTGAATTTCCCAGGAAATCTTTCTTCTTTCTAGCCTTATCTTGAAATGAAAGAATTTACAAATGAAGGACAAATGTTCAATAAATGGTACCAAATAGTCTATTTCATATTGTTAATGCTGGTAAATACTTGTAGTCAGGAAGCCTGAATTCTCACATAACAAAAGGCACAACTTTTTGCCCTGTAATTCCTGTGTCAGTCCTAAAATATTCTATAACTTTGTAAAGACAATTTTCAGTGAAAGATTTCCAATAAAACAAATTAACTACTTCAGTAAACCAATCCAGTACTTAATGCATATTAATGTAGCATGCACAGTGATAGGAATGATTGTATAAAGCATGGTTTGAGATTAAAATTAGAAATTAATTAAGCAGGAATGTTGTTGTTGTTGTGCCTGAAACACTTCTATTTGTTAGTAGTGAAGATTAAGTAGGTGGCTGAGGCAAGATTGAATTAGCTGTGATTTGTTTTTCCCCGAATCAGATCTAACTGACAAGATTTTTACAAATCAAATAAAGATAAATAACTCAACATGTAAGAAGGAGGGTTTTTACTCACTGCAGAGTATGCTGAGATCCTGATTTTGCACTAGTTTGTTGTTGGCTCCATTTCACAGAGAGAAAAGCTGAGGCACAGAGAAGGAAAGTAACTAGTTCAAACTCACACTCGTAACAATGTCAGATATGCATGGTCAGGTCTCCTGTATCCCTGTTTCTCCTTCTTACTATATTGCCACCTTTGGAGTGAACCAACAGACTGGGAAAGAGGAAGAAATAAATTAGGAAAAAAAGGAAAAGAGCTATTCAGTACAGGTCATGTTAAAAACTGGAACTAAATACAGTTACCTTGCATTCTGAATTTCCAATCCCAGTGGCTATTGGCAAGGGAAATACTGGTTCTTTGTGTCAGAAGTGGACACATTTTCAGTCTCCCAAACTAATATGAACTATGGATCTGCTGCTGGAAGGTCTATGTTTTTATGTTCTTGAAACAGTCTTTTTTAAATGTTTGTCTTCTATCATCTTTTTCACTGCTACCATGAATTATGCTAGCTTAAATTGTTCACACTTTCAGATCTTCTATAAACTAATTACATGTTTCATCTACATATTGTTTGTGAATGTAGAACACATGCACAAATATATACTTCTCTTCCAAGTGCAACAATCCTTAGGCATTTTGTTCAAAAGTGTGATTGTCCCACTATTGCCTTCCCGTCTTCAAACAGAAATGTGTCATAAATCTTTTGAGTCCTGCTCTCTTGCATAATGCAGTAACATTGAATAACTTAGTTTTCTGATTTAGTAATGCTCATCATTACTACCATATAAATTTTGATCTATGCTCCCTTTGAATACCTTATGAAATTAATTTTTTAGATGGTGATACATAGTGGACACAACAGGGCTTTGCGAACTGGAAACAGAACAAAGAACCTATCATATATTACACAATCACTGGCTTGCATTTTGCTTACTGTAGGTAAAAGCCTCTAGTGACAGGGAGGAGAATAAATAGCTTTCCCTTTAACTGCAGCTCTGGAAAGCAGTGCCAAGCAGATCTGATATGAAAGATACAAAAACGCTTTCAATTATATTTGCATAAATGCAGAAAACTACTGTTTTTTTTCTCATATGACCACTGTATTGCATTGTTATTTCATCTGCTTCTGTCTTTTTTATGTGTATGTGTCTTATTTATATGGTTGTGTCTTATTTTAAATTTATAAATTCCTTAGGTCAAGGACTGCCTTTTTATATTGCATTTCTAAAATACTGGTCTCTGTGATGGAGTCAGTCATTTTGACAATACCAAGATGATTTAATGTTTGTGTTGCATTAAACATCTCACAATTACTATCAGGAATGTAATCTGACTGCACAGGGTGCTGTATAAATAGATAGAAAGGTACACTCTTACTCAGAATGTGAAAGAACACAAAAATGAAAGTAGAACAATAGACTAGGATACAACCACACCCAAATAACATGACCACAATGATCTAGAAAAGAGTACACTATCCCCATGGCTCCAAAGGATGGGGTTTTCTTATTATTTCAACATTTGTATCTGTTGCCGAAAGTATGAGTATATACAAAACCTGTGCAATGTATATTATTATATTGTTTTTGAGGCTGAAAAGTCAAGCCCTCAACAGGTAGGAGATGCAAGAATTAAAATGTGTATGCAAACTTAATTTGGCTTTTTATGATTATGCTTTTTAATTCCATCTGCAATCTCATCATTACATACTGTGTTTTTTCATGGCACATCTGCCTCATTGAGTACTCACCTTTTAAATAGCTTTTCAGTATTTTGCCTACTCATGTGCTCCTGTGAGTTATCTCCTGCACTTTTCAAAAACTGTTCTAAAGACAGAGTTACTGAACTTTCTCAGACTTTTCATGCTGTTCGTATTAACATCTAACAGCCTCAGAAATAGAGATGAACACATTTTCAGAACATCTCTGTAACATAAGGCAGTACTCATACATCCATTTTATATCTGGAGGACTGAGGAACAAAAGAAATTAAAATAAACAGTTCCTGCTTGTTCTGAGTTGTCAATGGAAGACATTTTTTTCAGGGCATTAGCACATTAGACATTCAAAGCACAGCTCTCAAAGACATGAAAGGCAATGTTGAAAGCGCAACACCTTATCAATTCAGGCTGAAGTGAGAGACCCAGATAATGAGTAAAACATAATTGCCACACATGAATAGTTTGGCTCTAGTGACTTGCCTAGCACTGTAGACAACATCATGAAGAGAGACAGGGTAGAAGATAATTCTGCAGAGCTTTAGTGCAGAGATCAGATTTTCTTCTCCCACTTCCTCCTGTACACACCTTCCTACCTGTGGGCCTGCAGACTGTACACCTTTCAAAGCACAGCCATAGCTCATTTTCACAACAGGCTGTTCCATAAAACTGAGCCCTGATTCCTGCTGCAGTAAAAGTGTGGGACCTTTAAGTAAACCTTCCACCATGATAAAGTCATACCAGCGGGTTGAGAAAAGATTGCAAAGAGAAGTGTATTTCCAATGCTTTGTGAGCTTCATATTGTTTTAAAAGCAGTGTGAAGGTAAAATTCTGCTTTTTTTTTTTTTTATTATTTTTTTGTTTTTAAATCAGGAACACTAGCAGAATATCCTATAATGTGACATCATAATGGTGTCTTCATGGTTCACCTGTGTTTTGTCAGCATTTAGAGCTACTGCACAGAACTCTGAAGCTTGAGCTAGTGAAGTAACTGCTGCCTATGGCAAGTTGTCCTTCTTGGTGGGGCAATGACACCTTTTGCTAAGGAGTTTTGCATGTATTTGCTGACAGCAGATGAATAGTGAGACTTATTGAATTCTGTTCCAGGCATAGCTCCTGCTGTTTCTCTGTAAGATCAATCCCTTCTGCCCCATGTTTCCAGCATTTCCTCATCAGAGTATTTTATAGCTCTTGGTCCTGTCTTAGTGTCTCTTACCCTTTCTTTGATTTCTCACACCAGTCTTCCTTTGCAATCAGTCCCACTTTCTTCTTTCCTAATCCTTATGCAATCTGTCCTGCTCCTTCTTTTCCTCCCATTGCACCACTGCTCTCTGGCGAGCTTCACCTCTTCATTTACTGCACCTCCTCTCACTCCCCATGGCTGCCTCCTGTGCCTCCCGGTTCCCACCTAAGTGGTTCTTCACCTACAAAGCTGCACCCAGTAATTTTTCATTACAGGCTCCCTCCCAACAACCTGCTTGCCCATCCAGTCCCAGTTCTACCCCAGTATCTGGGACTATCATAAAATCCAGAACCCTTCTTGTCTCTTCTTATTTGCTCATATATTAGATCTGGTCTCTAAAAACAGAGGTTTTAAGAGCGTCAGTGGCTTTAAGTCTTCTTCCTACAGGAAAGATGTGGAGGGACTCTTTATCAGGGACTGTAGTGATAGAGGTAACAGTTTTAAACTGAAAAAGGGTAGATTTAGTTTAAATGTAAGTAAGAAATTCTTTACTGTGAGGGTGATGAGACAGTGGAACAGGCTGCCCAGAGAAGTTGTAGATGCCCCCTCCCTGGCAGTGTTCAAGGCCAGGTTGGACGGGGCTTTGAGCAGCCTCGTCTAGTGGAAGGTGTCCCTGCCCATGGCAGGGGGGTTGGAACTAAATGATATGTAAGGTCCCTTCCAACCCAAACCATTCTGTGATTCTCCTCATCATCTTAAACTGATCTTCTTGTCTAGTAGTCCTGGTCTTCCTCTTGATCCAGCTCCCATCTCAAGAGTCTGCTTACCTTTGTCAGACTACTGTCTCATCCTCCCCTTGGGGGACACTGCGCTCCAGTCTCTGGCCAGCAGCATGCACAGCATAAACAAAACCTCTTGGGATCTTATCTGGTAAATACTAATATTTCTCTGTTGAGGTGTGCAAAGGACAATTTTTCAGGGGCTTATATCTTATTTGGAAAAGAGCAGATAGTCATAAGGAAAACAGGAAGCATGCCCTGAAGGAAACTGCAGCATGTCCTGATAAACTGCATATCCCTGCTCTGTACCATGGGGATAGGGTAAAGTGTGGGAAATTTTTCTAAGATTACCATAATTTTGGCCCAGCTCCATGTCAACCCTAAACTGAATCTTGGAAATGTTTTATGAATTTTTGCTGACAATAATTACATAAACTTCAAGAAAATACCTCCTTCATGCAGATGTCTGGCACACACAATTCCAGCTGGAATAGCTATAAACTTGATTAAGTTCTCATCTGTCTGAAAACAAGGCCTCATGATAGAAAGTATCTTGCAATGTAAAGGATAGGTGATGCTGAAACAGTCCTACCAGAAGCTATGGAGGGTGGCAGGGTGGGTGTGAGCTAATAGGACCACAGGAGTAGAAGATGAAGTGTCAGCAAAGGATTATTACAAAATACACAAAAGAATGGGAAGGAGAAAAGGAGGAAAGAATGGGGAGTGGGGAGGAGAAAAAACCATGAGGAAGGAGAACAAGATAGGAACAGTGAAGAAAGCACAGGACAGAAGTCAGAAGAAATCAATGCTCAGCAGACACACTGCTTCACACTCCTCAGAGGACTCCCTCATTCACTTGTCCCACTACATCATCACATTTCCCAGTTATTCCACCACCAGCACTTGGCTCAGCCACTCCTACTTTTTTGCCTTTGCTGTAGTAGTTTCCCTCTACTACCCAATGATTTCTAGGAGAAGAGAAGGTCATCAGTGGTTCCTGGCAGTTGCTTTTACTCCAGAGACCTTGTCTTCACCCTGTGACCTTATAGACCTAAGTATCTGCATGACCCTGAGCAGGCACACAGGCCCAGTGCCTCCCCAAGTGGTACCGTGCCCAAGGGCATATTAGGAAGGGAACTTGGCTCAGTCTTACAGAAGCTCAAAGACACATTCATGCTCATGCTGTGATTTCTCTTACACACTATGCAACAATGAAATCAAGCAGGAGTGGGATGACCCATTTGTTTGGTTGCCATGACAATGTGTTACCCAGTGCAGAATGCTGTTCTGAGAAGCCTTGCTGCTTAGCTGCTGTGGGCTGATGATACCCTAAAAAAATAATGTAAGAGAGCAGTCCATTGTCACTGCACTGCACCACATTGACCTCTGCAAGATGAGAGGTGCAGCTCAGCTGAAGTGACAGAGGTCTGCTGCTCAGAATATAGCATCTCTTTGAAAAGAATGTTTGGTTTTGTTTGGATTGTTTGTTTGTTTGGGGTTTTTTTGGTTTTTTTTTCTAAGAGGGATTGGATGAATGAGATGGGGATTTATTTATTTGGAATCCAAGAGGGGTCATTTAATTTCTAATGCTAGTGTAATGCTGCAAATAAAATATATAAGGAAACCAACAGTGGCTTATAAACATAGGGGCAGAACTGTATTCATGTTGCAGCAGAAAGAAAAACATTTTCTCTTGAGTGGAAGCTGCTGACATCTGTAAGTGGGTATGCATAAGAAACATGTAAAGATATGCCTGAGGTCTGATTTAGAACAGTGGATAAAGACTGTTCTGTATCTGACACAGATGAGGTGTGCTTGCTCTCTCTACCATGAGCAACTACCTCTGCTGGTGCAGAAAGGAAAAATACTTCACGACTAACTTATTATCCCTCAGAGATAACTTGACTTTATTTCTTTAAAGAAATATTTTCTTTTCAAATACAGATCACCCAGGATATATGCCTTGGAGGGCTTTACTAAGTCTTTGAGACATTTTTTGTATTCCCCACTTAATGTTGCTGCTTGTTATGAGACAAAAATTACTTTTATCTTTAATTTTGTGCTTTGCTATAGAAGTGTTTATGATACTATTATTATTACTATTATTGTTAATGATGAGAATAATAATTTGTATTGCTGTAGAACTTAGGAATTCAAATCAAGAGTCTTGCTCTAACATACCAGACTCTGTATCTACTTGCCTGTTTTTATTTAAACTTCTGTATTCATTCTTTACAAAAGGCATGTCAGTGAGCAGCAAGTATATAATGTGTCCCCCTAGTTCAGATGTAATTTCTTTCTATTCCTCAGGAGATTTGGGGATGTATACCTGTTCCTGTCACAACAAGGGATGTGCTTTGCAAATCTCTATACCCTTGATAAGAGCAGCTCTTAGCAACAGGCAATTTCCCTGTGTAACATTCTTGGAGTGGATCTCTCCTCCCTCTGTGTTTGCTGTTAAATGAACAAGTTTGGCTCTTCTTGGAATTTCTGCTTAAATTGGCTCAAAACCAATGTCAAAGCAAAGTGTTGCTTACACATTCATATAAGACATGAAACAATGAAGTCTTGCACACAGGTTTCTCCCTAGTCTACATCACTATTTTTGCTCACCAGTTTTGACTTGCTCTTCAAGAATGCAGAGCTTCTTACCCTGGTTTTAAGAGAATAGTTTCCTTTCTTTTTTGAATATCATGGTAAATGGTAAAGATGTAAAAGCAACATTTACCAGAATAAATGGATAACTTCCTTTAATATGATAATTGACTTTCTAGACAACTGAAAGGGTAACAAAACCATCTGTCTGGATATCAACAAAGCAGTGCCACATGTGAATTTAGTTAAGTGAAAAGTCAGGAATTAAAATGCAGGAACTGCAATCTGGGTAAGAAGTTGGTTAGAGGGGAGATGGCAATAGCAAACGTAGGAAGGGAAAGTATCTGGCTGGATGGAGGGAGATTACTGGAGGAGTTCTTGGGTATTTTTCCAGATAAATCTTGTTTAATATTTTCGGTAATGACCTTGGCACAAAAAATAGAAATGCACTGAGGAAATCCCTCATGTTGCAAATGATCAAGATCTCATAAGATAAGACCTCCATAAAAGAAAATAAGACATGAGGAAGTGAATAGATTAATAGGAGGTGAAATGAGATGGAATTCAATTAAATGGCATGCAAATTTGTTCATTTGAGGACTCAGATTTTAAAAGTCAGGAGCTCATGCATGGGAAATGACTGAGGAGAAGGACCAGACCACCGTGTAACAGTGGATCTGTAGCTGATTACTGTTGCCAGTGAATCACAGTTGCTTAGAAAAAGTCCATGAATGGGCACTGCAGGGTCTTGTTAATTTGCAGCTTTCTCACAATCCCAACCACTCAGTGGCATACAGTCACCCAGAGAGGCAACTGAGCTGTGAGAAGTGCAGAGGGAAGGGAATGGTGAAGCCATTATAACCAGAAGAGACTGTTGAGCTCAGCCTAGACTGAAAACAGCTACCATCTATAAATATATCACTGAGGATAGGAAAGAGTTATTTCTGCAGATGACAATGCTAGCACAAAACCAGATTGGTTTAAACTGGATGTTAATTAAATTTGGCTGGAAATTTGAAGAATGTTTATAACGGAGTATTGAATAGCCTTTTAGAAGGAGTATCAAGGGCAAACAAAACATACTTACTGTGGATGAAGTTCTTGATATATTTATGAAGAGATCTTGTGGTGCAATTGGTGAAGGTGCTGGGACTCAGTGACCCAGAATCTATCTTCTAGGTCTGTCTTTCTATACTTCTTTTTTCTAGTACTGCCATCTAAGTGTAGCCTTTAGATGTTTTCCACACTTCCCTAATAAAATTGATACCAACACAGATAGTTCCTTTGACTTGTCCAGAAATGCATCCAGATATCCAGTGACATCCTTTCCTGCTGTTTAGTAAAAAAGCCACTTTTCTGAAATTGTTAGTGTTTGGCCTCTGTCCCTACCATATGATTTGTTTTACAGCCATAACACTGTCTCCTGATAGCCTTGTCGTGTGAAGAATGATTAAAACTTTATTGCGGATCCTACAGTTCAAGGAAATGTGATGTCTATTCCCATTTTAAGACTTACTTCTATCTTGTCACTCTGGTAATTATCAAGTCCCTATAGTAGCAGCTTCCAAGTATTTAGAAACTGAAAATCTCTCTCCCTCTTTCCTTTTTAAGGCTGTTGGAGAAAACAATTAATTAATTTGTTTATATCTGTATGTATAGGATGAGTGAGGGCAGCTTGTGTATGTATAAATAAATAACTGAAGAGAAACTAAATAAAGTGAATGCTACATCTGGAGATTAAAATTTTGAGACTCGTTAATTTTGTTTCCAAGAACTGCTTCAAAAATGTTATCTCATTTGAGCTCACATGTTCATAAGTCTCCACATCGTAACAGCTTCATAGGACAGCCATCATGAAAGGTCACTGCAGGACAGAGATGAGCCACATGATTTTCAAGCTTTTTCTTACAGAAGGTTTGCCTTTTTGGAAGATTAGATCTACTGGCTTTGAGGTGGATGCAGCCTGGAACTTGTCCCCTGTTAATAATGTACTCTAATTCAGCTCTTCAGTACTTACTTCTTTCATGTAGTAAGCATGCAGTCTCTCAGATGTGAAGCAGGTTTGGTGTATTCTTTTAAAGCAGTGAGACCTTAAAGCTTTTTAAATGCTGCATGGATACCAAGAACAAAGTGCTCAGCAGAGTCTAATTTCCTGTGTGGTTTCTTCAAATGACCAGGTTCACATACAGAGAACTTAGTAACATATGTTCTGTCTTGAGATTTATGCTGGTGGGTGGAAGAATCAATGGCAAGAAGCATACAATATCTAAAAAAGAACAGATACTCAAGAGCATCAAATAAATATTTACTTTTAAGTTTGAAAACAAAAGTTAATGATTAACTAAGCATAAACTGTTCTACCAGAGTCATTCCTGAGGCATTCTCTATTACCTGGGAACTGCTGAAGCACCTTAGAAACATATTTTTTTCCTTCTGATCTGTGCAGATGGTGGGCTGCTGATGACTTCTGCTTGGGAAAAGTGAGAAATCAAATTAGACCCTTTAACAGGATGTAGAAGAAGAATAGCATCATTAAGTGACCTTATATTGGCCAGTGTTCTAGAAGGTTTTGCCTGGACCTTCTCCTGTAGTGATGTCTCAGAGACTGAAAGGTTTTAAAACTCAAATAAACTAGGTTTTAATGGAACATGAACTAAACCAGTAGCTTTAAAATAGAGGAACCTGGAAATGACTGGGTGGGAAAGAATGTAAATAGGTACATATATACACCCTTTATATGTCTAGAAACAAAAGAAGAAACAGGAATAAGGACATTGAAGAGTAACTAGCAAAAGCAATCAAAGCTACTGATAAGTATTTATTAATACTCATCAGAAACGAAAGGCTTGACAGAAAATCTGTAGGGTCCACCAATGATCAGGATATGGAAGACATGCTCAGTGTTCACCACAGAAGAAATAAGCGATATTCCTATTGAAAAATCATTCTTTATGGGGAACTCATCAGAAACTGAAGTGATGCTGAAGGGATGCTGGAAGTGACTGAAAAAATGAGCAGTTACATTATCACCAGGACTGGTGTGTATTCACTCGTTAGATCCAAAGGAAGTCAAGGATGAAACAGCTGAATTACTAATCATGGTGTAATGATTAGTAGTCCCCTTTTACTGAAATTGCGTCCATACCTGAGGACTCAGGGGTGACATTAAGATGTCTATTTTTTAAAAAATGTTTCCAGAGCAGTTGTGGGGAATCAACAGGCCTATAAATCCTAATACCTATATAGACCAAATTAGTAGGAACTATAAAAAAGAATGGCATTAATGGACATGTGATACATGTGATTTAACTGGCAAGAGCCAACCTGGTTTTTTTTTGTGAAGAAGTCCGTAAGTTTTTTTGTAAAGGGAAACCCACCATTACAAATCTTTTATACTTCTTTCCAGAAGTCAATAAAAATATGGATAAGGATGATGTGATTGATAAATCCTTGGATTTTCAGAATGCTTTTAATACAGTCTTTCATTTTTACTGCAGCTTTGCACCTGTGATGTAGGAGGCTCACCAACAGAGGCAAGATATGGAGCAAAATGAACCTTTGGCTTAACATGGCTATGCTAATGTCTTTCTGTTATAGCCAAGATGACTTCTGCTCACTGTGTCCTTGCAAGCAGATTGTTGCTCCTGGGATTGGTTTCAGACAACACAGAATACTTCTGAGTTGCAGCAAACCCCAGTAAATCCTTTCTGACCCTGTGGTATTTTTTCCCATCATCTCAGAGTCCCAGATTCCTGCTCTATAAAGAGTTACTCAGTCTATGCATGTGGGCTCCCTGCTCTGAGCTGAAACTCTCTCAAACCTCTTGTGTCACAGAAACTCCACTTCTATGATCAAATTTATCCCCTGAGAAGCAGGAATCTTCTCCTGCTTTCTAGAGGGGTCCACCTTGCCCAGTTAGTCCCTTCCAGGAACATAACATAAAACAAGAATAAGCAGCCAAACAGAGCTTGTCCATCATAGCTATGGACAAAAGTGAATATCCCTGCTGCCAACTCACAAATGGAAGCATCCTTAGCGGGCTCAGAACCACACAGTTTGTTGAGATATCAACTGCCACATAACATCCTGGCATAACAGGTGATGTGTTAGAGAAAACAGGCAAAGAGAAAATGTGGTTTGTCCAGGGAGACACGAGAGGGACACTATGCCACACTGATCACCATCTGAAGAATGTCCTTTAATAACCATGATCAATTAAAAAGCTGTTACTCTTTTCTAACTTACATTCAAGGCCAGGCAGTTTGAGAATTTGGGAGCTGCAGCCAGGTTCCTCTGTGGAGCAAATCTTGTGGTGGCCAAGAACCCAGCCCTTCATGTTCTCAAAGCGAATCTACCAGATGTTACATCCCATTTAGATGCCTTTCTGACAGCTGAGAAGTAACTGAGTTCAGATGACATGAGCTGGGTTGATATGTATTGCATTAATTTCTCAGCATTGCAATTTTAGTCATGTCTATTTCCGATGTTTGCAGCTATTCTCTTGCCATCCACTAAGTACCATTGCATCATTAAAGCACACTAATTTTCATTATTCATCACTTCAGTTCACACTGGTTTCATCAGAGCCTTTAGTGTATTAGGTACTGTAGGACTCAAACCTATTTGTTCTCTTGCTTCTCTGGGGTGCACAATACAATTGTCTTTCATTGTTTTGCAACTTTTATTTTACAGTTTTTAGTTTTGTCTATAAATTGTGGATGATCATAGTTAGATGTTTCCAGGTGTTTTAATCCTAAAAATGATTGAAGTCTCAATCCAGTACTGAGCTTAAAATAAAAAGCTATGCTGGATCAGCCTGGAGATTTGTAGTATCTGTTAGTATAAGAAATAGGGTAGGCATTACCTTGTGCTGACGTATCTCCTTCTTATCTTCCATCAGTGTGTAACTTAGGGATTTCATGAGTGATATAGCTGTGCAATACAGAATATTGGGGGAGAGACCATAATTCAGAGATGCAGTTCTTCAGGTGTCCCTACATGCCAGAGAAGCATGTTTCTCCTGTTTCATCTACTGCCTGCTGTGTGAGGGTCAAAGGTATGGCTTTAAGATATACAAGAGATAAAAATGGCTAAACAGGTGATGTAGGTTGGTGGAGGAAAAGATAACTATTTGCTCATCATTGTGCTGGAGATATTTTGGCCAGAGGTGAAAAATCAAGCTATATGTTTATAAATGTGTGCTATGACATCTAGGTTGTTTTGGTTTCTTTTTAAAATGTTGTTTATGTGAAAAAAAATGTCTACTTTCCCTTCTTTTTCACCTTAAAGACAGAAAGTATCAGTCTTAAGCTAATGTGATGGACAGCTCCACAGGAATGTATCAACTAGAAACATAGGAAAACCTTACTTTCAACATAGAAAATAAGGAATTTGAGATATCTGCGGGAAAACTGGAGGAAATGGAGTTGGTGAATGCAAAGGTATGATTCATTAAAATCTTGGAGAGAGTTCAGGAAAAGTAAACAGTCAATCCTGATTGCAGCATGAGAATACACAATGTCCTAATGCAAGACACCCTAAGAAATCAGAGTAAAATATGTTCTGATATGCATAATTAAAAAGATAAATAGATAAGATTTATAAAGAGAAATATGCAGAGGATATGATTGTTCACTCTACTGGGAAGTGATATTTTAGGAGAAAAATTCATATGTATCTTATAAAAGGTCTGCAGAAAGACTGAGCAGCCTCCTGGCCTTACTTTCCCAGAACATCACAGAGGCAGCTCTCTCTAATGCAGCATGCAAGTGCCTTTTAGCAACACAGCACACAGTATGGCTAGTGTCTGCAATATTGGTTTTTGCCTTCTCTGATGATAGGGACAACTCGTGTCATACATCTTACTTTTTCAGGTAATTTGCCAGCTATACTTTTATTTTAGAGGAGGCAAGGGCATAGACATGTGTCTGGGATTTCTAGCGGTAGGCAATGACATTTGTAAATGAGTTCTTGGATGAGTCTATTCTACATACTCTTGCTGTTCCACAGAAAAGACATGTCTTCCCCTGTTGTTAGAATAGGTTTCCTTGAAAGAACTCAGAAGTAATAAGTCCCATCTAAACTAGCAGTTCCTGAGTTGATATTCTTCAAGGGGCATAGCGTTCTTGAAGTACAAATGACTCAAAATCTAATCTCACTCCAAAAATTAAAACAGCTTTTACTAAAAGATATAGCTTCGTGGTTATGTCATTGGGCTTACGATTTCATACTGGGCACATTTCTTTACTAGTTACCAAGGAGAGATTCTGGTACAAATAAAAATTTCAATTCAAATTGAAAATGGAATTTTAAGTAGAAAATTATCGCTGTTTCCTTACTGGAAGAATTCACGTGTACTGAAGCCAAAACCTAGGTATTTTCATTGTCTGCCTTTAAAAAGAAAAAAAATCTCTTTGTATTTCCATGCACACAAAGTGGTCACTTAAAGGCAAAAGGCGAATAAAGAGCATTTTGCTTAATTTATACATCCTTGTGCGCTTGGTTAGCTGCTGTGAAATATCATTTGCTTTTAGTAGGAAGCCACAGGTATCAAACTGATTGGTACAGCATCTTTATGAGAAGTTGCTGCAAGTTGGGGAACACTATCCATTTCACAGCAGGTCTGTCCTTTAATTTGAGTAACTGACACACTGTGGCTGGAGGAAGAAATAGTGAACTTTTGATTTCAGCCAGCTTTCCTGAGGTACACGCAGATGAGCATACAGATAAAGCAGACAAAGAAAGCTGTAATTGCAATGTGCTGCAGGCTGGTCTCTGTCTGGCAGCAAGTTCTGCCTTAGCTCTGCTGAAGCAGGAGGCAAGCAAAGGACAGCATCACACCAGACGTCTGCTGTTCCTGCTAGTGAGGAGAGCAAGGGATCTGCTTGGCTACAGCATTGCTGCTGCCAAAACTTGGTTAGGCAACATTTAATCACCTCAGGATCTGTAAGTTAGCCCTATTGTTTTCAGCCCTGACTTTCCCCCATCATCACCCAAGGGTGGATCTTCCAAAGCTCAAGTGAGGAACTGGACCTCTGCTGTGAGGACTATGCAGCCAGACAGGAGAAAGAGGAAAGGAAGATCAGTGCTGCTTTGGGGATACTTCCCTAAAGATGCTGAATGGGTAGGGGTGGATCTTCTTTATGTGACAATGTGCTTCATTAACAGGAGGAGGGCTCTCCCCTCATGACAGCAGCTCCTGGGAGGGCGCTGACACTGCTAGCATGCGTTTCTTATTTAGTGCCCTCAGTTACTCTGTTCCTCTCATTCCCATGTGTGACTAAAGAAGGCCTGAGAGATGTCTCACCAAAATGACTGTGACAGTCATTTGTTTGGGTTGGAAATGGGAGTAACCAGCAAACCTCACATCCAGGGGCGTGGTGGAGGAAGGGAGAGATTCAGAGTAGTGCTGTTTGTTTTTGTTTTTGGTTTTTTTTAGCTTTGAAATGATTCTCTATGGAGAATTTAAAAAGACTGATTTAGGGCAGCTGGAAACTTCTTCCCAGGCACCTGATCTGGTAATGCATCCCTATGGTCTGTGCTGACTTGTAGCTGAGTGCAACAAGTTTATCCTCAGTGAAGTAAATGCCACTACTGGGGATGTAAAAAACGGAATTGTCTTCTGCAAAGCAACTCCAGAAATGAAGAGTAGAAACATAAATAGCTAATGGATTATTCTTCTCAAAAAGAAAAAAAAAAAAAAAAGAAAAAAGAAAAGAAAGGAAAAGGTGGGACCTTCTGCAACACTGAAAGCTTGGATGATGCAAAACCTCAATTCTTGGTTCTGTCTTTTAATAAATACACAATACTGTTGAGGATATTGGCTCTCTTTCCTGAGGAAATCCAGCATGCTCTTAACAATTCCTGTACACTGCCAGGCAGACATCAATATGACATGGCCAAAAATGTAATATCTTTCTTTCTACACATGTAGATGGGACAAATAAGTAACTCTTTGAAACCAGATCTTTTAAAGATGACTGAAATTTTCAAATGAAGTATTTTTGGTGGAAAAAATGTCTGTCTACTAAGCAGAAATGTCTGCTCAGAAACTCCATTTTCATTATAAATCTGAAAATGGCCCCAAACTAGAGAAAATTCTGGCCAAGTTTGAAATTCTTTTTCGCTTTCATGTTTGTTTACTTTTACAGATCTAAAAGGTCTGCAATCACTCCTGTCTTTAACTAACTCTACAATACATTTAAGAAAGATACTTCTCATAAAGTGATAAAACAGTTTTAGTCATTCTATAGAAATCAATGATTTTGATTCAGTATGAAACAAATAATTTGTGGCAGCCAAGTACAAGATGATATCATTTCTCACATGTGCAATAAACAACAGTTTAGGATGAGTATGAGAAAATTATAACTCCTTACTATAAATGTTCATTCTTATTCTTCTTCCCATATGCACATGCTCCATGTGGAATTCCCTGGTGTTTCAAAATGCAATGTGCTTGGCCTATTGCTAGGATAATAGCTTTAGTTGTATTTTCTATTATGATTTATTCAACCATATTCTCTAAAACAATTATACAAATTGTAGAGTAAAAAAACCCCTTCAAGGCAATATAAAGTATTATTATAGGTTTCATTAAATCTCACTGAAATGGGTACTCTGTTATAACAACCAGACCTTAAGGTACATTCAAAAACATGTTCCAATCCTGCTACAAAAAATAGTTTTCTTCACCGTAAAGCCTTTTACTGTAAACAGTGCACCATGTGGGAGCATGTAAAGATACACTGAGCAAGGTATAACAAGCCAACTACCACAGTAGGAAGAGTTGTTCCATGCCAATGCACTATGGCACCAGAGCTGGTTGGTCTGTCATGAAGACTTGTGAGGATTTTTGCTGTTAGCTGGCTGGAGGATGTCCATGCAGGAGCACCAGAGAAGGGCTGAGCAATCAAGCCAGAAAGAAGGCTGCTACAAGACCTAGGTTTTGGTCTAAGCTATTCCATTGAGATTGGCCAAGAGCAGAACACTAAAAATGCCACTTTTCAGGCCCCGTGCTGACTGAAAGAGGTGCCAAAATTAGCAAAGGCAAATATTTCTGTTAGGTCCTCCTGGGTGTAGAAACATCACTTTTCACATGCTTACTAAAGTAATGGGGAGGCATCAAAGAAACAACTGACTCTATCACCATTACTTTTCTAAAAAATATCCCTCAAATATTTAACTTTCGACCACCCAGTTAGGATACAGGAATAAAGGTAAATATAAAGGTAGGAATTATGAGCAGGCTCATTGTATTTTTCATTGTAAAAGCTAGCAAATGTCTTTTTCAGTACCCATTAATTTCTCTTGTAGAAGAGTTTTGAATAAATGAAAGAAATTAACACTACATCAGGATGCAAAAGTCACACAGCTTTGTACTACATCTTTTTGATGTTCCTGAACTAGAAAGCTTTGTAAATACATTTGATAATTAACAACTGAGATATTAATTGCACACATCCTTAGTGGGCAATACTGAGGATGGCAAAATTGAATTACTTTCTTATGCTTAACAATTTCTTTGCTTTGCAGAAAAACAGATGTGTTGAAATTGAGTCCACACAGAAAGTTAGTAGACTTCCTATTATATCTCTTTCTATAAAGTCTTGTGTTTAATGCAGGCATAGGATTTTGCATGTATGCAACTTATTTCAGGATTTCCTGTTGCCCTCTCCTACGACCTGGAGCTACTTTGAGCTATACAAGGACTAAGGGAGGAAAAGAGTTCTAGTGGGGACAACTAATGGCAGGAAGGGAGGGAATAGAAGTACGTGATGGACACATTTCATTCCTTCTTTAGCCTATGACCTAACATACAGTTAAGCAAAGAAAGAACATCCGTAATTGTTCAGCTGGGTTATGAACAAGAAGAAACCTGTGCCATACTTTATACAAAGCCTGGCTGACCTTGAACATTCACACACAGCTTCCTTAGAGTCAACTCCTACAACCTGGATAGATAAAGACCAGGCATGTAAGACAGATGTGACAACATAATATTTTAGTTGTAGTTCAGGACCATGTTACAGCTTCTGCAGAAATCCACTGCTACAGGTATCTCCTTCCTTCTCTCCCCTGTTAGCCTGGGTTGGAGACAGAATTTGAGAGTCTAGTATGACCTGGGAGTTACAAAACCTGGGCTGTGGTGCACCAGAGAAGCAGTAGGAAGCAATGCAGAAGAATACAAGGGGAGCACTAAGGGTTTACTGGGTCCCCAAACCCTCTTCAGGTCTTCTTCTCAGATCATACAGTGGTTTCTCCATTTTACAATTATCACCGGCACCAAAATTTCATTTTCTACTTAGTTTCTGGCAAGACACTTGTGCATGTCTGTACTGGAGTGTCCCACTGATAGTGGGTTGTGTCTCTGCTTGTAGTGTCAAGCCAACAGTGGCACTTGACCTGACAGCTGCAGTCTGGAAGGCTTAGCACCAATTACCTTTCTTGATACTTGCATCTGCTATCTCTGTCTCACATCTATTCCAGCCAGAGGGACAGAAGGAAACACATGAACATACCATAAACTATGTGCGGGAAACATATATTCCTTTTAAAATAAGAGGCTTGCTGAAGGAGAATCGCAGAGGTAATAGGAGTGGTTCATTTCACTTCTCTTTCTGATTCACCTTTTTCTTCTAAGTATATTTCTTACTTTAGTCTTAGAGAATGACAGATTCATTTGCATACTGGTGTAATTGGTAATAAATTAGCTGCCTAAATTCCTGCTTCCTAGTCTACTGAGAAAATAAGAGATATGCTCATTAACATTTTATGCAGCCTCTAGATAGAAACAATATATCCAGAGTCAACAAACAGCTCTTAGATTTCAATACTGAACTCTTTAGCTGCCTAAAAATAAACTAGTTTCCTAAACGCCTGCTAGAAAAAAAAATTGTGATATGGTCAGGGATTCCCTTGAGTTCAGATCACCGTAATAAAGTATTATGGCTGTAAGTAATTCTGTTTATGCACTTGCAAATGGCCTGAATTGTGGCCATGGTGGAGTTAAATGTGGCTGCTAACATATTTAGGGTTCAAGAGTTTACAGCCTGTTTATAGACAAATCCTGGAGCAGCTATTTAGGAGTTTTTCTCCTGTTGTGTTTTTTTGTTTGTTGGTTTTGGTTTGTTGTTTGGTTTTGATTTGTTGTGGGGTTTTTGTGTTTATTTTTGGTGGGGTTTTTTTCCCCCAACTCATATTTATAAACATTATTCTGTTTAATAGTAGCAGTTCTTGCTCCAGGCCTGATTAGGTCCTCAACAGTTTCCTGGAGTCGTGATTTTCTTATTATCCTGTGAAGAAGAGTGGGAGTCCATAAATGGACAATGTTGCAACCACTCCTGATCACTACAACCTCTCTTTTATGCCAGCTGCTCCAGTTCCTACCTTCTTTCTCCGCAACTGGTTCAATGTTCCTCTGAGTTTCTCATGTTCATTCATTGGAGAGGGTTTCTAGAACTACTCTAAAAATATCCAGAAGGAAATGCATGCTCCAGCATTCTCTTGAAGCTATTTAGCCTTGTATTTTTGTCACTTTGAATCACTTGACTCTTGATTATTTCTTCTGACCCTTGGCAGCAAATTTGAGAATCTGGTCTTCTTTCAAGAAGTTCTTTGAAGCTGCATTTCACTTATATTTCTACTTTCATGTCTGTCTACTTCCCTTCCTTCTATTTCCTTCTGCCATCCATTCCCTCCTTCTCTGCCTGTCCACTTGTCTTTGCTTTTCCTTTAATGTTTTACTTACCCATGAGGATTCTCTCTCTTGTGTTCCAGCCGTGTTTTTTGTCTTCACACAGAACTATTGCTGAAACACAGCTCCACATTGTTCTTTAAACAATCTTTCTGCAAATGAATTATTTAGATACACACACACATGTACACACCTTGTAAAATAACTGTTGATTCAAAAAGTAGCTGATTCTATTTCTGTCTTAATTTTGCTCTTAAAAAACTGTAAGGCCCTACTGGCAGAAAAATCCATTATCCTCTGAAGAAGGTAACATTTTTATGTAACAAATAATTTTTTCCATGTGCCCAATACATAATTTTTCCTGTGAAATGTGAAAAGCTTTATTTGTGAGTGGGAGCAGGTGCAATAGATCCCCCACAGATCTATAAACAGGAAAAATTGTCATAATATCTATCCAAGAGCCAATCTGCTTTAGCCAACTCAAAGAGTACACTGGCAGTTAAAATAATCTACTAAGCATTTTTTGTGAAAGCTACTGACTGATCTGAATATTCTTTAATGTAACTGATTAGACCACCAAACCTTTGGTCCAAACACTTGGATGTATCTCTGTAAATGAGATTATGTGTTCTTTCATCATCAGTGATCAGATATATGCTATCTGTATTTTAGATTAGTGCAATGCTCCAAAAGGATAAAACTCCTGTCTTCATGCAAGAACAATCTATACATTTTTTTTCCTAGCAGTCTGCCCCAAGCAGAACACAAAATGTTTCTCATAGTCTACAGAGAAAAGAACTCATAACTTTGCAATTCACAGCAACAGACCTTACAAACATATCTCTAAATGCCCCATAAAAAAAACACTCTATAATGTTTGCTAGAGAAGAAGCAAGAGAAGCCAGCAGTTCTGATTCTAGTATGTACTTCACAATTGCAATACCTTCTTTGCCTGAACACCATTCTGACAGAATGTTTGCACTATGTAAATGCACCTAAATCACCAATCCTACATCTACTTCATTATAAAATCACAATAATCAATTAAATCTATAGTCTTATTCTGACTTCACAGACTAACGGCTGATAAAGATACAGGCAGGATCGCAGGAAGGCATCTAGTCCATTACCCCACAGCAAACTAGGAACAAGCAAACCTAATTCACTCCTCATAGATGCTTTTTCAATCTGTCCTTAAGAAGCTGTAACCACGGGGAGCCCATGTTCTCTCAAGGTAAGCTATTTTGGTGGTTAATTATCACCACCATTAGAGAGTTTTCCTTAATGTCTATCCTAAATCTCCTTTGATCTAATTTAGCCTCATTACTTCTTGTCCTGTTCACTGTAGATAAAATGAACAGATAATTCTCTTTCTCTTTGCAGCGATCTATTATTTCATGTATAAGTTTTTCCATTGTAAGGTCATATTTTCTAAACCTCTATATCTTTTGATTACAGACAATGATTTGCCTGAGCACTTATACACTTGAAACAGGTTTGAATAAGACCTTCTGCAAATTTGGAAGCCAAGAGATAAAATCTTTCATGCAAGGTTTAATCCAAGTTGGCTGTGTAGTAAATGTTAGAAGCACCTTGTGAGTCTTCACATAAATCTTGCCTAGAACAGGAGTAAAGCCTCATAAATATCATGCTTGTAAACAGATCTCTTCCTGGATGAACAGAAATCAGATTCCATGATTATAAACAATAATACATCTTTGGTAGTCTGACCTCAGTCTCTGCCAGTCTCCTAGTAATTAAAATTGTAATAACCTGATAATTAAAGCTTTCGTTACTAAACAATTAGTACTTGGGTGTGGCTGAAAGTGGTTCACTAGGGAACATGGAGCCCTCTGGCTAAGAAAGGAGAAGCAGGAGGCAGGGAGTTGTAGCTGCAGATTTCACATTTTAGCAGGAACCCAGGTTCAAGCATTGAAACTGAGCCTGCTGCCCTGCTTGATGGCCACTGCTTGCCACGGCCCACCTCCATCCCCCCTTTCTCCATTCCCTGGTAGATAAAACTGGTAACCCATAGGCTTGCCAAGCTGCAGTAGAGCAAGATTCTCTTCTGTCAGACATCAGCAGAAGAATTACAGGGGATTATTGTTATGGCAAGGAAGGGACTTGCTGGAGACAGGTTCAGACCACAGCATGAAGTAATGATTTATGTGGAAGCTCACAACTCCTAAGTAGTAGTGCTTATGGGTTTAGCTGGTAGTGAGAGCTGACAAAAGGACCAATGCCTGAGACTGAAGGCATTGCCATCCCAGCAAAACCTTTCCAGTCAATCACAAAACCCTCTCACATAAATATAGTGATGTTTTTCACCTGTCTTAAATAGAAAAGATGGGTACCATTGTTACTCTTGTTACTAGTTCATTCACACTAAAATGGGAATGAAAGTTTAATCACCTGAAAAGAATTTATCTCAGTTTCCCACAGTGCTCAGAAAAGCCACATTTTTTTCTCACAGTTTTCCAGCAAGTAATGCTACAGAACATTACAGAATATACTGCAGGTAAAAGAGCTGTGGAACATGACCAAAGAAATTCCAGTGACACATCCAAGTAGAGATGCACTGAGAGCAAAAAATGTGATAAAGTAAGATAACATTGCAGTATGGATGATCAGACCTGGGCTAACCTATGCCCAGACCCTGTGTTAGCCTTTTGACTGCACTTTGCAAGTAGAGTCATACCCCAACAGGCTGGATACCTCAGCAGGCTAATAGTAGACCTAGATAAATGCTAAATGGCTGCCAGTCTAGGTTAAAACCTTGTATACATATGATTTAGTAAAGGTTTAGCTGACGCTTGATCCTTCTCTTGAGAGAATGCATGACTTTTCACACAAAGCAGTGGGAGCGTGAGACTGCTCTATATACAGCAGAAAAGGCAGAGTCAAAGGCAAGAAGAATGAGACAGGCACATTTGTCAGTTATGGAGTGTTCATTAAGGAAACAATTCTGCTCTGTAACACCCACAGTAATTACAAAGATGAAAAGGTTAGACTGTTGGTGTGCTGATATATATTGATGAATACTTTCTTTGTCTTTGAAAGAGGACCCATTTTCTGTTCTCTGTTTATTCACAGGCCAGCCCAATGAGTCTTTCCTCAGACTTGGGCTGCTGTCCCTAGGAGAACACAAAAAGTGTTGGGAATGTTCATCATATGGAAATAACTTTGTTACACCCACTAGTTACACACTTGTAATTAAACTATAAATAGAAAGTATATGTGTGAACATAGTAGCCACATGGTCAAGACATTTTCAAAACCATTCACTTAGACCGAGGTTAATCTTAACAATGTTCATAGGAATTTATAAGCACATCCAAAAAGCAGGCTGTCCCTATTGAGGAAAACAGGGCACCTCATTGAGCAAACATGATTAAAGAGTAAGGTATGCAATGAATAACATTAAAACCAACAGATTATAATAAAATATGATCATTAAATTTAAGGAAGGAATTTTTCATGTTTCACTGAATCATCCATTTTAATACTGCTGAACAAATAACATGCATCACTTGTTACTCATATTAAGAAAATCATAAGAAGGCATAGAAGTGTTTTGTACAAAAGTTATTAAAGTCAAGGGAGTGTTTATCAATGTCTGTCTGGAGATGAGGCTGGTGTAGCAATTCATCATATAAAGTTAGTGGTCAAGTTATTATTAGGAACCTGCAGTTAAAAAAACTATTTGGAGGCTGATATAATTTTTTTAACTTTAGCTTATGATTTCCAGAAGTTTTAAATATGTGTGGATTTTAGAGATGAATTGAATGATAATTTATTTCAGGTGAAATTTAACAATCTTTAATTCTAACATAAAAATTAAGAGAAGTTTCCATCTTTTGTTTAAGAAACAGAAATAGAAGCTAAGCATTAACAGAAAGGAACCTGATATGCACCAAATATATTTCAGTCTTCCAGTCAAGTACACGTTAAGATTACATCTATTGTAAACACATTAATCGTACTCATAACCTAACTACATCTTCATCCTTAGACTATCAACAGCTGTGTCCTTTCTGACACTAGGGCATCTGTCCTGTCATCTCAAACAAATTTCTAATTGCTCTTATGTGTAAAAGATTGTGTTTTAAAGCTCTCACACTGCTTAGCTGTTCAGGAGGAGAATTTAACCTGTTCTTTATCACATCTTGGCTAGATGTAACCTCACAACACTTGTCATAGCAAGATGAAAAATCAGCATTTTCAAGATCAAGATAATATCTTTTAGTCAGAGATCTTTCTTTTTGGTGTTTCATTACTTCAAAGCTGCTTTGGTTACAAAGAGAGGAACCAAAGTGATTCATGAACAGATCCTAAAGGACCAAATATAGCTTCAAACCCTGGTTGAACAGGGACAGAGGTCTGCTCTGCTTAAAAGCCTGTTGGTCAGGATGGTGTTTAGAGAAGAGCTTTGAGTTTATAGATACTTTTTCTCCATTTTCTCCATCAAGATGCTTGATTGAGTTTTCAGGTACAAGCCCTTCTGTTTTACATCTATGAGATGTGAAGAAAGACTCAGACAATGCCTGTGGTAACTAGAAACAGTTCAGCCTTCACAAATCAGATGCAATGGGCTTTCTAGCGTGTACAAGGGTGTCCACTTGGTGTATAGCTCAGTCAAACAAGAACAATTTCTAAGCTTGCATATTTAAGATATTATGTGAATAATATGCACTGTTAAATACAGTTAATTTGGCTTATATCCCAGAATTAGTATTTGGTTGAAGTAAATGGTTCAGTAATGACATGGTGATTATTATATATTCTTTGAACAGCTGTTTATATTCTTCACCATACTGTTTGTTCAAAAGCAACAGCATATATTAAAGTGTTCTGCCACCCATAAGATACGTAACAGAAAGCAGCCTGACTCAAATTCCCAAATTAAAACACTGTCAGTCTTTGGGGTTTTCAAGATGTGGATCTACTTTCTGAAGCTGGGATCCCCTGTTTGAACATAGGTTTCTTTGTGAAAGGAGGGAAGAAAACAGATAATCAAACCAGAATAAGCTATCAGTTAAACACAGCCTGGGCTCCTGTCACTTGCTGAGTTCACTGAGAGGAAGGAGAAACACAAGGTACCTCCTTTCTTGCATGCTTTATCACAGAGGTAGGTGAAGTAGACCACACATGACAGTAAAGCTCTGAGAATGTCGTGAAACTGGATCAGTTCTCAAAAGAGCAGTGAAGTAAGCCTTTCTGCCCTGGCCAAACATCTGGGTAATTAAATTCTGAAAGTCCTGCACTTTCAGTTGCATTTGAAGTAGAAGAGGCTTTCAGGAGTCATCTTGCTAATTAGAAGTAAGATTTTTTTAAAAATGGCAGAATGATAAAAGATTCCCCCAGAAGAAAATCAAACCATAAAACTAGATTACCAAGGTAAAGCTAAATATAGCTAGGTTGTCAGGGTGACCTCTTCCAAGCTAACGATAGTCAGACTAACTCACCTGGCATTACTCCAATATTTGATAGTTTTTTGAAAATTCTCTTTTCTCCCATTAGCCATTGTTTCTACAAATATGAACATAAAAGAAACATCTGGACACTTCAACAACAAAGGCAGCTCACCTGCAGATTTTTCTTCTAGGTTCCTGAATAAAGATACTTACTTGTCTGTTAAGTTCCACCATCTAGTAATATCTGTCCTACTAAATGTTCTGGCTCTACTAGCATTAACTTTCATATTCAATATTTGTTTATTATCTTAAAGAAATAAGAAATATCTTTATGAAGTGACTCTCCAGTTGGGCTTGCATTCCTAAATCACTTAGACATCAGAAAAGCTACTTTCTACCCATTTTCAAAGGTTAATTTGAATGGCTTAAATGAGACTAGAAAAGTGTATAAGTTACAGTAAAAAAAAAAAAAAAACCACACAAAAAAACCACCCAAAAAACAACCAAAAAGAAAGGTTGATTTCTGCTGGCTGAGGTGTTCTACAGAAATAAGAGATGATAATTTTTATTTCCACTTTTTTCCCTTATATAAGACTGTCATCTCTCTGGGACATCATCTTAATGTATGTGTCAAATACAATGGTGACCTGAAACTTGGGCAACTCTAGTTGATTCCCTTCAGACAAGACTCTGGAGACACAGAAAGTGTGGCCTGCAGCTAGAATCTATCATCATTCTACAGAGGTGTTCAAAGAAAAAGATCCACACCCAGTTGCCTAGTTGCAGCTGAGCTTTTGTTATTGCCCTGACTGCAAAATTCAGTAAAAGGATAGCATTTAAAAGTATATTTTTGTACCTCAGAGTACAGATCATTTTTCTCCTGGAGAAGGTCTATTTATGGACAGTGAATTATTAACTGGTACATTTTCGTAAGTTTGACACACTAGCTCACTTTCTTCCAGCTATGGTTTGTACCAACAAGATCTGAGTCCTCAAGGTGCCAAACTGAATCATCGTGTCCCTACCTGCTTGATTTGCATGTACAATCAGATGATTAACAGTGCTTTTGGCTTGCTGTCCTATTTGACTTTTGTTTGCAAAATGCTCAGATAAACTTTGAATGCAGAAATTATCTTTGCAATAGAGAAACCTGCCTTTTGAGATGTATTGGTCTTTACTATATATGTCTTGGAATTAACTTAATTTTCTATATGGGAACAAACAGTCCAGAAACAACTATATTGTCTCCCAAATAACTGGTAATGCAGATGACCAACAATTTCTAAAGATAGTATTTCTGTCACAGAGCTCTTCCTGAGCACAGAAAAATGAGGCATAGAAAGTTATAAACTTGCCTAAAGCAATAAATATTTTGCAGAGAGACCCTTATTACCTATGCTTCTCCCAGGCTTACCTCAGTATATGTGCTGTTTCTTCTGAATAGAGACTGCTTTTTAATTTTGAGGCTAGCTGTACCATTGTGAGATACTAGAAGCAAGGGAGACAATTTTATATGCGAAAATAAGAAAAGCAGTTTCAACTAAAAGTGAATAGAAGTCTACTTTCTAACTTGTGTTGTTTTGCCATCCAGTAAAAGACTTTTTTTTCTGTCAGTGATAAATTATTTTCACTAACACCCAGCAAAGGAAGAACAGATTAAAATGCAACATGTGCACAAGAAAAAAAATCCTATTCCACATGCCATCCTGAAATAAATCCTCTCTCTTTGTGAGAGTGGGAAGCAAGAATTGATTTCAATAGATCTGCGTTTACAAAAATCTACTAGCCAAATACCCCAGGTATGGTATCACCCCAGCTCACATAGGTGCATTTTCCATCAAGTTTATGACTCCATATTTTTGTGAGTCTTGTGGCCAATATGCAGTTAGACACTGTTGTCCTCATAGGTCACCTACCACCAAGCCCCAGGAACTCATCCAACAGCATGAACTCTTTGTCTTGATTGTTATGTGATCCTGTCACAACTGTAATTAGCTCTTGATGGAGACCACATAGTATGGAAGAAATGGAGTGTCTATCATTCAACTAATCTGAAGAAAAAGTCCCCCTTCCAATGTGACTCATCACCTACAAGCTGCATATCTTGAAGAAAAGTCCCTTTCCTACTCTTTTTAAGAAGGTCACTGCCAAAAGATCTTTAGCATTCTTGATATTTCTTCATTTCCTTCTCTTTCTGTGGAACCCCTAGTTGGAAATTAACTAGGCATGAGAGAGCAAATCATGCTTACCTTTGGGGAGTCAGGCTGTTAAGATGCCACAAAATAGGAAACATGTTCCCTTCAAAGAATTAACAAAGTTACTCTGAGAATGAATTAATCATCCAGGCTCTGCATATAGTAAAGGTGGGCAGCTGAATACCTCCAAAGCATAGAACACTCCCCTAAAAAAAAAAAAAAAAAAAAAGTTAGACATGACTTCTAGGTCCTTCACTTCTCCAAACAATGCAAACCTTGAGTTTTCACCTGCTATGGCAATACCATGGGCAGTAGCTGATACATGGAAGCATCTACTCCTCCTTCTCCTATCTGTACCACTGTGTACCTCAGAGGGATGGTCTCAGGGCACCAGAATGATTTTCCTGTTGGAGGAGGAATTTTGCTAATGTCCTAAATTGCCCAGTGATATCTGTCATTTTCAAGAACATCATGCTGGAAATTAAATGATTTCTTTTTTTTTTAAATAAAGATTTAAAATTGCTATAGTTGCACTTCTGGGATTTTTTCCTGATTTTTTTTAATTTCTGAATTGAAACAAAAATTTACTGAAACAGTGGATTTTCCTGCCAAGCGGCATTCTATGTTGATCTATGATTTGTGCTTATCCCCCACCCTGTACAAAATGTTTCACTGGTGTTATCTCTTCTAGAGACTGATTTTTAGTTTTGAGGTTAGCTGTATCATTATGAGCTGCTGGCAGCAAAGGAAACAAGCCTTTAAATGTCTCAATACATTAGTAGTTTGGGAAACAGACATGAAAACCAGCAAACCCTGAGGCACACACAGAAGATCCACAGTTTCCTATGCTCTGTAGGATGTTCTTCAGTACCTACTTCCTCCACAGCAACACAAGGAGTTAAAAGAACATATGACTTCTTAAAGAACTTGAACATCTAAGCTTGACCTTTATATAGGCCAATATTTAGGTTAGATGAGGACAGATTTTACACATGGCGCAGCTCAAAGCTGTACAATGGAGACAATAGCTTGAGAACTTGGCCCAAACTTCCCTCATTCCTCATGTGCCCAGTTTTTCTTCCTTAGCCAAAAAAACCCAAAAATAACACCACTTCCCCTTTCTGGGAAAATTATGGATGTGATTTTTTTTAGTAAATCATTTTGGTTCCAATAATAAGAACCATCTGTCTCACAAAGGTTTGTTTGGTTTCAGACATACTGTGTAACAGTGAACATTGTTACAGAAAAGCCCATAAATTATATGTTGCTGTGGGAGCTTTAAAAATGCTGGGCAAAATTATCTGCTACTATAAATGGGTACAGTTTCACCCCATTACCCTGGCAGAAAACTAGCCTACTGTGTTTCTGATGTCATCAAATAAAATGCAAGCCACTTAAAGAAAAATCAGGCTAACTTTTAAGCCATTGCCTGTGTCATCTGCAATAATTTCTGCACTGTAGGCTTTGTAATAACTATACTTTTTCTTGTTTTATTGTCCATACAGGGCTATACCATCCAGACAAGATGGGAACAGGGGTAGTAATTGATTTTAAGTCTAAACTGTAGCAAACAGAGAATTTGATTTTGTACTGGAGCTTTGGAGGGTTTATGAGGTTATAACAGGAAAATTATGGGTAAGTGTAAGAAACACAGCAGAAGAGGTATTGTGCCAAATTACTGTTAATTTCAGTGGTCATGGAGTAAGGTCCAAGAGATGCATTAACTCATTCAGAAGAGATCTAGATCTCTTACAAGTATGCATCCATACTTACTCATAACCCTGAAGAAAGGAATAATGCAAATGCAAACATGGTGTGATCAGAGTCAGTCCAAAGAGAGGAAATTTCCTATATTGTTTATCTATCCAACTCATGATGCTATCAATTATTATTCAGAATTGGAGCAATTATTATTATTGCATTTTGCTTACACAGACTAAGAATGTAACACATTTCAGACATTGCAAGACATATTACTGTTTTCAAAAATGGGAGTGTGGTATCATTCATATGGATGTATCTACCTTGATGGGAATTTAGGTACAGTTGGAAACATCATAATGTTTACTTCTCAAAGGGGAGTGCAGTTCTGACCTTAAGTTTTATCAATACCATGATCTTTTCACATAAGGCTCCCACTGTTGGGCAGTTTACAACTTCAAAGGTTCTCAATATGATTTCTGAATGTTTTAACTTGACTGAAAAAACATCTTATTAAAAACCCATATCTGTTTATTCCCGTCAGTTCAAGACAAGGAACCCTCAAGAGAGGCTGCAATACAAATAATCTTTGAGTGACAGTGATTCCAGTTTCCCTTACTACACCAGGTCTGCTCTGTAGAATATAGCAAAAGGGACTTTTCTTTTCTGGGCTGTTGACTGGATCTTCAGAATACAAAGCTCTAAAGAAACACTACTTGACTAAGATTAAAAGGACTCTATTAACTCTTCCTTTTCTCCCTTAGACCTCCATAAATACCAGCTAGAGCAGCACACACATAAGTTCTTCCTCATGAGGACTGGCTGAAGAGATCAGCAACTGAAGAAGCAGCAGCTTAACTCCAGCCAGTCAGCAAAGCTGGAAAGCTTGTGGGCACTAACACAGATGCCAGCTAGCAAAAAAGGCTAGGGACAGTGTCTATATATGGAAAAACACAAACATTTGGTGCCTGGCCCTGAAAAGGGTCATTCAACTGTAACAAACCATTGATATTCAGCTCTTTTTTAATGCCAGTTGGCTCTGGGCAGAACTGCCAAGCAGAGGTAGGCTTCCACTCCAACCCTTATAGAGTCTGAAGTCTGCCATCCATCAGGGAAGGGAACAAAGCATGGGCAAGACTGTGAGCCAGCCCTTGGCTGGAAGGGAAAGCCAGTGACAGCCAGCCTGCCGTGTGGCAGCACTGGGCTCAGGAGGGCAGTAAGCTTTCATTTGGCTCCTCTGATTAAAACACAGCATTGTCCCTCTGCATCAGCTCCTGGTTCATCAGTCATCCCAATTTCAGTGATAATTTGGCATCATCTCTCAGCCAGGAATAATGAAACTGATTCCCACATTCAGAAACAATCTAACCTCATTGTGAAAACAATCGAATAAAGTCTTCTCCAGCTTCACCATAAATCCAGTGTCCTGAACTGAAACTGTACTCAACAAATCATGCATATCTCTGTGTATTGAATCTTTTCTTTATAGAAGCAGAAACTGAAAGATAAAAAAGAGTAAGAACTACAAACCAGATTCAGCAACCTTTTCTCATCAGTGAATCCTACTCCAGTCCCTGTTCCTGCTAAACTCAGTTGGGTTTGCACTACAATATTCCTCCCTCCTCCCTGCTCAGATTAAAAATCAAAAAGGTGAAGAAAAGAATCAGATCCTGTTAAGTCCCCAACTATTTTCATATTTTCTGAAAAATCCTTATCCTGGATTGGAGTAAAAAGTCAAATTCTCCCCTGTGGAAGCACAGAGAAACAATTCACTCCAGCTGTCACAGCATCAGTAAGTGTTGTCAAGGCTCAATGTATCCATCTGCTAGAGAACATACTTTGAATCACAGTATCAGCATTCATTTTCCTTGATTATATCTGGATGTGTTTGTTATTATTTTTATGGCAATGCACACTTATGCTGTACTCATTCCCGCTCTTGCAAGAGAAGTTTACACATCTTTCTGGCTCTTACACATCTGTATCACATGAAGAATTTAAGTCATTTTGTCTTCCCAACTTCTGTTCTCCTTCCCCTTTCTTGTTTCTGTTATTATGATTATTAACAGTATTATTATTAATTAAGTCTGAGGCTGGAGTTCAGGTGGAAAAGCCAGTGTATGTGTTGGAGTTAGCAGTTCCACTTTACACCAGAGCGCAGTATGCTGTGCTGCACAGAACTGGTGTAGTCTAGTTTATGCCTTGGGAGATTAGATTGCTCCAAATACTCATGAGGTGTAGCCACCATTTGAGACTGAACTAGGTATTGAGGGAAGCTGTATTAATAAATTTTAATGAGCACATAGCCCATGTTCCTCTTTGTAGTCAAAGATTTACCATTTCCTTTAATGAAAGAAGGTTTAGGCAGTGCATTAAATCCATATCAATTTAATCAGCTATAAAATGCCAGGTGACTGAAAAAAACAAATATGAAGTAAACACCATAGTTTTAAAAGCACTGAGAAAATTAACTGGTAACACAATGATGCCTACCACAATGGGTTCTCGGTGAGGACCAGGGCTCATGAGCATTTGCTTTAAGACAGTGAGAAGGTTAAACACTTGTGTGCTTTCTGTACTGTTCTTATGACCTTGCATGAAGTCTAAATTCTGTTTGTCCTAGTCACTGAACCAGTCCTTGACAAAGAACAAAATTCCATACATTTTCAGTTTTCAGTAATTCGCTAGTGGAGTAAATATAATAAGAAAATTATGTAGCTACAGTGAATTGTTACTTGTAGTTGGCAGGATTGTAAGGGTCAAGAGAATGATTAATTTTGTAAGCTGAATTTTGTAATAGAAAGAAGAGACATGTAGTGAATATTCAGGGTGCTGGAGGATGGAGGGGGGAACTGGAGCATTGGTGATTACAACATCTGTTGTTGGCACTGTAGAACACAAAACCTACATCAATATTTTACACTGCAGACTTTACAAAGGCATCCAGTTGGATAGGTTTGGATTTCTGCTGGGTCACAGATTTGGACATGTGTTTGGATGGAGGAAAGCTCCACACCGAAAGCATGCCTTCCAATCCCATGTTTTAAGCATGGCCATGATTTGCTTCTATGCAGAGAGATCAGTGAGAATAACCTTTTTCTTGTTTTGTTTTTGGTTTTGAGTATTATGTGCATCTATGTAGGCATGAACATTTGGATCAGCAGTTGTTGGTTGAAGTTAATTGCTCGCTTACTTCCCTCCACTTACTGTGCTCTGGCTCTTGGAGCACATGAGCAGTGTTCCTTCTGAACAAAACCAAATCAGATGTGCTCCAGCTGCCCGTGTAGTACACTTCAGCCATCGGCAGATGTTTGGGTTGCTGGAGTGGAATAGGATTAGCTTGAAATAAACCCTTCAATGTGTACAGATGTGGAAATATGATCCCTGAGAGCAACTGTTTCTTTCTAAATATCTTCTTTATCAGACAGCACAATTTGTGAATGCACATAGATCCTCATGGATCTTTTTCTGGGATAACTTTCAACTCTTAACCACTATTCCCTTCCTTCTATAGATCCTGGTCTTCATAACTGTGGCACTCCAGCAACTCTATAGAAGATGACAGTACAAGGACTGAGGAAACAGGGACTAATTAAGGAGTCTAAAGTTCTTTAGCCTCTCCTTGAAAATCTGTGCCTTTGAGCAAGGATCCAGTTTCTTGATGTTCAGATAGACAACATTGGCTCAGTTTTACTGTCAAAAAGATTGTCAATCTGTAAATGAAAGAGCCCATAAAGCAAAACCATGTAAGATTAAAAAAATGAGAATCAGAGGGCTGATTTGGGAATAGTCAGTAACTCAGAGTCTCGAGAGATGAATGCTGACATGAAAGGTAAAAGAACCTGAGAAGAAAAGAAAAGTAAGCAAAAAAAAGCTGAGTGAAAATAGCAGCTTGGCAAAAATAAGGATCAGCCTGTTCAAAGTAACAAAGTTCTCCCCTGATGTCCCCTTAAAGTTTACCTGTCCATCTAAGGCTTGTCTGTAGTGCCTGTAGTGATGAGGTGGGGGTAAACCTGTGAATGTTTGACCTAGTAGCATGTTAGTCCCAGCAATTTACTATGTCTGTCAAACAATAAATATTTGTTGTGTACTCACAATTTGTGTAAAATCCTGCTTTCAGGATGCACAAAGTACCTCAGAGCACCAAGGGTTACATTTCCTATGATCTGAAACTGCTTTTAGGGCCACCTCAAATCTAAAGTTATATCTGTTTCCTTTCTTGACAGTTTGCCTCAGGGAGCCAATTAAACTTTTGAGAATGAGAACTAGGTTCAAATTCTGCTTTACACATCACTTACAGACTTGTTAGCCTAGCTGTAGCTGCTGTATATATGTGATTTTTTTTCCAAGCTGATACATGAACTGGAAAAAGTCCACCTGGGTCTCTAATCCCAGTTTGAGTTTGCAAAATGAAAATAAAAATGTTTTTTCCTTGCAACTGTACAAATTGGGTTTGAAGTTTTCATGTAACTATGATCATGGAAATGTTTAAAGATGAGTTTTGCATTCATTATTGTCTAGTTATAAGAACTGGTTGTCTCTCACTATATTTATTTCAGGGACTGAGCTGGGTCTGTAGACATAACAAAGCCCACAGCATTCTTTCCACCACTGTCAGAAGCTGCTGGAGTGTGTCCCAAAACCAAAGAATTATTGCTTGTACTCAATCTGACATAGAGTGAGACCTGAGTATTTTATACTCTAATGTTTTCTTCAATGCTTCAGCTATCTTAACATGATGCAAACTGGACATACAAGGAAGCCAATGCCGATTATGTTAGAATAAATCAGGTCTGGTAGAGTGCTTTTTAGTTTCATGTGGGAATTTAAAGGTTTTCCTTTAATTCTTACGGTAATTTGCCAAAGAAGCTGTTTACTACAAGGTGGCCATTTGACAGAGTATGCTTAACAGTGCCAGAAAAAACAAAAACAAAACCCACAGAAGGTTGACAACTTTAAGCTCCCTCTTCCTTTCCAGCAGTTTCATTTCTACCTTCGTAAATGTTTTTCTCCTGGCACTTTCATAGAAAGTTTTGTAAAGTAACAGTTCCTCACAAGATACTACTGCAAATTCAGGGAGGGCGAAATTCCTTCCTGAGGCATTTGAAGTGGGACACAGGCCCAAGACTACTCCATCAATCAGCAGGAGCATTATGGAGAGCTTCCTCTGCATGATAACCTGCTGTCTCATGGAGTGAAGTCAGCTGTCTCAGTGGGATGGTGCTGTCTCGCTCCAGCACTACACAGGCTTGGGGTCCACAGTCCTAGAGGAGATGTTTCCACACTGGTTTGGGAAGGGAGGACAGGGCAAAGATCCACAATGTTCACCCTGCTGGTCTGAAACATATGTGGAATCTATCAGGAAGTTAATGCAGCATAAATATCATATGGTCAGGGCTCATCTATTCTCATCTTTTAATGGCAGACAGCAAAGCAATCAGCACAGATGGCTGCATTTATGGCGCATTCAGTTCAAATACAAAACCCGCTTCCTGATTTTTTTGAGGGTTACAGATAAAGGAAGTGATTTACATTTTCCACTGTCACATACAGGGCTCACTTATGACAATATAGTCACTTTGCATTGTGTTTAATGAGGCTTAAACAGCACATGGTTTTCAGCACCAATACCAAAATGGGCCTTACATTTCACTTCTACAGTAAAGGGTTTGAATTTCAATGGACTTAAGCAGAGTATAAGATGCAACAGAACTCAGTCCACATCCTTTTTTCTAGTGGGCAAACTTGCTGCACTACAACTAGGATCTATTTGAAAGCTTAAAACCAGACTTCATTCTAATGGACAGCGCACTCTAGGTATTGTCAATGAAGAACTGAAGATGAATTTTGACTTTTTGGTATATTTTCTATGAGGGATGGGAACAGAGGAATTTCACTGTCTATTTGGCAAGATTACTTATTTGGCTCCAGGAATTTGGTATTTCTGCCTATTTACTAAGTTGGAAACACGTCATCCCACATTGCCTTATTCCATGTTTTTTTCCCATCAGATCTGAAGTCCTACACAACCCCTTAGAAGGAGAAAACTGAATAAGAGGCTTGTGTGATTAATAAGTAACTAACGGCAGGAAATATAATTAATGTCAATCAGCATGAATTCATAGCATCCAGAACCTGTCAACTCTGATATTTTTTTGAGAGTACAAATATAGTTGGTGAATGCAATAGTGTCAATGTAACAGATTTCAGTACAGTGTATGGACAAGATAGCATACAGTGCTCTGAATAAGAACAGAGAACAGAAATTGGAGTTCCCATGAAATGGATTTAGAAGGGGCAAGGCAGCTGGCATGGCAAATTAATTCCCAAAGGAAAGTCATCATCAAATGTCTGCTCCAAGTGGTCTCCTATCCTTTCTTTAATTAAATCATGGAAACTGAAGACACTGTGCATCAAATTTAAGTTATTTTAAGCTGTCCTCTCTTCCTCAGTGGAGTGCCATGGATTAGACAGTCTGCCACAAATTTTATACTCCTGACAAAATGTTATGGAAAGTATGGCAAATCACTAATGGTGCAGTGATACTAAGACAAAATGAGACTTCCTGCCACTTGCCAGGCTGTTCTGTGTGACCACACAACAAATTCTCTGGCATCCTTGCCGTGCTGGCACTTTTCAGCTGTGGACACAGTTAACAGCACTGATGCATGCTATTAGATGATCTCTTTTCAGACCCTGCTGTCACTTTTGGCTATTATTGATTCATCTTTCTCTGTGCCAGTATTCAGTACCTGAACATAGGAATTTAAAAAAAATATTAAGAGAAATGTCAGTGGCAAATTTCCCAGTCAGTCACTGTGATGATTGTAAATTGCAAGCTCCGTTATCTTTGTTACACCGTTTTATCGTCCTGTCAAATTTCTAGGCCTGGTCCCTAATTTTTACACCCACCTCTGATGCATACATTTGCAAGAGTTCCTAAAGGAGTTTGCTCTTATTTTATGATTCCAAAAGGAATCATATTTAGCAAAAACATGTTTGCAAGTGAAAATCTGCTGTTTGTAGCTTACATATCTGTTAGACTGTAGATACAGATACTTCAAAGCAAGTAACGGCTAGGGATCCTTCTCTTGAGATTAATGAGAATGGTTTTTACTGAGAAGACAGATTAGCCCTAAAATATGAATAATTGAGGAGTTCTGCATTATTTCCCTCACAGTCTTTCCAGAAAAAAAAATGACAGAAAGGTATAGCTAGGCAGGTGTGAAATGTGCAAAGAGCAGATTTGTCTTGAAATAACCATATTGTCAAATCAGAAAAATAAAACCAAAAAATTTGTATTTCACAAAATATTTTTAGATGAAAGAAAAAGAGAGGGGCTTGACTCAGCTACTTTAGAGCAGAATTCATTAACCTTTAAAAAAAAAAATCTGTGTTTATTTTTTTTTAGTAACAAAAATATCAATTAATGGCAGATTTAGGGAACAAAACTGATCAGTTCCACAAACCATGTCTGTGTTAAAAAATTTTCAGATTAATTTTACTTAGAAATTGTGGTGAAAGAAATTCAACGAAACCTGCTTGTGCTGCATATAATAGTGAAAATTTTTCATGTAATCTTTTTTATTTTTTACCAGAATTACTCAAGTGATTAATTTGCCTTGGGAAACTGCATTTTAAAAATGCAAACCCCAGATATTCCTCTAGATCTTGAGAAGAACTTGTAAGAAATATATAATCTACCAAAAGAGTTTGCAAGCAGTGAAATCCAGCACATGCATTTGAGTGATTTATGCATGGCTCTTAGTGAAATGGAGGTGATGCAAAATACTAGAACTTTATATCTGAAAAGTCTAAAAGGGATCATTCTAACTTCACCAAATAAAAATAAAATAATATTATTGGTGTCTAATCCACACAGAGAAGCACAGTGCCAGATCATTAGCATTTCATTTAGTGAAAGTACTGTCTAAATCTGCAGACCCTCTGGAGAAATCCATCTGTTCTCATTAATCAGGGCATCTGTTTTGGCAACCAGCTATTAACAAGAATTCTGTAGTCTGCATAGAAAATCCAAAAGCCATTTCTTTATGAATGTGATACGAGGTACCTTGTTTCATCTTTAGCAGATTTTTTTTTTAATCCTTTTTCTTCTTTCTTGCCCCTCTGCCCTGTCAAATCCACACCTGCAAGTGCTTTACTGAATCGGTGCCTAATCTGTCTTCATCCTAGTGAAAGCATACAGATTCCATCTGGGTGATGAGAAGATGGATGTTTAAGCATCCTTCATCAGATGCATCAGCCTTGAATAATTGATCTCTGCCTTCCTCATCCATGAACACACATTTTTGCTGGCATGGGGCTGAAATGCAGTCTCTGCAGCTATGCTGAGAGGGAGAATTTGTAATATTTCTAAAGTATTCCTTAAAGTCCAGTGGCTATAATGCCACAGAATATTATTTTCTGTATTTTATTGAGACAAACTGAGTCTGACACACTAAGAGAACTGAGTTTAAGACAACAACAGCTGGAAACAAATAACCTTTCTTTTTTTTGGGGGGAGGGGGAGGGAGTGTTAATCAAAATGTCTTGAGATTAACTGGATATAACTAAAGAAACAAGTAATTCATTGTGCAATCTGTACATCATGACGTACATGAACAAATTTCCACCCACTTGTCTTCAGGTTCTGTGAGGAGAAGAAATTTTTTTCTGGTAAGAAAAACTTCTACTTTAATTTTATTAAATTGAAAATTATCATTATCACAGGTATGTGAAAATAAAAGCAATTGCACCCCCTTTCCATCTTCCTAGCAATAAAACCAAGAGAAAAGAGAAAAAAAAAAATCTGTGAAACATAGTCTCTCTCTGCTTTCATAAGAAATGTAAATTACTCATGGAGTAAAAAGAACTGATGCATTAAATTGAATTATGAAACTGTTTCCTCCATATCCAATTATTCTTCTCTGATTTGTTACCCCAGTGAAAAGAGTATTTTTATCAGTAGAATCAACTTCACTATGAAGTAAAGCACAGTTTAGTGACCTGCATACGTGCTTGGGAATGGGAACTTGAGTTCTGATTCTGGTGCTGAAACTAATAACTTTGGTGGCCCCAGGCAATGTGTTCTGGCCTCAGATCAACGCTCTATCCCTATTCAACAAAGCATTTAAGTACAGATGTAAGTACATAAGACTATGTAGGATTTAGGCAACTGGTTAACAGCTTTGCTCCACTGCAAAGTATTTGTTGTTTATTATTGAAACTTTGAGTAATAAAGGAGACATAGAAACAATTAGATATTTGAGATGCACGCTGAAGCCAGTGTTAGTTTTTGAAATAGGTATAAAAGTATTTGACATAGCAAGAATAAGCATAGGACTTTGGACACATACAGTCATTTAATATTAAAAGAGAAAGAGGTGATCCCAGCAGATGAGAGCTCTAAAATCTCATTAGTCTTGTCCTCGCCAAGCCAGAGAGATTGCAAATATAATAATGACTACTAAAGAATTTACTTCCTTAATGCTCACCTGATATTAATGAAAGTGTTAAACTTATATCATGGAATTTCTGATATAGAGAAATACAGTATTTCTGAGAATAACTTTAATAGCTTTCATGTGACTCTTTAGAAGGACAAAACTCATTAAAAAAAAGAAGTCTGTCTTTGTCTAACAGTCAACACAGGTAGCTTGATCTTTAAAAGTGATGAGCAGTAACAGCTACTGAAGTCAGTGGAAGCTGTCATTGTTCTGCACTGCGCTAACTCAGACCCTATATTTGTCTTTGCTTCCCTGTCTGTAGAGATGATAATACTGATTCTCCTATCTGTGATAACTGACGTCAAAACCAACTATCTGAGACTGAACAGTGAGATTCCAGGGTACATTAAATCATGCTAGTTCAGTATACTAAGAAAATAAATAAAGAATTTGCTTTTTTTAAAAAAAAATCTAATTATTAATGCTTTACATTTTAATGGCAACCATCACAGTAGAAACTGAAATAACTTCTGAATACATTTGATTTGAGGCAAAAGAATCACAGCAATATAACCTTCTTTAACAAAAGAGACTTTAAGGAAAATAATTTTGCCCAGAATTCTATCTGTGAATATAAACAGGTGTTTAAGATATCACAAAAAGGGACTTAACGTCTGGAGAATGCATACTCAATTTACAGGCTAAATGTAATCTAAGGCTCTCATTTTCCACATGTATCTGCTTATGTCCACAAAATCAGTCAGCAATTCAAAGGCTGGCAGAAAGACCTCTTCGAAGTAAAGAGTGAAAAATAAAATAGTCCTTCACCACTTGACTGAGGAAATGGGTGGTTCCTAGGACTATCTCTATTCCTCACAAAGGATGGAAAAGTCACAACCTGGTTGTGAAAATTCAATATTTTGACTGTCAATGATCCTCTTAAGAACTCTTACAGAGAAAGGGTTAGGTAGTAGGATATACTAATAGCTGTTATAAGACATGAAAAATATCTTTTCCAGATGATTCATAGAGACAAATTTGGAGATGAGGAGTGGTTAGAGATTGGGGGGGGGGGGAAGATACAAGGGAATTTAGCCTTTACAAAGGGCCTGTTTCTGGCCTTTTTTGTGCTGTACCAGCCCACATACAGGTTACATTATGTGCTTTTCCCTGGATGGGGACTTCTTCCCCAATAGTACAGCTTAGGAAAAAGAGTGCGGTATAAAGAGGTTTAATGAACAGAAACACTGTGAAAATTCCACTTGATTACTTTGGAAAAGGCCAAGTAATTCTTTTAGACCCCAATGGAATATAAAAGTTTAACGTGCCACAGGATGTTTGAACTGGCAGCAGTGAGCAAGGAAGTTGCTATTGTCACTCTTCTATCTACATAAAGGCCTTACGACATCCTTGATTACAGCAGGATAACATGATAAAAGACAAAACTCTCCCGATCAGCTGGCAATCTTTTTTCTCAGACTAATGTAACCATTTGCAATGTCTACCCGAGAGCTCGAGGGGGGCCCAATTTTTTTAAAAATTGCAACAGTTTTACGGACCTATTAAATGATGATGAGAATGTATAAAATTTTTCTGTATTCCTATATCTTTCCTACAAGGCAGAGTGGTTGGAAACATCAAAGAAAATATGTTAATCAAAATCTGTCAAGAGAAAATGGCCTGTTAGCATTATGGTTCTTAAATATCAAAGATCTGCATTGAATGTACAGCTATTAAGATATATTCAGCCAGCACAGTGATAATTTCAGACTGGTTTTGATGACTGCAAAAACAGATTGGTTGGAGCAGAGATATTTTCATGCCAAACATATGCTTGAAAGTAACTATCAGTGATGTCTGGTTTGAGTTACATGCTGAAACTGATAATGAAATTTCAAGGGAAACGATTCATCACAGTTATACAGTGTTCAAGTTAAAGAAGTAATTCTCTTTGCTGAAGTTAGTGAAAGTGCTATTGACTTCACTGAGCCCAGGTTTAATTTATTGAGGCTTTAGATCAGCTGTAACCCTGTACGGGGTGCATCTAACCTTTTAATCCCTTGTGGTCTGTGAAATCTTAGTTAAGTGGTGAGAGTGCCTTCTTACAATGACTGCTTGACTAGATCTTTCATAAAGCTTTCCTGGAGTATCTGGAAACTTGTTTATAACATAAAATGCTATAAAGTGTATTTATAGAAAATGCTCAGTCTTGAAAATTCATAAAGCCAGACAGAAAAAAAATAATGGTGTTTCATTTTCAATACTCTTGATAGTTATTCAACTTTCTCCTGCAACATTACTCCCCTCTTGAGGAAGAAAGGTTTTGTTATTGTTGTTGTTTGTTTGTTTTTTTTTTTCCCCTCCCAAACTTCATTGACCTGTAACAGTGTTGACACCTTTCTGAATTGCTGTCATAATGTCTATAGCTGTATAGGGCTGAGATGCAAGGTGTGGCCTCATCATGCATTCTCTCACTGTTCTGGATCACTTTCCTCTGAGCTGAGAGCTGCATATTCAAACACAAACTTCTGCATATATGATCATTCATAAAACCAGAATCTGATAGAAACATTTATAAACACCCAAGATAATGATGTGCAAGGTAACTGATTTAGTCATATTCCATAGACACTAAAACTTATAAATCAGTTTTACCTTCATATAGAAGTGAACTGAATAAAAGTGGCATGTACATTAATAATAAATGTTTGAATTATGTAGTTTGTCTAATGAAATTTAGTTTCTCTGAGTAGAAGAGAAGTTAACATAACAAAAATAATATTCTTTTCAACCATGATAATATCAACAGAACAAAAAAATTTCTAACATTCCATAATTTATATTAATCCATGAGTGTCAACTATGTACTGAGATCTGAAAAGTTTGTTTAATGGAACTAGGCATTTAGAACAAGGGAAGATGGAACCCAAGAGGTTTGCCCTGCATGAATTTCTTGTAAAAGGCACTTTTTTTCATAATATTCTGTAACATGTTAATTCTGTGATGTTCAACTTCAGGCTTCTGAAATCATGTGCATCCTTTTGTATCTTTACGTTTGGCATGTTTTAAGCATGTTTTAAGGTACAAGCAAGGAGCGTCAGTGGTATCAGTGTAACTGTTGCCACACAAAAGATGGCAATTGGAAAAAAAAAGAAAGCCTAAAGAAGCCTAAAAAAGCTGTGACAACAACTATTTGATGGGGATGGAGACATCAATAGAAGTATCTTATCTAAAATTAGAGGCAGATGCCTCACCAAGCCCTAAATAACACTGTTCATTTTATGCAGTCTTTGTTTACCAGTTTTCATCTCTGCATGATTCATAAGAATGCACCTCTGGTTCAGCCTAAATGGTACCCAAAGCTAACAGAACACACCCTTATTTTCTTTCTCAGCATCCATTTAGGTCCTAGTGTGATAGAGAAGTGCATTTATTTAAATGAATTAATTTAAAAGTAGTATAGCTCAGAGTACCCTTTCGTTTTCCTACCTGTCTATCCACCCTGTCTGCTCACCATTCTTAAGGAAAATAAGACACCTCAAGCTTTAAAACTCAACAAAATTACACCACAGTATGGTGACATCTATTGTATTCCATAACTGGAGATGTTTTATGGGCTCTCCAACACTGCATTTGAATTGACAACAACAATCCCTTTCCTCTTTGTGTGGAAGCCAACATTTGACACATATAGCTGGAAGGTAGATCTGTACTGTTTAAATAAAAATTATCCTAATTAGGAATGTTTTGACTCACATTCCCTGCCCTGCCCCTCCTTCCCACATTGGCCAATATTATTGTTTTGAAACTAAAACTCTTAATTAGAAAGTGTTTGTTTTAGTGAAACTTTCATGAGGAAACTCAAACAGATCCTGAAGGCCACACAGACCCACTCTCTCATCTTAGAAAAGTCTGTTGCCATGGGATTGTATCTCAAACTAGACTACAATGACTGATTTGTTCTCTGAATTTCTTTTGGTGGAGTATTGACTACGTCTGCAAGACTGACACTGTAGTCTGACGCCTCTTACTCAGACTCAATTCTTTGCTTAATATGAGGCAAAGGAAACACTTGAACTTAGGTCATTCATGTCTTAGAAAGTGCTTTGGCCACCTCCATTGAATAGGAAGATGTTAGGAACTCCTCTGTTTTAGAAGGCAAAGGAAATGATAACGTTACAAATATATGCTTTTATATTTGAGCCTGAAAAATAAAAAGGAATTGGACAAGAATCTGAAGATGGAAGTGGAGTGAAAGGGAGCACAAAATAATGGACTTCACAGTTCTAAACTCCAAAAAGAGCAAATTCACACAACATGGGTAATGAGCTCCCAAAATAGGCTTCAAGAGACACAGGACTGTTGGTAGGGTCTCTTTGGAAAAAAATTCTAAGGGTGAAAAGGAAATCAAAAGAATTGGCAATTGCTGATAAATTAGAAAATGTAGAAAATGTAGTAATGAGATGAAATTAAACAAAAAGGTAGTAAATGAAGCCCTGACCTTGTAATAGTGAATATGAAGTGGAGAATATAACCTGGGTGGAGTAGTATAAGAGGAAGGATCTGGGGTGAGTTATATTAGGTGACAAACTGAACACAATTTAATGCTGGACCACTGGCCCCCTACTACAAAAGAGACAACTGTCATTCTGAGATGCATCAGTAGGACCATTTGAGATAAAGTATAAATTGTCTGAGGGTAACTGCTGTTGGGAAGTGCTCACCTGGAAGACTGAATCACACACTATGATTTACCAAAAAGAAATGACAAACTGGAGAGAATCTAGTGGAAAGGAACAAGAGGGCTGAGGTGTTCATAACTTCTGGACACCGAGGGAAGGATAAAAGGTGTTAAAAGGCAGTTGTAGAGATTTAGGTGTCTGTTCATCATCTCAAACAAATTATTAGCAGATTATGTATGATGAAAAATATAAATAGTGTTAAGGACTGGCAGAGCTGCAACATTTCTGGAGGTTTGATGAACAGGTTAGATGAAAATATGCTAAGTGTCTCAGATATGTTTTATCCTACCATGAAGCTGAGAGCAGAGGGAACAACACCTGGAACTCCCATCCAGACTCACTTTTCCATATGTCTGTGCCTTCATGCTTCTCTGGTTTGTCTGCTGAGGAGGTGGCAGTTTGATGATGAGCAGAAGTGTTGTCATATAAGGAGTTAACAAAGCAGACTGAAGAAGAGGAAGGAAAAGCATCAAAGTCATTCTTCACAGTTATGCTCATCAATTTTTAAAACAAGGATACTGTGCTATTTTTAGCAAAGTTCCTGGAAACACAACATGCTGAATATTCATTATCCACAACAAAAGCTACAAGATGGTGAGCAATATTGTTCAAGTCTTTCTTCTCTTTCACAAAATGGGTGAAGCTTAAAGCTGTGTATCAAGTACTTGGATTTGTTTGTACAATATTTTGTAATTAGAGGTAGCCAGACAACTTCCAGCAAAAGATAACTTCCTCTCTCTCAAAAAAAAAATTGTTAATCATTCAAAGTACATTTTTGTTCAAGATCTAACAGGTCCCATGGTTGGCTGGTTTCCTGTTGACTTGCCTGCCACCTCAGCTGCCAAACTGGGAAGACCTGTCCAAAGACTGCATCAGGGCACCAAGTTTCTTAACTTTCAGGAGCAGGTGAGCCCAAACTGGAGGCAAATCAGGCACTGAACTTCCCTATGAAATGGACTTAATTTCCCTTGTGCTGCTGAAAACTTGCCATCGTTTTCAAGGGAAATTAAAAATTTCCATGAGAAGTCAAGTCACTGGAAACTTTGAAGTTTTCCATATGGAAATTAATTTGGTTTTCATCATATATGGGCTTGAACAACAGACACTGCAGAACAGGGACACAAGCGAAATAATAAAATAGATGCTTAAGGGGTCAGTGCTCATACTATGTAAAACATGAGGAAGTGGTTCTCCTGTGAGGAGAGAGGGAAAACGAATCCAAGAACACAATTAAATAATATTGTACATGCACAGGGACCAAGCTGAGTTTCTGAGGCTATCTAACATTTCCTAGGAAGGGAAGCTTCCCAAGTGCTCTCGTAGCTGATGGTCTTTTAAAATAGATTTTGTGCATATAAAGCTGATTTGAGTTCATGGCAGCACATCTCATGACTCAGTGTGGCAAACAGCCAGATGAAGATCACAGTCTCACTGACAGTCTCATTCTTCTCAGTCCTATTTCAGAGCTCATGCCTACCTTAAATAGATTGCCTTGAATTAAAAATAGTCTCCTATGTAGTACTGCATACCTTTGAAAACCTGCATTGTTCTAGAATCATAAGAAAAAAGTAAAATGGACTCTTGGATGACCCAAATCACCTTTCTCTATAGTCATGACATGATGGTGCCAGTTCAGATTAGTGTTGTGTGCCAAATTGCTTTGGTTATTTTATCTGCAAAGCCTAAAAAAGTCTTATTGCCAGTAAGATGTCTATCATGTGTGAAATCTCACTGGTGAATAGAATAAGTTTCACGGGAGTTCAATAGGAGCAGGAGTCATCACTGTATTTTTAAAGATACCCAATCTATGACAACCTATATGCTGTGAACCTTCTATAGCTTGATCAAAGCTGCATATATGCTTCAAGTATCCCTCAGGTCTACTAAAACTTTGAGTGATTTTGCTGATGTGTGCAAAAAATAAGCAATGGAGTGTGTTTTAAGGAAAACTGAACAATCCTTCAGATTGCCCAGTTTGTGTTTCACCTCAGTTCTCCATGGGTTATATCTATACCAGGGAATTCAGGCATTCCCAGGAACATCTACTATAGACCACAGAGCCTTCTAAAGGACAGTTTGCATGCAGGTGCTCCTTTTTGGAGGGGAAACTTAATTTACTAGCCCAGATGTAAGCTGTTTTATGACAGTTGGCTTAAGTACTTGGGAATGCTTATGGCAGACTTAATTTAATGCTATGGGTACATCCATGGGGAACAAACCAATCAAAGGGTCAAACTGTCCACCATGCATCAACAGAAGTTATTTATCTTTTACTTTTGCAAAGACCTTTTTTCTTCCATCTGTTTATGTGTTGTTTTCAAATAAAGTACAGAAGAATCCCCCAGATCTACTCAGCTGGAAGTAATCAAATTATGTACAATATAAGAGTCAGAAAATGTAGATAGATTCTGTGCTAGAAATACCTCATATGTGGTAACTGAAAAAATCCTCTCAGAAGAAAATGAAAGGCATGTTGTAGGTACTCTACAAATAAGGAGAGTCAAGAATTGTCATCTTTATTTCTTCTTAGCTGTGTTATGGATTTTCTTGTACCTCAGGAAAGTTGTTCAATATTCTTGGTTTTATATTTTCCGTATGAGCACTTTGATTCAGTTGTCACTTAGAAGAAGCTTTGGAGCTTGAAACCATTCACATTTTTAAATTACTTTGTCTTCTTCAGGTGGAAACTGCCATAAAGATACAAAATATTATTTCAAAGTCTGAAACAGCTTTTAAGTTCTGCTCAACCGTGTCTTGATATGCAAAAAGACAAGAAATTAATTAATGAAGTGAAATGCATTTGGCACTTCATGTGGCAAAATAGTAATGATCATTTTATTACAAAGAGGAGTAAGTCAAAAGGTAAAGGAAAAACGTATACACATCAATTTGCATGCTTGTATTTATATTGCCAGGATGATTTAAAATGAGTATAGTATCCTAAGTAAAGGTAAATAGGAAGATATTGAATTTAATTTAGAGTCAGGCAGAAGCAGAGAAGGTATATAGTTCGAAAACAGCTATCTTTTTTTCCCATGGAAAACTCCTGATTACATTTGTAAATATCTATAATTCACATTAAGCAGAGATTTCTTAACATGTATAATCCAAGAGAAAGGCAGCAGTCAGGGAAAGACACACTTCCTTTTGTCTTCTGAAAAGCTGCTGTCTTTTGAGCTGTTATTCATCCCAGTCCCTAACAGCTGTATACACTATATTTTAAATTCGTTGTTGTCTCTAAGAATTTCATACAGCAAGAAAAGCATCTATCGCCGTTCAAAAGTTCAAATGAATAGAGTGTGAGGTGTAAAGCAGAGATTTGCATCCTTATTCTTTGGTATGTAAAACCCCATAGATCATCTCTAATGAATAAAGCTCTTAGCCTGCAATTGTTTTGCACAGATTTGGGTTATTTTGTTGACTGGCTTGTAATCAAAAGACACGTATAGTTATAAACTATTAAATTCATAAAATGAGTCATCCCACGCAAGGAAATAGCTGAGTCTTATGAGATAATTTGGCACAGTAATACAGATGAATCCACTTTGTAGAAAACTTACAGATCCAGGTAATGCTGAACTCTACCTGCATAGACAGGAACTGGAATGTTTGACAAGGCAAAATTTCCTATCTTGATTGTCCAAGCAATCTGACATAAGCTGTCAACATCTCCAGCAAATAGTTTGCTATGGCTGTGTAGCCCACCTACATGCTCACTTCCCCCCGAGGTGGTAGCATTCCAGCAGGGTCAGGCACATGCCATGCAGGTTTGCAAACCATAAAGCTGAATCCTTCTTCCTGTCCAGGCAGACAGCGTGGAGTTCAGGTGCTGCAATTCCCATACATTGAAGAAGAAAATCTGCCTTCTCTCAGCAAAGCTGCTGTGATTATCTTTGGAGCTGGGGCCTCTTTGTAACGCATTCAGGACATTTTGCGTATGTCTTCAGACAAATCTAATACTTATATAATAGAAGTAATTAAGACATTACAGCTGAAACAAAAAGTAATTAACACAATACCATTGAAACAAAGATTGAACAAGTCAGGGAAGGAAAGGACTAGTGAGCTTTTCCGTGATGTCCAAGTAACAGCTTTCACCTGTCTCCCTTTGAAGAAGAATGGGCCACTGTGTCCATCTTTCCAACTTTATCAGCAGTTGGCAAACATTAGGTCCCCAATGGGGTATATATGCTTTTTTGCTAGGTTTCTGTTGGGGGTCTCCTGGCAAAGTGTATGCTTCGTACCAAGGAGCCTCAGTACTTAACAGATTTAGCACCTACTACTTGTTCTCTCTCCTTAAAGTTATTTCATATGGCTTTGCCTTTGGAAAGTGAGTAGAAGGTGTTTCTCCTGCCTGGGGCCATTATTTGTTTTTTCAATGAAAATGAGAGGAAGGTATTTGCAAGAAACACCTTCACCAGCCTCATGTGCTTCTGAGGCTGTGAGAGACTGAAATGTCAAATGACTGTGTCAAAGCTTGCTTGTGTGTGTGCTCTGAGTCACCAGTAACACCTTGACCATTCATCAAGGACCAGCTGTGGCCTTTGTAATTAATCTAAGGAATGTCACCCAAGGAAGCAGGAGTGTATTGAGGGATGCACCCTCCCAGTCCCTTGCAGTTGTATTGACAAACTCCTTAGATAAACCTCAAAAAGGTGGACAGAGTGAAACCAGGTGTTTCTCACCAAGCACAAAGACCACTGATCACCGGCCATTGTATAAGCCCCATACTTTGTGTCTCTACTGTATACACCAGACACCATGTATGCATTGTTAATGACTTCGCGCCTTCACCATTGAACTGATAAGAGGTGAGCATTTCTGCCCCAGAAGCGGGATGATTTCTCAAGAAGCATGAAGTCAGCAAAAACCTTTGGGAACAGAGGAAAAACTAAAGGTGGGCAGATATGCTAATCGGCTGACAAGACGAACTTAAAAGGCGACAGAGAACTTTGCTCTGTGGGAACCCATCACTGAAGAGGACCAACGGGACACTGTTAGATCTGGGTGCACCCATCACCGGAGAACTGAAGACCAATGGGATGCCTCTGGATCCATGGTGGTGACTATTCTTGCAACTCTATTCCGGATGCTTGATTGATTTCTGTCTTTTCCTTCCATTCTGTCCTATCACTACCACTTGTCACTTTTAATAATAAAAACTGTTTCGGGTGTATGGCATTTGACCTTGTTTGTGTCTTAATCTCTCTCTTGGAGTCATATCGAAACCTTCCCCAACATTGGATGGGGACAGAGGCCAATCACAGTTTCTAGCAGTAAGGCCTGCATTGTGGAAGCAGAATTTAGTCCACTCTGTCCCTAAAGAGAAATTATATATGCTTTAGCTAGAATGAAACTGTCTGGGTTGTACAGAAATATTCAGAGCAAGCAAACGAATTCACTCAAGAACACTATTTCATGTACAGAATTATTAAGACAATCTCTATTAGCCAGAAAATTAAATCCTATTACTGAAATACTTGTGCAACATTTATGAAGAATTTGAAAGTAAGACTTAATAAGTACTTTGATTGAGAATTATTAAAGGATCATTTTGTTTTTACAAGTACACAGGAAACATCTGAATTGTAAAGTATTTCTTTATACACAGCTCATTTATTGTGAGCAGTTCTGAGGCTCTTACATTATTTACTGTTGATGGAGATGACTGATACTGCAGGCTCCTTTCCTTCCTACACTGAAAGGAGCAGCTGAGCCCAACATACTCTACATTCTGTGGATGGTCATACTAGCAATATGTGCAGGCAGGTCATTAGCATATTATAACAACATACAGCAATGTTTATGGATGAGATAATTGTTAAAGTCTGTTGGATTCTTGTGCAAAAATCAAGGAACTCTGAAGGTGTTTTCTGTAATACAGCACTGGAAAGGAGGGAAGGAGATGTGGGAGACGAAGAACCCAGAAATCATAATGGGGTGAGGTGTCCAGAAGGGAAGGCCAACCTATTGCAACACTCTTCCTATAGCCTCCTTTTTCAACCTGGCACAATTGTACCCCATTATCTAATATATATCCGCCTTAAAAAAAAAAAAAACAAACCAACCAGTATTTAGTAGTGTCAATATGTGAAAACCCAAAGCTTAAAGAAGTCTAGGTGGGTGTGTTCATGGGAAAGATGCTGGGGTAGGGGTAGTGGCTCCAAGGAGAGGCATCTGAGAAAGGCTGACCTTGTGAGGACATGAGCTCTGAGTAGGAGGGAAAAGCTGGGATGAAATTTTGGGTACAGCTGGTTCTAGGACATAGAGAAGGAGACTGTGATTGCACAGAGGAAGGGGCTTGTGGAGGGGCTGAGATGAGCCAGAGGGTCCTTAGACAAGAGTAGTTGGGAACTGGGGGCAGATCAGGTTTCCGTTTGAGGGGTGGGTCACACACCCCATACACAATATAGCCTAGCTTCCACCTTACCCTACTCACCTGGCATCAGCATGCAGGCATTAACCTCAGCCTGCTGTTCCATGTTGTTTACATTTTGAAATTTAGCAAGCCTACAGGTCATTCATGGATATTGCTATGATAAAGACACAATGAGGCTTTCCCAGTTAAATGACATCATGGTATTATTACTTTTGCACTTGCTTGGTAAGAAACTAGTCTAACAAGGCCATGAATTATATCCTTTTAATTGTTTTGAATGGAAACATACCTCATTCTTGAAAAAAGGACCATAAAAGTTTGAAAGTAGACACAAATGTGTAGCACTGGAATCAAGTCTTTTTTTTCCTTTGTTTTTACTTTTTTTTTTTTTTTTTAATCTTACAAAAATAGGGACTGACTGAAAAACTTGCATCTGGAGCTGATTTCTCTCAACTGTTTTTCTTTTTAAGTGTTCAGTTTTTAGTTTGGACCCAGCTGTTGAATTATACATATTCTAAAGAACAGAATTACATTGAAGCTCTCTGACTAGTGTGGTGGAGAGTGGGGACAGGGAAGAAAAGGTTAAAATTAATAACTGAGGATGAGGGTAACTAATTAAAAATTCAGCTAACAAATATGCATAAATAAAATAACTGGAGGGGAGATAAGAAAATCATGGAACCCCCAAAATATGGAAAAGCAAAAAGACCATATCTTTCACAGCTCCTTTAGGAATCCTGAATATTAATTGAATCACAATAGTAATAAACTGTAAGTTTTAAAATACTTATTTCTTGACTCTCTGCCAACAGAAATTTAGCAACATGAACCCACCATGTTACAGAGATCTCCAGAGATGAAAAGACTATAGATGTGCATAAAGTGGCCTAGATTAATATGATGACACTTCAAAAGCACAAGTTGGAATATTCCCCATTTCATCTTGAGTTTTGAATAATTCATCATTTTAAAACATGGGGTTTTTAACATTTAGATGCAGACTTAGATGCATAATTATTGAATTTCCTTTGATCCATGTTGTTTGCTTGATCAGTTACCTAACATTAGGAAGTATGCTTTGTAATAATTTTAATTTGAGTTTTCTTATATAATAGTGAAGGGGGGAAAAGGAAGAACCTGAATACAATACTAAAGCATCCAAACCCATTTTTACAAATCTTTTCAGCAGTTCTGAGTGTTTGTGTTTTCTACATAAACCGAGGAATAACTAGAGGTTAGGTATTGATTCAGTTCAGTGTGGCATTCTTAACTTTGATTACATCTTTGATTACAGCTGCCTAACTTTGATTACTAGTTTATCTAGAACTACAGAAGCTACAGGCACTATAGAAAATGTACAGGTATTGTGCTTTCATGAAGTTCCAGTATCTATTTTTTTACAGTATAACTTAACAGTTTAGCTTGTCGTAACTGTGAATTATACTAAACATGTACGCTTATCCTTCAAAATGGAAACCAGCAGCTGTGTTTCCTCTTCATGCCAGCTTACCTGGATTTTCTTTCCATCGGCATGTATGTAACAACTTTTTGAACCCAGCTAAGCTACTGGCATCCACAGCACCCTGCACACATGCAGTAGGAGTTGCATGGAAAAAATCCTTCCTTGCCTTCATTTCAACTTGATATTTGATCATTTTTTCTGCTATTCTCTTGTTACTGTGTTCTGAGAATTCAGTGAATAATATTCCCTACCCATCTCCTACATGACATTCACTATATCATATCTAGAATATCTGTTTTCTGACATATCTTTTTAGGCAAAGGGTTATAATCCAATTAGTCTCTTGTTACACTGAAGCTTCCCATCACCCTTGCTGTCATTATTGCTTTTTATTTCCTCTGTAACCTGAAAGGGAGCAACTGCAAAGTTGAACGTATTGTTCAAGATGCAGATGCACTGTGAATTTGAATAGTGGCATAATCATGTTTCCTGCCTACTTCCTTACTCCTTTACTAGTACTTCCTACTACCCTATTTTGCTTTTTTGACCTCAACTGAGTACTATAGTGATTTTTCCAGAGCACTAGCTGAAATGACTCCCAAATTCCTTCCTGTAACAGTGAGAGCTAATTTAGAGATATTTGGCATGTATGTATATTTGGGGTTATTTTTCCCTGAAAGCTCAACTAGCTTTTATCAACACTGAATTTCCTCTGCTTTTTATGGCCTAGTCACTTACTAGTGTAAGATGCCTCTTTCACAGCTGGATTGCCTTTTTTCTATGCTGAATAATTTTCTCTCATCAGCAAGTTTCGCCACCTCACTTTTCGTCTTTTTCTAGGACACCAACAGATGTGCAGAACAGCACAAATCCCCTCACTGATCCCTGCAGGGTGTCACTGATACCTTCCTTCCACTGCGAATTTGTTCTAGCCCTTTGTTTCCTATCCATTAACCAGTTATTAAGCCAGGAAAGGAGCTTCTCTTTTATCCTGTGATAAGTTTTGGTTTCTAAAAGAGCACTCAATGAGAAACATTGGTCAAAAACATTTTGAAGGCCTAAATATAGACATAAAAATTGAATATATAAATATACATCAACTGAGTTTTAGTAACATACTCCATCAAACTAATAGATTTGCACTACAATGCTTCTTTTACAATAGCTATATTAGCTGTTCCTCTATATGCCTAACAATGCATCTATAAGTTTTAACATTTGTTATAGGGTGGGGGGTTTTTTCTGCTGTTTTTTTGCTTGCTTTTGCTTTTGGTTTTTTTTTTTTTTGTTTTTTTCCCCAAGCATTAATTTGCCTAGTATGGATATCAGATTTACTGTTGTATAGTACCTTATATGCCATCTAATATTTTTTTTTAAGCAGTGTCACTTTTGCCCCTTACTATTCCTTTGCATTGAGACCATCTATCTAAAGCACTGTGTTATACAGCACACTCAATAAATAGCTCAGCAGCTTCACCTCTGAACTCTGCTGCTACTACATGGCAAACACCACAGGATCTTGGTGATCCTGTTTTACTCCCACTTTCATAAAGTTCTTAAGGTTTATGTATTGTTTTCTTTTTAATGAAGATTCACTAACATCTTGTTTTGGAAATTCTTTTTTGACAAAAACCAACACATTTTTTTATTTTCAAATTTAAAGACACTTGAAAAACTGGGGACCATCTCTTAACTTTTTGCATTCCTACAGACTTTGCTCATCTTCTTCTTACGGAAGGTCACAAACAGAAGCTGCCACAAGAAGGTGCGGGAGGTCCATGCAGCCCCATTCACCACACGGCAGGTGATGTGGGACTCAGCAATGTCAGCAATCCTACCTCTTCTTCAACAGCCCTATCCCAGGAAAGGGATCAATAGAACAAAGTGGGCTCCACCCAGCAGTCAGCAGACACATCCGGCAGAACAGCAGAGATTATGGATGTGAGATAAAAAAATAGGTAAAACATCCAGAGAAGGGAATCTTAAAGATTGTCCATAAAGAAAAGGCAGCACTGTGCAGAATGACCAAATAGTGGCATTTTTCTTAGGAAGAGCTGGACATCTGACTGGAGCAGATTTAAAAATCTTTTTTTCCTCTGAAAGAAAGCCTGTGGCAGGGAAACAGTGACAGACAGGCCACTGGCATCCAGAGATTGCCAAGTCACAGAACCACAGAATAACATAAATTGGAAGGGGACTCTGGCAGCCATCTGATCCAGTCCTTGCTCAAAGCAAAGCCACCTTCAGGGTTAAGTCAAGTTGCTCATGGCTGCATCCAGGTGCATCTGAATCTCTCCAAGAAAGGAGTTGCCACAGCCTCATGGTCCTGTTCCAGAGTTGGGCCACCTGACTGATATTTCCCCCACCCACTCCAATACCAAACAGCATTTCCCCTCTTGCCTAAAGCCTCCAGTGAGGTGGCAGAGTTTTCCTCGCAGCCACTGCCATGCCAGAGGCAGACAACATGCCTGTGCAAAGGGGCAGAGAGCAACTGGGAAGGGACGAGCCCAAGTTTGCCTGTCTGTGCTGCCTTCCCAGAGATGGAGGCACCCATCACCCCTCTCACCAGAAGTGTGGTCGGTCATACCTCTCAGAGTTTAACTGAGGGCAAAAGCATGGTTACTCTAGCTCTGGCAGAGCAAGGCACCTCTGTACACCCAGCGCTCCCACTAGTGGCACAGTTCATCCATGGGTGGGTAGCCTCCTACTGAGGCCACTGCTTACTGTTAAACATCCTCGTACTGCCTTCCTCCCTCCCCATCTCCCAGGAATTTTGGCTTAAAACCCTCTCCACAGGTTTGGCTTAAATTCCTCACTATTAAAGATGACATCCAGCAAACTGGATAAACCTCAATTGGTTAGTACAGAAGCTGTCGAGACCTCCAGGCAAAATTCACATTCCTGGCATCTAATTCTGTTATGTAAAATAAAATTTAAAAAAAATCCAAAATAATATAGGAATGCCTCTTCAGGCCAACCTGCGTGTGTCACTCTCTCCCCTTACAGCCAGTCACTCCCAAATCCCAGCTCCTCAACTGGAGTCCACAGACATTAATTTCCCAGTACCCCAAAGGCTCCAGCAGAGAGGAGCCATAAGAGAATCCTATTGGAGATATTTTGCTGGCCCAGTTCAGTTTCAGAGGTAAGAAACATATTACATATTCCTGAGCAAATGAGTCATCACACCACAGTCTTCTTTCAGATACATAGCAATAGAGGAAAGGAGTAAGAAAGTATAAAAGACCAGGAAAACACAAAGGCAGGTTATATACATGAGAATTAAACTGAATGGGAAAATTTCTTGTTTGGAGTTAGTTCCTGTATAACATAGACTGCACAGACTGAACAGTCTGCATGATTTCAAGGATTTGTTCTAAATATTATTTTGTCAGCTAAGAGAAAAAAAAACAGACTGACAAAATATTTAAGAAAACTATGCAGCCTCTGCTTTATTCTGGAAAAATTTTACAAGTAGGGTGGGGAAGAATTTCAAATCATGTTGAGAAAGTAAGTTTGTGCTGTTTAGAAAGAAGCATTACCATTATAAGAGTTACAGTTGTGGAAATCAGGCTTCAGGACCAATCAAAGATCCCAAGGAGAACATCAAAAAAATCTTGCTTGGAGGAGGTGTTTGTTATGTTTACTAGTTTTTGTAAGGATCAGCTCAAAAAGTAACAGACATTTTTAACTTGATTGATTACAACTGGACATGCGCTAGAAAAACAGTATTGGGTAAATCTCAGTGCTCCTCAAGTCAACCTCCAGCCACCTCTGTTCTTTTTTTTTTAGTTTTTTTTTCTGCCCAGATTTGAACATGTTGTTCAATACCCAAATGCACAAAAATGTACTCGCTACTAACGCATGAGATCTGCTTTATTACCAAGCATCTATCTATGCAAACCATTTTAAAATAATGAGCAGATTTAATGCACTGTAACTCATATTTAAGATCAAGAGACATGCACAGCAGTTGTTACAGGAGAGACCTTCTAAAACAAGGCAAAAATATAAATTACAAAGCAAGGATAACAGAAAATAATCTCAGTAATACGTCAGCCAAAGACAGATAAACAAGAACAGCCATCACAGTGTGATTATACAAGATGTTCATTACTCATGACTCTGAGCAATAACAGATAACTTTGCATATTTATTAATTCTTGTATTACAATGCTGGCAATAAAGCGTGGTCTTTGTCATGAAATGTTAGCTATAATAAAGGGGATAGAATAAATTAGTTTAGGCTCTGTACATGACTAGAAACTGTGTAGCACCAATAAATAAATTAGTGCTTGAGGGACATTATTTTCATGCACAATTCTCTGTTGTGTTCATGTCACATTAATTCTTCATTTGGACAGGTGAGTAGCTGGAGCTCTGAGGGAAACATATAACCCCAAATGTCATGTACACTAGGGCGTACACTGATGAGCCGAAAAGGTTTAAGTGAATGTTTATTTACTTCCCACATCCCCTGAAACCAAATTATAGCCCAAAGTATTTCCAGGACATGGAGGTTGGGATGACATACAAGTGTGGGTCTCTGAAATCTAATCACACCCTTCTAATATTCCCCTCTGGCCTCATCTCCTAGTGACAAGCCACCGGTCTTTCCCGTAACATTTAAGCACGGGGACAGATCGGATGAAATACAGACCTTGTAACCATCAGCATTAGGGACTGGTGCACATAATCACCAAAAAGCACAGCTGCTTAACTCAACTCTTGGATCATGATTGTGTCCCACTCTCCATGCCTACATGACTGACTGACTTAGGAAATTTGTAGGTCTTCCTCTTTTGCAAATTCCCCTTCCATCCTCCTCTGAACACCTTTGGTCAACAGACGTTACTTTGTTTCTTCAGTTTTCATTTACTCTTCACCTCCATCTGGGGCCAGACCAAGATTACCCATTCCAAGTTTCCTCTGATACAGAACTTTTCCACCATTCCTTTGACAATCTTCACCTAAAAATCTGGACCTCTGAAGACAACCTAAGTGGACCTATTTGACATAGCACCAAAATGGCTGATTGGTTGCCACCTATGATCTGATGGGACTCTATTCTTCATCCAAAGTACTGTTCACTGTTAGCAGATAAGGACAGCAAATCCTTCAGGCTTGAGAACCCGACTAGCCAGTACACATGCATTCATATCAGACTTATACTGATATAAGTCATGCTGAGGAGAAGATACATGAAAAGAAAAAGGACATTCATATCAAGAGTAGGCAGGATCACAGATTCAAATCCAACTCATATACAAACACTCCAAATGCATGATACATAATTTTCAGAGTACATTTTTGGCTATAAATGGTTCACAAGATCTCATGATTTGAGGGAGAAGGTTGGATCAGGTGACCTTTACAGATCCCTCGCAAACTAAATTATTCTATGATTTCAAGAAATTTTCTTTATTTGTGCCAAACATCAGCGTCGTGAGCTTTTGAAATTCAGATTCCTTCTGATGCAAAGTGGCAAAACAAAATCTTCTCCAGAATTATATACATCTTCATATGCCTTGGGTCCTGATCTAGGGAAATTAACCCAGATCTAGGGAAATTAACCCAAAAGATTTTCCTTTCGTCCTTTGGAGGTGAAATATTTTTAATCAGGAAGTCTAGCCTTGCTACACCTCAACTTACAACAGTATCAATGTTTGAAACTGAATGACTGAGTAAACCTACCAAGTAAGCTATATCTGATTAATGGAAAGTCTCCCTTTTATCCCTTCTCTGAAGCTACCAGGTACTTTATAGATAAAGATCTAAAAGTAGGAACTTATTCCATAAAGTATTATGATTTATGACTCTTCTGGACTTTTTTGTTGAAGACCGACCAAGTCAGGTACCTGATGTTAAAAAAAACCCAACAAAACAATCAGACACCACCACCACCACCCCCCCCCAAAAAAAAAGAAAAACAAAAAAAACCCAAAGCAAACCCACAACCACCAAGAAAACCAACCCAAACCAAATCCCACTGTGTTTGTGTGGATGGTATCATGCTGCCTTTGCAGGAAGCTACATGTCAAACAACCAGCCTTGTCAAATATTTTGTCATACCAACTTTGTACAAACACATTAGTATGGCTCAGTTCATATGCTGATTGTATAGCCCATGCATCCACAGCACACTAACCATTCTCAGGCTAAGAGGGAATGTTTATAACCCTTTCTCTTGGCCACAGGTTGGAAAATCTGTAAGTAGCCAGCCAGAGGATTAAAATTCTAATGGGAGGAAGGCAAAGGTCAAAGCAGAATATCATACTCTGAATCACAGTAGTTTAATATGTCCAAGATAAAGTGAGACACATTCCTGCTAAAATTATACTGACGTGCCCAGCCAGGGTACCTATTCCTTGCCAACTCTGGCCCCATTCCTTGACATATGAAGAAATCTAGACCAGTACTTGGAGTAAATTCCCATCAGGACCTTGTTCTGTCCAGATGAACACACTCATGCGAGTAGAGACAAGAACTGTGGTACTTAGAGCAGCAGGTATGGGAGACTGAGACTTCAGTTTATGGATCAAAGTGGATACAGGGAGGAAATCTGAATAGAACCTTGGGCTGAAAGCTGGGAGAGCTGCTGAACCTGGTTCTGACATGAATAACTTCTGTGGTCTTGGACAAGTTGCTGAAGCACTCTTCTTTCACTTTTGTTTCCTCATTGCACTCTTCAACACAGGGCTTCATAAGAGACTACTGCGCAGTAGAGACAGCTTTAAGTGCCCAGGAAATCACAGAATCAACTAGGTTGGAAAGGACCTTGAAGATCATCTAGTCCAACCATTAACCTAACACTGCCAGTTCCCATCTACACCATATCCCTCAGTGCTATGTCGACCCTACCCTTAAACACCTCCAGGGATGGTGACTCTACCACCTCCCTGGGCAATCCATTCCACTGCCTAATAACCCGTTCTGTAACGAAATACTTCCTGACATCTAGTCTAAACCTTCCCTGGCGCAACTTGAGGCCATTCCCTCTTGTCCTATCGCTTGTTACTTGGTTAAAGAGGCTCATCCCCAGCTCTCTGCAACCTCCTTTCAGACAGCTGTAGAGGGCGATGAGGTCTCCCCTCAGCCTCCTCTTCTCCAGACTAAACAACCCCAGTTCCCTCAGCCGCTCCTCGTACGACATGTGCTCCAGACCCTGCACCAGCTTCGTTGCCCTTCTCTGGACACACTCGAGTAATTCAATGTCCTTTTTGTAGTGAGGGGCCCAAAACTGAACACAGTAATCGAGGTGCGGCCTCACCAGTGCCGAGTACAGGGGTAAGATCCCTTCCCTGTCCCTGCTGGCCACGCTATTTTTGATACAAGCCAGGATGCCATTGGCCTTCTTGGCCACCTGGCCACACTGCTGGCTCATGTTCAGCCGGCTGTCAATCAACACCCCCAGGTCCCTCTCTGACTGGCAGCTCTCCAGCCACTCCTCCCCAAGCCTGTAGCACTGCTGGGGGTTGTTGTGACCCAAATGCAGCACCCGGCATTTGGCCTTATTGAACCTCATACAGTTGGCCTTAGCCCATCGCTCCAGCCTGTCCAGATCTCTCTGCAGAGCCTCCCTACCCTCGAGCAGATCAACACTCCCACCCAGCTTGGTGTCATCTGCAAACTTACTGAGGGTGCATTCGATCCCCTCATCTAGATCATCAATAAAGATGTTAAACAGGAGTGGCCCCAGAACCGAGCCCTGGGGGACACCACTCGTGACCGGCCTCCAACTGGATTTAACTCCGTTCACCACAACTCTTTGGGCCCGGCCATCCAGCCAGTTTTTTACCCAGCAAAGCGTGCGATCATCTAAGCCTCGAGCAGCCAATTTCACAAGGAGAATGTTGTGGGAAACGGTGTCAAAGGCCTTGCTAAAGTCAAGGTAAACTACATCCACAGCCTTTCCCTCATCCAATAAGCAGGTCACTCTGTCGTAGAAGGAGATCAGATTTGTCAAGCATGACCTGCCTTTCATAAACGCCTTTCATAAATGTCACAGTTTTATCAAAAACAGACCAAAGTGCAGTCTACACGGGGCTCTGCCCTCCCTTCCTTGTAAGATGAGGTCAAGGCAGACTGGGCTATGCAGGTTTTTAATTTTGTTCATGTTATGCTACAAGAGAAGGAGAGAAAAACTTTTGCAATTGTGAGGATGAATGCTTCCCCTTTTCCACAAAGGAAAAAGGATCCTGCTCCACACACAAGTTAGTTTCAACCCTGTGACCCATCAAGTTGTTTGGGGGTCTGGTGTGTCACTAATCTTGTTCTGTGATGTGCTATTTATTGGACATATATGTGTATATATATATATTCATATTAAATCCATCTATTTAGAGCCATATTCTATCCTTACAAAAGGCACTTCAGGAACAGCAGCCTGTCCTTGGATGAGCAGCACTTCAGCATGGCTCCCTTCCAGCCTGGAATGGGACTGACAAGCCTCACTGGTGGCCAAGAAAGGTCAACAAAAACATACAGTACCAGGAGCTTTGCTTTTGGCAGCTGTTTTATCCAAGACCCCAAGCAACCACTGAACCCTATTTTCTGGTGATTGAAACTCTTGGTCTAAATACTCTACAATAGAAATACAGTACATAGACAGAGAAGGTCAAGAGCAAGACAACAGCTGCTGTCACTGCTACTCTGAACCTGGAAAAATCAGACACCATAAAACAATGCTCTGTGAACAATTTTTTAAAAAATATGTTTATTTCTTCTAAATCCATTATTACTTTGATTTTTCTCCAGACTTTGTGTTTGTAACACACAAAACCCCCTTCACCTCCTTTCTGACTATTGTCAGCTGAAGAACTCCTAAACACAGCTGGCTGTGGGTGGCAGCAGGAGGCTGAATTGGCAGAAAAATTCTGGCTGAATACAATTATCAACAAAGGCAACTTTCTGAGGCTACTGATAGCTGTTTGTTTCACATCTTTCAGGACAAATTTCCTTCTCCATTTTCTAACCCAAAAAAACTGTAATTCAGCAATAGTTAAATGAGCTACAGATTATATTTGTCTCTTGCCTATGTGACCACAAAGGGCTTGAGTCTGTGAACATCAGTCACATGAATAAAATCGAGGCTAATAAAGTCTAAGCAAATTCATACTGCAATTATAGCTGTTTCCAAATAACAACCACTCAAGAAGCAATATTTTTTCCATATGAAATTCTTTATGTAGTAGCTCTAACCTTTATTCCCCCACTATTTATGCATCTTTTCAACTACTACCTTGATCTTTTTAAGATTAATAGTTATTATATATTGTCAGTAAAGCGTTTGTGGGGCATCTCGTGGCAACATCTTCTTAAGTTTCATATGTGACCATCTCATGGTTGCTCTTCCAGGAGCTATTTCATGGTTTGTCAAAGCTCTAAACTCCCTAATGAGTCAGCCCAGCCAATTTTTAGTGTGAATGAGGTAGAAATTTCTGTTGCCCAGTTTGCTTTTAAAATTAAAAAGGTGTGTAAGTGTTGTTGAGTGATTTCAAAGTTATTTAAGGACAAATAGTATGAGTATGCAACTCTCCCAAACTAATTTTATAGATAATTAGTACATGAAGATATATATATTTTCCAAGCACATGTAGTATTTACAACTACATAGTGTTCAGCATTGTGCATATTCTTGTATAGGTACATATTAGAGCTTACTGTACCTGTATGCTTTTCTCTTGCTATGAAATATTGTGAAATATTGTACCTGCAGAAATATAATATGGAATAAAATGTTTGATCTGTTATATAGATTAAAATAACTAATTTCCTGCTGGAATGGTTTATTTAGTCCTTATTAAATGTCGTAAGAGGTAAAGGGAAATGCACATCCCTGCATCCACTTATATCTTTGCACACACTGAATAGGGTAATGCCACGTGCGAAGAAGCACTTAGAGGTTTAATTTTTTAAATGAATGTTCATAAAGGCTTGTTTTTATATGTTATCTCCATAACTATAAAAAATGATCTCTATTCTGATTAGCCCTTTATATTACTGGAAATGCATATAGGACCCTACTGGTGCTTTTTACAATATCAGTGCATGGCCTTTATCCAGCAACGTGCATATCCTGCACTGTAAAGGGAATTTGGAAAGACTTTTCACAATGAAAAATTAAGATGACAAAGCATGGCAGATTATATATAATTTCTTCATGTGGAAGTAATGCAAATCAAGCAAAACTGCTGACCAAGAGGTCTGAAAGAACCTGTCAGAGAGAACATGCCTTACAAAAATGGATTAAAAAAATAACATTCCTTCATATTTTTTGATCAATTTGGGGGTTTTGTTGTGATAAGAAGGAGAACTTGCTAAAATAAAAACACTTTTTAAACCAAACTTTGCCTTTCTTCCTGTCCTTTCCACAGAATTCCCTAACAAACAAACAAAAAAACCCCAAAAAACAACAAAACACCAACAAAAAACCCAAAACAAACCCAAAACAAACCACAACAAAAATCATCCACAAATCCCAAAAAGCATCATCAACAACCCCCCACCTGCTCTCAGGACCAAGAATATTTTGGAAAATTTGTCCAAGATGGGCTTTTAGGACACTTGGGACCACGGGGCTGCAAATATTTGCCACAGGACTATCTTCATGGCCATGACTGCCTGGGGCAGCCTGTGCCCAGTGATGATGGATCACACCTGCCCTCACCAGGTGCAAAGCTCCCCCAGATCAGACCCACGGCACATGCCCAAGCAGCAGCTTCTGCCTGGGAGCACAGGTGAAGACTGCATGTGCTTTGTTCACTACAGTGAATAAAGAACATTTGGATAGTGCTTGTTCTACTCCCCACCTGACTGCCAGCCAGGCACCCTATTTCAGAGCCATGCCATGCTCTTCAGTGGGTCTAGCCCAAAAAGGACCCAGAGATCCTGGAAGAGGTGGTGCAACTGTCACAGAATTCAGAAGAATTTTTGCCATCCGTTGCAAGAAAATGTATCAGAGCTTTACCCCTGTGGTGGAACTGGGAATAAAACCATCTCTTAATTATAATAGTAGTGCGATCAGCTTTTACCTCCTACTCCCTAGTGCTGGGAAGAATAAAATTATCATGGTGGGTAAATGCTAACTGCATTGTGTCAGATAGGCCAAAAACCAAAAAACATTATTTGAAGTGGGAAACATGCATAGACAGAGTGCTTGCTGAGCCCAGATGCCTAGACACAGATTACGATAAAGGACTTTGACACATCATTGTCAGTAAACAGCATGCTTGTTTTACGCTCATGGTAACCCATCCAGCTGTTGCAATTCAACATTGAACAGGATGAACCTGACCCATTTCTGAATTTGTACTGACAGCTGTGCTCAGAAACTGGAGTTGACTAAGTATCTGCATTAAAGTTCTCAAATCTGCAAAAAAAAATTCTTTTAATATTCTTCTATGCTAAGAGAAAAGACTTTATTTTCCCATAATTTGTATTTCATTAGCATAAGGTGAAAGTGTTTCCATAGAAACACTAGGGATATATAATTTCTAAATAATGATTTCTCCACAAAGAACCCAAAAAATTATTTTCAGATTACAATGCAAAAACCTCCAAACACAGTTCACTTTATTAATATTACAGAAAAAACATATGTGAAGACTTCAAACTTCAAATTGTAGCTGTAAATTGTTAAAGATAAATTGGGTAGTTTAATATTTCAATCCTAGAAAAGAACAATATGGGCAAATACTAGAAACCAGACAGTTACATTAAGTGTAACTTCACTGTATTCAGTGACCAAATTCATATGTCAGCGTAAAGTATGATGGCTCAGTATATCATCTGTATATATTCAGATCACTCTAAACAGTTCCCTTTGTTTTCTATTTTGACTATAAAATGTTTTATGCCTATATATTATTTCTGTAGTCTCAAGATTAAAAGATGCATTAAAATTAAACAAAAATTTTCTGCTTCATCATCTGTTCACTTGGACCTCAAGTAAAGTGTTAACAAATACTAACTTGGGTAGGATGATTATTAAGAATCATGTCTCCCAGCTGGGCTTTAAAATGAATTGGAAAAATATCACCTACAGGAGGGACAAGTTATAAAAAGAAGGATTTCTCTGAATCCCACTCTCAAAGGAACCAAAAAGGCAAGATGAGCAGAAAAAAAGAGGAAGAGGTGCTCAGGAAGATGATATATTCCCAGACTAGGCAGTAAAGAAACCTCAAAGAACTTTAGGGCTGGAGAGGAAGGGGGTTTGAAGCTGGAGAGGAGACAAGGATTTTTTAGTTCTTTCACGTGTCACATCTTTCTTGTGTCATATAGGTAGGAAATGTAAGAGAGTTAGAAATCCTTTTATGGTGTCTTGACACTATTTCTTCATACATGTCATTTTCCTCAGGGAGAAAATTATTTCTATGATTTGGATGTTTGATGTTGCACTTGGTAAGAAAAAAAACCCCTATATTCTTTTTTATATATATGGTTAAGTGAAATAAGAAGAATATCACAAAACACAGATGAGGTCAGTGAACTCAAATGACAGGGACAGTCAGCGGGAGATAGAGCTGTGGGTGTGTTCCAGAAACAGTAAAGAGCGGAAGAAGGAAAAAGAAAAAAGACACAATCTGAATGAAATGTCAGGCAGATCCCAAAAACAAGCACTCGGACGGTGTCTCTGACCAGACACCTACATAATACTTTTGAGATAAATTGCTTTTATCTTTCTCAAAAAAAAATCTGTTTTAAACACCATGTGGGACAGATTGTTTGCATGATCTCTGTGAATTAACATGAATATACATTAAAAAATATGAAAAACTGACTGCAATCAACTCTTCTAAGTGGAAACAGAATCCCAGGATACAAAATTTTGGTTGAAAGCACAGACGAAGGTACAGTATACTGTATAGATAATTTCCCAATGAGGGAGAAAGAGCACTTACAAAATGAGGATGACCAGGTGGCTTATAAAAGTTATCCAAAGATACTTTGAAGTGGTACATGACTGTCTATTCAGAAAGTATGCACAAGGGACTAGAAACTAAGGTCACAGGCTGACACTACCCTGTTGGATTTGAGCAGTAACTGCTACAAGGAATTACTGCTAACAGAAGCTTGCTTTGAGCATGAATAAAAATAAGGGTGCTACTTACGTACGCTAAAAGGCTTCCTTGCACAGTTGCTTGAAGAAGCACAGCAGCTGTGCCAGTTAGAAAAAAGCATGAAGTGGGTTCAACACATGGCTCCTGGGTCTGAAAAACCAGTATGTGCAACATTACTGAATAGCCCAGCCTCACACACCAATCTGGCCCACTGAAAAGAGTGCAATCAACTGCCATATCTATGAAAATTTTTCCCTGGAGACAGTAGGTGCAGTATTTGGGCTTAGGCCTTTTCTGTCATATTCTCTCCTTAGAAAAAAAAACCAAAAACAAAACAAACAAACAAACAAAAATGGAAAACATGTGTGGAAAGACTTTGTTTTCTTAAATGTTGAAAAAGTATTTCCAGTCCAATGACTCTTTCATGAACTACATTCATCATGAGCTTCCTTGGTTTAATGGCCTGGTTTGTACTTCATCCCACATTTCTAATAAACACTACAAAAACTGAACTGTCTGGGTTAAAGCTATATGTGTCCAGCAGGTCACATTTGAGAACAAAACCATTCAAAGAGTATAATTAAATCCACCAGGACTTATTCTAAGAAACAACAGCCTGTTGACTAAAAGTTCACAAATTATTAATAAATTATGTGATCCTAAAACAAGAGAGGTACCATCTACCATATATTTCATTATCTTTTAAAAACTGAAGGTTTAAATTCTTACAGATAAATCCAAATAACAGCTTTTATTAAGATATGTTTAAAGTCAGAAGGTGGCAGGTCAGGTCAGTAAGTTACAGCATTTGTTCTCCCGCAACGTTTTCCACCATGCCCTCTGTTTAAATCCACATTAATCTCCAGTTTTGTGTGAAATGAGTTCAGTACCCACCCTTAGCTCCATAAAAAGGAACAAACTTCTCTGCTAGTGTCAGGTGTATGTATCACTTCCCCCTACCAACTGGCTTTCACTGTGCCATACCATCAGAGCTCTCATCCTGATTAAAGCTAACTGACATTGGTTTTTCAACCTAGGCAGCAGGGGCATTTCCATTTGGATCAGGAGGAGCAATTTCTCTCACCCTTGTCATTCTGCAGTTCTTAGAAGACGGAGCCAGCAGCACAGTGACAACAAACTTTGGGGTCCATGGAGTCAGCTAGCTGTTATAATATCTCAGATAACAATGTCTTTATAATAAAACCTCTACCCTAGAACAATGTGTCCTACTTTAGCACCTGTGTAGCAGTGAAAGACCATTACGACTCCACTACAGTAGGACCTTTGGCATAGAAACATTTTTCACTGATTTTATTTCTAGGACAGCAAAGCTGTCATTCCAGACTATTTAACTGCAATTATCATTTTTATTACAGCAATAGTAAATTTTGCAGGCAACAGATTTTACCACCACCTCTGAGTGTGCAAGTTTTAATTATATATTTACAGAATCACAGAATCATTCAGGTTGGAAAAGACCCCTGGGATCATCAAGTCCAACCATCAGCCCTACTCTACAAGGTTCTCCCCTACACCATATTCCCCAGCATCTCATCCAAACGACCCTTAAACACATCCAGGGATGGTGATTCCACCACCTCCCTGGGCAGCCTATTCCACTGTCTGACCACTCTTTCTGTGAAAAATTTTTTCCTAATGTCCAGTCTGAACCTCCCCTGTTGCAGTTTAAAGCCATTTCCTCTTGTTCTATCACTAATTACCTGTGAGAAGAGACCAGCACCAACCTCTCTACAATGTCCTTTCAGGTAGTTGTAGAGAGTGATGAGGTCTCCCCTCAGCCTTCTCCTCCTCAAACTAAACAGATCCAGCTCCTTCAATCGCTCCTCATAGGATTTGTTCTCCAGGCCCTTCACCAGCTTCGTTGCCCTCCTCTGCACTTGCTCCAGCACCTCAATATCTCTCTCATATTGAGGTGCCCAAAACTGGACACAATACTCCAGGTGTGGCCTCACCAGTGCAGAGTACAGGGGGACTATCACCTCCCTACTTCTGCTGGCCACCTGGGCACACTGCTGGCTCATGTTCAGCTGCTTGTCAATTAGAATCCCCAGATCCTTCTCTTCCACACAGCTCTCCAGCCACACCTCCCCAAGGCTGTAGCGATCCATGGGGTTGTTGTGGCCCAAGTGCAGGACCTGGCACTTGTCCTTGTGGAAGCTCATCCTGTTAACGTTGGCCCACCGATCCAATCTATCCAAGCCTCTCTGTAGAGCCTCCCTATCCTCATGCAGATCGACATTCCCACTTAACTTGGTGTCATCTGTGAATTTACTGATGATACACTCTATGTCCTTATCAAGATCATCAATAAAGATGTTAAACAGAAATGGTCCCAACACCAAGCCCTGAGGAACACCACTTGTGACCGGCCATCAGCTGGATTTGACCACCATTCTCTGGGACTGTCCATCCAGCCAGTGCTTGATCCAGCAGACCGTACACTCATCCAGGCCCTGAGCAGTCAGTTTTTCTATGAGAATTCTGTGGGGAACTGTGTCGAATGCTTTTCGAAAATCCAGGTAGACAATATCCACAGCTTTTACCTCATCCAATAGTCAGGTCATCTTGTCATAGAAGGAGATCAGGTTTGTCAGGCAGGACCTGCCTTTCATAAACCCATGCTGACTAGGCCCGATCCCCTGGTTTTCCATTATATGACTTTTAATGGCACTCGAGATGACAGAATACTGATAACCTGTCCTTCAAGGCCTTATTAAATTGTTTCCACAAATTTTGAAACATTTTACAAGCCTTTCTTTTTGTTTTCAGGGACATTTTTTTTTTTTTTTTGACAAAGCAGTTGTCTAGCATAGTAAGCTAGGATTAAGTATATGCAGCTGGAGTGTTTACTTCATGTTTGCACCTGCATGTTGAGTCATAAGACCCAAGAGATTTGATAAACCCACAAAAATCACACAGAAAGACAAAGGAGGACAGTGGATTGGAAAATAGCCTGCAGAAGAGGGTGTGACACTACGGGCTTGTCTTCTTAAGGGGGTCCAGAACCATGTGGACATTCAGTTGCATAGTAATGGCCTAAATATAAGCATTTTTTATTTATTCCAGTCTGTATTCGTACTTCCCATATTATTTAAACGTGGTAAAAAAAATATTTTTGTGTTTCTTGTTACAGGAAGTCTTCCAAAAATGGTTACTGAAAATGCATAGTATTATCCTGAGGCGCCATAACATCCATATTAACCTCTCAAGAGAGCTTTTGGGAGGGCTGTTTTGTGATTATATAAGATGATTTTGAATATCTTCACAAGATAATAAACAGTGTCAGCTATTCCCACTGCTTTCATTACAAAGTCCTCAAAAATTAGTTCATCTCCTCCTGTTGACATGGTTTTGAATAAAACCTGAGTATTTCCTGAATCACAGGTCAGACTGGAAAAAGAATATATAGAGAGTCAGATAATTACATTGTTTCACAGTAAATTTCTTATGAAAGTTGTATAAAATATATTAGAATACCGCAGCACTCTCTCAAGTATAAAGACAATCAGAGGATCCAAAAAATTATCAAAAAACCCACAACAAACTGTCAACAGTATGTTTTGCCTTATGATCAGCCCTTAGTGAACCATTTCACTATGTGTAGTTAGTAACCAGATGGAGGAGCCAAGAGTCTGTTCTTACAACTGACACACAAAAAACCCCAACGTTTTTACAGCTATGGGATTAAAGTTAGAGCACTAAGTAATCTGAACGTATTGTCCTTTTCTGTGCATTGATATTCAAGACCAAATTAATATTCTGGTCAGATCCAGAGAGTCTAAGTCACTCTGCAGCAAGGCACTGAGCAATTCCTGATAAAACTCTTAAAAGTGATTATTAAAAATGTCTATTTTTGACAATTATTCCCAAGAAAGCTGTGTTTTAGTGAGGATGATGGAATTCTCAGTTCAATTCAAAAGGCTAAATGCATAAATATATTGCACTAAAACCAGTACTATGTAAACAGTTATCAGCTTAAGACACTCAAAACCTAAAAGTTGGCTAAGATCTGTTGAAGATCACCTGAAAAATCCATTTTTGTCTGTTTAAATACATACTTTATGAAATAGCTTTTCTCAGGCTTCTTACCGAAAAATTACTTCGCAAACACCTGTCTCATTCAGTGAATAGGAGGGACATTACTTAATTAACGAGCTTTGACTTCGACTTTGTACAACTTCTGTTTTAGAAAATCTGCCATAAATAAACCCCAAGGCCACACAATTCAAATTGTTCTTGACAGAGTTATTTCTCTCCTCACAGGTGTTTAAGCACTGCTCACTGTTATGAACCCCCCCATTTTAGGAGGAATTCCATGGTTACATTACTGCAACTCTCCCAGCACCCTTGAAGCCACTTTCCTGACTACACACAACGAGTTATGTGAATACTCCTTAAAGCACACTCTGATTTGTGAGTTTTCCCCACCCCAAATTCCATGGGCAGCTCCCAGAGCCCCTACAATACAAGCAACCCGAACATTCAACTAGCGGGGGGGCATCCCTTGCATCTCAGAGACCTGGTTTTAGCCAACACTTTTTCTACAAAACAGCACCTCCTTACCACATGCTTGCCTATGACCCCACATCCCAGCCACTTTCTTTTACGTGTACACTCTACTTAAAATATGGAGCCAAAACACCTAGACAAATCTGCTAGCAAACTATAGCTTTGAACAAGGTTGGAGTGGGGTGGAAACCCACATGACTCCTCTCCATATGAGCAAGCTACACAAGAAAACTGTTTCAGAAAGGCCATCCAGACTCGCCACATCTTTGTGAAGACCGCTTACAGCTGGGATATGCTCATACTAGTGAGTTGTGCCATAACCAAACAAAAACTCAGGGAGCACCAAATCAGGCTAAAGTTACCAATTCTCATTTGAAAGGAAAAGCACTCCTGATGCTCCAGAAAATCCTCAGTCCAGCAAGGGATCCAACCAACTCCTGTGGTAGTGAACTATGGCATCTTTTGACAGAAAAAAGAAGAAGCTTTATTGTCTACAAGGCAGAGAAAACAAGACAGGAAGACCATAGCATAGAAATGTCCATTATACTTATAAAGCCAGGGCAGGGACTGACAGTAGCCAGAATTAGGCTGAAAGTGAGGCTAGGGTTGCTTCCTGATGGCAATGAGATACCTCCTGCCAGGACAGACCTTATCACCATGCTAGTGTTGTGACTCCAGCCGACCCTTCACCTGGCTCTTGACTCACAGGTCAATACCTACAAGCTTTTGGCCACCACTTCTTTGGGGTTTAGAAAATCTTCATTTATCAGCTGAACACCTTTCTGTGAGTGGCAGCCAGGCTGCCCTTCCCAGGGCTGGATAGTGTCCTTACTTTTTGTGCTCAGCAACAAGCAGCAAACTCCCTGCCATGGGGTGAAGAGTTCCCTGCAGAGCTGGTCAGTGTGGGCTGGCTTTTAGGGTTTGCTCCTTACAAAAAGCCTCTGTATTGAGGCCAATATGATTGCACTTGACAACAAGTAAGTATTTTACACTTGGCAACAGTTTAAAGTATTTCTGCAATTCACCACGTGCATTTGACCAACAATAACAACTGACAGCTGTTGTCCTGGTCTGCCAGGTAGATATGAGGACCATGTTTTGCTAATAGAAGATATTTTCCTTCAGGACAGACTACATAAGCCTTGGATTCCCTTGCAAGCATTGGTAGTAAGTGTCTAAAAATAGGCAAAGCTGCAGTTTCTGCCAAGTTGGACCCTTTTTCTGGGGACAACCCAAACCCACTGCTGATCTCTTCTTTCTGACTCCATTCTTGGGATCACCTTTCCACCTCAGCAGCTCTAGCATTATCCCAGCATCTGATTTAGCCTCTTTCTGCCTTTATACCTCAAGCTCTGGAGTACCTTAGGAGGCAGCTATGCTCCTCTGACATAGTCAGCTCTTCCCATTAACCACCATCTCTGTTTCTCTAGATTCCTTTTACATGCAAAAATTTTAGCTAATGAAGCCAAAATGAACTGAAAACTGCATCTTACCATTAGAAGGAGACGATAATTGTGAGGCACCACACAAAGCTATTCCTCTCCCTGTAAGCAAGCGAGTACATCAAGAAGAGAGGAGGTTTCTGAGAGACTGCTTAAGATAACATTTGCAAGGTGAAATTCTAGGACCATTAAAGCTGTCAACTGAATCCTGACCCTGGGGCTCTTTAGCAATTCCCTTTCTCATCACCCCAAGAAATTTCTCTCAGAAAGTGTGGTTTTGCTGCAATTGAAGTAATCCATAGGAAAGAGCATCTCTTTCAAACAGTTAACTACATTTTTTTCATTATGATTCTCCAGTCCCTAAGCCATATCATCAGCTTTCTCACTTAAAATGAAATGTATTTCCACAGTTTCCCATGTTCAATATATATGCATATACATATAAATATGTACATACGCTTTACATTAGGTACTTCTTCTGTCCACACCGAGAAAGTCTAAAACAAGTAAGAAGTCAGGGAATACAAAAAAATTATATGAAGTAGTGCTAAAATTTGCCTGAATTTATGCTTAGGTAGTAGGTAGACCTTTTGCATGGGAGACTGAATTCCCCCAGACATATTACTCTAATCAAAACTACACAAAAAATATGCATAATATTCATACAACAAGTTTGGACACTTTCATTAAAAGGACAACTATCCACAAATATGGACAGGTGGAAAGAAACAACCCTCTGCCTATCTGTTTATTTATCGATCTGCCTGTGTTAGCCTTCTTTGGTGCCCAGAGATCTCTGAAGGAGAGGGTGTAAGCTGGCCCTTTCCACCCTCTCTCATGCATCCCAGCTGACCTCTTCCCCCAGTACCACCAGCTAACAGAGGATCCTAATGCCTTCTTCCTTTCCTTCTCCTCCCTGCTCACAGACCCACTATCAGTCTCAAGACCATCAGCTGTCATTATGCCCCAGATCTAGCTAAGTCTAAAATATAATTGTATTTAGGTAATAAATAAGGACAAACCAAAAATGCAGAAAATAATTCTGGATCAGATCCATAGAGAAATATGTGCTTTGCATCCGGCCCCTATAACTACTTTTGACCCTGCACATCTGTAAAAACCTAGCCATGATCAATTCTTCCCAGTGTGGGTAAAGCATTTTGAACTTATTTTGAACAGATGTGTCATTATTACCTTAATTATCATGGCCAGGTGGAACACTTATTTCTAAATTGATCTTGAGCTAATATCCTTTGTTCCAGTTAGGTCTATTATCATTATAATTTTCACACCCTGGGAACTTCTTGCTATTTTGAAAGCTCTTTTTCCCCAGATTCAAGATTAAATAAATAACAGATGTTGTTCTAATGTAGATTCTTTAAACAGAATGGTCCAAACTGCAAATTCTTACCTTATAATTGTTTTCAATGGGGCTGTGGTAAGTGCTTGCAGTAGTATAAATCTGCAATTGCTTCAAGAGGATTATGGCTATGCAGTTAGAGTAAGCACAGGACTAACTCGTTTGTGCTGCAGATGACCACAAATGAATGCAAAGCCAATGTACAGACTGCTAATACAGATGACTGACATTAGCTTTAGTATAACATGATGATCCTGAAATCACTTGAATCAGGCTAGTGCTTAAGTACTTCAACCCAGATTTGGAATACCCTCCAAAATGGATGAAGATTTCAGAGTTCATGGTTTGGTTGGACTTTCTATTAAACCAGAAGTCCAGACCTTACATTGAACTTTGTTCTTCTGTCTTCTTTTGCTCATCTAACACTAAGTTTGTGAATGAGGTTTTTTGTACAAACTGGAAAATATTTTGCATAAATAGAAAAGATATCATAAAGAAAGAGCAATTTGCTTGACTGTACAAAAAATAATTTCACAGAAGTGTAATTACAGGGCCCTGGCTGAAATTACTCTCAGCTCACACAACTGTAAATGAGAAGGTGATTTTATCATCTGTGAAAACTGCACACAGAGGATGGAGAGATAGATGAGTCTTAATTTTAAACATGTGATGCTTCCACTAGCTGTGGGGACCGGGTAAACAACCACCACATGAGTTCTCTTTAAGGAGTTCTGCTACCATCTTTTTTGGTCTGATGCCTCTGGAAATAATTAGCAAGCCCTCATAAATGATGTTTATAATATATAAGTGCAGACAAACCCTGAAGTATACAGTAGTCTCTTTAAAAAAAATGTAAATACATAATGAATGATGATCACCTACAATATGAATTATAGATTCTGTTCAAGTTAGCCTGATTCATGATTATGCAGTGCTTAAGGGTCTGCTGTTACATTTACATTTTTACCATGAGCCTTTTTGGTTTGTATCATCTTGAAATATAGATTAAAACCCCACAGCCAGATGATTAATTAAGTCTAAAAAAAACCCCGCATGCCTGATCTCTATGTACTGAAAATGAATGCAGTGCTGTTTTTACCCCAGATGAATATCCAGCTCTGAATTTCAGTAAGACCCTAAGATTTGAGGACTGAAGCTTTTATTTACACAAAAAGGAGGCTTCCTGGAACATTAGTTCTGTAATTTATTTTTGCTGGGTGAGAGAACAAATGTATTTTGATATGAAGTCAATATGTTTCACAAATTCTTTAGATGCAGTCTTTCATCTGGAAAAAAACACCAAATTGTGGATCACTTCATGGAAAACTTAGTGGAGAAGACATAGTCACAAAAATTAACCATTCTCTGCCCAAAGTGTCTGGTACTAAAAAGTCCCACATGGGAATTCAAAGAAATTGACTGTGCATATCAGTATCTGGGCTGTCTGACTGCAAAAGCTGATAAGAACAGCCATACTGCCTAGCATAGGAATAGTTTTTTAAACACTTTTGGAGAACTGAATAATGTGGCTGAATAGTGAAGCAGTGATATGTGTTTTCCAACACCTTGTTTGTGCAGAGAAAATCTGTCTTCTGATAAATTATTTAAAACATAACTGCTAACCTATTTAAGTTTGAAAATATGTGTACTGTAATCAGGAACCATGTTTCTCAGCTGTTTGAACAGCTACTCTCCAACTCTGGCGTTCTCTAAAACGCCTGCACAAAACAGTACATGAAGATAACTATGTCCAGTGAGCCACTCTGAGTAGTAAATCTTTCACAGTTATGGGGCAGTGTGTCAAAGAAATCTAGGTGTTTCCTAAACATGGAAAAGTCTACTTAAGTATAACACGCAGAAAGTGTGTAAAAATACTTCCAACTTCTGCAAGTCTTTCCGATGTAAATTTAAGCACGACAGCTGCCCTAGTCATGTCAAAGGGTTATTGAAATAGCTTCAATAATTTATCAAGGCTAAAGATTTACCCTAAACAAATAAAACTTCAGTGGAACTATTTAGATACTCAGTCTGCTTTTCAACATGGAAGATTAAACAAGCTGTAACATTTTGCAATTTTAATTTATGGTGCAGTTTCCACCATCTTCCCATTAGTTTCATTTTTAGGAGAACCAAACATTAATATAGAAATCCTGTGATCAGCAGTTTTATGTGATGTGCTGTTTTACCCTTGGCCATTGACAAGGAAATGGCACTAAACTTAGAAGCAATTGCAGTGCTTCAGTATTTGAACCAGAAACAATTACAGTATTGGTAATTAGTGTTAAAGCGCAATTATATGCTTAGTCAAGGCAATCCCTAAGCCACCTTATTTATTATGTATATTATAGAAATTCAATTTTAGATTGCCAGATATAACTCATTGGGATTTCCCCTTTCAGTGAGGAGTTTTTTGGTTTTGATATATTCAAAAGGATATTAATTATGTGGTAAAGGCTGCTATAACACATTTCCAGCATCTCACTTAGAAAAGATATATCAGATTTTATCATCACACTTGCAAACTGTTCAAAACTTGTGATTTGCTATTTTAACATTTTTAGATCTTGCAAGCATGTGTGTACCTGATTAATCCCACGTTCTGTATTTACATTCACAGAACTTTTCAGTTAAATATATGATTGAGATTTTCCAGGCCCAGGACTTCAATAACATGTTTTGGACCTTCAGTAATGTGCTTTAGACTATGTTTTGCACTTGCTTAGACAAGCATTTGAGTGACTGATAGGTATTCCAAGTTTCAGACACATTAAGAAGGTCAATATCTAAATAAAAATATAAATTGCTAATTTATAACTAACATATAAAATTGTAATTTATAACTTTTCTGAAAAAAGGAGGTAAATGACAGAATATAAAGAAAGACATCCTGGACCGCTTGAATTAACTGGGGCACTTGTTTCCAAATCCACTTGTCAAGATTTCACCAGTGCTACACTGGTGTCTGCAGAATCATTTTCTCTGTGTAATAAAAAGTACATTAATACCACCACTGTTGCAGAATCAAGTGCACAAATTTTGAGAACACCTATGCAACTCTGAGGAATTATGATTCAATCTTAAATTCATGCTGACTTTAATTTTTTCCAGAAAAATTACTTATAACAATATGACTATAATGTACGTCCTATGGATCTAATATAAAAATACTGTATCTGTAGGAATCTCCCTCCCATGTGGCAGATGTGGGAACTTGTGTGAGACAGGGGCTTCCAGCCAGAGTAAGGGTCATTTCAAGATTAAGGGATTTGAACACTGCCTTGGACTATCTACTACATCATATGGTGGAATATACATCATTTACACTGAGAGACTCAAAAGTGGGCACTAGCTGTGTGTCTATGGATATTTAACATACATATATAGAAAAGCTGGCTAGTACTCATTGCTTCTGAAATCAATGGGAGCTGTGCTTTCAGCATATCAACAGGTTCATTTTCTGGAAATCCAGGTTGTGGTCATTCACAAATAAACAGCAATTCTTGATTTCACAGTCCCTGAAACTAAATAAGCAAGGCTTGTGATGCACTCAGATACTACAACAATTGTCGTGATTTGAAAAAGAAAAAAAAATAAATCCATGAGGAAGCTATTGTGTTGCCAAAGAGTTTGAACAACATGCAGTAAATGAATGCAAGCTGCTCACTGAATGGGACAAGCACAGTACCTCCACCCAGCTGGTAGAGGGGCAGAGACACCTGACTCTCAGAAGAACTCTGTTCATGCACTGAACAGCAGAGAAATAAATAAAATATTTATCAGTTGCTCCTGAACTGGGCACTGTTCATTCTTCTTGCTGAATCCAGCCTACACTTCTGCCTCTGGAGTTTCGTGTAGGCAGAAAAAAAGATGCTCAAGAAACTTTCATGCTGGAGTTCCTAACAAGTGCATATGCCCATTTTCCGTCTTCAGCAAAGTCATTCCATGTTCATCTTTTCAGTGTTACTCCCTGGCTTTTAAAAGCCAGAGCCCCAGATACCATCATCTAGGACTGTACTGATACTGGCATGATTCAACAGAAGGGTCCGAACCTTGGCTCTGCTAAGGAGACTGCAGTCGTTTTAGCTAATGGAATAATGGATAGCAATCTTAGGTTGTCATTCTCAGCCTGAAACAGCACTAGAGAGGAATGGACACTTTACTAGCTTTTTTTTCACAGAAATTTGTGATAGCAAAGAAACAATCATTCCCAGTTCATTTCCATGCACTTGATTGAAGCGTGCTCTCTTAAAAAGCCTCAATTTTCCCTGCCAATTTCCCATTCTCCTCTTTCCTCATCAAACCATCTTTTTTGCAGCCTTGTGTTTTAGCTATCTCATGGTCCTCATTTCATGCTCCTTTCCTCTCAGTCCCAATCTTTGCTCAGGAAACCCCAGCCCAAATCATCTACAGATTACATCTGAACTGCAGTTTTTCAAAGTCCTATAAGCAAACACAATTTGGATAGAATTTCAGAACAAGCATAAAACAAACACTGCACCTAATTTCAGGTAGTTTGCAGACAAGAAGTAGCTTAGAAGTAGCTTTTTTTTTTTTTCTCCACGGGGGCCAAACTTGGTATTTTTCTTAGCCTTACAATTAAGTTTTCACTGAAATATTTCTGAGCCTTTTAAACTATCCAGAATCATTGTAACATCATTTAGAATTACCAGTCCAAACAACTGAATGCCAGAAAAGCCTGAGGCAAGTGGAAAACTGTTCTTACTACAGAGATTAATTAGCATGGCTTCTTGAAATTTGCCACCAATTTCTGTGTTAACAGCAAATGCAAAAAAATATAATTTCAGAAATAAGTACTTACGTGAATGTAGAAAGTATTGGAGCTTTTAGTAAATTTTTGTAAAATTTTCTTGGACCAAATTTATTTCCATTCATATATGAAGGGCCAAGTCCTATAAATTTCAGGGTTTTGGGAAAGTTTGCAGAAAAAAAATATATGATGTTGATCAGGCCAATGGCATTTGTGCCATTTTTATCAAAGATTAGAAATCATAAAATGTGATATGCCCAATAAGTTATATAAGTATATTCTAAGTTACTTCTATAAGTTATATAGCTACCAGTTATAAGATCCAGAAAGATGCTCTCCATGCCTCCTTCCTAACCCAACCTATATCTCTGTTTGATATTGATTAAACCTATCTCATTTCTCTCTCTTTTTTTTTTTTTTTTTTCCCTCTCCCCCTCTTGTTATCACACAACTGCTTTCTAGGTTGTAAACTTGCCTGGACAGAAATCATATCTTATTGTTCTGAGTGGTACCTATGCAACTTTCAGGTGAGGGCATTCATGTTCTACTGTAAATCTGCATTTCAAGTTAACAAAGGTTATAATTAGACAAATAATAATAGAAAGACAGACTGCAGATCCCTTACTCACAGTGCTGAGCTATTACTCATGTGAGCTGCTCCACGAAATCAGTCACCAACTGCATGACTCGCATGAAGAACTGAGCAGTTAGGACTCCAATCTGGTCCATTATCATTATGTAATGTTGCGCATTTGTGTAAATTGTTCTAATCCACAGGTCTCTTTGGTGCAAATGTTTCTTTGAATACACTGCTGCAGTAATAGATCAACTACCAAACTGCAACAGCCCAGCAGGAGACAGTAGAGAAGCTAGTATGAGGGGATGTATACAGTATCTAATTAATTCTAATGTTTTTCTAAGTTTAATCATCCAAGTCATCAACATCCAAATATTTGAATGTAAGCTTCAGTCTTTCCAAGGGATCTTCAAACATGCAACAAATAGCAATGTGACTATTCTAAGTCTTCTCAAATTACACATGGTATATCTTCAAGTTATACTGACATCCTTTTCCAAGCCATGTTCCCACGTTCCTGGGAAAGAAGCTGGCATGCTGGATGGAAACATGTAGGCTGGTTTAGGATGAGTTGAACAACAATAGCTTAGACTACCCATATAAATATTGTCACTTAGTCATACAGACAGACAGATATGACACTTCCTCTCTCTCCTGTCCTGTTTGAGCCTCTGTTGCATATGATACTTCTATGTCCATGGTGGCACCCCTTCCTGCACGGCTCCTAAACATCTAAGGCCAGGCTGCCAGCTATGGCCATCATCCTCACAGCCCTCTTTGCTGTGTCTTTTCCTCATCATAAATACTCTTCCTCAAAGGCTGCTCATGCATCAATATTTTTACAAGTTTGAAAATGGCAAGACATATTTAAAAAGCAATTAATTTTCAAACAGAACATAGAGCTAATTAATCCAACAGGATGAATTAATAAATTGGCATTAAAAAGGATGCTTTTCATGTTAGACACTGGTCAACAGTAGTTTTATTTTATTTTTCATAATTGTTTGAAATAAATGTTTTGTCTCTCACAGGCTTTTTTGGAAAGAAGCAGTGAGTCAGAGTAGTGAGGGATTTTTCAAGAGGAGCTTAATCTGCTGCATGGCTTTTTGGGCAGTGATTCATCCTTGCCCACACAGCACAGAACAAGAGCATCTCATCATTTTGGACTTTCAATTTCTACTACAGCTAACAGGTTTCCAAATCTTTACACTTTCTTATAATGGTGGCTATTCTCACAGAAATTACACCATTGTGCTATCAGTACAGTGTAAATGCCCATGTGTGCCTGAATTAAAAATAGTGAAAAACAGCCAGGGAGGAAGAATCAGTATGTAAATGGTGAATTTTCATTTCATTTTTAGGTACTGAAATATTATTTTTTTTCTCTGAAGTCAGTCACTAAAATGGGATTCTTTTTTGGTTGTATTCTTTGGGATTTTCTCTATTCCCTTTTCTTTTTCACTTGCACTAGTAAGTACAAGCCACTAAATGACTTCCAAGGCATTTTCTCTAAACCATCCCCTTTTTCCTCATTTTGATAGCTTTGAACTTTATCCAACTTTAATTTTTTGAAATGTACAGAGTACAGAATCAAATAAATTAAAGGTATTCCTCAATCTACTGAATACTTCCAAGTGCTGCTGACGATTTGGAAAGTGAGAGTACAGAAGAAAAAGCACACTCCCTTAAACCCCAGGTCTTAATATCAGCTGTTAGAAAAAAATCAGGAACAAAGCAAAAATAAAGAAAATGGAAGGATGTATTGGGTTTGTGTGGCAAGGTTTTGGTAGCAGGGAAGCTACAGGGGTGGCTTCTGTGAGAAGCTGCTAGAAGCTTCCCCCATGTCCAATAAAGCTACACACAGGCCCACCACTGGCCAAGGCTGAGCCCATCAGCGATGGTGATAGTGCCTCTGGGATAACATATTTAACAAGGATAACATATGTTAACAAGTTAACATATTTAACTGCTGTGCAACAGCGGCCAAAAAAGAGTGAGAATATGTGAGAGACACAACTCTGCAGACACCAAGGTCAGTGAAGAAGGAGGGGAAGGAGGTGCTTCAGGTGCCAGAGCAGACATTCCCTTGCAGCCCATGGTGAAGACCATGATGAGGCAGGCTGTGCCCTGCAGCCCGTGGAGAAACCCACTTGAGAGCAGGTGGATATGCCTGAAGGAGACTGTGACCCTGTGGGAAGTCTGCGCTGGAGTAGTCTCCTGGCAGGATCTGTAGACCTGTGGAGAGAGGAGCCCACGCTGGAGCAGGTTTGCTGGCAGGACTTGTGACCCTGTAGGGGACCCACGCTGGAGCAGTGAGTTCCTGAAGAACTGCACCCCATGGAAAGGACCCATGCTGGAGCAGTTCATGAAGAACTGCAGCCCATGGGAAGGACTCATGTTGGAGAAGTTCATGGAGGACTTTCTCCCTTGGGAGTGACCCCACACTGGAGCAGGGGAAGAGTGTGAGGAGTCCTCTTCCTGAGGAGGAAGGAGCAGCAGGAACATCTTGTGATGAACTGACCACAAACCCCATTCCCCATCCCCTTATGCTGCTGAGGGGGAGAGGGTAGAGAATTTGGGAGTAAACTTAAGCCCGGAAAGATGGTTGGGGTGAGGGGAAGGTGTTTTAAGATTTGTATTATTTCTCATTACCCTACTCTGATTTGATTTGCAATAAATTAAGTTACTTTTCCCAAGCTGAGTCTGTTTTGCCCATGATGATAATTGGTGAATGATCTCTCCCTGTCCTTATGTCCACCCACGATCCTTTCATTATATTCTCTCTCCCCTGTCCAGTTGAGGAGAGTGACAGAGCAGCTTTGTAGGCACCCGGCATCCATCCAAGGTCCACCCATGGCAAAAGAAAAGTAGCCCAAAGCTGAAAAGGCACCAACTGGCAAATTTGATGATTTAGGATTTTGAAATGAAAAGAATATTGAAACAGATCTCTAAGTACTTGATTCTTGCTCACAGACCTTGGTCCCAACACATCTCACAGATAATTAAATCAATTTTACAGTGAGCTAATAGTGATTTGACAGTGGACTGACACAAATAAAAAAGGGCAGTACCTGTTATTCCTATTGCCTGCCTTGTGTTGGCTTGGAGTCATCTTGCAGCTGGAAGGAGAATCTAACTACTTTACTTATGTAGGTGACAACTGAGTCACTACGAGAATCTCTAGTTACACTGGATGAGATAGTAATAAAATTTTTAGTGAGATTTGAAAAACAGATGGAAAACTTAGTGACACAGAGAATAAAAATGCACTCTAAATGGGTCCATACCTAATACAAAGGGATATCAAGGAAAAGACTCCACTGATTCCCAATGAACTGTCAGAGCAACGGAGCATGAGACAGCTCCAGTTTAGAATGTCAGAAGATTGCCAAGTGTCTGGGAACACAACTAGAAGAAAGAACAGACGATAATTATCCCATACAAGGAAAATATAAGACAACATCAACTACATTTCAGAAGTAACATTGACAGTAATTTATAAAATGCACACCCTGGAAGACCAACAAATGCAACTCAGCAGATTGTCAAAAGGCAATCAAATATCTGACCACATGCACACACATACCTAACAGACTGGTGATGATTTAAAATCTCACTCTTTGCTAGCTGTTAGACAACCCAGAATTTGTTAAATGAACTTCTGTTTTCTGAATTCATTTCCCAAAGGACATAACTTTACAAAAGCACTATCCCAATTGTGAAAAGTTATAATTCTCTACATGCAGAAAGGCCCACGTAAACAAAGTAAATACCCCAGTCTGGCCAGCTTTAGACTGGTGACAAGTTTTCAACTAATACTGGTTATCTTTCAGTTAAAGACAAACATGGTCTTCCAAGCCACTTTTCAAAAGCAGAATAATTTCAGAGAAATACATGTGTTGAATGCATTGTCCAAGTGACTACTTGAGCTGCAGGAGGACCTTGATCAAAACTTACAGCCATGGATCAGAGAGAGAATTTAGTCCATGACCTCCATCTCCTTTCAGATGTTGGTAAAATATGCAGTTTAGGAGGCAAAACTAGATTATGCTCTGGGAATGGAGATGGAACCAATTCCCAACAGAGACCAGACTGGAAAGCACCCAGTGTACATGGGGACTTAGAACTGTGTGGAAAAAATGCCAGTTTCTTTACTTCTCTTTTTTTCAAGTCACCTACATCTTTCTTCTTTTTTTTCAATAAAAGACAAAAGACAAAAAACTACAGTGATTTATTTTAAAAGCCATTTTAGAGAATTTTATTTAAAAAGCCTTTTGACAAAATTGTCTAAGAGTGGCCAAATATATTCTATATTGATCTGTGCTTGGTAGCTTATTTGAAAATTAATTAAATATAAAATTAACTGTGATGACAAGAAATGCCTAGGTTGTTGGTGGTTATCTTGGACAGAATAATTCATGCCCAGCACTTTGTTCTTCTGCAGAAGAATATCCTTCCAAAACCTGGAGGCAAAACACCACTGTCAGGTAGGGAAGCTTTATTATCTTTGCTCTACATGCATCTGTGCCACCAGTTTCCAGCAATGTCAACTCTACCATTCATAAATGCTAATGTCATTTTCAAGAACATAAAACAGCAGAACAGCAGCAGACAACTTCCTCTGGCCATGCAATTTCTTTTGGCGAGTTTATGGAGGAATCTCTTAGTTTCCTGAAAAAATTAATGTCCTTATCTTCCCAAAGATTGGAACAACCTCAAACGTAATGCACCTATAGAAGTGATCTAGTATTTTCTTGCAGTGCAACTCCTTCCACTGAACACAATACTGGTATGCTGCACTCAGCAGTGTCAGTTTTATAAGGCTAAAATATACTTTACAGATTTCTAAAGCTGTAAGTTGTCAGTAGTTGCTGTTTTCATATTCCTTGTGGCCGGCAACATTTAATCTGAACATATGTAGTTAAACTAATATGCTCTGTAGTGTGTATACATTATTAAACTCTTCTTTTATATTTAACAAAAAATTTTTGTTCTATTTTTAAATACCCTAATCATTCCTTTTTTCATATCAGAGATACGAGAATAAACAGTGACCGCACAACAAACCCTTTTGCCCTCAGAACAATACAATAAAGAAGCCTATTGGCTAGTATAAAAAAGCTGGATAAGTGAACAATCTAGTTGGATTTACTGAAAAACGGGAATGGGATATGTGACTGGAAATCTGTTTGATACTATTTATCAGCCAGAACATACACATGCAGGCTACATTGCACGTGCACAGCAAGTACGCTATGAACAGGTAATTAATGGTCTGCAGCACAGAGGCCTGCAATGCAGAAGAAAAGGAGGCAGAGGTTACTGGTGCTCTGTTGCAATGATTGACAAAGAAACAAAGAACTGAGATTTGGGGTGAAACATGTCCTGTTCTTGAACTTTCTCAAGCAGGCATACAGAAGGTAGTGAAAGGAGGACAAAAAACCCAATCCCCTTTCCTTTTCAGCTCTACATAAAAGATGGCAATCACATCAGCAGAGAACACTTGCAGCTGATTCAGCTCATTCATCAGCCCTTGTTTGGGCTTAAACCCAACTCTCATTGAAGTCAAGGGGAGTATTTCCTTTGCCTTCTGTGATGAAATGGATTGAGTCTTTCAAAGTCCTCTGGGAAAGCAAAGAGCTCTCCTTTGGCAAAAGCTGAAAATGCTCTTTCCTCAAGCAGCAGAAACGCTAAAGCAATTGTATGTCAGACATCTCAAAGAGGTCTGGCAGAGCTGCTATTACCTTCCTACAGCACACTGCACCTGGAGAGAAGCCACAGTAAAGTGGGAAGTGCTTATCCTTCCCAAACACACAGCACTATCTATTATACTTCATATAAAATGAAGCAATTCTCTCTGTCTATCTGCATGAGAGCAGTGAGGCAGAGCTCTCTGGCGGCTCCCATGAGCAGAAACTGAGGGGGCACTTTTTTTAAAAAAACCCAGCAGTCTTTATTTAAGGCAATTATTCGCAAAGCTCTTTGAACAGATGCAAGAAAAAGCAGTTTCTCTTGCACAATATTCCTTTTACACATGACTCAAAAGAGGATTTGTTTTTCCTTTGGAGCACACTAAAATTTCTTTGCTATCACAGAGTACTCACAAAATGGCTTTCACTGTTCAGTTCACCTACTCTCTGACTTTACACAGGCAATAGCTTTTCTCAGCCATCTTACTTGCTATTGAAATGCATGAGAGGGCCCTATTTTCCCCACCAACCCCAGCTGACGTAGCAACAACAGAAAAAGCAGTTAAGACTTCCATAGGTGTGGTGTGGAGATCTCTGATTTTTTTTTGTCTGCAAAGTTAACATCCTGTATGTGGAATTACTTCTCAGTGACAAAAACATTACTTTTTCTGAAACAAGGCTTCTATTTTTTTCCTCTCTGTGCAGCAATACTAAAGCTCTCACAGGGCATTTGTGAACCTATCTGTTCCTGTTCAAGGGCTTTCATGTGCACCAATGTATCATCTAGGTATAATCAACACACCAACAGAGACTTGCAGAAAGTACCCTTTCCATTAACCTTTTAAATGTGACAGTCACTTTGTGCAAATTGAAATCCATCATTTTAGATTGCTGCAAAATTGTTTCTAATTGAGACAAAAGTCTCTTCTCTTCTCTTTGGCTCCACTTACTTCTGACAATGTGCCCTTTAAGATCCCCCCTGGAAACCAGCTATATTTACAACTACCTTGACCTTATTCATTCGTCACATTTTCTGTAGTTTACACCAAATCTGAGGCTGCTATTTTTCTCAGCTCATACTTAGGTCATCTTCAATCTCAAATATGACTTAAGGAGCTTTTCTCCATGGCCCTTGACTCTCCATTCCTGCTAACAGGGGACATGGCTTTGAAGGGGTGGGTTTCTCATGCTGTTAACTTTTGGTACAGGAGCATGATGCAAACATCATGTGGATAGGTTGGCAAGAATTTTTTCTATTTTTGACACCATTTCTAACCTGAAGAGGTCCAGGGAAGAGAGAATGGTTTGTCTCAGATAATGTATTATCTCTGAAAAAAATATTTCATTTGGTTTATATGATTCAATTCAATAGCATAATTTTACTGATTGGCAGGGAAAACAACCTCAAAGCTGAGTTTGTCACTGCTATCTTAGGTGGTCAAGAAAATAATGTTGCAGAATCTAACCCACTAATTGAATTAGAAATGATACAGAACTGACCGATGTTTGATAAGGACCAAAATAACATGGTTTAGAGTGTGTCATCATTGTTTTTGGCTAGCTAAGAACTAGAGGGAAAAAAAAAAAACCTGGTTATTTAAGCTAGCAGAGGACCTCTGAAGATGTGTACATTGCTAAGAACTTCAGGATGAAACTGGCCAATGAGCCAGTTTATACGTTCTTTGCTCAACCTGAGTTTGTAGATGTGGAGGTACTGATGGAAGTCAAAGATTTTCAGATGTCTCTGGAAGAGGCTGAAGAAATTGACACTTGCAATTGCATGTCAGTCCTGAATGGGCTTGGGGAAATGCATGGCATTCCTGAGTGGCACTACTCAGGTCAGAAAAAGAAGTGGGAATGGCAGAAAGAATTGACAGAATAAACACAAGCTCTCCAAAAATAGAAGATAATATGGAAATCCTGACCACTGCAGAACTTGTAAGAACAAGCCATAACTGAGCCACTAAAATGAGTCACAGCCCTACTTCCATGCACAAGTAGAACTTTCACTTCAGCAGGGCATGGAGTCTCTTTTCCCACGCTGAATCTTCCCAGTGAGCTCTGTCAGAACAGATTGACCCAGAAGACAAGGAAAAAGCTGCTTTCTTAGCAGGAGAAAGCCTCTGACAAACTGAAGAACTGCTTCCCAGTTGATGCAACACACTACCAAGTCTCTGCAAAGGCTGGCTGGGTCTTGTGTTCCAGTCAGATGGCTGGATGTCTCCAGAGGAGACCCAAATACAGAGTGAAGCCTTTCAAAAAGAATTTGTTTTTATAAGCAGCTCTCATGATAAGTTCATGATCCTTACCCCCAAAAATGTTATTTTTTTTCAGAAGAAAGGCAATTTCACCTTGAGAACATGAGCTGGGATGGGGAGAACAGCTAATGACCCCCATAAAACCTATCTTTCCCCAAATGAAGTTTTGCCAGGACTGGCTACACAGAATCAGTGGTGAGGTCTTGACTCTCTTGTGGAACAACTGTTGTTTCCAAACTGTCACTGGCTGGGTAAGCAGGGCAAAAATCCTCACAGTCTTTCTGGAGTGCACAATAACTGAATCCTATCAGGCCTAAAAAGAAGCCTGAAGTACTGCTTCTGCATTTCTTCCCATTCACATTAGGAGCCAGGGCTAATGCTTTGTGGTTTGGAGGGAATGGAAAGCCCAAGGGTGGTGAAAGTTTGTGACAGCAACAGCTCTGGTTCTTCAGAAAAAAATAACAATAAAAATTCTCTAGCCAAAAGGAATTTTTACATTGCTATACTTTGAAATCAGCAGTGATTAACTCTCTGAACTTGTTTGACGTTACTTGGGTCAGAGCGGTGCTGTTTCAGGATGGTAATGTGTAAAAATTCTTTAACACATATACTATCTGTATAGCTGCTTAGCTGAAATTCACCAGTGGTATTTGTTATGCTATTTTATTTGGGATGTGTTGTTCACTGTTATTATTTTAATCTCTATCAGGATAGTGAACCATACAGTGGTATAGTGAGTTGAGTTATTCCTGTTGAAACTGGTGGGTGGGTACTGCTACTTCTGAGGTTGGCAAAGATAGGAAACAGTTAAAAATTATCAGTGAATTAACTATAGAATCTGAATGCTGTTATGATAATGCTATTGTACTGAACATTCCCATCACAAGCTGTCACAATTAACACAGAAAATACACATTCAGAAACAAGATGAAGGACTACACTGAATTCTGTTTTCCTAAGGGGTATGTGCCAGAAATGAAATAAGAAAAACCCAAAGAGAGATGAAAAGCAAGTTGTCAAGGGAACATCAAGGAACATGATCCTTAGAAAAGCCTTGTGATAATGGTGGGTCAGGTGACACACATTTTCTTATTTGAAACCTCCTCTGTTTAGGAAAAATGTATGCATAAACTAAATTGAATTTAGTTGAAGATGAACAGCAAACATAACCACTATTTTTAAAAAGGGAAAAAAGGAAGACCCAGGGAACTACAGGCCAGTCAGTCTCACCTATGTGTCCCGCAAGATCATGGAGTGCATTATCCTGGAAACTATGCTAGGGCACATGGAAAATAAGGAGGTGATTGGTGACAGCCAACATGGCTTCACTAAGGGCAAATCATGCCTGACGATTTTGTCAGCCTTCTACAAAGCGGTTACAGCATTGGTGGATAAGGGAAGAGCACCTGACATCATCCACCTGGACTTGTGCAAAGCATTTGACCCTCTCCTGCAAGACATCCTTGTCTCTAAATTGAAGACACGGATTTGACAGCTGGACCACTCGGTGGATAAGGAATTGTCTGGATGGTCGCATTCAGAGAGTTGCAGTCAACGGCTCGATGTCCAAGTGGAGAGCAGTGACGAGTGGCGTTCCTCAGGGGTCAGTACTGGAACTAGCGCCATTTAACATCTTGGTTGGAGACATGGACAGTGGGATCGGGTGCACCCTCAGCAAGTTTTCCGACAACACCAAGCTGTGTGGTGCGGTCGACACGCTGGAGGGAAGGGATGTGCCATCCAGAGGGACCTGGACAGGCTGGAGAAGTGGGCCCATGCAAACCTCATGAAGTTTAATAAGGCCAAGTGCCAGGTCCTGCACATGGGTCAGGATAATCCCAAGCACAAATACAGACTGGGTGATGAGTGGATTAAGAGCATCCCTGTGGAGAAGGACTTCGGAGTAGTAGCAGGTGGAAAACTGAATATGAGCCAACAATGTGTGCTCACAGCCCAGAAAGCCAACCATATCCTGGGCTGCATCAAGAGAAGTCTGGCCAGCAGGTCAAGGGGGGTGATTCTCCCCCTCTACTTCACTCTCATGAGACCACACCTGGAGTCCTGCTGTTAGCTCTGGAGCCCCCAGCCTAAGAAAGACATGGACCTGTTGAAACGGGTCCAGAGGAGGACCATGAAGATGATCAGGGGACTGGAACACCTCCCTTATGTGGATAGGCTGAGAGAGTTGGGGTTGTTCAGCCTGGAGAAGAGAAGGTTTGGGGGAGACTTTATAGTGGCCTTCCAGTACTTAAAGGAGGCCTACAGGAAAGATGGGGAGGGACCTGCTATCACGGAGTGTAGTGATAGGATGAGGGGGGACGGTTTTAAACTGGGAGGGCAGATTTAGATTAGATATCAGGAAGAAATTCTTTACTGTGAGGGTGGTGAGACACTGGAACAGTTGCCCACAGAAGTTGTGGCTGCCCCCTGAGTGACACTGTTCAAGGCCAGGTTGGACGGGGCTTTGAGCAACCTGATCTAGTGGAAGGTGTCCCTGCCCATGGCAGGGGGTTGGAACTAGATGATCTTTAAGGTCCCTTCCAATCCCAACCATCCTATGATTCTGTGAAACCACATATGGATTCACTATAACTGCAAGCAAGTTAATTTCTCTGTGATGCATAAATAATCTCAGTTGCTAGTGACATGAAGCATAGAATCATGCAATACTGTGTTGCACTGCACAGACCCTGTGTATAGATAACCAAAACCATCACAACCTTGGTATGGAAAATTTGACGTTACCCATTAGTGAGGTCTCAAGAAGTGAATGTGGAGAGAGAAACTCAGGTTGTTTTCATATCTTCACGATTAACAAGAGTGCATATCCTGCAAAGACAGCACTGACTCCCAGCATCCATGGTGTACATCTGAAAAGGCTCAAACTCAACAAACGGTCCCAGCCAAATGAAATATTTAAAATCAACTTTAAACATGTTCCTTAATCATTTTGCTAAGTGTGGATAGGTTTAACATGGTGCTAGGTATTTTTCTGAATCTAGCTAAGTCATCTGACTTCTCTGATGTCTATGAGTCACCTTGATCCCAGGGGGTCTGTATTTCAGCTTTCTCTGAATGCAATGGGGAAAGGAGCTCCTCATCGGTAAACAATTTCCAAGAGAACAATTAAAAAAATGGATCTTACACTATAATAATTATTCTTTTTCATATTGTGACAGAATTAATTTACTGGTTGTGAATAATTGAATTACCACTCCTGTTAGCATTTTCAATCTCTGATCTTGTTCCACATTCATGACCTAGCCCTGTACAAAGAGAAAATTCTTGTTTCAAGGAGAGCCTGAAGATATCTGCAATCTGTTTTGAGATAGAAATGGAAGTCCACCACAAGTAAAATGAAAATTACACTTTTCGACAAATTTTGCTTACACTTTTCAAATACCTGTTTTGGCTTACCTGAACTGCATCCTGAGATTATTTCTTCTTCCAAAATAAGATCCCTTCAAGTATGATAGACTAATCAGATTTAGACACTAGCTAGCTCTGTTTCTGTGAATAATCACAGAAACTTATGACAGGATTAAAAATAAGGATATTAAATGCCTTCAAATCTGTAACAATAGAATAAATGCCAGAACAGTCTTTCATTTAATCTAATAATATAAAATCTACCACATTTGTATTTTAAGTCAGACATCAGAAGCTATTTTAAAGAATTTCTTTTAGCAACTGTGCTCCTATGTAGTGGGTGACCCTTTGTTTTGCAGGCATCGCTCAGTTGTCATAAGTGACAGAGCCACTCACATGAAATGAGATCACTGGGATGGCAAGTTTCCAAACGTTGTTCTCACCAGGTGAGGGCAGTCATATTCCTTAATGAAAAGCAAGCAGCTGTCACCTTGGGAGAAAACCAGATTGGCCGCCCACACATATAGCCAGAGGGATCCTGCTTGGCCTGAGCTTTGTGTATAGCAGAGGAAAGGAAAAATCAGAAACAAGGGAAGGGAATATTTCATGAGCATAATTTATTTGTGGTTTTTGCCTCGCATAGCCTGTCCTATTTGAACATCAATTGCTATCATTTTGGAGGAAGCGGGGGCACTGGGATAATATACATATTTATGTGCAAAACAGACGTGGAAATGCACTCATCTTTGTCCCAGTGCAATGAAAGACTGTAACATCTGCATATCAATAGCCACAAATTTGATGCAGTTCTCAGTAGTGTCATTTCAGAGAAACTCAAGGCGGGGGGGGGGAAGTTTTCAAGTTTTTTTCCTATGGCACTGGCTTGCTTTTTTCCTATTTGCAATCAAGGGGCCAAATTCAGCAGAGCAGATGAGGATGGTGCAGAGCATACCCACCTGGGCCAGAAAACCTCACTGTGCTCTGAGGGATGAGGAACTCACCTTTGCCTCTGCTGGAGAAGAGATTGACTTTACTTGTCATGGTACCTCCACGGGAATTTAAAGGCAGTTGCTGCAGTCTGCTGGGTAGATTAGCTTCTCCAGAAACAGTGCTGAGCCCTTCTGGATCCCTGGGGAATGGGAGGAATGCGATCAATGAGTGTAATAGCTGCTTGCTGCAAACTGTGTGTGCTGACCCTTGAGATCTCCTCAGCTCTGTGACCCCTGCAATTGCTCGGGCTCCTGAAAAAAAATGGACCACTAATGAATATCCCTCTCCGCAACTTCATCAGAATGAATTTGGTATTAATTTTGAAAGAAACTCAGTCTTTAACAGTTATACATCCTGTGTTTTTCTAAACATCAGCTATTGGTAACTGTCAGGGACATGGCCTGGAAGAGGGCCAGACAGTCAATGGTAGCTCTTTCTTCAGCAAACTCACAAAAGGAAAGTGTACCAGGAAACTGGCATCAGACTGACAAAGGCATTGCGAGCTTGTGTGATGTAGTAAAACATCTGCTTCCAGGGCTGCTAGTAAAATGACTACTATGAATGTACAGGAAAGAAAACAAGTACCACAGGTGCTGCAATGTTCAAAAACATTAAAAATATTTTTATTGGGTGGGAAATAGGTCAACAGAACTTACAGTTTTTGTCATCACTCTTACACTTCCCTTATAGGAATACTTTTAAAAGTCTACTGGGCCAAAAATTAAGCTTTTACAAAAGTATGAGACCCATTTACTTAGTCAGATGTTCAAAAGATTTCCCCCTTCTAAGTCTTATTAATATTTTTCTCTAGTCCTCAAATTACAGGAAATTATCTGATACAAGCCCAGTGTATGCATGAGAATGAGAAAAATTCATCCTGCAGTAGAGAGGAGGTTTCTGTTAGTAATTTATTATAGAATTAATAAGTATTTGTCATTGCAAGTAACTATGTTTCACCTAATAGGGTAAATTTAAAATTCAATACACCTTCCACAGAATAGTGATTACTCATGTTGATGAAACAAACAACAAAACAACTGGAAAAGGGAGTTTCCAGCCAAGTCAACAACATAATCCTTTCACATCATTGTATTTCAGTCTAAAATAAAGAACTACATAAATCCCTTTTGAAAGCTGAACCAAACAAATGGTATAAAAGCCACTTTTAAATGGGAAAAAGAAAAGTTAAGAGGAATTGTTTTGAGTCAGCTTGTTTGCACAGCTCTTTGTTTCTCAGTGGGATAACTGAAAAGGTATCTCCTTTTCCTGTGTACATGTCTGTATTCCTCAAGATATTTCACTGATTATTCTTTGTGTAGTTTTGTTTTTTTAAAGTCTTATAATAAGCAGATTTCTATGATATAGCTTTTTCTTACTGACACTGTATTCATATACACATCTATCAGCCAAAGGCATGATGCACCTATATCAAGGGCAAGCAAACATTATCCTCAGTACATTTCATTTTGAACTCCTTTAAATAGGATTGTGTGATGATATTTTAACTGTTCAGGTAAATCAGGTACTTTTTTTTAACTTCCCTTTTATTTGACAGGAAACACATTGCAGATTTATTACTTGATTTTCAAAGTTCTGCTTTGCATGGCAGCTGCACATTACAAATCTTATTGAGCAGTAGCATCTAAACATACATTTAAGAGACAATTTTTTGTATAAAGAATGCTTTCTCTTTTGCTTCATTTTATTACTGAATAAGGGAATTCTGGTGAAACTTTTGCTATATTGAGCTTTTAAAAAAATGGGATCCACAGAGCTAACTATTGTATTCCCATTTCCACATGCTCTAAATTGTTATGAAAGCTGTCGATGGTTTAATTTTTATCTTCTAAAATGTTTGCCATATCTCTAGGAGTGCAGAGGGAACTTACCCATTTGTGTTAATTTCCAAGCAAAAAAACAGATACACATCCATTGTTATCTTGCACAAAGACTCCTTGATTTCTCTTGTTGATCTAGAGCACGCATCTTCCCCTTCCATATGAGACAATATTGTATGGTCTGTGTTGTAACAGGGTGTGTTTACAAGAGTAGACAGTGGTCTTTTCTGAAGACCAGAGCCTGAGCTCCAGCTGCCAGAAATGCTGCATCTCAGGGAGGAATTTGGGGGACATGTGACCTGCTGTTGGTACTTATTTTTCTCCTGGTGACATAGCACACCATCTGCAGCCTTACAATCACCTTTACAGCAACCAAATGCTGCAGAAAGAGGACTTAGTTTAGGAGAGGAATAAGTAATGTGAACAAACCACTTCTGAGCAATAGAACTCCTGGTATCTTGCAAGTGATAAAGAACAAGGCAGCAACTTCAGTTTTTACAGTACAGTTTTTAACAGAAAGGCTTTATAGACTTTTCCATAAGATGTTGGAAGGTCTCTAAAATGCACTGTTGAACTTCTTTTTGAAATAATTTGTACACATTAGAAACTGCTATTGTAGCAGACATCTTGAAAGATCATCTTCTATAGAACACAGGGGAGGGTATGAGTAACCTTATCTTTTCCTGCAGAGGCTGTCTCAATTGCTACAATTTCAATTGCTACAATTTCAATTGCAATTGCACATCAGGAGGTATTGTGACTCAGAGACATTCCTTACTGCCCAATTCCTATTTTCCTTTCTTGCACCTGAAGTGTTAGCAGTAAGTGAGGACAGTTTGGCTGCTAGGTTCATTATACCGACTTGGAAGGAAGAAAGGGGAATAGATATAAGAGCTAACTTGCTGATTAGAGGTCTGAAATTCATCAATGCTTTGCTTTGCTTCTCCAGGAAGGAAAGGGAGATGTGCAGATCCTGCTGCAGGCAAAAGTATGGAGTGAGAAGACTGAAGGAGAAGACTTCTTTGCTATTGCTACTTTGTATTAGTATACACTTCATGATGTGACCAAGCCTTTAGTCATGATCATGTCTTCTGAGTGGCGGATGTGAGCAGAACCTCAGTAACTCCAGTCAACGCCGTCCCCTTCCCTCAGGTTGAGAAAACTATTTTTCCATGTTCTTACTCTGTGCTTCAGGGAGATTCTACAATTTCACTGCCTGGAGCCAAAGTCCTACCGCACAGCTAAGCTTTCAGCACCTTGTTACTCATTCCAGAGAAACAGGCTGGATTTGCTGATGGTTTCATCATGTCATGGTAAATATTTCACTACCACTTTTCCTGTCCCTTTCTGCCTGATCACCTTCAGCCCTCATTTGACTAGACCAAGGTATTAGTTTTTGCAGTGTCAACTGCAAGATAAACTCATTGCTACATGGGTTGTAATGAAATGCATCTCTTTTTGCCCAACATAGCCTAATACACCCATAGAAACCAAATTAGATCCCTCCCTCCTGTGAGATCCTGCAGTGTTGACCTTCTCTCTCCCTTTCTCACTGGATTTTCTCCAGTATTCTTCAGGTATCTACCATTCAATTAAATGTCTAAGGAAATGGAAAGACTTAGTGAAAAGGGATGGGAGCTGTGGTTTCCAAGCAGGACTGGAAGGCATTTGGCAATCTTTGCCAGATCATAACTGTACTGTTTTTACTGCAAGTTCACACTTCAGTTGCCTCTACAGTTAAGTCACAAAAAGTCATTACGCCCATTATCAGACCAGTTGCTGAGTACATACAGGTGTGATGCTTGTTACTGTGGAGTTAATCAGGTGTACAGGGGAGTGCTACTCAGCATCTGGAAGGTGAAAGTATCATCTAGCATTTTCTCTCAGTAAGATCTGAGCAACTCATGCACCAGTTGTTTATATAATCCCTGCTCTTTCTAACTTCATCTCTATACTTACCCACTACACCTTCAAATTATGGCTTCACTGCAGTATTGTATTTCACAATGACAGAAGTAATTCCAGTCTTGATGCTAAAAAGCAGGAACTCTCTTTGACCAGACCTGCACACAGAGCAGAGGATTTCTGGAAATGGCATTTTCTGCATCCTGAGAGGATCAGAATCAATCAGAAACCAAAGAACCAGGATATGCGCTTTAGCAGGGACATAAATGGTTTTCAGTCATTTCACATTTCTTCTACCATGTATAATATATTGATGGCACCTCACTCATCACTGGAGAGCAGCATGGGAGAATAGAGTACATAACACGCAGGTAAATTTCCTTCCTTCCTGTTCTGACCATAAAGATTGAAATTCAAATGACAACAGGAGAGCGGCTCCCAGAGAGATGTTTCAACACAAAGCCATGGAGAAGTGACATGCACTTTGCATGTTCACACCTGTGCATAGATAACAGGCTGGAAAGTAGAAACTGTGAATCCTTCCTAAGGACAGACTTTTCAGTGACCTTTCAAAAGCAACATGCTGTTTTTCAGAAATGTTCTTATATCCACATTTTGTTCATTTCAATACCTCCAGACTGAACTCAACACAGTGACCAATGAGAAAAGCTGCAGAAGAACGGAGACTGCTCTTTTAAATCCCTGCAGGGCTGATGTTTGTCTCCAAACCAGACTACATTAAAGGTACATGTGTGTTATTGAGTGCTCAGGCTTTTTTCTACCACCACACCCATTTTAGTAATAGCAAGATATATTCCCCTGTACAGTTTTCTATCAACAGTTTTATTCTGTCAAAAATCTGCCAGCTTGCAAAAGTCCTCAATAACAACTTTGACAAAAGCCGGCAGTTCTGACAGCCAGCCTGTCTCCCTCAGTTCTCCCACACACCTGTATAATCTATATATATGTACACAGAGCAGGAGGGAAAGAAAATAAAGTATCTCCTAGAATTTCTTGTCCACATCTCTTTGCCACTGGACAAATAGCTTTTTTTCACACAGTCTTTTACATATTACCTACTTCTCATCAATCTTACAGAACAATTCTGGAGAAAAATGAAACATTGAAGGGCTAATCCTTTATTTAAAAAGCCACCAGATATGAATGGCTGGCTCTGACAATTTAATACTGATTCTGGGAAGATTGGGAAAATAAATGTTTCATATGCCTTTGCAAGTGACAGATGAAAGGAGTAAAATACTTGTCAGCTCTGGGGAGCTGCAACTTTTCACTTTCTGAAAGAAAATTCAAAAAATATCAGAAATTCAAGTATTTCTTTGCTTAAAGATCACTGCCGATACTTTTCCAGGAGAACTTTTATTTATTCTGTCTGTGTTACTCCCACAATGGACCATTAGGATCTTAGATTAGCTGTTAAGTGTAAAGGTCAGCATAATTACAGGTTTGTAGTCTCAGGTCAAGAGACAGTCTTCTGAAGGCATATAACACCTAATTTTTTTTCTCTGCTTGCCCAAGTTCTTAAAAGTTTTTTTAGGCCTTGAACTACTCCTTAGCCTGATTTCCACCACATCTGGCTAAGTGGTGACACCTTTTTTCTCTATATATATTTCTACCATTTTATCAGATATTTTCTCTCATTGCAGCCACTCTTCCCCTCTCTCCCCTCTCTTTTTTTCAAACAAAATTACCAATCATGCTTAGAGAAACAAATAATAAAATACTGTACTTTGCATTTGGAGGACAATGTTCCAATTGAACCCATGAAAAGACATAAAAGACCCCCAAAGGAGTAAATTACACTCCTGAAAGACAATAGGATGAACTGCCTCTGCTGTATGCAAGATCAGAGCTGTAGCCATACTCTTCATGTTACAATCAGGCTAAGAGAAATAATTACCTGGTAGGGGCTATTTGGACAAATTATTTCTGAGTGCCTGCTCTGTAAAGCTGTTCCACACTTCCTCACTTCAGATGGTCATCAGAAGAATGGTTGAGAAAAGCCATAATTTCAGTGTCAATCAATTGCCCTGCTTACATGGCTCTGAGTGGCTCAGCATACCATAAGCAAGGCAGAAGGTCCCTTCATAACAGCTACACAGCAGGTCTGAATACAAATAATATGTTGCTTCATGTATGAACTCCTTCTTGTCATTTCTAAGGAACATTTGACATAGGACTCTGTATTTTGTCAGAGACAAGTAATTAACTGACACCACAAATGGCATTTTGCAAAAATTATTTGAATATCAGACCTATGGTTAAGATTGTGTGGCCACTTCCATTTTCTCTCCCTACCTGCCTAAATACACACATAAAAGATAATGGTTTCTTAAAATCTATTACTCCTCTAGCAATGAGTTTTAATTTTAAGATGACTGTTGGCTTTTATGTCATCATTGGTATGCATCAGTTTGAACACAACCAACTCTCATGATCCTGCCTTGTGGTTTATGGTGCCTCTTTACAGCAAAAAGAAATAACATCTTTGTTCTAGTTTTATACTGCTTCCTTGTTCTGAGCCTCCTCCAGTGTTCAAATGCACACACAAACCTGCTCAGATCTCAATTTCTTTCTTTGGCAGTCATACTGATTTTCATAGACAGGCAAGCAGGTGTGTATGGATCCATAGATACCACTTTTCTGCATCTGCTCCCCTTGTGTTATCTCAGAAATAAAGTGATCTGGATTTGGAAGGTAAGAAAAAAATGCAGTTCTGTTAAAGAGAGCCTATACACTGAGTCCTGCATCCTTGAGAAGGGTGGTTGCCTTCTGAGCAGATTGGCATAATGATGCCAGTGAAGTCTCATGGAAGAGTGTTAACCTCTTCTTCAAACCCCAGGGACTTTACAAGAAATGGGGTAGGTTTTTGGACTTATATATGTGTACTGAGCTCATTTCAAGGCTAGAATGACTAGCCAGCCTTCACAGGTAGACTATTCTCAGCAATGCTCTTTTCACCATTCTCTTAGCAGCCTGAAAACATCATTGGTAGGTTATATTTTAGGTAGAAATCAGTAGGTGTTTGTGAAAGTAAATGAGCAATAAAGTGAGCTGATCCTCAGTAAAGATGATGCAAAACAGAACTAGATCTCCTGCTGCAAAGGTATGACCCCCAACACTCCCTGAAGCCGGAGAAGACTTTTCCCTCAGTAACTCAGCTAGAGGCATGTTTATGAAGCTTGAAAGATGGAAGACATTGTCCTTCATACGGAGGTGGTTATATTAGGCAGACTGACCTGTACTGGATGAGTTATACCTCAAATAGCCCCTAGATGTCCTGCTAAACAAAGCTGTCATCCAATTAATCTACATCCCTGTATCCAGGACAAGATGCAGTTGCTATGATGGCCCCTGCAGAGCTGGCAGGTGCTACACATGGGAACTCCATGGCTGCTCTGGTTTCCTCCTTTCCTCTTGCAGCTCTAAAGGCTGTGGGAGTCTGACATGGAGGTTTGCAGAAGACACCAACTTAATTAAACAGAAGTTGTTCATGTAGAGCAATGATTATTTAATTTTAGTTATAGCTGAAAGGAGCTATAACAGCCAAGAGAAAAAACAGGACATCGAGCTCTTTTCAGCTGAAGTTTTTAGACCATGAATATTTGTGCACTCAATATAGGAAACAGTAAAAATAACATGATTCTAGTCAAGTTACAGCTAAATTGAATTCTCACTGTTACTGAACTAATGTAAAGTGTGTGGACTGATAATCCTGAAGTAAGAAGATGAAAGCTAGTAGCATTCTCTTTGTACACACATATGCATTACAATTCCAGCATAGATTTCTTGCTGTTCTGATCAAGCCCAAAAAAATAGTTGCCTTAAAAAGTTTTATAGTGCTGCTATGCTTTGAGTTCATCACACATCAGCCCAGTCTGCTAGATGCTTCCTTCAGTTCTCAGCATGAGTATCTGGAGTCAGTCTATTCACCACTGAATAATACTAGCAGGTTTTTAATTCCAAAATTCATTTCCAGTCAGAACTTGCTGAGATTTTTGTGTGGCTCACCAACAGTCAAACCCAGGGGCTCAAACTGTGATAGAAAAATGAATACAGAAAGTGTGATGAAAGCTGCCAAAAGAAAATTCAATCTTAAGTGAGTATTGGCAGAAATATAGCCTTTGTCATTATAAAGAGGTACTGTGAAAGCTGGTTCGCCATAGAAGTTTTCTAATGTAACAAAAATAAAACTCACAGCAAAGGCCCTTTAATTTATCCAGCCAATGATAGACAACACGTTATACAGATATCAACCAAAGGCAAAAACCAGAACAAATTTCCAAATATATCTTAAAGTCCCTATTTTATTGAAAACCAAGAGAAAATTCAGATAAACCAGGTAGAAAGGCTGCTCTGAACTACTGAAATTATGTGGAAGGAATTAATATTCTCTGGAGATAAGCAAAGGTAACATTTATTCATTTTTACAAATATTAATTTTATAGAGCTCTATTGGTTTCATTGTTGTTAAAATAAACAGAAACAGGCTTACTGGAAAGCATTTACTAAAAATATGGAAAGGATGAAAAAAGTTCTTTTTTCTTCTGCACAAACCCATGTGTACCATGTGTAGTTTGTGCCATCAACCTGCTCAGCGTAGATAGCAGAGGATAAATTTCCAGAAGACATTGGAAGCCTCCCCTCAGTGACATTATCAGTGGCAGTAAAGCAACAGAAAGAGAACTGGAAAGGGAATTTGATTATACAGGAGACCTCACAGACCTGGGATATTCATGATGTTTTCTTCTTCAATACTATGTGCCATATCAAATCAAATGTTTATTTTAAGGAAATTACTTTTGTTTTCATTGCTTCCTCTTTAGCTCTGTTTGCAGATATGAACCTGTGACTTTTCTGTTTTGAAGTGGGAGTGCCAAAATTTAAATTTTGAGTTCATCCCCTTGAGCAATTTGCTGGTGAACTTAACTTCCTGTTTCTACCTTTTGGCTTTAGTTTCTTGAGAACTAGAGTGTAGCAAACTTCAGTGCCAGCACACTGGGGATAAAATCTCAATAGGAGCTTGCAACAGCAGAAGGAAACTAGCATAAATATCTAAGCACTTTTCTGTTCAATCCTGTGCATTTGTGGCTAAGCTATGAAGAAGAGAACAAATACTAAATAAAGGTGGGGAGAGACAAAAAGAAGAGGATGATAGCTGTATTCTGTATTAAAAATCCCATTAATTGTTTTGAGTTACTGTTAACCCTGATCTATAGAGCCTTGAGTACACATATATCACTACTGAATCAAACCTGATAACAGGGTAAGCTAGTCCTTAAACCCATGTTTATATAACTGGAAATAAATGAAATTGTATTAGCAAGGACTGACTATGAAAACAGACACAGGAGGCACTCTTACGCCAAACAGTAAAATATTATTCAAGTCTGAGGGCAGTTTACCATTTCTTAACTCAAGAGTAATTTCACTGCACAAGATAACCTTGAGACAACATAATCACTGCACTGATGTTGAAGGATGCATCGGAAACAATGTTAATAACTTATTGATGTTGACTGAAGTAAGTAGGGTAATCTCAAAATAGTTTGTTGCACACACAAACACAGTTCATCAAGGGTAATTTTGCTAAGGCTCAAGAAAGTTAATAAAAATTAGTGGGAGGAATATTAAAAGAAATTCAGATTTCTTAATGAATAAATGTTATTAGAGGCTGTTAAAAAGCTACAACTCAGTGGATGAATGAAGGCAGCAATTACCATTGATGGAAAATGACAGAAAGGGAAACAGGAGAAATAGATGTCAATGTAAATTAGAATTTATAAAATATAGAAAACTGATGAGAAAATCTAAGAACACAAGGGAAAATATCAACATCTGGCAAGAAAAATAATGTTATGAGTATTTATGGAAACATCCAAATTTTCATATACATGTATAAGATACATGATTTTGTAGCAATAAAGCACATCCATTACTTGATCGACATGATAGAATTTTAAGTGATATTGAAAAGGCAACAGTATTTGAAAATATTTATAATCTATACTTGGGAAAAAGCAGATGATATACATGTCCAGAGATAACAATTTGTACTACACTAGTAGATAAAGGGGCTATTAAATACCCTCCATCAGTGCTTAACTTTTTTTTTAATGCAAGTAGTTTTAGAGAATTTGCATCTGAGAATCCTACAATTCTCCATGGTAAACCCTGGGCACTAACTTCCCATCTTAGAAAAAAATTGTGGAATATGTAGGAAATACAACAGACAAGAAGAATTTTAATACTTGTCAGTGCTTCACCAGGATAAGCAAGATGACTTAGGCAACTATAGGCTAGAGAGTTTAATGTCAATCATGGTTAAAATAATGGAAGATTCATTTAGCTGATAAAGGACAGGAATATAATTAGTGCCAATCAACATTTTTTAATAGAAAATAGTATTTGTAGAACAAGTCTGCTTTCATTTTTTAGGAAAAAATTTTGATGTATGTAAGCAACTGCCTGATTTGTTAAGCTGCTTCTATACTACTGTATTCTCCTGACAAAAAAAAAAAAAAAAAAAAGAAAATCTCTCCACAGTATTGCTAAAGTAAACAAAGACCATGGAAGTGGCAAACCTCAAAAAGGAGCTCTTAAAGAAGTAAATTGAAATAGCTTAGCAAACCTACGTAAAAGAAATGTTTGCAAAATATAAATAATGGCAAGTAGAGAACACTATGGGTGACTCTAACTACATTTAAATTATACCCAATAAAACAAAACAAAAAAATGTTTCCTCCAAATTATAAGTTCTCTTCCAAAGAAAGGAAAGGCAGGTCCTGCCTGCAGAAGGGGACCCCACAGCTGAACGTTGTGGCTGGAATGGGTAACAGGGCACACAGCATGTGGATGACATGGCTCGATACTCCATCTGTCCATCTGGAGACATCAAAAAAAAACCCCTCAGCCTTGCAAGGATGGAGCATATAATTAATTTAGAAAAAAAAGAAAAAAGCTTTTCATTTCCATTTAGAGAAGTAGGGAAATGAGACTGCTTCAGTATTTTATTGGACAATCACAAAACTCATGGGAGCACTGCAAAGTTCTTCAGTACTAGAGGTAACAGTGACCATATAACTCCCAAGCCATGCTGGGGTAAAAAGTACTGGAGAGGTTGAGGTGTTTCAGGAAAAAGGGTGTGGCTTCTACCCCCATGGAGAACTGGCAAGACTAATGCTTAGCCCTGATATGGTGTTCATGCTTGTTTAAGAGACCCACAAAAAAGGGATTTAAACTAGAAAAAGACCATATGATAGGAAGATACAGAAGATCTAGAAAGATAACTTGATTACAGAGTATGAAGTTCTCCACCATGAAGAAAATGTCTTGTATTAAAATGCTATTCGAGCTTCCCCCCCACCAAAAAAAAGGAGGAAAACCAGACAAATTTTGGTTTGGGGTTTTTTAAGTCAAACAAGGAGTTGTGCTTAGTATAGGGATAACTGAGTGAAAGGCAATTGCTTGTGTTATAAAGGAAACCAGGTGATATGGTCTAATGATGTCTTTGGTCCTTAAACTTGAGGGCTATGAGTCTGCTTGCTGTTTTCTATTCCTCCCAATTACAATCCATCCTAGAGGGTTAAGTCTTCCTCTCACAATTGCTCTTAGTGCTTTTTTGCAAAATCTTGAATAATTTCCCAAGGAATATGTCTCTTGTTCTCAGTGAAAAATGTTTTATAAAGGGAGTGCAACTTCAAAATCAACAGTAGTAGGGAGTCAAGTTTGTTAAGATGTTTTTCCTTCTTGTCAGTACACAAAGCAACAGGCCTTCCTATTAACTAGCCATTGAAATGGGCAAAGCTGAGGTTACAGATAGAAGGGTTGGTGGGAGACATGGAGGCTAGGCAGAATAAAGGCCCCTTCACCAAAATGCTATAAATTTGAACTTCTGCTCTTATTTGACCTAGGATAAGAAATCCCATTCTGTGCATGAACTCACAATCTATGCCACCACAGCAGTGAGCATTACTTCTTTCTTCTACATTTTATATGTTATTTTCTGCAAATGAGAGTCTGAAACAACTAGGCTGCTCATCTGAAATGCATGTTGCACATTGTCCAGGGCCGCAGCTGAATTTTCAGAAATGGCAGTATATAAAAACAAATCCTCCAACAAATCTGTGAATAAACATCAAGGGCAGGTATTATCAAGTGCCTAAGAGCCACTGAACATAGAGCCAGTAACACATGCAAACATTTGAGAGGTACATTAATTTCTGAAGCTTGAATTCAATTATGCACTACTATTTTGACACTAAGATGTCAGTACAAAATATCAATGCTATTATTTGCACTGATGCCTCTGTTACAGAAATATTTCTGCATAATGAATCCTCCTTTATTCAGGCCTTACCTCTCTTACTCCTAGATGGAGGTACAGTGCAGATCTAACTCCTCTCTACTTAATTGTTTACCTCTATTACTAGTCAAAGCACCCCATTATGCATGGTATCAAACTGTCATGAGTCATGTGCTTGAAAAAAGAGAGGCTCGATAGGCCTAGGCTTACCATAGAATGCTGTAATCATCCACTTCTCAAGCTTTCACAGGAGCACACAATTGCCATCTTTAATAAAAACCAGCAAACACATTTGGATAAAACAAGAGTCAATGCACACTATCACCTGCACCACAAACCAAATTAAACACAAGCCTTTATACTGATTATAAAAAATCAAGGCATTGTTCCTTCTAAACAAGAATATTTACAAATCTGCAGTTCTTGTCTGGGAATAAACAGTATTTAAAAACTTGTCCCAAATAAGACAGTACGGGCAAGCTCCTAAAATAAGCTTGCATAATTTACCAGTAGCTCAAATCCAGTGAGACTTCTGATGTCTAAACAAATGGAAACAAATCTCTATACACTTTGCCGTTATTATTTCATCTGAAAGGATCCCACATTTGCAGAGCAAAGCTGTCTTCCTTGTTCCCTTTAACATTATTTCTTAGATAAATAAGGGTGTGCTGCCATGTTGAAGAAAAAACAGATAACCTGTGCACATACTCTGCACATGTAAATTATAATCAAGAGCTTATGAGAACACACATTAATTAATGAGAACTGAAATAGGGAGTATGAGATCAAGCATCTTATCTAGATGCAGAGTAACCAAAAGAACTCCATCAATATGAAACCAGGCTAAATATTAGGTGCTAAATCTCTTCAGGCTAAGTATTAGGTGCCTAAAAAATGCCAAATGAGCTGGCAAGTCTGAACAGTTACCTTACTGATCCCAAACAGGAACAGTCATGGATCCACAGTACTGCATCTGCTGCATCTGCCCCAGATGCAGAACTGTTGTGGTTTAACCCCAGCTGGAAACTAAGCACCACATAGCTGCTCGCTCACTCCCCCCACTCAGTGGGATGGGGAAGAGAATACAAAAAAAAAAAAAAAAGTAAAACTCATGGGTTGAGATAAAGACAGTTTAACTGAACAGAAGAAGAAATAGAATAGGAATAGGAAGAACATCGTAATAATGGTAATAATAAAATGACAATATAATAATAATAATAATAATAAAAAAAATAACTAGAATATTCAAAACAAGTGATGTACAATGCAATTGCTCACTACTCACTGACCGATGTCCAGTCAGTTCCTGAGCAGCAGTCCCCAGACAGATTTTCCCATAGTTTATATATTGGACATGAGATGATATGATATGGTATGGAATAATTCTTTGGCCAGTTTGAGCCAGCTGTCCTGGCTGTGTCCCCTCCCAACTTCTTGTGCCACTCCAGACTTCTTGCTGGCAGGGAACGAGAAGCGGAAAAGTCCTTGACTTAGTATAAACACTTCTTAGCAACAACTAAAAACATGTTTGTTACAAACATTACGCTCATCTAAATCCGTAACAAAGCACTATACCAGGTACTGGGAAGGAAATTAAGTCTATCCCAGACACAACTAGGACAGGAGCCTATTTCACAACAGAAACCTCATAATGTACAGCGCTAGAATTTCCACAGGTAAATACCATTGTTCCCGCAGCAAACTGAAATGTGATTGGAATGTGTCAGATATCTATCTGTCAGAACTCCAAGAAAAGCTATAGAAAGACACAGGCAGGCTTTCTGCACAGATATTGGATGAACTGGAAAATGAACTGTGCATTAACTTCATCTTTTCATAGCTCTAATAAGCGTAGTTACACCAGGTCCTCTCTTTCTCACTTTACATTTCAACACACCAGTTTTTTCCATTGGGCTTCATGACCGTTTTCACCAATTTGAAAATAACTTTTATGTTTATTCTTTCATTACAGATGGAGACAGCTTCCCAGGCACCACTATGATCTTTAATGTAAAAGTCACACCCTGGAAGCATCAATCAATATCGGCCTTTTCAAGAGCACCCAAATCCACTGCTGTCAAACATTTGGGATGCTCAGTCAGTTCTTCTGTCCTTCTCACCCACTCGTTCCAGTCCAGTGACCTTTCCGGCACTGTAAAAGCTGACAACATACTGCAGACATGGTAAAAGTATGCAAATGCCAAGTGCTATTAAATGTGCCCATTGTCTATTGAAAGACAAGTTACTGCTTTCTCTCCATCACAAGAAATCTCTTAGATCCTTTTGCAAATAAAGACAACTTGAGGTTATATTGATTTACAGTCCTTGAATTCAAACAAGCCTTAGGAATATGTTTAAAGGCAGTATGACTTCTTTAGAAGCTTGCAGAAGATATTTAAAGCAGGTACATGCTTTGTAGATCACATGGATATCGTAGTCATTTCAAAATATTAAGGCAAGGGTTTCCTAAGGGAACTAGCTGTCCTACCCACTGCAACTTCTGATGACAGCTGGACACTTACTCCTCGTTAGGTCTCAGAAAATCATAAAGTCCTAACAAAGAGGCAATCAAAGTCTTTTAATGAGAATTCATAGTTTATTGCCTTCTTACCATACAGATGACATGAAAGAGTTTTAGAAAGAGAACAATGTCAATCTTTCATGCAGCCAAAACTTGATCTCAGTTGCATCAGAGTGCTGGATAGCCTTCTAACAAGAGAAGAGGTGGAATTAAACAAGTGATTAATGCCCACTGGTTCCACAGACAGTCTGGCACAACATATTTTGGTAGCAGGTTGGTTAAGAAGTAAGATTAGTTTTAGCTCAGAGTCCTCAGTCTCTCCTTTTATGATAAGATTTATGAATTAGAGTAAATGAAAATGTAGAGAAATAGGTATTTCTAGTGTAAATTTCTAATAAAGGTCTACAAATATTGCCAACTGATTCCTGAAGCCAACATCAGAGTTTATACTACCAAAATCTGAAGAGAAGTTTCCAGGGTTTGAATGACAAGCCACCAAGAACAAACACAATGATAAATTCAAAAATAAAATAAATACAAACCACTGTCTCCTACAGATAACTGTAAGACGATTGTGAGAAGCTGGTCTTGAACCCAAAGATTAATGCATAAATCCTAATTTAAAGCATGTAAACAGTATATTCCTGTCAATGTCACACAGCAACAAATATGAAACAAATCTTGACTAAACTGCAATGACATAGTAAGTGTAGAAACTGTACTTTCACTTACACATTGGGGTAACTATGTAGTCACAAGTCAGTGCTGAGACCTATACAGACTACAGTTTTTGTGATAATTTAACTCCATGGATCTCCAACCAGACCCATTCTGAGTGAAGAGAACTGTGCGAGGGACCACAGACATGAATGAGAGAAGAACTTTATTTTATTTATACCTCCTCTACTTTAGGCGGCATTAATGGAGTCTAAAGGGGAATGTGAATTTTTCTGAAGGAGTCAAAGTCTCCCCAAGGAAACATTTAGAGAATGAAGGCTAGAACTGGTTAATTAATACCCTTAACAAGAGGACAGGAGATAGCCTGTGATAGACATCTTTGTGTCAACAGAAGAGAGTAGCAATTTTAAGTTGTGAACCAAATCCACATTTTCTGCTTTTTGCAATCATAATTTCTATTTTCGTTCATTACAGTTGGAGTTGATGATCTTAAGGGTCTTTTCCAACCATTCTATGATGGTCCAATGATTCTTGATAATCTTAAGGGTCTTTTCCAATGACTCTATGATTATCCAAGCTGAAAGCAACTCCCCCATGGGCAACTAAGCTTAATTTAGGACTCCAGCACACACACACACACACAAAAAGAAAAATAAAAAAAGAAAGGAAAAAAAGCACAAAATAGTATGACTTTGTATTCTCTGCTAGGCAGAAGGTGGTTGGGCACTTAAACATACAGGTATGTCCTCAGTAGGATTTTCAAAAGTCATGTGAATTCAGTGGGAAGCAGGACTGAAAATCTGGCTAGAAACCACTAAGTAAAATGCTCATCGAGTTTAATGTAATGCAGTTCACGTGTTTTGAGAAGGGCAAGTTCCTTTTCTGCGACAGGGAAAAGAAGATACAACAAAGCCTGGACTCTCAGGTGAAACTACCTCTGAAATTATTACTGCATCAATTAAAAATCAAGCTTTAGGTATTCTCTTTTAACCAGTGCTGCATATTTAATTTTTGTTTAACTTTTGTGAAGAGCTGTATAAGAGCAAAAATATCTCCTCATCTTACCTTTTCAGCCACATCAAGTGATTTCTTCTCTAAGCAATCTTTTTTTCTTTGGGTTTCATAAGTTAATACAGCTGTGCACACAAATCTACAAATAACAATAATAATAATAAACTCAAGCATCCTTCTTTCCTGTTCATTACATTTCAGAATTAGGCCTCAAAAGTTGTAGCTCATGCTAATGGGAATCAAAGTTTTCCTGATTGTAAAAATAATTACATACTTTAATTATGGCTGTATATTTTAATGAAATTGTAATTTTCTGATTTTGCCCAATAATAAAAGATAAGTTAACAATGCCTTGCCAACACTCAACAGCATCTTTGCTCAGTTAAGCATAATTGTAGCAAATTTAGACAAACGTTGTAATAAAATAATTTATGGTGCATTGGGTTTTGTAGTTGAAAATACAAAAATACTTGACTGTATTTGTTTCAGAATGTATTTCCTCCCACAATCTTTAGATATAATCAAATTATTGAGCTATATGAAACTGTTTGTCTAGTAAAAAGATTGTAACTGTAAATCCTAATCATAACATTCATAGGAGATATAGAAGGCAATTAATATTAGAATGATACCAGTGTCTTGAAAAACCCTAGAGGACAAAAGGCAGCAGAAGAAACCTTTAATTTATGCTGGTGCACGCTGTGGGTTTTTCTTATTAAAAATTAAATTCATTCTCCTTTTTAATAGTAAACAAAACTGTTTAAACATTGTACTTGGAAAAAAAATGCTAGAAATGCTCCTGCCAAAAGGACATTCAGCAATGAAAATGCAAATCTGAAATCTGAAATCGGTTGCTAGCCCCCTCACTGAACTTCATGGCAGTAGAAAGAAAAATCAAGGGTCTTTGGTATAGGTGGAGGTAATCTTGAACCCAAATATTTTCTCATATTAATGATTCTTCTGAACTTTTCTTTGACAGTTTCTCATACTGCTACTATCTGCCATAGTCTGGTATTTAGCAGAAAGATTAACATCTGGCTCAGAAGTGTTTTTCTTTGTCCCCTGAATTCTATTCAGATTTGGCAGATATATAAAGCTAAAAATTATTACTTCCTAAAGAAGAAAAGGCATAAGGACACCATGAAAACAGTTTGCAGATAAATTCCTTTCCAGAATTTTTTACATGAAAGTATAAAACATTTGAAGTTCTGTGGCTGATTTCATAGTTGAGTATGCAACACATATAATATATACACTTTCATTCACATTTTACAGAAGTGAATTATCTTTGGAAGCATTCAAATTTCTTCTGAATTCACTTTTCTAAATATTTTCAGTGATGGGAATATTTGACAAAACAGTGAATGTTGCAGAATATTTAATTGATAGAAAACTTATTTGAAATATTGGATTGGAAAGTTAACTTTGAAAGCAACTGTCCTCTCTTGAGGGACAAAAAAAAACCCATGTTTTTTGTTCATTGAAAACCACAGTGATGAAGACTTACAATAATTCTCCACTCTTGTTGCTGTCAAAGTGATGAGTTTCTGAACAAGAAGTCAGTAACCATTGTCTAACTGCAAAACTGGGTAGCAGAGACAGAATGTCTTGAACAAGGTCACAAATTAGTATCTGAACTGGGAATAGAATTCAGATCAACTGGTCAAGTGTTCTCTCACATCTCTGCTCATGACTTCAGAACAGCTTGCTAATTAGTAGAATAGAAACTAAGAGCAGCATCTATATCAGTTTATATGGTGAATACTGATTCCAGTATTGCTCTTCAAGTACTGTTGCAAAGAAGGTGCCATACTCATTGGCCGAATACTCTCTGAAATTGTTCAAACAATTGTCACAATTCTTGTGACAGTTGAGCTCAATAAAGGATATGAAAAATCAGACCACTTAGGAATTCTAAACTAGGCTTTAAATAGTGAATGAACAAAATGTTATTTAGTACAGATGTATCTTAAACTGTGATGGAATCAATTAAGCAAGTCTACGAGTGTCCTTTATGTTCACAGACTGTTTTGAACACAATAAATGTTCTTATTTATTTATTTTTTGAACTAGAAAGACTTGGTCTGCAGAACAGCCAGATCCTAATCAGAGGGCTAGAGGAGAAACTGCATACCCATATGTTTAAGTGATGTTTCCATGGATACAATTGACTTGATTTGCAGTTTGCAAATTTACCTTCAAGTAAGTGGGAAAAGACATTCCACCTTCACAAAGATCTGAGGTTCAGGATCTAGGCATTGTCTGCCCATGCAACGAATGTGAAGCCAAGGACTGGACTGCAGAACCAGGAAGAAATGCACTTAACTTGCATTGCTCATCTGACATACTGCTGTAGTATGCTTCTGGGAAAACTCGATCAGGGTAGGTCTTTTTTTGGTGTAAGAAACATGTAGGCAGGAATAGTCAACTGCACAAATAAAGACCAGGAAACAATTGGTTGCAAAGGAGTCCCGGAAAAAAAGTATCACAGAGGTGCTGTGGGCCATCAACCAAACATGAGTCAACAATGCCATGCTGTTTCAATAAAAAGCAAATGCTGCATTAGGTGCTATTAATAGGAATAGCTCAACAGACATGTGATGCAATCCTCCCATCCAAGCCCTGGCTGAAATACCGACTTCTATTCAGACACCCACACAGAGATGTCTAGAGCCATATCTGATATCCATGGTGGGAAGAACGAGAAGCAATGGGCATGTATTGATGCAAGGAATATTCAAGTATGCTATCACGAGCACTTTTTAGCATTAAAGATAGTGCAGGCATGTAATATGCTGTCAGGGGTAACTCTGAAATCTCCACAACTATGAGTCATCAATAGTAAGAGGGACAAGTCTATCAGGAATGACAGAAGTATAAACCATCATTACCTCAGGTTGGGACAAGGTCAAAATGCCCTCTTGAGATCCCTCAGCTTTTGATTCTATGTTTCATTAAAATAAATTGCACTAAAACACTAAAAGTCACTAAATACTATAGCCATCCTGTATTTTCATCAGACTAACAGACTATTTCACCACATCAAGTCCCAGAGTAAATTAAAATTAACAGTCTAAACAAAGAGATATTCCAAAGGTGACCCTTTTTCTAAATATTTTTTTTATTCATACTAGAACTACTGCAGTCTTTTTGACACACAGTTGTCAATTTTGGCAAAGCCCTCAGAAATCCAGGAAATTGTTCAGGAAACTACTTTTTGACATGAAGAATACGCAGAGATGTATACTAAATGCTTCATTCTGCCCTCACCTCATTCTACACAGTCTATCCAATGTCAGCCAAGAAGTTCATTTGGATACACAATGGTAAGGATGAGAGGCAAAGCCCAAGGAAGTCGTGATAATGAAGGCTTTAACAATAGAGACAGATTTACCTATAGATTTCCCATAAACAGTCAGAGATAAAAAGAACTTCACCCAATATTCAACATTTCCGTTCATTACTCAGGTTTTTTTGAGGCAAGGCAGGGATACGATGAGTTATATCACAAGCTACAACAAGGAGCATCAGAGGGAACAAGAACATATGAACTTTTGTTAGGAGGAAGAGGAGGACCTCAAGCAGAGCATCGATTGTCTGAAATTGTATCTACACTATAGGAGGCAAAGTGCGGACTTCACTTAAATTAAACCTTATTACAAAACAGGGGCATGTCACTGGGGTGTTACCTCATGGGACTGGGCAGTGATATGTGACAGAAGCCAGGGAGAAGCTTAGAATTCTGCACAGTGCTACAGGTTCTCTTCGTCTTCCCCACTCTGTGCATTAAAAGTGGGGAGCTCAAAGAAAATTTGCAGTAGGCAGTGGCAGTTTATGAAGTCCTAGTCCCATGGTAGAGGAGCAGAAGTCAGAAACTAGTGGTAGGGTTTGTATTTTTTTCATTCTTCCCCAGTAAATCTGCGTCTAAGTGTGTTTCATGTGACATGTTCACTGTAAATCTAGTAAAATTCCTTGCATTCACTAAGATGTTAAGTTAGCTCTTTCCACCAAAAACATTTAAATTCAATGTGATAACAACAGCAAATTTCTGACAGTGTTCTAAAGAGCTAATTGCAGAGAAAAGGTTTTATTGGTTGATGTGGTAGGTAGTATTTACCAGGTCACTTGAATAAAAGCAATGTTTTCTCCTTATGCTGGCAGGAGCTATGGTACATGTTAGACTGAATGATGAATTTCCTTCTGAAGATTTAGAGACAATTTTTTTACTGTAATTGTCATACCACACTGACAATCTGAATGCCATTATCACAGTAATAACTGAAATTAAAAAGTGGAATAGTGTCATTTGAAGATGAATACAAAGAATGTAGAAAGACTTGCATGTTGACTCACTTGAGCTATTCTTCCCTCCACTTGTTCTTCTGTGTATTCATAGTCTTTTAGTGGAATTTATTCCAATAAGAGCAGCATTTCTTCATTTAAACATTTCTTAATGGATTTTATATCTCTGGATCAAACTCATCTCTGATATAGCATTCAAGCAATTAACAGACTCTGTTAAAACAGATCTGGCCCATACAGCAAACCTGAATTATTTAAAGGAAAGAATTATCATTAAGATAGGATGTAAATACATCCTGAACTGAACCAACAATTGGAAGTGGGAACAGCTGGGAAATGGGCTTTAAAACCACACAAGTGCTCCAAACCAAAATGCTACTATAGACTCTGAAATTATCAGAAAACATTATATTTCTCTCTACTCAGGGAGGATGTTCAGGCCATTAGGAATGGGTACCTGAGTTAGCAGACTATTGTCCCTCAATTGGAGCCTCTTAGAAGTAGTTCAGGTGACCTAAATATTTAAACATTTGAATATTTAAAAGTGTTTAATGGGAGTTGAGAGCATTTTTAAAATTCCACTTCAGTGTTGAAGGTAGACCAAGTTAATTCAGGCACTTGAATGTGCTGCCTGTGACTTAGCCAAGCCAACTTAGTGTCTGGCTGCTGTGCACAGGGACAGTCCCATCAGTCTCCTGCAGCTCCTAGCATGGCCATGTGATTCTGACTCCTCCCTGGGACTTGTTTGATTGCATGACAAGTTAGTTATGTTTAACCAGCAGAGAGCCAAACCTTAAGGAAAAAAAAAAAAAAAAGAGAGAAAGGTTATTACCTTTCTTCTGCTTTATCTTTCTTAACATACTTCTTCAGGAATCAGATGATCATCAATGCCAGCAGAAAGTACAGTATTGATAATCCCATTGGAAAGAGGTGGGCAAGGGCAAGATCACACTTTTTGGTAGCACCTAGCTATAGCTGGCTTTAATTGTACTGTAAGGCCACGCACAAAGGTAGAGGAGACGATACAATTACTTTTCACAGTGTGCAAAAATATAAGGATAGAGAAGCTCAGAAGCAGTCACAAATGTCATCTCCAGAGAAGGATGATTTTGAAAACTCTGGCTGAGATTTCTCCCAGTGAAAAGTAATTGTCCCAGTAAAAGGTTTTTACTAATATGGATGGGAAGCATGAAAGAGAAAAGAGGGGAAGTAAATTTAGTAAGGTTGCTGTCTGCATCTCCGGCCAGCCGTGTCTGTCAGAAGTGATGGGTACAAGATGGTTACAACTGCACTCAAGATCAGAAATGACAAGGGGAAATAAAAAATTAATTTACAAATACATTTCACAGTTCATGCACAGTTATGTGCAACTTAGATTTTTTTAAAATTCCCTTCTCTATCCATGATTCACTTTACGTGACATAAGGTGTGTTGTTTTATACTTATGGGAGTTGACTTATGAATAATACAATTAGTGAGTTTGGGCTTTCAGGAAAGGTCTCCACTTACTGGAATTTATTCAATTTAAGCAAGAGGTACTTTGCACTTTGCATACTCTGCAGGGTAACTATGATGTAGACATAACTGTTGAAATAATTGTTTGCCTCTCCTTACACTAAGACTGAATTAGACCCACCTCATTTAAATTCATGTTAGCATCTAACAGAGCAATAGCATAAAAATCATAGCCTAGGATTCCTACGGCTCAAACAAATACAACACATAGACTGGCATGATAAGCTCTTTCTTTTATGCCACAGTTAGCATAGACATGGGGAGAACACCAGACAGCTTCAACCTCTGTGCTGCTCCTTGAAGACCATCAGGGTTTTCCTATACATCCAGCCTGAAACATGTGAATCCAGAAAAGGCAGTTGCAAAAGTTGTTCTGAGAGACGCAAAAGTTAATATTACATGCAATTGATACAATGTTCAGTTTTTAAACTTGCATCAGATACCTTGCTAGTATAAACCAGCATGTCTACCAAAATCACAGAATCATAGTTTGGGTTGGAAGAGACATCCAAAGTTCTAGTCCAACCCCACCCCTGCAATGAGCAGGGACATCTTCAACTAGATGTTCAGATGTTGTTCAGACCCCCGTCCAACCTGACCTTGAATGTATCCAGGGATGGGGCATCTACCACCTCTCTGGGAAACTTGTTCCAGTGTTTCATCACCCTCACCATAAAAAATTCTTCCTTATATCTAGTCCAAATCTATCCTCCTTTAGTTTAAACCTATTACTCCTTGTCCTATCACTACATGCCTTTGTAAAAAGTCCCTCTCCAGCTTTCTTGTAGGCCTCTTTTAGGTACTGGAAGGCCGCTATAAGGTCTCCCCAGAGCCTTCTCTTCTCCAGGCTGAACAATCCAACTCTCTCAGCCTTTCCTCATAGGAGATGTGTTCCATCCCTCTGATGATTTTTGTGGCCCTCCTTTGGACCAGCTCCAACAGGTCCATGTCTTTCCTGTGCTGAGGACTCCAGAGCTGGATACACTATTTCAGGAGGGATTTCACCAGAGCAGAGTAGAAAAAACAAAAGATAGTAGAAAATCAAAGGATGAACACACAAATGTATTTTGCAGGTGTTATCATGAACCCACTGTCACTCCATGGAAAGACTGAAATTATTAAGGTGATCTTCCTTCCTTAACGCTATTTAGCCTCTATACCATCAGTGCAAATCTTATCTTCCTTTTAACATTCATTGTTCTCCTCACTGTAGTTTCCCTCAAGCAATACCAGTACATACCAGTTAGTGATCTGCTATCCTTGATTATAGACTAAAAACCATTGTTAGCTCCAAACCAAGATGTTGGAGCTGATCCCACATTTTGTGGGTTATGTGAAGAATTTTTAAATTTGCAATTGATCTGTAGTGAGCTCACTGTCTGATTTATATTATCAAAGTGGTTTTCTTTGGATCCGATCAGGAGACTCACAGACTGCAAGTTGTACAAGAAACAGAAGCAAAAGGGATTTTTTTCAGCAAACTTTTTTACAATGCTCTCTGAGTGATAATAAAGTACAAGTGAATATCTATCTTTTCTGAGTCAGATTAGAAGTGGCAAAAGGTCAGGACTCTTGGTCATCCCTAGAGGTTTTTGAAAATTAGTCTTGGCAGAGGTTGAAGCCATGTTTATGAAAGGATGGTAATCTTATAGCCCACTTTCTTTTCCATCTTCCCAGCCCATTAGAGGCTATAGATTCCTAATAGTTAAAATCTTACGTGCCTAATAGGCATATTCTGGCATGGTAAAACATAAGGGAAAGATTGCCACTGTTACATGTGTATGTGAAGGACAGAGTTCTCTGTATCAACCAGGTACCTGAGAGAGTTCATTTTACTGTGGAGTTAAAGGATTCCTGAGTCATTATGACAAAGTATCACCAACATAAGCCACCAATGCAGAAGACTAAACCTCTCCTTACAAAGAGAAGGCCACATAAAAAATTTGCTGATACCTAAGCTTGTACGGTACTAGTTGCAATAACCCCAAAGAGAAGGCAGCTTCAAACAAAGGCTAAGAATATCATCCATGTGAGTGTGGTTGCTTTGGTTTTGAGGCTCTGGAACTGAAGGTCAGAATGGTTTCAAAGAAATGCTAAAGATCGCTCACAGAAAGTCAGTTATGTTAGAGCCATCAATCTGAAGCTGGTCATCAAGGCTAGGGATCTTCAACAATGTTAGTCATTTCAGGCAATTTAGGAAACAGATCATAGATTTTTATTGAAAGTATGTTTTTTGAGTTTTTTTCCCAAATATTACCATAGATATTCAAATATATTACTTATTACTTCTGAAGATCTACTACTTTTTTGAGTTAGAGACAAAACAGCACAAGAAACATTTTAGGAGCCGGGCAGCTCGTGGTTTCAGGAGCAGAATCACAGTCTGAACATAAGTAAAGAGTTAAAAATAAACAGTCTCCATTCTTTGACCTGCTCCTGCACTTTGTGCACACATGAACAGATGTGCTCATTTGTCAAGTGGTGGTTGTTGACAATGCTGTTGCACTGGCACAGAGGGATAACTTGCCCTAGAAAAGATGTCAGTTCAAAGTAGAGTTCATCGGTTAGCCTCAGTGAGTAGTTAAAAACATCTCCCCATATGTCAGCAGACATTATACGCCTCTGGCCTGAGAGTGAATAGGGCAGAACGAGCTGGTCCCAGATCAGCTCAGCAAAGCTTCCTGCCCTTGGCATTGCTCCCAGCTTTGCTCTCAGGGCTTCCTTAGCAGCAAGCTACAGACTGACCTTTGGAAACAAACAAAAAACATAAACTCTTGGGTCCCATCAGGCTCCTCCCCACAATTTTCCCTGGTAAAAGAGAGGAAAAAACTGCATAACATTACAGAAAATGACAATGAAAGGGATGGTTGAAAGTCGTTACCTGTTAGATCTGCTGCTGGAACAAATCTATCGAACCTAAACATTCTTTTAGTTTTAATAGAGCAACAGAAGGAGATATTGTAACACAGTAAAGCCTGCAGTGCTATCTAGGCCATATAGGCTTTTAAACTTAACTTAAAAAAGTTAAAAAACTCACATGACAGCAAAACCCCTTGATTACACAAAATCTCACCTGTCTGAATTCAGAAGGTTTCAAGAACTCACTAAAAAAAACAAAATAAAACAAAATAGCCTGCCAATATTTTTCTTCTATTTTTTCCAATTGGTTTAGGCTTCCCAAAGTATTTACATTGCTTTAAACTGTTTTGCAAAACTTCCAGTAAGTCATCAATCTAGCATCTGTGTTGCATGCACGACCTCTCTTAATGCAGCCATGCTTTTGCTTGGCTTTTCACTGTATTTATTGTAGTACTGGCTAATCAAAACCTGGACATGTTATGCACCTGTGCATCTCTTATTTCTATGATTCTAGTACTAATAATTCTAGGCAATTTTTTTTCTGTCATATAGCCATTAGGGACAGAGCAGGTCAGCATTTTGATTTTATGTTAGAGTCTATGGGACTCAGACATCCAAAATCTAAAGAACTTTAAAGGAATCATATGGCAAACCTTTGCCATATTTGAAACACCACCCAATAAATAATTTAGTTAGAACATACCTTAGCTGAAAATTCATTCCTTCAACTTTGATTTCAGAATACAGATTTTCAGACAGTTCTACAAAGAAATTGGTAATTAAATGTTCTGTGCATACTCTGGGCTAACAAATTTTCCTTTCCTTTTCTCCATGAAGATTTTCAGGGCAATAGAAGGTAGAAAGCTTAAAATATGGATTTCCATTTTCAATTAAAATAAAAAGAGAGAGAGAGCAAAAGATTGTGAAACTTTCCAGTTGCTTTATGGGAAAGACATGAGCATCCTGATACAGAGAACTGTCTGAAGCCAATGCTGTTTATCTCATGCCTGAAGGGCACACAGCAGAGAATTCATGGCAGGCAGAGAGAATGCAAATCTTTGGCGAAATGCACCTTATAGGTCCCTTGATGCATCATTAAGATGATGGGCCAAATCTAGCCACACTGACAGATTACATCTTCTCCCTCAGGACAGAAAAAAATAATAAATACAGCCTTTGCAAAAATTCAAAATTCATATTTTGGTTTTAAATGATCCATTTCTGATCATAAAAACAATTTAAACTTCACAATCACTTCATAATCTCTAAACTTGGAGAGAAAAACGTGGGAAAGACTGTTATCTCTGATTAATTTTGCTGGTTTGTGGAACCAGTATGGATGTGGTTTAAGCTGCTCTGAAAAATGATTTTTAAAAACTTATATGATCTCCCTGTGTCTCAAGCAAGTGTTTTTACTTTCTTCATGGTCAAAAAGTAGGCCAACATCTTCCTTCTCCATTACTTTTAAGTACCCTTTCTGTCTCTTTTCTCTCCAACATTTTTATAGCAGTGAACTAAGTACTATCTGGAAAAAGGCACCAGGAAGGGGACAAATGAGGATCCAAACCTATATTAAATATAACAGTGGGTATTACTGAATGTCCCTGAAAATCTGCAACGGATCAGGCCTCCAAATCTATTCCTTAGCTGCAATCTGACTTTTTTTTTTTTTTTTTATTATTAGCATATCATTATATAAAGATTGGATCTGCCAAGCTTTCTTCACTGATCTGTGTCCCTGTTGTCCTAGAGCTTTGGTCTTTTCTTTTTGAAAACTCGGATATCTTAACTTCCATTAAAAAAAAAAAAAAAATCACACATTTGGTTCTCATGGTTGCAAGGACAAATTAAAGCAAGGCTTGAACTGAACAGATACAACAGTGTGGCTCTCCATCCACAGATGGAAAGAAAAACCCAGACAGCTAATCTGCTTTTTCCACTAGCCACTGGATCCTTAGAGCTGAAACCCACTTCCAAATGAGAACAGGGGGGCAATACCCCAGCAAAGAGCCATATGTTATGTGGCACAGCAGGCCTTGCTATTGCTACCTCAGCACAAATCTGAGCTAGATGTGGAGGCAACATGCAAAGCCTTCTGCCCAAATAGCTGGGATTTTTCCCCCCCAAAAAAAAACACAGCAGGCTTCTCTGTCCTAGAGAGCATAGGGAGGCCGAACATAGGAGGAGAACAGGGAGAAGAACAGCAGCACTGGGCCTTAAATCAGTCACTGCAAAGGCCTGGACATGGTGAGTGGGGAGACAGACAGACTCCTCTGAAGCCTGTTACTGTCTCCCTACTGCAGGTGCAGTGGTCAAGAAGCATTTTGAGCTTTGAATGCTCCTCACAGCAGCAGTGTATCCATCGCAGGTATGTGAGGAAGCAGTGGATGCTCAGACCATTCTTGTCAGTCACAACAGCATTCAGTCATTATCCAATACATCTAGCAGGGATCTTATAGCTTGCACCATAAAAAAAAAAAAAAGAAAGTTTTAACTTCTCCATGGAGGGAACATACTCTAGAAAGACCCATGTTAATGAAGTAGGAGGGGTGCATGTGGTCAGGCCAGTATTGTCTGTCATTCCCACTCACACAGTCTGTCTGTGCATTGCAAAGGTAGCCATGGATTGCCACTAGTCTTTCTTTCTGTTCTTCCCCTTGTATTCATATAATTTACCTGAAATTTTTTAAAAATGGTTTCTCTAGTAGTGTAACTACAAATCAGTACCTCTGAAAGATGACAGGTACAAGTCAACCATCACTCAGCACTGGCTCCATGTCTGTAAACACTCAGAAAGGTATACTGTACTGTACTGAGGCTGATCTCTGTCCTCTGGTGAAGGGAGACAGAAAAGTGTGCTGGATTCACCCTCTTCAGGCTTGTAGATGAAATTCCTGCTCTGAATTAGTCCCTCAAACATCTCTCTCCACAGTCTTCAGAAGTAACCTAGGAAGCTTTCTGAATAGCCATAAAACAGAAACCAGATTTCTTATTAAAAAAAAAAAAAAAAGAACCTTCAACCCTTTCAGCAAAATTGGGAAAAGAAAAAACTAAGGAAGGAATATGTCCTCTGCCCTCAAAATTTTTGCCTGTGTCTAAAACATTTATTATGAGGAAATAAATAAATGTCAAGGAAGTAAACAAGAAAACAAGGCTAAGGAAATAAACAAAACCTGTGTTGTCCCTTCTATGCACCCTTTCTCCATGCTACTTCTACTCATAAATAAGCCAGAATTTCCCCAGGACCAATTAGGGCTTTTATTACCAGAACTACAGAACAGTACCCTTGGTAGAGCTTTCCATTTAAAATCTCTAATCTGCATGTAATCTGATTCTGAGCAACCTTCTTCTAGGTAGAATTTATGCACTCACTCTCCCTTTGAATGTCCCTTGGGACCACAGACTATGTATAGCACTAATTCACTTAAATTTCTCACTTATTTAAAAAAAAAAAAATGCTCACAAGTTCTTCCAAGTTGGTTTCTTTGTAATGACTTTAATTGACTGCTTCAGAGCTGCACAGGAATACAGTGATCAAGACTGGCAAGAACAGCATGCTCATACATGACATATTAGAAAAAAAATATTATAATTGCTTGTTTGAATAAGTAATAAAATGACCAGAGTGGGAAAAAGCCCCCAAGAAATCTCAGTTTTACGATGTTCAAAATGGAAATCAATTAACCAATCAATCAACTGGAAAAGACGCTTTCCCTGCATAACAGAAGCTTCTTCCCATATTTTTCTGCAGTTTAGAGAACGAGAAATCGCCTGCTTGGGTCATTTTCAGATCATCTGACTGGCAAACACATTTTTAAATCTCTTTGCCATAAACCTTGGGTTTTAAGGATATAGTAACTATTTTAAGAAAATAAATAAATTAATAAATGAAAAAGCTTTTGAGAAGTGCAGCCATGAATGTTGCAGCTGGAAGCCAGAGGGTGTTGCGTTTACTACATCTGGCCACAGCTTTGAGTGCCAAGCACTGGAAATCTGAGCTTGTGCCATTTTGGATCTCTGGCTTTAGTGGAATGGAGCCTAGAACCTTGTCTGGGAATAGTCTACACTGGATGACCTTCACAGCTCATCTTTCCTCCCATCTTATACATATATGAAGCATGTGGCAGAAAGATGAAAGATGTGAAAAACTGTTTGAATTAGTAGGTAGGGAGTTTGTGACCAGTCAGCTTTGACAGCTATATACAGAATTTATCATGTTAAGGGAACCTAAAATTATTGAAGAAGAACCTTTTACATGCTCTACATCCAGGCATCTCTTTGGCTTTCTATCACATTTTCAAAAATCCAGATGCAATCCATAATTTATGCTGACTAATGAAACCAACTTACTGCACACAGTGACTCCACCCCATACTTTTCAGCACTGAGCACTATGAAGAAGATAACTGAATGTTTGATCAGATCCCTGCTGCTTTTTGAAAAAATCAAGAAACTCTACTCTGCTTTGGAGAAACAAATTTGACATACAGTGATATATTTCCATGAGGTGCTAGAAGTTGTCAAAACCCTGAATTTTGCAAATCCTGTGGTGGAACAGTTCTCGTACAAAGCATTTACTTAGAAAATGACAATTCAGGGATTAAAAATAAGGTGTCTTTAAATTTAGTAAGAACTATCACAAGAACAGACTATGGGGAAATAATTTGTCAGCTGCAGCTTCCATCTTGCAGACTGAGTTTAGATCTTCTGAAGTTGGCTTGCACTCAGATCTCACATAAGGCTGAATTTCTGCATGTGCACCTTCCATTGGAGTTGGAAACCACACCGGTTACCAGTGCCAGTGCCAAATTACCATTATCTAGAGTGAGCCAGCACTATTTGACCATTTTATCAATTTCTTTCAGAATAAGACTTAAGGTGAGAAGTTTTGAATGTCTGTTGAAAGGATTCTTTACCCTGGAAAACAGGGGTGTATGTGTGAACATGAGTACAAAAACCTGAATATTGTGACTGAAAACATGGACTGAAAAGTTTAAAATTCTTTAAAAGACATTTATATATGTTTGTGTGTGATCTGGAAAGGAACACATTTCTCATGCTGATGCCACAGCATGAATTTCCAAACACAACATGATCAAATCACTTTAGCACTGCTCAGGCATCCGGCACATCCATTGCAACCTAGTTAGGATCAAGCCCAAAGCAGTTCCCTTAATAAGCTGTCCCATGGGATAAGGAATCACCTTTCTACAGGTGAAAGAGAAAAGTGGATAAAGGAAGACTGTTGAGGAAAAAGAAGCCCTGACTGGCCATGACCACATTTAGGTTAGTGATAACTTGAGCAACTGCAACACCCATCAGGATCCCCAAGCACCACAAGAGGCTCATTGTCCCTCTGAATAATGTACATCTCTCTTGGTAACTTGACTTCATCACACAGACTATAACAGTTCTAAATTAGGACTAAAGTGACAAAAGCTTCAGCTGACCACTCTCACTTCATCTTTCCACTGCTTCATTCCCTCCTTTCACATTGCACAGTACCTGCTAGTATTGCTGAGAAACTGCAGAGCGATTGTCCATATCTCCTTACAGGTGGGCTACAAAGGATGCTTATTTAGCACGTTCACATAACTGCTTTTGACCTCATGCCATATGAACTGTCCTTTCATGGGTTTTGATTCTAGAGATCCCTGATTATCTTCAGGGTGGAAAAGAATTTAAATGCCTTTTTTTGGTTCACAGCCAAATGCTTTTCATACCATCTAAAAAACATCTTGTGGCTTCCTTCGCAGCCCTGCCCCTTCCTCCTCCCCTCTTACATCTGCTGCTATAAAAACCAGCCTGTTCCATATTTCTAAAAATTGGAAACTAGATTTCTGAATCACTTCACCTTTGGTTGCCACTGAGATTATTAATCTTTATATCATAAATAGAGGCTCAGTTGGCTCTAAGCAACTGTTATTTTAGTGTCTGACAGGCACAGGCTTCCTTCTCAGTCTGGGGACTTATTTACATTCCTGTATCCTGGCCCACTATTGAAGCTTTCCCCAGCTCTCATTCAGACAAAATTCCCACTGAGATTTTAAAGGCCCCCCTTCAATGAATCCTTAGCATCCCTCTTATGTATGGTACTCAGCATAATGGAACCTGAATCCAAGATGTTTGTGCTTGTCCCTTGTTTGTGTCATTCTGCTACAGCTCCAATCAAGTGAAAATTTACCCTGATTGCTATAAGAAGGAAAGGATGCTGCCAAAGTGTTCTCAACACACTGCCATTTTTTGCAATGCTCTGGATTTCCTCAGTCCAAAATAACCCAGATATGCCTCCTGGCATACTACAAACCAGGTGTCACTGTGACAAGAATTCAATTTGACATGAGTGGTTGGACTCTCCTGCACCTAATCAATGTCCTTCTTTGTCTAATGAGATGAAAATGACAGCAATAGCCATCAAATGATTCACAGAGGGTACCTAGCTCCTTAGCGCCCAAGGCCAGAACTTCTCGGATGTCACCGAGACAAGGTGGCAGGACTGGCCTCACAGAGCTGCAATCTGTGACCCCTAGCATACCACACTGCTTACCTTGGTGAAGCTGCTCTGGCACATAGCACAGCCACAGCTGAAACCTGGCAGCCACAAGAGCTCCTCTGACAGCAAGTGGTCTTCTGGGCAAGTGCCACCAGAGTAGTGCAAGTCAGAAATGAAAGGTGTGATAAGAGGATAGATTTCCCCTGTCAAGCAGTACCAAGGAAAAGACTGTGTGCAGACACCACCACATGAAGGCACCATGTTCTCCTTCTGAAGCGCTCCTCCCTGCACTTTGTGGCACTGGGTATAGGGCCATCGTGGTGGCAGGAACAGGCTTGCTTCATCTGAGAGACACAAGCCATTCTTTCCCACCAGCAAGGCACTGGCACTGGTAACCCCTTGCCAAGAATGATTTTGGCAACTTGATTTCCATACAGAGGGTCAACATGTCTGAAAAAATGTCCACACACAACTTCAGGGAAGAGAACAATGGAGATACCTTTTTTCCCTCCAGAACCAAAACCAAGTCAGAGTCCCTCACATCCTGCCTTGGAGCACTAGCTTGAAAGTCCTTAACTATCCCACAGATATAAATGTTTAAATGTCATTTTGCACTAGGCACTGGAACTAATTTTCCTATTCAGTGATTCTGTCATTTTGTAAAATGTATACAGTATGCAACATCATTTATTATAAAAAACAGAGAGTGCAAGAAGATTAAAATTCTGACAGAGGCATATTAGCTTTGCTAGGCAAAAGGAAAAACTTTGTATGTTTGTGAATCATTCCTGAGATAATCATGCTCCTTTAAATACCATAAAGAAAACAATTTTCATGTTTGTTCCAGAAAGCATTGTGAATATTAATACAAGACAAAAAGAATTTGTCCATTTTGGGGAGTAATGAGCTTTTATCCTTCAAAAGATTTTGTAATGACAGCATGTAGATTTTGAAAGGCTAAAGACACTACTAATCTGAGACAGATATGCGTGTGAACGTTTGTACCATAAATCTGGTAGATATCACACTCAGTTTTAAAAATAAAGCCCAACTGGTAGCTGTTTGAGTCAGTTTGTACTCACCCCTCCTATGTGAGAAAGGTGTACAATTTTGGAGACATTTAAGCTCATAGCAGCATACTGTCAATCAATACTTTGAGGAACTCTAAAGGTTTACAAACTTATTTTGAGGGAGGGAGGAAGAAGGAGTAGAAGGAGCATCTTTATTTGTATTTAAAGTGTCTTTTTTTAACAGTAATAAGAGTCTGAGTCACATATATGCAATGGATACTGTTTGAATAAAGACAGAGCCTTTCAGCTTATGGCATTCTCCATCAGCTACCTATGGCACAGTCAAAGCTTAATGTAAAACCCCAGCGCCTTTCCTGCTTCACTTTTCATGATCCGTTTTACTTGCAGGTAAAGCACAGGATTGTGGAAACCAATGCTCAATTTTTATCTGATCAGCAAAGTCTTATGCAACTAGACAATCTGTGATTTAATTTGTGTTGCAGTTTCCTGACATCAGCAAGTATAATGACACATTTACCAGCTTCACAAACATACTGAGAGATAAAGTATTTTTTAAGGATGGACAAAGAGTGTCCCTCTAAATTTACAGCTATCTTTAACAGTATAGTTGCTGAAGAGACTATAAAACAGAACAAAAGAATGTAAAGGTAATCCGGAGATTTGGAATTATTCCTATCACTCACTAGAGCAGAATTTTCAGAAAACTGCAGAGAAGGGTTGCAGGAAAAGGGTCAGGCAGAGGTAGTAAAGGCCCTAGTCAGGATGCAAGAGCATCACAATTATATATGACCAAAAAAAATAACGTTTAAGACATGGTTTATACACTTAACAACTTTAAAAATGTCAAACTTGATCTAGAAAGAGTTGGGAGAAAAGTTATGGATGCTTCCCTAGTGACACCACAATGTAGGTTTCTTCTCTGTCAGCCAGTTTTGATACGAATATAAGTGATGTATCTTGCTGGTGGGAATCACTGCTCTTGTTGTTAGCGTAGAAAAAGCAAAATGAAATTCTCAAGTACTACAATTAGTTTACTGAGATAGTTGGCAAAAAGACCCACCCAAAATAAAATGAGAAACCAAAAATCTGAACTCTTGTTTCCTTCTTACCTTATATCATGCATAATCATTTCTGAAAAAAAAATAAATCCTGGAATCATAGAATCGTTGGGGTTGGAAGGGATCTTAAAGATCATCCACTCCCAACCTCCCTGCCATGAGCAGGGACACCTTCCTCTAGACCAGGTTGCTCAAAGCCCCGTCCAACCTGGCCTTGAACACTGCCAGGGAGGGGGCAGCCACAACTTCTGTGGGCAACCTGTTCCAGCGTCTCACCACCCTCACAGTAAAGAATTTCTTCCTGATATCTAATCTAAATCTACCCTCTTTCAGTCAAAACCTGTTACGGCTGTTCCTATCACTACACTCCGTGATAGCAGGTCCCTCCCCATCTTTCCTGTAGGCCTCCTTTTGGTACTGGAAGGCTGCTATAAGGTCTCCCCCAAACCTTCTCTTCTCCAGGCTGAACAACCCCAACTCTCTCAGCCTATCCACATAAGGGAGGTGTTCCAGTCCCCTGATCATCTTCATGGTCCTCCTCTGGACCCGTTTCAACAGGTCCATGTCTTTCTTAGGCTGGGGGCTCCAGAGCTAACAGCAGGACTCCAGGTGTGGTCTCATGAGAGTGAAGTAGAGGGGGAGAATCACCCCCCTTGACCTGCTGGCCAGACTTCTCTTGATGCAGCCCAGGATATGGTTGGCTTTCTGGGCTGTGAGCACACATTGCTGGCTCATATTCAGTTTTCCACCTGCTACTACTCCCAAATCCTTCTCCACAGGGATGCTCTTAATCCACTCATCACCCAGTCTGTATTTGTGCTTGGGATTATCCTGACCCATGTGCAGGACCTGGCACTTGGCTTTATTAAACTTCATGAGGTTTGCATGGGCCCACTTCTCCAGCCTGTCCAGGTCCCTCTGGATGGCACATCCCTTCCCTCCAGCGTGTCGACCGCACCACACAGCTTGGTGTTGTCGGAAAACTTGCTGAGGGTGCACCCGATCCCACTGTCCATGTCTCCAACCAAGATGTTAAATGGCGTTAGTTCCAGTACCGACCCCTGAGGAACGCCACTCGTCACTGCTCTCCACTTGGACATCGAGCCGTTGACTGCAACTCTCTGAATGCGACCATCCAGACAATTCCTTATCCACTGAGTGGTCCAGCTGTCAAATCCGTGTCTTCAATTTAGAGACAAGGATGTCTTGCAGGAGAGGGTCAAATGCTTTGCACAAGTCCAGGTGGATGATGTCAGGTGCTCTTCCCTTATCCACCAATGCTGTAACCGCTTTGTAGAAGGCCGACAAAATCGTCAGGCATGATTTGCCCTTAGTGAAGCCATGTTGGCTGTCACCAATCACCTCCTTATTTTCCATGTGCCCTAGCATAGTTTCCAGGATAATGCACTCCATGATCCTGTGAGGCACATAGGTGAGACTGACTGGCCTGTAGTTCCCTGGGTCTTCCTTTTTTCCCTTTTTAAAACTGGGAGTTATGTTTCCCCTTTTCCTGTCAGTGGGAACTTCTCTAGACTGCCATGACTTCTCAAATATGATGAAAAGTAGCTTAGCCACTTCATCCACCAGTTCCATTAGGACCCATGGATGCATCTCATCAGGTCCTATGGACTTGTAAACCTTCAGGTTCCTTAGATGGTCTTGAACCTGATCTTCTCCTACAGTGGGTGGTTCTTCATTCTCCCAGTCTGTGCCTTTGGTTTGTGCATCTTGGATGTTGTGGCTGGAACACTTGCTGATGAAGAGTGAGGCAAAAATGTTGTTGAGTACCTCAGCCTTCTCCATATCCCAGGTAACCAGGTCTCCCATTTCCTTACAGAGAGGGCCTGCATTTTCCTTTTATCACCAAGTTAACTATAGAAGCGTTTCTTGTTGCCCTTGATGTCCCTGACCAGAATTAATTCCATCAGGGCTTTGGCCTTCCTAACCTGATCCGTGGCTACTTGGACAGTTTCTCTGTATCCCTCCCAGGCTGTTTGTCCTTGCTTCCACCCTCTGTAGGCTTCCTTTTTATGTTTGGGCTTGTCCGGGAGCTCCTTGCTCATCTGTGCAGGCCTCCTGGTGTTCTTTCCTGACTTTGTCAGGATGTATCACTCCCGAGCTGGGAGGAGGTGATCCTTGAATATTAACCAGATTTCTTGGGCCCCTCTTCACTCCAGAACTTTATCCCATGCTACTCTGTGAAGCAGATACCTGAAGAGGCCAAAGTCAGCTCTCCTGAAGGCCAGGGTAGTGAGCTTGCTGTGTGCCTTCCTTGCTGCCCTAAGGATCTTGAACTTCACCACTTCATGGCCACTGCATCCAAGGCTGACCTTGAGCTTCACAATCCCCACAAGCCTCTCTTTGTTGGTGAGACCAAAGTCCAGCATAGCACCTCTCCTTGTTAGCTCCTCTATCACTTGGAGAGGGAAGTTATCATCAACGCATTCCAGGAACCTTATGGATTACTTATGCCCTGCTGTGTTTTCCCTCCAACAGATAATGGGGTTGTTGAAGTCCCCCATGATGACCAGGGCTTTTGAATGTGAGGCTGCTCCTATCTGTCTATAGAGGGCCTCATCTGCTCAATCTTCCTGGTCAGGTGGCCTGTAGCAGACCCCCACTGTAATGTCTCTTGTCCCTGCCCTCCCTTTAATCCTGACCCATAAGCTCTTGGTTGGTTCCTCACCCAACCCCAGGCCAAGCTGGTCATTGACATAGAGGGGGACACCCCCCTCTGCTCTCCTTTGCCTGTCCTTCCTAAAGAGCCTGCATCCTTCCATTCCAATGCTCCCATCATAGGAGCCATCCCACCACATCTCCATGATACCAAGATTGTAGCCCTGAAGGCATGCACACATCTCTAACTCCTCTTGTTTATTCCCCATGCTATGTGCATTTGCATAGAGGCATTTAAGTTGAGCCCCTGATGAAGATGACTCACTGGCTGGAATGGCTGCTGCTCTTCAGGTGCTCTCCTGCTCACCTGTGAGGCCTCTATAGGTTCTGGACATCTATGCAGGCACTGACATCAAGCTGGTAGGAGTGGGATGGATTGAGGTTCCCCTCGCCCAACAACTTTAGTTCAAAGGACTCTTCACCAGCTTGACAAACCTATGACCGAAGACGCTCTTCCCCTTCTCTGACAGATGGACCCATCAGCCCCCAGTAGGCCAGGTTTCTCAAAGTGAATCCCATGGTTTAAGCAGCCAAACTGTTGTCTGTGGCACCAGTCCCGTAATCCATTGTTGATTTGCCAGATTTGACTGGCCCTTTCAAACCCCTTCCCTTTGACTGAGAGGACTGATGAAAAAACTACTCCAGAGTCCCTTACAACTGCTCCCAGGACTCTGTTATCCTTTTTGACTCATAAAACTCCTGGCTGTATCACTGGTGCCCATGTGAAACAACAGCAGTGGATAACAGTCAGTGGACTGTATGAGGCTCGGCAGTCTCTCAGTGACATCCCTGATACTAGCCCCTGGTAAGCAGCACACCTCTTGCATAAGGGAAAAATGTCATTCTGGTTATGGAAAGATATCTAAACGGTTCTACTCTGGTGACTACACAGAAAAGAAGGAAAGAGGGAACATGGCTGGTTTTCTGACAACTGGAATCAAATACCACAACAAAGAGCCAGGGAGTTCCTTGATAAATTCTGATAAAGCAAAATCCAAATCATGGACAAGAATTAATTATATAGACTAAAATGCAAAGGGATTGAAATAAAAACTTCTCTCTCTCTCTCACTCTTTTTAAAAAAAAAAAATCATCTAACACTTTGCCAAAAACATATTTAGCAAGTCTGAACAATTTTGAACTCGTTCAGTATAGGGCATATTGATCAGCAGAGACCAGAATAGAGAAACAAAGCTCAAACACAAACAAGTGAATTTAATCAATTGAAGTTGCCCAACAGCTAGCAAAAAAGAATGCAGATAATTTGGACCATAGTAAAGTTTTATGAAAGTCATGTGGGCTCCTTCTGGGGGTGTCATAGGGAAAGAGAACTGACATAAAACCAGCCATTTTTTCCACTGCACTAATTGTATTGTTTAACTTGCTCACTGGGATTTTACACACCTAAATGATAATGCTGGAGAAAATATTGGGCAGAGAATCAGGATTTCCTTTAATTATGGGAGTTTCAAAATTATAAGAAAGCTTGTAAAAAAACTGCAGGTTAAAAAAATCAGTTTAATGTGACCCAGAAGTGTCAATGAGAAATCTGAGATACTGAGAAAGAAACAACTAATGTTCCAAAGGATAAACATGGTTAAAGCCTTTAGTGATTATTAGCTTCTGGAACTATGATGTTGTACTGTTCTCAGGGAAAAATAAAAATCTTATCTGTGAGAGTCTAGATAAAAAAAAAAAAAAAGTTATTGCAAAGCAAGTGGTTCAAGTGCCCTTTGGAAATGTTAAAGATTGAAGTTACAGACATGGAGAACTGCTACACAGGAGTAATAAGCTGATGTCTTTATCTCGGATCAAATAATGAAAAACTATTCAAGGAGTTATGCTGCTAGAACAGGAGGTTGTGACAATATAATCCATTTAGCTTCACAGGACCCCAGCTTTGTTTTGATTTAAGCTCAAGGACTGGAATAAGCCTGTTTCAAAAATAGAAGCACTAGCATCAAGGCTTGATTAGAGAAAGTCTCTTATCTCCTCCTCCATGCCTGTGAGAGGCTGTCAGGTTTGCCTCACCTTTGCTCAGACAGAAGAAAAATGAATCCTTTCTTGATGGGGAACTGAGCTTTCTTGTTCTGTGACTCCTGTTCATGCCAGGAGGCAATTGTGTATGTAAAGGAAGCACCTGGCCCTTTCTGTGGATATTACTGTAAAGGAGAGGCAGGCTTCCCCAAGAGGCAGCTTGAGACATGAGACCTAGAATTTACCTCTTTGGCTATGTATTGTGGATATAGTCCTTTCTTACACATTTAGCAGGAAGCACAGTGGTGCTTATGCTGTAGTGGAGATCATAAGGCGGCCAAGTAAATAGGTGAGGTTAACTAAAGCACAGCTCAGGAACAATGACCATCATAATAATTTATATTCACAGTGCAGCCATATTACAAGGCAGATTAACTTAACCACACTGGTCGTTAAAGGGTGCTGACGCAAGAAATAAATATATTTGTACATGCCTACATGAACACCAAAAAAAAAGTCCATCAGAAAGTATCAGAAATTGCCTGTACTGGCAGAACTATGTTCCCTGATATAAATATATGTGATCAGGTCATTAAAGCCTGTGTTATAATGCAGTTGTTTCATAGGAGCTCCTGCCACACTGCATGCCTCATTTTCTGAGTAGCCAGGCAGACAGCATAGGGTTGGATTTACAGGTGTATTTGAGTACTTGCAGATCTGGCTGAAATCAATTGAAAGCTAAACCTCAAGGGCTATCCAATTCTAAGCATTCTTCAAGTTCTGATATCTCAGATGGGACATGGTAGAAGAAGCAGGCACATTTTACTTTAATCTACCTTTTCCTCCTATTTTGTCTTGTAAAATACATAATATTCTTTCTTTAAGATCCTCTTCCCTAAATCAGCCTTCTTTTGCAAGCAGTTATACCACCCTCCACTAGCTCCATGTGTAAACTACACTTCTTTAGCTATCCTTAGCTATGTCCATGTCCTTAATTCTTTGTCTCTATGCAATCACTCCCTATCTGCTTCCTCATTTTCAGTTAATTTCTTTCCCACTTCAATTAACCCCTATTTCACTTAATTTCTTCTTCATCCCACTTTCATCAGACTCGCTGTACCCATCTTTCCATTTTGTAGTGCAGCTTTTATTCCCTCTGCTTTTGCATCAGGTATTCTTCCTCCTCCCCTTTCGCCAGATGTGGGCATAGATGTCACAGAAGGTGAGAAAATGACAGGCCGCTTCCCTGCTCCATGCTTTAATGTCCATGCTCATCCTGGTCCAGAACATCTATTACAGATCAAGTTATTTTTGTAGCCTGAGCCTGACTGTGTTCGATCATGATGGAATATCTGGGCATATCAGCCAGTAAAACTGAAGTCTCTCTTGAGCTTGTGCAAACTTCATTTACCTTAAAACTTGTACCTTGGCTAAATTTCTGCAGTATTTCAGGCACTGAAAACCATGCTTTATGACACCAAAAGCACTGCTACCAAATTTTAATTCACAGTTCAAGGGCTTAGAGGCACTATTGATATTTTGTAAATTTACCAGAATTATTTTTTAATTTAAGTTTGCTCTTAGGAATGTTTTCTTTCCCAAGATTGACTATAATAATTAGCACTTAATATTTAGCCAAACTTTAATCTTATCTTCTCATTACAAACAGTTGAAAGCTTGATTAACTTTCAGAAGCGCAAGTGAACCAGCTCTGCCCATGAAGATTTCCAGCCAAAGAATTCTATTTTTTAAGCAAACACTGTTTAGGCTACAGTACATCAGATTAAAATCTATATTGGGCCACCACCATTTTTCTACCTTAAAATTATATACAAATAACCAGAATGTTTCTTCAAAATAAATGCCTATATAAAACATCTTCTGTTTTTCATAATGCCTCTGCCACAGTACTGCAATTACAGTCAAGTTAATTCAGCTCAAAGATTCCAGACTATTAGGACTGAGGAAAGTACATGGTGCAATTTATTCTCTAATGATATTGTGTAAAGGCAAACCTATCACTTGCTGCTAGCGCTGAAATACATGGCCTTAAATGAATAAGGAAACATAAGTTAATTAAACACTAGAGTGTCACGGTTTTAATGACCCCCTCTACTGGGGAGCAGTGAATAACTGAAATCTTTAAATAGCTGATTAGAACAACACTCATATACCAGTGATATTGTTTTAATTTAGTAGTTGAAGAAATCCAGAGCAATGGCTCTTTTACTTTGCTAGCCAGCAAATAGTACATTGCACATACAGGTTTTATAATTGATTGCGTATAATTTCATATGTGCAGAAACTTCCACAGATCAAATCAGGTTACAGCACCAGCTGCCTCCTCCCAGTTCTGAGCCAAGGGAAAGCAGCATGGAGCATTCCAGCTGCAAACAGCAAAATGCAGTCTCCCTGTCCAGTTTGTAAAGAAGGCTGGCACCTCTTCTCAGCCAGCTAAAATGACTGCACATCCAAGAATCCCTGGCTGGAATAGTTAGTTCATCCCAATTACCTGCAAGGTGGCTTCTTCTTGCAGACTGACCCACGTGCTAAATCTACATCTTCCATTCTGTCAGCCCTCTTACCTCTCTACTGAGGATGGGATAAAGAGCAGGCATTCTTCTCCTTCCAGCACCCAATTCACTGGTACAACTCCCTCGCTGCCCAGATGAACAAGTGACACTCTTCATGTCAAACATGCACTCTTGAGGGCAAGTTGATAGCACTAGGGATAGCACTGTTTTCAGTCTGAGGCACTTAATGTATTTGTTTATGGGAAATAGCATACTCAACTAACAATGCAGTTACCCTGGAAATATTCCAATTCAGTTTAAATTAGACACATCAGTTCTAACAGGAAGGCCAGCATACCTAGAGGAAGTGAGAACTGTCCCCTTCCTTTGCAACTCAGGTGGCATATGGAGGACACAGTGCCTTTTGCTGATACAAGAAGATGAGCCCACATCTCCTAACTACCAGCTTTCTCTAAGATGAAAATCAGTAGTTACTTGGGGGTATGTCTGCAATCCTTCTTTTTGGTCTTTTTCCCCTTCTAAAAAATGTTTATTTACTTTTGTAATCAGCAACAGAAACCAAAATCTTTTGCTCCCCTCATGAAAGTCCAAATCATTAGGTTAGAGACTCATTTTTATTTTCTTAAGAAAACTTCAACACTACACTTTGCAACCATAGAGCTGTCGATCCACCTCAGAACTGTGATACTGTTAACCATCAACCTACATACCGCAAAAGGTAGAATTCATCCTCAACCTAGATGACATAAGAACAACATTAACAGGATAAATCAAGGGCAACCAAATTCTAAAACTCTGCTAGGATGGTTGTTAGGGCACTTCTCTGAGAAAAGCCTAGACACCTCAGGTAAGAAGAGAGACTTGCCTTGAACTCCTTTAAGCCTTAAAACCTAATTGCTAGGGCAGTTAATAAGAAAAAGGATTGATAGAGCACTTCCTCTTTTAGGATTCCTATAAATCTCTTCCTCCCTTTCCATTCCTATGTGCCCATAAACAAAACATTTCAATAAAACACTTGTGTTAAATAACACTACTTTAATTTTCATTTTGGAAGTCTTTTGAACCAACCTAAGAGGCCTCAGTGTTTTGAATTGGTAGATATACCAACCTAACAGCAAGCTGCAGAGCCACTAGTGTCTGATTGGGATAAACATGGGCAGCTGTAACTCTTCTGACAAGTCTTAACTAGCAGCAACAAGGGCCCAGCTCAGATTTAAAGAGCTGCAATAAAACTTTGTCCTGAGCCTCTCAATCAATATAATAAAGTTAAACCTGGTGTTTAATGAGCTAATTTTCATCATTTGTAAACATGAATCAATTGCCTTCACAATATCTTATTAAAGGAAGACAAGCCCCAACACAGTAGATAACTAGGGGAACACTCTCTAGTTCTACAGTGTAACTGATGCTATTTTACAGTCTACCTCTGCTAAGGCCAGGAGGTTGCTTTTACTCTTGGGCAATATCTACTTCATGGCTGAGGGCTGTCAGGTCTTGCCTGTTAACAAAGATTAACCGAGGCTGCCACTGACTTTGTGGTGCCTTCGTGCTGCTGGCTGCCTATTTCCTTCTGAAGTGCCTCTTGCTTCTGCACTACCCACTCCCAGGAGATGATCCTCCTCACTTTAGCTCATAGATGGCTCTCACTGCTTTAGCTCTGAGCCATGCACAGAAAATGGAAGACTAATGCAGTCGCTCAGCACAGAGATTTGAATAGATGTCTCCTGTGGTCTGGAAATGTCTCCTATCCTTCTTGTTCCCTAGTGCAGTGTGAAATGTTTGCATTTCAATAGGTCCTCATCTTTTGCTTAACTTTCAGTTGACCATTCAGCCCAGGAACAATAAGGCATTAATTAGTTTTCAATGTTATTAGAATTATAATGTTTTCCTCACTTGAAATTGTTTCTTTCCTCTTTAAACAGGATGGCCCCCCCAAACCTAATAAGCCAACAAAAGTGGAATTCAAAGATAAGCATTGATACTTTTCATTTATATCCCCTTTCCCCACTGTAATTTTTGAAGGAAGAGGTTTGTAGGTGAGGGGAAGGGGAAGAGTCTGTTTTTGCTGTAGGCTATAGCCAATGGCCTTATCCATGGAAGGCCTTTCCCATGAAAGTTAGACCTTGAAGCAGTCTGTAGCCTCAGATATATCACTGCATAAAATATTCCCAGAGAGTATTTTTGAAATTTTATTAGTAAGAATAAGGGATCAAAACTTAACCCTACAATGTAATTTTAGCTTCTTTAACGATTGCATACCAAATAACTAGAAACCAGTGTCACAAACCTATACTACCTTTGTCCGGTACAACTAAGGCCCAGTTAAGTCAAAGAAATGTCTTTAAGGAGAACATTAACTATAAGCCATTCACAGTAGTGACACAAAGCCCAGCACAGAAAGAGTCTGTATCTTCAGCACGTGGTTGTTAGTACTGTCTTTTTCCAGTGTCTGTTTTTTTCCAGTGCCAGGATAGGTTCTAATGGAAAAATTCCTTCCTAAACCTTTCAGCTTCTAGTAGTCACCATAGCAAAGAGGTACTACAAATGCCATTCTGTGTCAATCCATGCAAAGTAGAAATAGTTCCACCCTCAGGTGTACAGACTCAGTTTTTATGCTCAGGACAGAACACAGCTTCCTTTTTATCTCTGAGTCAACAATGTGTTGCCCACAAGACAGAACGGCAAATATTTTCAACATTGAATTTGGTATCTGAGCAGACAGATCTTATTCTGTGCAAAGTAATATTTATATCTTGCGATCTTAGAGGTTATGTCAAATCTCAGATTCCCACTCATCCATTTATTTTGTAATAGTAAAACATGACCATTTCCAGATGCAAGTGGAGAGCATGTTGGCAAGATCTTGCAAAGAACTAGCAAAAACAGTCCCCATTAAATAATCTATTAAATTAGTTCTTCCTTTGTTATTTAATATATACAATCCAAACATAACATTTCAGTTTAGGTTACTCTGATGTTTAAAAATAAGACCATAGCAAATGAGACCCTACTCTCAAATGCCTTCTGTATTAGTAAACAAGAAAATCCCATGAAATGTAGGGACAGGAGGTACAGAAAATCACACAGAATCACAGAATCATTCAGGTTGGAAAAGACCCTTGGGATCATCGAGTCCAACCATCAGCCCTACTCTATAAAGTTCTCCCCTACACCATATCCCCCAGCATCTCATCTAAACAACCCTTAAACACATCCAGGGATGGTGACTCCACCACCTCCCTGGGCAGCCTATTCCACTGTCTGACTGCTCTTTCTATGAAAAATTTTTTCCTAATGCCCAGTCTGAACCTCCCCTGTTGCAGTTTAAAGCCATTCCCTCTTGTTCTATCTCTAATTACCTGTGGGAAGAGACCACCACCAACCTCTCTACAATGTCCTTTCAGGTAGTTGTAGAGAGTGATGAGGTCTCCCCTCAGCCTTCTCTTCCTCAAACTGAACAGTCCCAGCTCCTTCAATCGCTCCTCATAGGATTTGTTCTCCAGGTCCTTCACCAGCTTCGTTGCCCTCCTCTGCACTCGCTCCAGCACCTCGATATCTCTCTCGTATTGAGGTGCCCAAAACTGGACACAATACTCCAGGTGTGGCCTCACCAGTGCAGAGTACAATAACTAATGATCTTTTCCTTCCACCTCCATGGTTATTTCCTATACTTTACTCCTGCTAGTCATCTTAAGAAGGAAGACATCCAGTAAAAAGACAAGCAGTCTTGTCATACATGCATATAGCATGTATGTGGAACTGTTTTCTCTATTTTTTGATTGGTCAAGCTCCAATCCAGGCAGGTAAGATTTTTAAATGCTGCCCTAGTTCAGTTGAATTCCAGTTCAGAAGTCAACTTCACTATACTGCAGTCTTTTATCTCTATGCTGTCACTGCATAGACATCAGCACCATGTCAGATTCCCTATCAGCATTTGTACAAGCAGCTCAGCAGGTATTAGAATTATCCATGTTTGAAGCTAGGTGTCAGTCATCTGTTTTTCAGTATATAGCCAGTCTTGCTCATCAGTGAGTAATCATATTCCCAAACACTCTGCAAATGTCTGCTGAATAAATACTGGGAGAAAGACAAGCTGTGTATTTGACAGTGATTTTAATCATGGCAGGCTACTTTTTTTCATTCTGAAGTCACAAAACAAAGGAGTTTTACTATATTTCTGGTATTTCATTGTCATACAAGAAGCCATATGTAGGCCTTTCACTCTGCACCTTTATTCTGCGTTGTGTTTCAGAGAAAAAATACAATATCATGCAATTTATAGGATCATGCTGTCTTACAGCAACTTGCTTGGAGACCTGACATTGATAACCACATTTATTGCTGAACAGTATATCTGAGCAACAGATTACCAGGTAGTCTATAAAGATGAGCTGGGGATTTTGTGTCACCTGTAAAACAGAATTAGTAATGATCACATGGACGGAAAGCTGACAGGCAAGGTTTTTTTGTCCTAGCTTAATATGAATGAACAATCAAAATATCCCACAATTTAGAAGGAAAAACAGTTTCAGATGCAAGTAGTAGATTTCAACCAAAACCTATGTCTTGGACTATGAAAACAACATTCAATAAAATGCATGAGTGTATAATAATGCATCAGTGACTGTACATCTCCAAACAGTGATTAAACATTACATTCAGTCAACATGTTTGAGAGTCACTGGAAGACACCAGCCGATTGACAGAGGTGCTTTGGGGAATGAAGCCTGAGCATGTTTTAGTAATTATGTAGTGAAGTTTGCCTGCCACAGTCTGTTCTGAGAATGCATTTGCACTCTTTCTGCAGAATAAATTATTGTCAGATACAATACTGCCCAGGTACAAGGCTGAATAAATGGCCAACCATTCAAAACAGTGTCCTTTCTTCAAATTCTCTGGAATGTTTCTTTCCAGTCTGCCCTCTTTAAAAAAGAAATTTAAAACCAGATAACTCTGAAAATTGGCCATTTCAGATGATGGTTCAGAATTTTTAGCCCCTGATATTCCTGTTTTTCTAATTTGTAAAAGAGAATCTGTTTTGGTGCATCACACCAACAAATTAGTGCAATGCAGTGGTGTATAAACTGCAGCAGAGTATATACATGTGTTTGGGTTTCATTCCTCCCATACTGAAAAAAATCTCAGTATCTTCCTGGTTGTCTGCTCTCAAAGTGTCATAACTCTTCCACCTCATGCCCCATGGGGTCCTACAACTCCTCTGTAGTTCCTGGGCATTCCACTACCTGGCATGGTTTTGTCCTTGTGAGGTAATTACACATTTGGAAATGGATAACCGAGGTACAAAAGACTGTCTCTCTCAAGCTGACACAGTAAGTAGTGGAAAGTGTGTACCCATTCTAAAGGGCACCTTATCTACCAAGCCACATTTAATTGACTCAGTTGCATCCTTTATTTCCATCTCACCCTACCTTATCTCTTCCTTCTCCATTCTGTCTTCTAAACCTTGGAAGGGCTTCTCACTTAACCACATGGGAAACACCTTTTCCCTCTTTCAAATCCCTTCAGTGTTTATCTCATTGCCAAAAGCATCTCCACAACAGTGAGCTTGTATTAGGCCAATAATGAGGCTTAATTTTTCCCAGAATCAGGAAAGACTTTCTGCAAGAACGCTGAAATAAAGTGAGTAACCACAAAGAGAGATGTTATTTTGAGATGTGTGGTGGCAACAACAAAATGGGAGCTTTTGATCAGCTGCAATGCTTTTATTTACAGGTCAGTTTGGTTTCATGTCAGCAGTAATGGAAGTGATGCTATTTTCTGTTTTTCAATAATACCTTTATGGCATTATGTTATTTTTCATTTTCAGATGATACTTGCAATGATACAACATAAATCAAGACAAAGTGGGGAGAAGACTTGATTGAAAAACAATTTCCCTTGCAGTGAGTGAGTGACCTTTCTTAAAAGTTCAGAAGCTGTGCTGGAAAACCATTCATTTATTTTATCAAATGGCAAATAATTACCTTCAACTTTGACTTGTTGCCAGCATCTCTGTTCCTCTCATTCAATTTCAGTATAATGCATGAACTAAATATATTAATTGATTTGAACTGTTCTCTGAAAGTGGTCCAAAATCAAACCCCATATTTTGATGATGTCAGGATCTGGATATGAAAAAATTCATTTGGAGATACTTCATTCTTTATCTGAATCTTGTCAATTTTCCTCTGCACCCTGGTTTATTGGCCACTAGCAGTAAAAGAGATTGAAACAGTCAGGAGTTGCCACAGTAAGTGAAACTTGTCTTCCACACGTTAGTATGGTAGATGCACATAAACTCTACAGTTTCCCCTTCCCCACCAACTTATTGAAACCCATGTGGACATACCCCCTTGCAGGATTTTGATCTTTAAGGAAGGCAGGCAGAACAGGAAATACCACAGTATCTGAGCTAAGCAAGGGCAGTCGTAGAAGCGCAATAGGCAAAAATTCCATTGTTCCCTTCCTTTACCCTTTCTATTCATTTTATGATGCCCAAGTACATTGCTCCTCTCTCTCTTTATTAAAAGGTAAATCACTAGTGCTATACCTCAGGGATGGATACCATGGCCAATATTGTTCAACACCTTCATTAATGACCTGGATGACTGTACCTAGTGCACCTTCAGCAAGTCTGTAGATGATACAAAACTGGGAGGGGTGTTCGATACACCATATAGTTGTGCTGCCATTTAGGGAGACCTTGACAGGCTGGAGAAATGGGCAGAGAGGAATGAAGTTAAAAAAAAGGAAATGTGAAGGAATTCCTGCACCTGTGAAGGAATAACCCATGCTCTGGTACAGGTGTCAATAAGCTAGAAAGCAGATTTTCAGAGAAGGATCTGAGGTTCCTGGTAGACAAGAAGTTGAACATGAGCCAGCAATGTGCTTCTGTGACAAGGAAAGCCAACAGCATCCTCAGCTGCATGAGGATGAGTATTGCCAGCAGATTGACAGAAGTGATTCTTCCCTTCCACTCAGCCTTGGTGAGACACACCTGGGGTACTGGGTCCAGTTTTGGGCTTCCCACTCAAGGAAAACTTACTGGAGTGAGTTCAGTGAAGGGCAATGAGGATGATGAAAGGTTTGGAACATCTGTCATAAAAGAGAGTCTGAGTCAGCTGTGGGTTGTTTAGTCTGGACAACAGGCTCAGAGTGGGGATCTTATCCATGTGTATAGAAATCTGATTGGAGATGAGTAAAGAAGATAGAGCCAGACTCTTCTCAGTGATATAGTGACAGGATGAGAGACATTGGGCACAGCCTGAAATAAAAGAAATTCCCTTTAAATGTAAGGAAAAATATTCTTATTGTGAGAGTGGTTGAACACTGGAAAAATTTGTCCCTGAGAAGATGTCAGGACATGGCCTGAGCTCCACACAGGCTTTGTACCATTTTAAGTATTTCAGGATTTTTAAATAAATGTGAATACCCTTAGAATACCGTTGATGTCAGTGCTTCATCCTGCTGTGTATAATGCACCCAGCTAAATTAGGGTAATTTCCACTGGTTTGACTCCATTTTAGCTTAGTCATTGGTGCAATGAAATTTATTGGTGTTTTAGTTTTCAAGCCTTAGACAGATCATGTCTTTTCTGACAATATCATCCCAAGACCCACAGAATTTTGCTTTTCTTGTAATGAATAAAAGTGCATTTTCCACTTAAAAAAATCTGTAAAAATAAACCCAAATGGTTGAACAGAGAAAACTTAGAGCAATTACAACTGCATTCATAAAAATAAAAAAAATCCAACTATTTTCAGGTTATTTATCTGAAATTCCTCTAGGCTTGACAATACTGGAGGTTTTCAAGATGTGATTGGACAGGATGCTAGATAATCTCATCTAGGCTCCCTTTCCCCTGAAAGGTTGGACCAGATGATCTTTTGAGGTCCCTTCCAACCCGGGCTGTTCAATTCTATAACACCACTTCCCCCTTCACCTTTCAAAAGCAAAAGCTGCTCCAGCAAACATTCTTTCCATTTCAACCCCAAACCAGTATTTTTGAAGTGAAAATGAGAAACTGAGAAGAACTCGAAATACAGTATTCACTGCTGCCAAAAGATTGTAACGAAGGCAGATTTCCAGCTGAAACCAGTTTTAATTAGCACAGTTGATGCCATGTTTTTGAGATGTGCAAAAGTCTTGAATGACCAATGCAATGACTGTAAATATATACAGAAAACCAGTATTGGTCCCTGATCTTCCTAAGTCTCTGTGCAATAGAAAGTATTATTTATGGGTTATTCACTTGGTTATGTAAGGAATTGCAAAGTTACTATCATGGAGTACAGTGTAGCTCACAGCATATATTCTAGAGCTCCTTAACGCTTAAACTACATTGAAAACACAGTATTTTCCCAGTCAAGAAGTCAAGAAAGTAGTCCTGAAAGTTTCATAAAAGATATCTTGATAAACATTATGGCAAACTTTCTTTGGAAAAGTAATTATTCAGACTAAGTTTTGGGGGATTTACTTATCACCAGCAATGACAAACTTATGAATCCTAGCGCTAGCCTATTCCTAGGCATGGATTATATTTATATGTGGTGACACAATATTCAAGCTTAGGTATCTAAAGTTAGAATTCCTAATCCATGTACTAAGGAATAAAAGAAGAGCGTGCTGATTTTAGACTGTACTTGTTCTAAGCAATGAGCAGAACAGATGAGTGTAAAAATACAGGTGGGGAGGTGGGAAAAAGAGGAATAGAAATCATGAAAAATGAAATTAGTGCTATTTCTGGGAAATCAGCATCATAGAATTGACGAATGCTGGTTAGGTAACAGAATCAGCTACTCAAAAGGACTTTCTGCACGGAACTCAGGAAAACACTGAGTTGAACCATTACGTGGCATTGAAGTTAAGTGAAACTAGCTGGGTAAAATTAAAATAAAAACAGTCCCAAACCACGATTTGATTGTGACTCTTGAGCAGATGAAGAGCTCACTGGATTATTCAAGACCTAGACATAATGAAAATAGGTGCAACAGCACAGTTCTAGGAAATAAAACAGCAGTAAGACCAAGGCTGTTATCTTATTTGAGTTTAAACAGATGAAAATTGGACAGGAAATAGAAATGTGACAGAATGGAGCTCCTGTGGATTTCTGATAAACAGTTACAAGAAATGTAATTGTCCTGGTAGACCAGAACTATGTTAGTGAACAGTATGAAGAAACATTGCCAGGTAATGAAACACAATTGTCTATGCCATTATAATGACATTATAGCCTGGCACAGCTTTGACTCAAAATACCTAGCCCTTTCCTAAATAATTCCTGGGCACAGTCTAAGAATTAATATGTAATTATATAATTAATATTACTGTGTGGTGAAGTTGACACACTGTAGGGAAGGTATGCCACCCAGACGGACCTTGACAGGCTTGAGAGGTGGGTCCGTGCAAACCTCGTGAAGTTCAAGGCCAAGTGCAATGTCCTGCACATGGGTCAGGGCAATCCCAAGCACAAATACAGGCTGGGCAATGAGTGGATTGAGAGCAGCCCTTGGGAGAAGGACTTGGGGGTGTTGGTTGACGAGAAGCTCAACATGAGCCAGCAATGTGCGTTTGCAGCCCAGAAAGCCAACTATACCCTGGGCTGCATCAAGAGAAATGTGGCTAGCAGATCGAGGGAATTGATTCTGCCCCTCTATTCCACTCTTGGGAGACCCCACCTGGAGTACTGTGTCCAGCTCTGGGGCCATCAATTTAAGAAGGACATGGACCCACTGGAGCAAGTCCAGAGGAGGCCACAAAGATGATCAGAGTGCTGGAGTACCTTTCTTATAAAGACAGGCTGAGAAAGTGGGGGCTGTTCAGCCTGGAGAAGAGAAGGCTCCAGGGAGACCTTATAGTGGCCTTCCAGTACCTAAAAGGGGCCTAAAAGAAAGCTGGAGAGCTTTTTGAAAAGGCATGTAGTGATAGGAGAAGGGGTAATGGCTTGACACTGAAAGAGGGTAGATTTAGATTAGATGTAAAGAAGAAGTTCTTCACTGTGAGGGTGGTGAGACACTGGAACAGGTTGTGGCTACCCCCTCCCTGGAGGTGTTCAAGGCCAGGTTGGACGGGGCTTTGAGCAACCTGGTCTAGTGGAAGGTGTCCCTGCCCATGGCAGGGGGGTTGGACTGCATGATCTTTAAGGTCCGTTCCAACCCAAACCATTCCATGACAAAGGAACATTCTGAGTAAGAAATCTGTAAATAACTTTTCTATTTTAGAGGCTAAGAGAGATCAACATGGACAAAGTTATTTTGTGTCAGTTAGTCCTGATGCTAGAGATGTTAATTTACTAGTATATAGACACAGACAGTTCAACTTGCAAAAGTAGAGTTTGCAGACCCAATTCCAGGAGTGGTTTTCCTCACCACTTCAGTGGGACTTGGACCCAAAAATTGATCTGCAGTGGTGCAGAAAAAATGTCAAAAGAACAATTTTCTTTGGCTATGTATGAGGGATGTAAGTTATTTTATGCAAAGACTAATGTGATATGCACCTTTATTATGTGCTGGAAAAAAATACCCTGTGATTAGTTCAGTGAATTAAGTATTTCAAAATAGAGGTCTTAATAGCAAAAATGTGGTGATTAAACCATGTTTAACATGGGTGAGAAAAAGCTTGGCCTCAGAAGTGCTCCCTGAGGAACAGAACACTTTGCTCCATAAAGAGGCACGACGAGCACAGAAGTGGAGGCTACACTGCACCGTAACTCTCAGCCAAATGTTTTGTCTGAGAAGCTACTGGGTAACCCATCTTGACCAGAGCAGTGAAACAGGCATAAATGGCAGAAGGCATGACACATGGCCAGTTGCTAACTCAAGTATGTATTTCACAGTTAAAGTTATAGCTCTCCTTTCTTTGAAACAAGTGCATATTTGTACCATGCTGAGCATAGTGATGACATTCAAGTAATTAATGAGATACCATGGCATTTTGTAAACTGATCCACCCCTCTTTTATACAGAGATCATTTCATCTGTCACTGGCTGGAGCCATGTCAGTAAAGTCCATGGGAACTGCTACATAGCACAGTACTGCATAAGCAGTTCTAACTAAACAGCAGTCAAAAGTAATCTCCTTCTTAAACTGAAATTAAAGGGAAAGCTTTATGAAGGGAAAATGAAATTTCCCTAGTTGCAGTTTGACAGTAGGTCTAGTCTAAACTATTCTTGGTCAGAGTAAAACAGGAACCTGTCTTCCTGACATCATATATTTCATGTATTAAATACAGTACATTGCTCTGATAAATAGTATTTTGCTTTTATAACTAGTGTATTTCTGCCAAAATCTAATGAGGGCTTTTCACCTACATAAAAATGCATTAACTAGATATTCTGTACTCTTGACAAATTCTGACTTTGCTGGTTCTGCATTTATTTATCCTGCATTAGACAGGTAACGCTAAATACATTATTACCACAATCAAATCATACTAAAATATTATGCAGCATTTGGGAAAATATTTCAGCTCTTCATTTGCAGCAATTTACTTTATCAAGTGCCTCATATGTAGCCCTTCTACTTTACTGCAGGGTTAGCAGCATGACTGGTTACTAAAATATAAGATCTGAATATCTTCAACTGGAGAAAATATGCTACAGGAAGGAAGGTACTTCACTTTCCTCCAAAGCAGCCTAGTTTGATGTGGCACAAGGTTTCATGTGAGATATATAGTTCCATTCATGCAGGATATATAATTATCCCAAAAGTTTTCTCTGGGGGCTGTGTCTTTGAATAGGTCTTCATGGACCCACTAGAGCTGATTCTCTGTCATGCAGAGGGTCATGGAGTGTAATTCAGATCTGCCAGACTTCAGGAATTCAGCAAATTTCCTCTTGTTTCTCCCCTCTGAACACATATCAAAATAGCAGTATTGTTCACATCTTGAAAAGATGGTAATAGATTTTACCAGAAAATTACTGGCCAAATTGGATATGCAAGTGAAGGAGTGAGATGAAGGGATCTGGGATGGTCACTGTGGCCCAGGAGCTCTCTGATAAGCAATTTGTCCTTGGAGGCTGAGAAGGCCAAGCCCAAAGACACTACTAAAGCAAGGAGATTTACTGTCCTCTGAGAAAAATGTTGATACCTTAGGGCAGCAAACACAACCAGGAGACAACAGCCGTCTTGTTCTGTGTATTAGTGGGTCTCAAAAAAATCCACTGCTGAGTGCTTTGTTACTACTACATTTAAATATCCGGGATTTGATTGAATTTCCAATGGCAGTAGCACTGAGCACTTCTGAAAATTATCATCCTCTAATATCATATAACTGTCTGAAATACTTTAATTCGCATTCAGATCAGCAAAGCAACCTCATCCAAATTGCCCTGAAAACACTGAGATTTCTATATAGTAAGTATGGTAGATTGGATGAGAATTTATCCATTCTCTTAATTCATTAACTTCATGAATCTATTCTTCCTGTTTTCATTATCCTTTGATACAATATTATGTTCCACATATGTTAATCTCTCTAAGCAATTCCTCCTACCTGCTAGATTGCCGCTCTTAGCATGTGGACTACTATATTACTTAAGGCAAATTTTGCAATTTTGAAGATAGTTCATTTACAACAGACAATTTCTGTTTCTATTATTTGATACAGTGCTAGTCCACATAGCTACTGTGTGCTACAAGGACTGTTATATCTCAAATAACATACTTAGCCATTCCTGGAAGACCTGAAATGGCTGCTCTGAACTTCGTAAACATGCTTGTACTCCTCAGCTTCCTCTCTATCTCTCTTTTTCAGACTCAAGAATCACAAAATATTCTGCAGGAATAAAAGGCCCCAAAGGTGCATACCCCACAAATTCCATGTAAAATATTATTTTATCCAACCTTGTAACAATAACAATAGAAGATTCATTTTACTTTTCCTAGTAGGAATACAGGTAGAAGTGATTAGCCCTCAAAATCCTGGAGCAACATACTGTATTAAAGTGCAAATCCAACTTCCCCCATAAACAAACTTTCTCCTCTCAAAAACACTTTGATTCACAATTCTATTGAGCAAAATAAACATGAATACTCAAATACAAGCCTTATGATTCACAAGAGGGAAGGTAAGAGAAAGCACTCCGTACAGCAAAAACCACAGATAATGCAATAATGACAGTTGTTGTTTTGTTGGTCCGCTATCACTACAAACCACCATCAGTATCTGAATACTTTTGTCAGACTGATTGTGAATTTCTGTTCTGTATCTTTTAATGCAGCCTACCTCATTATAATCCTCTTGACAGCACAGAAGTAAGAGATGGTCTTATTAGCTGCCAGAAATAAAAGGTATTTTAGCACAAGAAAACCTCTTTAAACAATGTATTTCTTCAGGGAAATTCATCAAGGACGAGAGCAGTAACAGCATAATTCTTCAGGAGTTAAGACATGAAATATAGGTATTATGTAAAACACAGCTTTGCTAAAATCCATGTGAAAGACTGAAATACCACACTATGTTGCAGACTTCTGATAAGTCATCAGGGCTATCCAACAGTGTTCTTATGTAAACAATTCTAAATGGGTTATCTGTCAGTTCAATCACAAGTTGAGGCTTAATTTCTGAAGCTCCTTGAATGTTTGGGAAGATCAAAAATTCAAAATTAATCCAAACATTAGCATTTGGATGATGAAATTTTGAGCCTACTCATTGCCACAAATATTAAAAGCTTATTAAAAGTATCTCTAGTATGTATGCACCTACAGGGAATCACCTAGAACTTGCATTTTGGAGTTTAATCATTACTGCAGCAGCGAATATTGTTTTTCCTCAGTAGTATCAAATATGTTCAAGAGTGATTTGGTTTAGTCTAGATCAGCACTTTCCAAAACATTGTCTATTTTGAGCTGGATCATGCTTTTTGAAGGGTCACACTGTTTACACGGTGTCCTGAAACATCTTTAAACTACAAATTGCAATGTGAACAAACCATCATTTCCAGATAATGCAAACTAGTTTTATGAGTCAGGCATGATACAAATTAATTACAGTTTAAAATAAATGTTGGATCTTTTTTGGGGGTTTCTCACTTCTGTATCTTTGCAGATGCAGCATTTAGCAGGTATTCCTGCTAAAGCACAGCTTCTTCTTTTTATAAATCAAATCCAAGAATCACATGATTCCATGATCTGAAATTTAAATAAATTGTAGGCTATTTAAAATATAGTACATTTTATAAGACTGAGAGATGAAGAAAAAAAAAAAAAAAAAAGAGCTGCTTTACATGATAGGTGGTATAAACAGGTGAAAAATTATTTTCCCCATAAGAATTACCATAAGAATACTGATCCTGTGCTGTTGCCATTTAGCTGGTGAGTAAGTATGGTGTTCTTTGTTGACAGAAACCATCCATCAGTCCTGAAAGACACTACATTTCAGCAAAGAAAATAGCCCACATTATTATACTGCAACTGTCATACTATCTGGTAGAATGGGATGTCATGTTCCATTAGCAGCATATTAATGACATCTGCCTTGAAACAGAATTTTCAATTTTCAGAGCTGATGGACTTGCTTGGCTTCTGAACAAGGTTAGGGTTACATGTGGATCTTGGTGAGTTACAGCCCCTACAAATATCTGTTTGTTCTTCTTACTCCCTTCTAAGGGAAAAACAGGTTGTTCAAAGTAAGGCTCTAAAACAATAGCCATATTATGTCCTGGGCTGAAATATGCACCCTGAAGCAACCAGTATTTCCTCAGCCATTCAAGCAAGCAAACTTTATTTTGGAACTTGTTGCTGATCAACTTCTGCATACCAGGAAGTGAGAATACTATGTCTAAATCACAAGTAATCTTTCCTACCTGTAATGCATTATAACAGTCTATACTATTTCATTTCTATTCCTATTTTTGCTAAAGATGAGAAAAGACCAGGTAAAAAAGTTTTAAAAACTCACTTCTAAGAAGTAGTTTACATCCTCTGTCTTTAGAAACAAGACACATGTTTATGCTTTGGAAGGTCTATTTTCTCACATTAACTAGCATGATATAAGGCTGTAAATATCCCTTTTCTAACTAGAAGGGTCTGAAAAAGAGACTCATTTTCAAGTGAGTCAAATTTAACAATGCACAACAAATATACTTAGCAAAAAGCTGGCTAAATAGAGCTTAACAGGCATATGCATTTCTGCAAATCAATTTGGCATCTGGAGTCTGATTTTTCTATTTTGCCTTCCCTACATCTTCTTGAAGCAATTTTAGGAGAAATAACCAGAGAAGTAGCATTGGCAACATATTGGAAAAATGCTGGTTACAGATGGTATAAAGAACACTATCTTGTTGAAAATCCATAAAGACTCAAAGCAAGAGAAAAAAAGAATGGGATACAAAAATAGTTCATAAATTCTAAAAGCATTCCAGCTTAGTAGCTTTATTTCCAGAGTTAACGAAATACACTTGAAATTTAAAGGTAGAGATTGCTAACAGGTTATGTTCTTAGCAGTGCTGACCCAAGGTTAAGTAATTTTTGCTCCAAGCTGTATTGGAGTCAATAGCTTCTACAGGATGGTATTATATCCCTTACTTTTAATAATGTTCTCAGCTTGACACTGTTAAATTCCTATGTGTTTCTTTTGACAAACGTAAAGTTTATGTTCCTCAAAAGCCATTGCATATGACATTTGCACGGCCTTTTTTTTTTTTTAAATAAAAGAGGCAAGGTTTACTGGAACACAGAATCTAACCTGCAAGTGTCCAGAATGACCATCTCCCAGCAAAAGAGAGGTCTCCTCACAAACACACTCATTAACAACATTCATTCTTTGTGTATGCTATGGTTTCTGTAGAGGTGTTTAGATGCTGATACAAATGTGAAATGAATGAAGACTGTGGGAATCTGTGCGTAGGTGTGCAATAGCCAGGCTGCTGAAAGTTGAGCGTGACTGATGTGCAGATAGCAGGCTATGTGTGGAGAATGATAAACATGGTGGGAGAAAAGATTAGTGCACACGTGAAAGGGAACTTGCTATATATTGCCTGAATTTGCAGCACACCCCCACTCTCAAGGTTATCTCCCCTCTCCTCTCCCCATATTTGATTACACTTGACAGAGTGATGAGTACTGCAGCCAGATGAGACACATTTATTTTGCTGAACAATCCCAGAGGACTTAGAAAGACAGAATAATCCCCAGCCAAGGTACAATTTAGGTCTTCAGAATACAAACTGGGAATTTTATTTTTTGTTTAGAAATGCAGGTTCAGAGGAGCTGATGTTATTTCTAGACTGAGGTCAAATTCAGCAAATAACTTTAGCCAGATCTTCAGTTTTTAAGAGATTACTCTATGTTTGTTCAAAAGTCCTACTGCACCAATGTAAACCATTTGCAGGGCTAATCCTTCCTAAAACTTCTGCTTCTAATGAGCCTCCCAGTCACCAAGAGGGTATGACTTTCCCCAAGGCCATCCAAGGGATGTACACAGGCACTACAGGGCAAATAGAAGTCCCTGACTAGTGAGGTCCCTGCCCTGCCAGCCCTGGGGAAGCCCCTGTGTCCCCTCACCCCTGGGAGCCCTCGGCCCTGGCTGTACCCTGTCAGTGTTCCTCTGTAGGTTTTGAGTTAGTAAAGGAATGTCAATGACCCCTTTCTTTCTCTCTCCCTGTTAAAGACTGGGAGTTCTGAAGTTTTGTATAACTGCCATTGGACTGTCAGGGAAGGATTTTGAAGGCCATTGTCAAGCCCCTTCCATTATGTTGTGGCTTAGCAATAGAAAATACTCCCCATACACAGGGCTGCGTAAGCTTTCTTCTCCAAACTCCCTGCTTACATCACTCCATGAAGGGAGGATGAGCAAGACCAATTAAAGACATTTAATTCACCATAATGGTTGGTCACTTTAGTGAAAAAATCTATATTTAAACACAAGTGGCCATTCCATTTTATCATTTTCATGACATTTTTTCCACAATATAGCAAAGAAAGATTTTTAAAAGACACATTTCCAAGGTCTGAACATGATAATGGGAAGCAAATAAAGTGCATGAACACCACAAAGTAGGCTCCTTTTCAAACCATAAGATACCATTCAGACACGCTATCAGTACTCTTACTGCGACATCACTCTTAGCAATAACTTGGTCTGAAGAAAGTAAATGAAAAAAGGGAGTTTTGAATTTTTTCCCAGGGAAGCATAAATTACTTTGCAAATCAAAATATGTGCATATGTATGTACATTCATATATGTGTGTGTGTATACACTTACAAATTTAGTAAAACTTCCAAATGCTCAAGAATTTATCACACTCCATAGCAGTTTGTTTGAGAAAAAACTACTGTATTTGTTTAGGAGTAATGCTTTATTTTGCATTGCATAGTTTTTTAGTTTTTAATCTTTGGTTATTTTATATGTAGATCTGAGGTGATGAGAGTGTGACAACAGGGATGTAAACCACAATGCTGAAAGAAGGTGACACTGAAAGCAGGTGGCACTAATAGGCACTAAACTTTCCAAAGCTTCTATTATCTTTCAAGTATTGTGACTGTATTACCCAGGATCACTTGGAGATGCACTCTTTCTTCATAGACACTTAGATAATACTTGAAGTTACCCAACAGTATTTCTGTGGCAATCCCTGTTACTCATTCAAGTTGAGCTGCAATGTACTGGAGGAGTTAATCCTTATTCTGTTTGGTGCAATAAAAATTACACACTGTCCTCACAAAGTTACCAATAAATTAGGTTATACAACCAATGCCCAACTGAACAATGGTATCAGTCTTACCCTAAACTTTTGCTTTTACCTTTTGGAGCACCAGCTTTTAGAAATAACTGCTTCATTGCATTCATTCCCTCACCTTTCTAGGACCTGCTCTCCTCACATTGAATGAGTTTTAAAATATCCAGTTCAAATCCCATAAAAGGGCAAGACCAAAGATTCCAGTCACATTACTGCTGAAATTCAAAGTTGAGCCTTGACTGCACTTTCTTTTCGTACTGCTACTGAGGTTATTGTTAGCAATTATTTTACTGAGAGAAGAGGGAGGTGGAGAAAAAAAATGAGAAAGAATAAGTGGTTAGATAGCAGTGTTTGCAAGATATACTTAGAATCAATCATATTACTGTTTTCTCAGCCAGGCTAGTGATCATAAATTCTGTATCTTTCTCCAAGCTCAGTGGCTGTGCCAGCCATTCATTCTGAAATGCTTATGTTTCCTGTAGAGGAATTCACAATAGGATTATGGATCAGGAGAAAGCTCTGCTCAAGGAGGGGCAGGGAGTGAAAGGAGACTTATTTCGTACAGCACTGCAGAGTGTGCAAAAGGAAAAGCAAGCCAAGAAGATGGAGAAATGGAAAAGGAGGTGGAAAAAAAGAGTTTATTTGTAGTTCATGACAGGAGTTTTGTTCAATGAGGATTTTCTCTACCTCGCCTTATTTTCATTTGGAAACTAGAACTGGAATTTCGTTGGGCCAATTTTGAATTGACAACTAACACCTGGAAAAACATTTTTACACCTGAAAGAGCCAAAGGAAAAAGGGGTATATAAATATGTCTGGACAATATTTTGTCTCTCTAACCTCTCAACTGTAAGTATGGCAGTGGCTAAAGCAAAATCTGCAAATGAAGTAATGTTTCCTCTTGTCTCATATCGGCTCACTCAAAAAAATGCCATTTATCATAAGAAATGCAATGTTCTTACTCCCTTCCCCATGCATTCCTTGGAGGTCCTGGCATATAATGACTGTCCATATGCATTTCACTTGAACTTACCAGTCTGCTCCTAAGATATAATGGAGCCTGAGGGGAAGAATTTGCTAGTCAGAAGATCTTATAATGGATAATCTAGTTACGGAGCTATGCAGTGGCCTTGTTGGTCTGAAAAAAAAAAAAAAGAGAATAAAGAGCAGCCAAATATTTTCCATGCCACCAGTGGTTAAAGCAAATGGGAACACAAGCAGGGATGCAGTTTCAAGGTCCTATAACTACAAGAACCATTCTACTACTGAAGCCACCAGGATTTGTGAGCTAGAAACCTCTGCTCTACGTCTATATCTTTGCAGTTGTTAGAACCAATGAATGTTGGATTTCAGCAGCTTCTGATGAGTTTTGAATTCAGTGTCAGTCCTGAGGCATTAATTATTGCCTTTTAAGAGGCAAGGTCTGTTTTTCCTGGTGAAAGGAAGATGCTGCTGTTAGGAATTTTCCCCTAGCACACTGGGAAGATCTGCCTCCTTGAACATCCAGGTCTTGCACATTGTTCAATGTTCAAAATTCAGGGGGAGCAATAAACCCAAATATCCTGACAGCTGATGAGGGACAACTGTAAGGGGAAGATCCTGAGCATGTCCACACTGTCTGGGATGCATGTAGAAACTCAACAGCTGCAGTGCAATAACTTAATGTAACGAGTTATCCTTCCCTTTCCCCTGACACATTTTTTTATTTCAAGTCAAGGCATGGAGGTGTGACTAACCATTGGCCATCTCCCCACCTCAGCCTGACAAGCTAATGATGCAGAACATGGGTGATAGCACAGTTCACCTCTGTCTTCACATTAGAGATGAAAAGTCTAGTCTTTTGGACATGCCAAATCAGGATAAGCCAAAACCTGACTACTCAGAGTAATTTCCAATTGATAAATACATCAGAGATCTCTCCCTATCCAAAAGCATCCTTGGGCAAAGGACAATTTAAAGTAGAATGTTTCAAAAGGCAGGGCTAAATTTAAAGAATGGTTTCTTCTCTACAGTGCAATACTGCAGATATAATTAACTACTGGACCAAGATGTATATGGTTGTGTTGGGCTATACACAGGCAGAATTCTAAAAAAACATTTAAATACTTTAAATGGTTACATCACGAAGACTCCAAAAATGTGTATGGGTTTATATATTAAATATATAGATACATGTGAATGATTTTATAACCATAATTACATGCCTTTATAATTGTAATTTTTTGTGTACACTCAAAAATGTGATGCTTAAAAATTTTTCTCTCAAAATATCAAAAATAAAACAAACTACTTTGTTTTGCACATTTGTGTGATCCCTTTGGGGCAGTTCCTACACTCCTTTCTTAGGGCTGGAGCTCTAGAAGTAGCATACAACCACCAGAGCGAAGGAGAGGAGCAGGTACTGCACTTTGATTGTAATCAGAGCCTTGTCCCTTCTTAAGGGAATTCAGTGGGTGTTTCAACTGAAAGATTTTGGCTCTACCCAGTTTTCTGCTTATATTCACAAACAATGCTAACTCAATCGCTTTCAATCTCAAGTGTACATGACCAAGTAGTAATTTCCTGCATTTGTGACATACCATGACCCTCCTTGATGCTGTTAAAGTTTGTGACTTCACAGAAAAGCACTGGCAAGTTGATAGCAAATGACCCTTGGTAAGTTGTTCTGCAATTGCTTGACTTTGCTCTGCAAGTTTATGCTCTCCTAGAACATGGACAGCATATCATTCTGTGCTGGATTCATTAAGAGAAAACGATCCTGTCTTTCAGTTAAAAAAAAAAAAAAAAAAAAAAAAAAAGAAAAGCTGTAACTGTTGAAGCAGCATGCACCTAATAAGCTACTTCTAAATCTGGCTCCATCATTTCAGTCTGTGGACTAGCAGAACAGAGCTTGCAGAATCGTTCTCAAGTAAGTATTGCTTTCTCTCATAACAACATGCTTGTTTTTTCATTTAAAATGTATAACAGGTAGTAAAGAAATCTTCAGCATTGAATTAGTGGTGCTGCAATATGACAACAGAATGCCTGCTTTAAACATGAATTAACATGCTCTGTTGTTTCATTTGGCAGACATTACTGTCTTAAAAAGGAAATATTTAATACATTAAGGTACAAGACAGCAAATTATATGGATGAAGCTTCCCAAAGCTGCAGTGCTAGAAAGCTAATGGAATGATTTATCATTGACTGTCATGATAGGTTTTTTTTAAAATGAGTTATGTATCTTTTATTTGTATAATACACATCATGAAACGTGTCTATTTGATCTCATCAGAACTGGAATATGTGTTCTGGATGTGCTACTGGCCATTAAGTATGAATTTAATAAAATAATTTCTATCTTCAAGAAAGGAAATAGTCAGATAGTGGCATTAATATTATTAATAAAGCTAATATGCACACATTAAACCTATCTCAGGTTTGTATTAGATGCCGAAAGAAAATATTTGTAATGGATGACTTTGTAGAATTATACAAAGTATTAATCAATCATTGTTAAACCCAACAGAGTATAGATGAAATAATTGTTTGTATGAGAAACAACATAAATGCATGCCATTTGCCAAAACAAACAGCACATACTGTACATGCTTTCTGCAAGAATATTTAACCAGCTCTGATGAACATGTCTCTTTAATATAATGAAATGGGGTGGGACTATGGGAGTTGAAGGAAAAAAAATAGCAGTATTTTGCTTCATGTTTAAATAGCAACTGCTGTAGCAGAAAGGAATTAGGAACAGACAACCCACAGGGCTACCTTTATATCTGGGGTGCAAACACACACATATCCACATGCAAACAAACATATTTTTTCTCATTTAGTCCTAGCTGCTTAGCACCAATTCCCATGACATGCCACTCTAATTGCAAACATGCAGATTTGCAGCACTCAGCAAAACTATATTGTAGTTGCATCTGAGACATTGCAGCTCTGGTTTTAATATCCTGAAAACCTTTATCACAAACATGTCCTACACCTCCCAATAATATTATATATCATATTTTTTTTATGTAGGGAAAGATATGCTGCAAAAAATCAAATTGTTTAGTTGACTTCCACAGAAAACTACATAAATATTTTCCTCCTGCTCAAGTTATCCATCCCCCAACACCCCATGACAACAGAAGTCAAGAAATTACCATTTATTTCTCCCAGTTATTTTCAAATTATTCATAACAACAAATTTAAAAGCATACTGCCAAACCAACTCATTTATATGCAGGCAGGCCTTTTTAAGCAAACTTTTCCAGGACATATTGAAACATGGAACTAGAACAACCATTTCCTTATTTACTGTTTAATAGAAATAGAAAGTCTTTGGCAGATTGTACATACGGAGAGATAAAGAATGAAAGCAGAGGTAATAAAATTACTGTGTTACAGTTATGGTGAACAATAATATATACTTCCTTTTGCAAGCAACACTAAGCTTCCTAGGTCCAGCTCTGAACAGCCTAATAAATCAGAAGCCAATAAAGGAAATGTTTGGCCTGACATCCCACAGCCCTTCGCAAAATCTCAGGAAAACACAGGATAATTACAACAAGGCCAGTAAGTAGTAAAACTTACAGTACCATCCCCACAAGACTCAAGGAGACAATCAGTGAGTACTGACACCACTAACAAGCTTTGATCATTTCCACAGCTATTACTATTCAGAAACAAGAAGAAGCAATCATTGGTAAATATTTCTGAGACAGACTAGGAGGGTGAGGAGGAGGAAGGGGGCTGCATTTGTGAGGCCTCCAAGGGGAAATGGTGACTTCATGATCAAGGAGATGGCATTGCCAAGATGAAAAGGCTCATCTTTCCTTATCATTTGTGATTTCCTAATCCTCCAAAAGAATGATCCTAATGAAACCCCACAAACTTAGTACAGGTCAATTGCTCTTATGAAAGTCAAAGGCCCCAGGGAGTTGACCCACTACAAAAAACTGTGAATTTTTGTAACATGCTCTTGAACAACTCAGACTAACACAGAATTTACTAATTTGGGTAAACTTACTGGACAGGGGGAGAAAAAAAGATAATATCATAGCAACATCTTATTCCTTTGTGGTTCATGCTTTTGACAAAGACTTTCCTCCCAGTTTTAAACTTTCCTCTAACATTTAATTAGTAGAGTTACATATCCCTGCAGATGTAAAAAAAGATGACAAGAAAAATGCTGCTGTACTGAAAGACCTCTTCAATATTCCTGGAAATATCACTGGGATGGACTTTGGGTAGCCTTAATTCAGGTGGTATCACACCAAAGAGGGATGTTATATGGCTTCAGAGACAACGAGGCCTTGCAGACTGTGGCATCCAGCATCAAACTAGGAATGGATTTAAGTAAAAGAAATTAAATTGGTATAGAAAATATAATTAATTTAAAAATAAAGCAGAATTCAGTGGGTGGTAAATATTTTCATTCCACCTGAAGAAAAAGGAAGTGTATTTTTATTCCAAGTCTGATTTTGCATGAGAAACTAATTCCATTCTTCCACTCACTTTTCCTCTCTACTGTCTTAAATTTTCTTACACCATTTCCTCCTCTTTTGCCTAATAATAATAATAATTAATAATAATAATAAAGGATATAGGGGCTGGGAAATAGGAAGAGAGAAAAGGGAGAGGAAAATGGTATATCTAATCTGGAAAGTCACTTTGACACTGCCAACCCACCTCAAAGAAGGACAGGTTTAAGAATAGACTCAAAGGATTTGACACTTTCTTAAAAAAACACACGTTCAAGGAGCAGTGGAAGAAACTAAGACTCCTCGTCTGTCTATTCTCAGAAGGATCAATTATTTTGCTGTCTTTTCACCAAGTGACTACAAAGTGAACTGGAAACACACAGTCAAATGCTAGTGTAATGCAGATGACCTACAGCTCTACCCATCCTACAGCACAGCTACAAAGAAGGTACAACACATGAAGAAGAGGTCATGGAGCAGTTGGCTAAAGCAGAAACTGAGCAAGAAAATGATGATGCTGGCAGAGGACAGAAAGCATTTTGCGGACTCATTCACAGTCAAGGTACGCAGCCATGGTTGGTCACTAAACACTACTCTGATAAAGAAATTGTTATTCACAGATGCTATTATCTTCCGTTAGCTAGGAAACTCCATGTCTCTTGGATGAGGACAACAATCTCTCAGGCAAGTGATATTACAAGCTTTTAGTGTTAAGTTCCAACACAGAGAAAATGGCATAGTGTACATGCTCTGAAGCTCGGCCTAACTAGACCACAAATCTGTTCCCTATATTCTAGATCAGCTTCCATATCATTTTGTATTCCTCTCTTCAAAGCAGTCCATTGTCTGAACTGTGGATAAATAAGAGATCACTTAAAACCCTTGAAAAAAGATCACAGTCTGCAGCTTCACTTCTCTGACTTTTCTCATCAAGAGTAAAATTCCTCTTCATGGGAGAATGAAAGGGGAAAGGTCCCTTGGGAATTAAGGGTAACCAAATGTCATCTAATGCTGCAAGTGCTGGGTACATTTCTTTGAGTAGCTTTAAAAATATACACAGCAACATGTGTCCACAGTGTAATTTTCTACTGCTAGGGAGCAGACGACAGAACAGCCAACAGCTTACAACTTACACTAATTTGTCTGCTTGCACAGTAACAGTGTCGGTCTGACAGTATGATACTGAATGCAGTAAGGACCTGTATTGAATGGAAAGACTATTTTCTTCTGTTGGACTGCCATAAAAATAATTTTTAAATTGGTATATTAAAATATTTTGTGCTTACACTTTTCCTTAATTTTTAATTCATTTTTTAAAGCTATAAATATAACTTGCATGTTAAATGAGTGGCTGGCTCTAGTTTTACATCAGCTGTAGCATTTGTCAGAGAACAGTGACTCTGTTTTCAGGTTGGTGTAGGATTTATGCTAAAAAACATCTCTCCTCTAATGCTCAACATTTCTCACAGGCCTAGCACCACTTTGCCTAGTATAGAGCTATAAATTAAATTAATCAGACTTGTAACTGTTGGCAAGAAAGATGGCACAGCAATTTGTTGCATTGTGTTTGGTCACTGTAGTTGTAAGACAGGTAAATGTTTTCCTCATCATGGTGGAGAGGTAGATTAATTAGAATTTAGAGGAATTTAGATCCTTTAGATGTTTAGATTTACATTCAAGGTTGGATGCAGACACTGTCCACCATGCAGATTCATGCATAGAAGAAGCATGAGTTTCTTAAATGTCTCTGGTCTGTGAGACACCACAGTACCTTTTCATGTCCTTTTCATGTCAATGAAACCTATCATTTGTTAAGATTCCAGACTGACTTAATGGTGGCAGCACTGGTCCAATTTTCTGTTTGTCATTACATGATACAGAGCTACCAACAATTGATAGAGAACGGAAAAACTCATTTTATGATTTTTATCTCATTCCATTAAAAGTCACTCATTAAAATAAAGGAACTGAACTTTCATTCTACTGGTCCTGAAGACAACTAGATTTTACAGAGTTAGAACAAAAGTCTGCTGGAATTTTCCTTATGACTGCAAGACTTTCAAGGGGAACCTACTGACGTATAATGACTAGAGGCAATGCTGCCTGTATGTCCTGTCCATTAGAAATTATTTGTTCTATAAAGAAAAAAAAAAAAAGGTGACGATAATATTTAGTGAAATTGAATTTTTGCTATGTGACACCTGGCATCCTAGAAATAGACATTATTCCCATTAATTTGGAAATACGTTCTGAAGAATAACTAAATAAAACAATGTTCAGAAGACTTTAAGCCAACACTGTCTTGCTAAAGAAACTGGGCTAAACAACCTTGTATTAAAAGCAAATTAGTATTTGGCAACCATTACAGAAAAGAAAAAAAAAAAGGAAACCGTCTGCTAAAAGAAACCCAGAGAGAAACATTCATATTATTTAAAGGGATAAAATTAATTGTAAAACAGAAAGGTCCCATAAAACACTTCAAAATGAGCTGCATTAAGTGCAAAGAGTATTGGATGATAAGATGCCATAAAATTTTCGTTAAAGGCAGGAGAGAAGAGTATATCTGAACAAGAATGGGCACTGGAAGAGTTGGGATATAGCTATTTTGAGAGCTGGCTGTATGCTGAAGGACTTACATATCTCTAGAGCAAACTGAGAACTTTGAAAGGAACTGTGATTCCTACCAGCTCTGGTGGGTTTGGCTCCGGTGCTTAGGCAGTATTTCTGAGCAGCTGAAAGGCTGACTGAGAAATAGATACAAAACCTCTTACAGGAAATACACTTCATTAGAGTGGAAAAACTCACCCTTCACTGCAACAAGAACAGCACAGAGAACAGTATAAAAATCTTGGAGTCTACTCACTGACTACAAAAGTCTCTGGAACCAACCTTAACCGGAATTAAAATAAACCCCAATATTGTTTAAAATCAGACTTACACTTTTTTTTCATTAATAACCTAAAATTTTATTATGAATCTCAAAACGTGGAAAACTTGTTTAATTTTTTAATGTAAATAATGTGCTGAATATATTATCATTAATGTATCAAAAGGCATAATTTTTGTTATACAAAAACTTTGCACACTTCTTTAGTACTAGAACTGTTGAATGTTGTCTGCTTTGACCCAAAAATGATCACATCTTCCAGAGCTTTACACAAAGAAACTTCCAGTTGTCATAACAACCTACTGCAGCAAATACAAGATAGCTTGTATTTGCTCTCGATACTATTAGCAAAAAATATAATCTCCTGAATTTTAAAAACCAGGAATATTATTTAAAGGAAGTGGGGAATTAATTTTTTTTTTTTTTTTTTTTAATTCTCACAAAACTCAGCTTTCAATTTGAAATCTTCAGACAGTGGTCTGTAAAGACATTACATTGCATCAAGGCATGTTTGCAGGTAACTGTTATGCTCCATTTTTGTACAAAATATGCAGGTTTCTTATAATGGCTGTGTAAAATGACACTCAGAATATAAATAAGCCTAAACTAACCTTTAGAAAAATGTTCATGTGTTTTTCTATGTAACAAGTTTACTAGACAAGTCCCTCAATGCTTCAGCCTTGTCAAATGAAATACTGAATCATTATGAAAGTCCCATTTAAGATGTGATCTTAGAAATCATTCTGTTATAAATGTTTCAGATTCAGCAGACAATTTAGCAGGAAAGGATCAGTATTGCTCTGTTTATATTTTTATATTAATACTAAAATAGAAAATCTTAGTCATTACACTGCACAAAGTTACAAACTGGATCCACCTGAGTCCATACAAATGGTTCACTTACGAATTATCACTATGTGAGTCTTGATAGTACCTACAGATGTCACTTTGATCAGGGCCTCATTATAGAAGATTCTGTACCAATGCATAGAAAAAGATAGTCCTTTCCTAATTTTTAAGGACAGTTAATGGTGGCTACAGAAGAAAGCGCAGGTGTTCACCAAAGGTCAACTAACAAGGTAATGGCAGAGTTGCTAACAAAGGAAATCTTTACAGTGAAGTCTGTCACTTAAGTCAGACAGTTTTTCACCTGATTTGCACAGGTATACCATATTACCCCAAGAATTGTGCCCACCGTTTTTAAAATAGGACAAAATTAATGCATAAGTTTTTATCTTAAGATTATTTAATGTTTGTATGACAGTTTTAGAAGAACTTGGAAATCAAGCAAACATCCACCTAGCAGAGGCATTTTGTAGCAAGAAATAACAGAAGAATTTGAGCTCTCTGAAGGCATTTGTTCCAAGAGTACAGCCCAGACTACTGCAGCAATGCATTGCTATTCATGGACATACCTGCTTGCACTGGGAGGAGAATTCTCTTTATCAGCAATGTCTTCAAAAAGATTTAGATATATAAAGCAAAATAATTTTAACACTTTAAAAAGTCATTAACATATAGAAAATAAATCATTAATATCAAATCATTATAAAAACATTCAAAGTCTCAAACATCCAGATTCTTAAGCATAATTTGGTTTAATACTCAGCTTCTCTATTTGTGCATGCGACTAATGGAAATAATTTCTGTGATTCAGGCAGTCTCTAGAGAATATTTTTGTGAATTTCTTTAAGACAGACCATTGAACAGTTATTGTTACTATAAACTTTGATAACATCTATTCCAATCAAGATTTAGAGGGATTGATGTGAAAAGTTCTATATCATTCAGATAAGAAGACTTATTTGTCGTTTTGCAGCTGTGGCTTAATATTTTTTCTGAATAATTTGATATGTCTATGTCACATGTCTAAAGTCATTAGGCAGAAATCATCTGAAGAGAAAAGCAGCAGTATAAGCAGTATAAAAAACCCACAAGTGTTATATACCTTACCTAGTTTATCTGTAACCTACAACCTGATAATTTTCCTATTTTTTTTTTAAATTATATTTGACTGATCTACAGATGACATATTTCAGAACAAATGGACTCATTCCTGACAATAGAAGAGAATTATATGAGCCATTTCTGTTGGCTGTACCACAGACTTCTGTCAGATTCAAACCTTAAAATTTGCACATATGCAATGGATAGCTGAATTTGTGCTTGTAGTTAACATAGCTTTGTTCATGCACAAATGAGCCCAATCCCTCATGAATAAAAAAAGCTCTTCTCCAAATATGTACAAGATATTACAGATTCTGGCTCAACAATGAGGCTTACTCTGTTTCTGAAACAGACATATTAATAAAGTACATTAAAATTGCAGAACTCACACTTTGCCAAGCTCTAATGGATCCTGGAAGGCAAAAGACCTGAAATACATTAGCACAGACCATGTCTCTTTGGGGAATCCTGTTTGCTTCAATGAGTAACCATAACTTTGCAGAAGTCTGTATTAGGACATACTGAAAAAGCCCTAAATCCTGGCTTTACAGGAAAAGAGTAGTGCTGTATTGTTCCCCGACTGCATTGAAAAGGTCATGAAAATCTTTGTGTTGACAATAGAAAGCATTTGCTAGCCGTTTAAACTGTTACCATTCACATTCAAGTGAGAGAGGAATAAATTCATCTAAAACAACAGAGTGTAAACAGGATTTATGCATTTTAAGCCACATTGTCTCTGTGATCAGGATAATGTTTGTAACATGCAATGGAATGGCACAGTCCCATAGAAAATATGGAAGCATGTCAGAAAGTAATTCCAGTAAAAGCAATTGATTTCTGATGTGTTAAAAGGATCTTCCTGTCCCCCTGTTATTTGCAAAATTAATACACTTACTATGTTAATTTGAGAGATTTGCAACACTTCAGCAGCTTTTATGAACTATGGTTTAAATGAGTCCTGGAATTACCAACGTGGAGACAATAAATTCTGTGCAGTGGGCAAAGTGACTTGTAATGAGGGACCTAAATATAATGTCGGTTTCAAAAGTTCATGAAACTACATTTCAACCCTAAGCTGCCACTGATCTGCCAGCCATGTATGATACTTTTAAATGTGCTCTTCACTGAATTTTTTCCCCTTCCTTGCCACCTTTTTGTACTCCTCAACCCCTTCCAGGGATCCTTCTCATGTCACCCTGCCCCAGTGTTTAAGGGAGGTCACTCAGGTTCCTGTTTGTGATTCGCTTCTCTTTTCTTTCTCCACCTGCTGCATTTCATCAGTCAGAAAGCCATGATGGTGGCAGTGACAGTGATGTAAGCAGAGTCTGATTCCCACCAGACAAAAAGGGTTGCTTTCATCCTTATGCTAAAGTAAGGAGATGCAAAACAACCCTTTTGAGTTTATCAGTCAGTTCATTCTCTGGTCAGTTCCTGTGGCAGCACATCATCAGGACACTCCAAACCTCCACACTGATTATAAAGTCAGACTATAGCCCTTAATCTCACTTAAACTAGCCTTCAGGTTCTTGCATATACAAAGCAAAAATAGAAATTCTGCACTTCACAGTTCAGACTTGCCTGTCTATAAAAACAATAAAGCATGAGAAGAGCTTCACATACAAGGCACTGGAAGAATCCATCATTACTACTCCAGACTCATTTACAATGCTACAATATTGTACATCCCTTTGAATTCAAACCTTTAAAAATTATTTTAGAATGAAAATTATGACAAGAACAAGCAGGTAGAAAGTGAGAATCACATTCTCTTTTTGACTTTCTGGGTCTAGCAGACCTGTCACTTAGCTTTCTAATAGAATAATGAACACTAGTAGCATTAGGACGATACAGCATGACCTTCTTTACTATTGGATTTTAAAAAGCCCTGAAACAGAACCACCCCATACTTTACTTAGTGAGAATTGATCTACATCATGGTAGTTCAGTTTCCAGTTCAACAGACAGGAATATATCATACGCTGCTTTGGATCAATGAAAGCTCATGTTCATCCACTAAGCACTCAATACCCTGGAAAATTTGCATGTCCTATAGATTCTGTTCATTAGTATGGCTAATTAAAATGATGAGAATGTGCTACTTATGAAACATATGCATAATTTGGGATGATATGGGGTAAAATGTGGTGGCTGCACTGTTATGCCTTTCAAAGTTGTGCCTGTTGTCTTACAAGACAGAGAAGGATTTATGGGAATGCTACTTTCACAGATGCCAGCTGACATACAGACACAAAAATAAATGGAGTCACTGTCAAAGGGCTCCATTTCCCCTGTTAAGCCAGAGGGTGCTGTGACTGGAAGATCAGCCTAGCAAGTGGGGGTTGGCAGGGTGACTGAAGAAAGAGCATGCAGTGCATCCACCACTGCATGTGTACCAGAAGTAGGAACTGATGTGGAGAGGAAACTCTCTGGAAATTTGACAATGAACAGTTACTCAAAACTCTGCAGCTCCAGTGAGGACAGCTTTGAGTTACAGAGTAGTGCAAGGTCAGAAGCTAAAAGCTTTGTTAAAAGCAAAAATAAGGATGAAGGCTATCGACCCCATCGATCAAAGCACTGTCAGAAAGGGGGTGAAAAAATCCACAGACTGGAACACTCTTCTCTATATCCAGCAGAAGTGGGAAACACAAGCCAAAAGCTCCAGAGGCAGAAGACAGCTCACAAGAAAAGCAGTTCCTCTGCATCTGATTTGAGCTTGGTGAGTCAAGGATCATCAAGTTCATTGTCTGTTGTGGAAGAAAAAATAGAGGCTAAACTCAAATTCTCTCAATTTATTAATGAAGTTACTTTCAGAGTGCTTGATCCCACAAGCCTGAGGGCATACCGATCTGCTAAACTGAAAAATATCTTTCCATCCAGTGCGAGAAGCCTAGATGATTTGCATATTAAGAGCAAGTCTCCTGAAAGCTGGAAAGAGAACATTCTAGATGGGAAAACCCATGAAGAAGTAGACTTAGAGAGTCTAAGAAGTGACAACATTGTGGCTGGAGCAAGAATATGCAAATTAGAGAAATCCTTGTCCCTGGATACAAGTCCCTCTCTCAGGTCACTTGATAATGGTGCCTCATGCAGAACAAGATCTGGCTTGCCTGTACAAATTATGATTTCTCAAAGCAAAGAAACACCAGCCACAAAATCTGCATCTCTGCCTAGAAGTACAAGCATGGTGAGCTCTCTCTCAATCATGTCTTTGGGTGGTATGTGACAAGTACTTGTGCATTAACATGACTATCTGAGAAGTGTTTCTGTCTTCCTGGGTGGGCTCTTACTGTGTACAGAAACTTTTCTCCTGAGTGGAACAAACATGGAGGGTTTATTTTAAGTAGCTGAAGAAACCAGCTCTAGGAGGTATGGGAGGAAGGAAAGACAGGATACAACTCCCTAATCCTTTTAGTTTGGTGTCATAAAGGAAGCCTTTATGAGATCAAACAAGAACAGTATTCCTGCACTGCAATAAAGAACACATATATACAACCAGATCAGCTCTATATGAGCAGTCAAAACACCCTCAGGAAAGGGCGGAGAGTACTGTGGTAGACTACTCAGGTAGTCAAGCTCACTAGCTTAGAACTTGCTGAGGTATCTCTACGCTAAACAGGCATGTTCAGTTAGTGTGTTTAAGTACTAGAGAGAGCTCTGACATCCTGAAAATGTTGCTAAGGTTTGTGTCTGGAGTTAACACATCTAGATTGATAATTTCTTTCCCGAGATCTCTGAAAAACACCTTAAGAACTGAAAAAGAAAGGAAAAAAGGCTGAATCTTTCTTCTATTGTCTTCTCAAAAATATTTATGCTTTTAATTTTTTCTTATGAGATTCTCTGGTTGAGGAAGAGGTATTTATGCTTATGGAGGAGGGCAAAGGGAAATTATTGTTCTTTGTTTGCATGGCACTGTCAGAAATCCTGAGCTGCCAAACCTTCAACTGATACATTATGCTATTACGTCTCCAGAGAGGTAGTTGTAATCCTGCTAAAACAATAAAGGTCCAGGAACTGTTACTTAAGACTATACACATGTACACAGATGTTGCTAAAATGGGAGCTGCTACAGCTGCATTATTCTTTAAAAAGGCTATTCAAATTTAAAAACAAAGAAGCAAAAGGTTATCTATTTTCACAGAGGACTGTAGCAAGTGGGAGAACATCCCAGTCTTAAGAATTTCATGCAATCTTCAGCAACCCAAGATTAGGATTTTATAGGATGTCCTTGGATGTTTTAATTATCACCTATCAAAGATGACCAGAGGGAGAAGAGAAAAGGTGAAAGATAATGAAACACAGAAAGAATTTGAACACTGTGTCATGTCACAGCTCCGCAATGGGACCTGTCCTGCAAAGGGGTGAGGAGGCTCCAGTCTGAGCTCATGAAAGGATATGCTTTTTTCACATTTCAATTAGCAATCTGTCAGAGCATCTTTTCCAGTGGACTTGCTCGTACTGTTCAGATTGGAACATCCAACAGATCGAGTACTAACTGACTAAGCACTCCCGAGTGCTCTGTAATTCCACTCAGTTAATGTAGGCATCAGTCTACTCCAATTTAAGCATCAGCCTGCTCTAAATCTAGTAATTTAAATTAAACACAGTCGTTACCAAGCATTTTACCTCAACAAACAATGCCTCAGACTGCAGAGTTCAACATGAGAACAGAAAGGAGTAGTAGGGCAAAAAACAAAAGCAAAACATGTTCAGCCACATCTACATCTATTCATGTCTCTTACATGCAAAAACTTTGACTTTGATGCAATTTATTTAGTGCAAGTCCTCACCTGAAACATGCCTAGTAAGAAGCAAAAGGATAACTGTACAGTCTTGGGTGCCATTATTGTAAAGATATTTTAAAAGTACTTGGTTATGTAATGTTCATTTGAATACGCATATAGAACATTCCCTAAAACTGTTTCATGTTTTAGTTGCCAAGTAATTATTCATATGCAGAAGATAATCTTTGAAAGAAATAAATGGATCTGGTTACATTGAGTTAAATATAAAAACAGGATAGCAGAGATATAACAACACACATCCTGAAGAACACGAAAGAACATGCTTGAAAGTTTGAGATTAAGAAAGCTGCACCTGATTAAAAAAAAAAAAAAAAAAAAAAAAAAGTGACTTAGAAGAGGAATGCTGTGATATTGCCTCCTGTCTGTTGTATTTTCTAAAGAACGCTGAGGTGTCCACACTGTGTGCACTACATTTGATGTGTCTATATTGGATCCAGACCCACTAAAGCGATTTTCAACTTTCAGACTTCTGAGAACTGGTCAAAATGTTCAGGGACATTTCTGCAGCAAGTATTTATCAGTTTGCAAACTGCCACTGAAATGAAATCTCACAAAGAAACCACCTTCACTGTGGTGATCTATGCAGAGGAATTTCCAGACAGCTAGCAGGATCAAAATGGATGCTCCATTTAGCAACTAAAGTTAAAAGGGAATTCTAATAGGTAGAAAGTAATTACAAAATAAGATGACATGACATTGCTATGGTCTAAATATTTTAGTAACCTGGCCAGCAGGTTGAAACTATTTCTCATTTCTACGTTTTGATCTAAATTTGGACTCACTGGATAAATAAGTAGAAAAGCAAAATGATTTAACTAGATGAAAGCAAGCCTCCAAATCCACACCAATGTAGAGGAGAGTGCACAACTCAATACTACATCATACTTCCAGGTTGAAATGAAATGACCGGTTCAGTAGGCTGAAAAATGCAGGAAAAATCTGAAAAGGGTTTTACACATTGCAAGGTTTCTCAAAACTGGGAAGACATGCTTGTCAGAGTCTGTCAAGGGAGAGATCAACACAGAGAGAAACATGTATGGGTCCAAACATGTATTTTCCTCAGATCCAGGGTATGTTTCAAAGAAAGACAGGCATGAGAGAAGACTGGTCTATGTCTTTTAATACACATTTTATCTTAAATACATTTGTTCCAAGGAAGCAATGCCTTCAGGAAAGCTTTGGATACCACTGCTACTGTTCCAGAAGGAAACTATAGGTAAAAACTTAGTTCTTAAAGTAAGCCTGCAGCATCTTGAGATTTCAATCAACCTGAATATTGCATTTCAGTTAACTTTAGTCATACATGAATGAGGATCAACTTTCCAACTAGATCTCATCTTTATGTATCTACTTTTGCCTGAATAAGGGACCATATAATACAATATTAGACACTGATTTTTCCTGATCACAGGAAAGCAGTCTTGTTTGTTTCTTAGAAGATCTGTATCTTTCCATCTTATGAGCAACTATCAGTAGTACACATTCTTTGTGCACGAGGTCTTAGAAACATTTAATTATTGACTTCATCGTTGCAACTATGTACATACATATCCTAAGGAATTGTGCACTTGTCACCTAAGGCCATGACATTATCTCACCACACAAAATAAGCAAGGTCAAGGCTGATCAATACAAATGACTTACTAAGATGCAATATCCCCTCTGAGTTGCTGGAAATACAGTGTTCCAATTTGGTGCAGAGGATGTCTTGAAAAACAAGCTTGGGTTGGGATAATGGCACTTCTGCAAAACAGTTTGGAAGTTAAGACTTCAGATGCTATAAAATATGTCTGAATCAGGCAGATGGTGAGAGGGCAGAAACATGGCCTTGCTTCATAGGAACTAACTATGCTTATGAAGCCATGTCTGAGAATAATTTAGCCACATCCGTGCAAAGCTGCACCAATGAAGGTAGGGCCAACACTTACCTGGACAGCACCATTGCATGAACGCAGACTCTCTGAACCCAGAGTGATATGTCTGCGTGGCAACACACTGGGTGGAGTTCTCAGTTTGGTTTGGCATCAGCTTCAGGGTTTCTTCTATACTGCAGCTACCAAGCTACTGCATCCCTACTTGTCTCACACCTCCGTCTGTCCTTCATCTCTCAAATGAATTGCACTAGTTTCATCACCCAGATCAGGTTGATGCTACAGCCACCTGTCAGGACAAGGCACCTGGAAAGCCACTGATGCAATCATGCTGCCTCCTCTGTGATTTAGTCTAAAGGGCCAAACTTTGGCTTCATATAAGCAATTCAATTCCCTTCTGTAGCCTTAGCAAAACTATCTGAAAACAAAGCATTCATTCTCACTCTGATTTCAATCAATGTATGTGCTAAAGTATTTAATTTCTAAGTCCCTCGAGATGGAAGGGGACAAATGCCTGTTACAAAGGCTTGCATTCTTATGAAATGCAGATGAGTGAAGCACAAGCTAGAATAACACCCTTTTCATTCCTCTCACGATAAGTTAACATTACAGTAATTGTAAAGAAGAAATATGACCAGTGTAGACATTTATATAGGATATTGAGAAGATTCAAATTGTGATGATATATACATCTAATCCAGGTAGGCTGTTTAATTCTTAAGGAACCCTATAGGTAGCCTACTGAAGTGAAGTGTCATAGACGTTAACACAAACAAGGAAACTGATACTCATTTCTGCTCTTTCTACTATCTCTTACGCATGAAGATTCCTGCTGTTCATTACAGGTTCTCCTGCAAAAAGAATGCCTTATCATGTGGATGGCTCTCTGAAGGTGCAGAAGCATCTTTAGAAATGATAGCCTTACACACCTGAACTTCCCAGGCATGAAGGAACCTGAGGTAGAGTAAGAGTGTCCTGCAAAGGCTCTGGTAGGATGCCTTAGCAGTAGAAAATGCAACTAATCTACCATTTCTAAAAAAACTCAGTTTCTGGGGCACCTGAGTTCTAACAGAATCTCACTGAAACAGCAGACAAAATGGTGATTTTTGTTGCCCTAGGCCAAAGCTCTTTTATATAAGAAGGCTTTCATTCCTCTTTCAGCCTTTCCAGCTTGCTACCATGCTGTAAAAAAGGAAATTGCTTTGTTCTTGGATGAATACCAAATCTTTCATTTCCATTTACAGTACAGTGATGTTTACAAGTAAGATTTGGGTTCAAATACATTGTAATGGAAAGTATCTATTATTTCACTGACTCATGCATGCAATATGCTAAAAGAGAAATAGTAAGAGGTGGCACCAGAAATGCAGAGAGATGAAGTGATTTGCCCAGGTCAGTGATCAAGCCAGCAGCAGAACACAGGCCTGAAAAGACTTCCAGTGTCTTATTTTCTGGTGTGTTCCTACTCTTTCCTGCAGGCAGGACAATGTAGAACTACCCACAACAGCAGAAATAATGAAGTGCTGATCCACAGCTCTGGTAACTCAAGGTTACCAGAGGAAGGTAGGAAAGAGAACTATATCAGATGCTTCAATTCTTTAGCACATGACATGCACATGACAGATCATATTATTAAGGCCTCATATGAGTCTCATATGGCAATGGAAAATACCACATGGCCACCCTTTCTGGCATGTTGGCCTCTCTCTTGCCATGCTATCCTGCATGACACTGTTTTAGATATTTGCTCCCCTCTGCCTTGAAAATTAGAGGTGGCCATCAGGCTGTCAGTAGACTGACAATGTTTTGTCAAAATAGATATTAAAACACATGGCTTAGTTCCTTTGCCAAACACTTGATTGAGAGATGATATTGGTCACTTCTTTTCACCATTCAGAGACATCAGACAAATACAACAATTTTCAGACTTACTATCTTTAAACTCATTATCATACAAAGTGAGCATAGCCACTGAGCTGCTAGCAATATAAAACGTAACAACTTCATTATTTTCTCTTCGTCTGCAGATCCCTGAAAACAGTCTCTGTGTCTAGTAATACTGTATAAGAATCACAGCTCAAACAATTGAATTTGAGTGTGGAAAGCCGAGTACCACATCTTTAGTCAATTGAAGCTGCAGTTCCTCAGTACTTCAAAGGATTCCTATCGCATCATTATAAACTCTCTCCTTCTGATACACACGCTGACTGTTTTGCTAATTCTATGCACCACTATTATGAAATTGTCACTCCGGGTGCAGTAGTAATGAGTAGCATTGCAAATGTACGCAGATGTGCACATTTGGAGCTTCCAGGCTAGGAAAATTAACTTTGTAACACCTCATAGGTGTTAGGCAGCCAAATACTCTAAACTATAAAATCTGATGGCCAAAAGAAATGGTAATGCTCACTCCATCTGAAATCAAAGAAAAACCTCATTTTCCACTGATCAAGCTGCCTGAAATATCTCCTCAATCCCTGGGAGGACTTAGCCATGTTAGGTTTGAAGCATGTAGTAGTATTCGTCGTACCAGCAGCAGCCAAACTGGGGAAGATGGAACTCAGCAAAGCCTAACAGTAAAAGTATTTACCCAGCTTCATAGGTTAAATATAGAGTGATGGATTCTCTCCTTCATTTTGTTTGTGACATTTATGGTACAGTCACAAGAAATGGAAAGCCAAGAAGGCCATGTGTGATTTAATCTATAGTTAACACCTCTTGTCCCAATATTGTGGTACTGACTCCTTTTTCCACTGTTAAGAGGAGTGCAGCAGCCATGTACTGCAGGAGAGATCAGCATAATGTTTTTAGAGCAGCAGATGTGACATCGTTTTACAAGCAACAGTATGAGCAGATGGTGTTTAGAGAGTTCTCCTTGCCTGCTCTAAAACACCTCCGTTGGGTCACTAATGGATCCTTCGTCTAGTCGAACACAGTGCATAAAGCTACAACGTTCCCAAGATGACGCATATGGTCATTTACAGCTTCTCAGCTCATCAAATACAAATTAGATCAAAATCTTCTTTACAGAGCATAGACATCTATAAGCCAGTACTCAAAAGATTAAGCTATTTATTCAAGACAGCATAAAATAAAGACAGTCTGAACTGCTTGACAATAAAAGAATGTGTTTTCAATGAAATTAAGTATCTTACCATAAAGCCTGCAATTTTTGAAGTTAAGGTTTGTACTTGGGTTGTCCTCACTCCCTGCCCCCTCCCCAGATTTTTAGAGAAGGGGAGCAGCAAGTGAGTCAGGAAGGAGATGTTTGGATAAAGGAACAGATGTTATTATAATGGTGAATTTCTGCACGTGATTCAGGGCTCCAAACAGAACACAAAACCATTTTCCAGCCAAATCTACTATTTGCCTTCAGAGGGGTAGCTACTCAGCCAGAGCAAAATGCTGAGTGCATGCAGTTCACATTGATTTCGGTATCTCTTGGCACCAGCCACAGGAAAGCAACACTGGCAATCAAAAATGTTTAGTGTTCCTTTTCCAGTGATTTTTGTTAACATGACTTTTCCCCTTCCTTTGCGTTTGAAAATCACTTCTCAATTACACTCTCTATCTTTGGGTGCCTTTAGAAAGAAATGGTACTTTCAGAGTAATGGAAGCTATAACAGGCTTATAACAATTACCATCAGCAGAGATGCCTGAAAACTGCGGAGCCAGACAAGGGAAGGCAAAAGAGCAAGAGGTAGAAAAGACCAATGGATCTTTCCCTCTGGCCCAGGTTTGGCCTAAAAGCCTTTCTGTGTAATTTATGACAAAAGGTTTTATAGGCATTTCAACTCATTTTTCATTTCTTCCTTCAGCCAGCAGCTTGTGTTTGTCATGTTTACGAAATGGGGATTTTTGCCCTGCCACAGCATGGCTTTGGTATATCATAGAAACAGAAGACCTCAGCATGCAGTGACTCTCTCCCACAGATATATGCATGCAATAATTAACACAATCATTTTGTCTGGTCAACGTACTGAAAATCTCTGAATTCTATCAAGCAAAGATTCAAGTGCAAGTCACTGCCCAGAGACAGAGGCTGCTCAGATTTATTTTTCACTTGTGAGTAGCTGATATTTTTGCCCCACTCACTCTCAGGTTTTCATCTCTATTAAAATTCTGCCCACTGACGTACTGCATGCAATTAATAGAAACATAGATGTAACCTTGCTCCCCTCCCCGCCGTGCTCTAACATCTAACCTGAGCAAAATAAAAGTTCACTTCTTAATACGAACCTAGCACAGTATGCATTTTTGGGACAGAAAAGAGGGAATCAGTATTACATTACTCTGCCAAAGCTGCACTTGAAATACTCTGTTTTCTCTGTAGGCTTGGTGCTCCGTGGGTTTTAGTCTCACATCAAAAACTGTAGCATTAAAACTTTGAGACTGACAAATTTCAAGAGCAGAAACTTTTATGAGTTACAGGATGGATTCCAGGGTTTTATACTAAATGTGGGCCTCAGACATGAAGACTACCTGCCCCAACAACATGACTCATGTCTCAGAATATCAGGAACTGCCGGCTTTGACCTCAGGTCTGATAAGGAGAAGCAGGACCTCATTTGGGAAGCTGTTTCATACTTAAAATACATATTTTTTCATAAAGCTCAAAAAAATGGCATTTTCACATACTGGCTCCAGGCATTTGTTTCAATGACTTCGTCTATGCAAAAGGGGCTTAAATTTGACCTTCTCAGATGAAACTCCGCAGTGCCAGGAGTTTTAGATGACAGGAGAACACATCTTGTGGATAAGAAAGAAGCAGCAGATGCCATAAATCCTGGCTTTAAAACAGTCTTCCATGATATTCTCATAAGCAAGCCAGGAAAATATGGGGGAAAATATTAAAAGGTAGGTGCAAAACTGATTGGAAAATCTTATTGAGAGGGTAGTTCATAATATTCAGTTGTGACTGGGGTCTCAGGGGGACCAATACTATTTAGTGTTAGCAAGCAGATGCATTTGTTTTGAGATACCATTGCTATCTATCTACAGAGAGTAAAGAAAACATGCAATTCTGCTCCTTTGTCTGATTTGGAAACTACAGTAGTGCATTTATACCTGTGTAATACCCTTGAGAGGATGCTTGTGAAATTTCCAAAATGCTGACTTTCCAAGAATAAGCAGACACTTTCCGAGTTTAAAGGAAACTTTCCCATTTCTGAAAATCAGCCTTGGTGGAAAAGCCTTCAAGTCTTTTTCTGTGTTGTAGAAAACTTAGTCAGTACCCAGAACGGACAGAACTTGTTTAAACATCCTGCTGTGTCTCACATCCCTCAAATCACCACTGTATCTACAATTAAATTTGTTTCCTTTTTCACTACCAAAGCATATTCCAGAACTTACTCAGAGCTTAATGATGAAAAAACTCAAGTGAGCTGGAAACAACAGCATTGGAGTACCTATTGCTGAACAGCTAGCTTGTAGACTGTAGTCTGCAAAGCCTTCTGTTATGATACTGTTGGCCAACAGCTCTCAATTTCTGACAGTAAATTCAATACCTGCAAAGATAAACTAAAATTATTCAAATGCACATCTGTATCTGTTGAGCTTATGAGCTGTTTGCATTAATATTTGATGTTAGTTGGGCAAGAATGATCAGTGACAAGGCAGTCTCTGCCTCCTGCTCCCTGCTTGGATTGTGAGAGCACTTTAAACAAAAGAGAATGAGGAATAAATACTAGGCCTGTTCATACAGCAACACGTGTTCTCTTGAAAATAAAGAGATATTTCCCCCAAAGAACAGCTATTCCCTAGATAACTGTAGTAACAAAAACCTGCTGTGCGAACACGGTTAAAATGAGCAGCTATTGAGGATTCAAAAACTGGTTTACAACCACTTATTTCTACAGCAGCCAGCCAGACCTTCGCACCGCTTGCTATGCTGCGCTGTGCTGCAAGCTCACAGAAAGTACCAGACACATCCTATTTCTGGAGACTCTAGGCTGAATCATAGTCTTGCAACAAGAAAACCAGGACTGCCTGTAAACCAGCAGGATGAAAGAAAACAGCAACAGCCGCTGGTGAACAGTCAGGGGCTGGAGGGCACCAGTAGGCCTTGATAGTCCTGACTACCTGAGGTGTCCCTCACTCACTCTGGCCACAGCCCAGGACCCCATGTCAGCACCCCGGGGCTGTCAGCCTCAGCCCCAGAGATGTCGCAGCAGGGCCAGTCTCAGCTTCCCACAGCCCTGTCCTGCCTGGCCATGGGCCCACCAAGCCAGGCCCACCCAGAGGCCTGCAGCCCAGCCTGGCCCTGCACCCCTGGTGATGCCCCATGCCCAGGGCTGGGGCTGCCCCCAGTGCCCCCCGGTGCCCTGCTGCTGCCTGGGGCAGTAGGACAGGCCCTGGCTGCCAGGCCCTGCCCTGACAGACCCCAGGGGAGCCCTGTGGCTGCTGGGCCCCAAGGAGTCCCTGGTCCCACAATGGGGCACACAAACACAGTGTGGATGAAGGCAGTGTTGTGCCAGACACTTGTCTCCAGCTGCTCCAGCTGAGCCGATCCCCAAACAGCAGTAGAATATAAAATATTGCCCAGTACATGAGCGGTTATCACAAAGAGGAAGCAGAATCACCATACTGCAAAACCAAGTTACTCACTCACTCATAAGGAATTTACATGGAGTAACAAATTGGTAACAAAAAACTGCTAAAATTGTCTTCATGGGTGTCCATATTAAGCAGTAAAATGCAGAAAAGACCCTTCATTTGCCTTGGATATGTCCATCTTCTCCACTTTTCAGTATTTTGAGGTTTCCTCTTGCTTCTTTTTTTGATGTTGTAGTAAACCAAAATGGATGCTAAAGCAGTCAGCAAAGTTACATGAGGGAAGTGTACAGTCCATTACAATCAATGCAGTTAATTAAAAATACAATTAAAACAGAAACAGTAATGAGAATTGGAACACAATAAATAATTAAAACAAAATTAGCTTGGCTCTTCTGTTGAGCCAGTCCCCAGTTAAAAGTAAATGGCTTTTTACTTGATTGTTAGCTACAACAGCAGACCTTATGCAGCTCTAAGTTCTCCTTCCAGTGTCAGGGTATGAGCGCTTAAGCCCCCTTTTCCTGCCTCGCCCTTGCTCTACCCACCTGCAACCAGTCTGCCATTCAACTCTCAGTGTTGCAAAACTGGGAGCTGGAGTGAGGAGTTCCAAATACAGAGCAGGAAAGAAGCATATGGTGAGAGAAAATAACAAAAAGCCTGTTAATTATTCCAACGAAATATGAAACATTCTCCTACAGCAGGAGGGAAGCTGTTGGCAAAGTATTATTTATCTGTTTATTTATGTTGGAAATAGGCAGGGGCAGAAAGAAGTAAGACTGTTCCACTCACAAGCTACTAACAGCTTTTTCGTACCTTGCTCATAATCATTTTGGAGTGTAGGAGCTAACATTGCAGGAAGCAACCTGGGAAGGAAAGAGACTTTGTTCTTCAAACAGCAGGCCTTTAGAACAAATGCTAGGTACTAACACAGCTAACTGCTTCATTTCTGAGCTCACGTCCGTAGGAATAATTTTTACAGGTTATTGTATCTCTGCCTGGTATTACCACAGCAGTGGTTACTGCTCTATAAATTGTGTGTTGACAGACGTGGTTGGTTTCCTGATTTTCTTGTATTCATTCACATCTTAAGTGTTCCTTCCTTCCTTGAAGGAAATACATCTCTCCCTTGTGTTGAGAAATGGTAGTGACAAAGAGCAGGGTGCTGAGAAGAAAGTTTCATCTTTCACTTTCTCATTTCATAACCTCTCCAGCTCTTCGAGAAGGAAGAAACAAATGAACCCTTCTGGCTGAGTCACTATTTAATAACACAATAATTAGCTAAACTTCATGACAACTAGGGATTAAGTATTTTCCACTCTTATTGGACTTCTATCATCAGAAGAAAAACAACAGGTAGCTCTTCTAGTACCTCAGTTATTGTAGTACCACAGATCGATAGCTCAATTCTTGCATTTCTCAAAACTATGAAGCCTAATAGCTATAATAAATATTAGCATGTGTCCTCTAAGCTATAACGGAATTTTATGAAGGTGTATGTGCACTGCTGTAATATGTCAGGAAGAACTAGCTAACAAATGTCTTTTAAATCCTTACTGTTAAACAAGAATTGTTAACACTCAGCTGCTGCAGTGCTGAGTCTTTTGTGTACTAAATATTTTCCAGATAAGCACTGCTGCAAAACGTAGGTAAAATTAGACATAGATTTATAGGGTTTACCACTACATATGAGACCCTTCTATTAAATCTGGACAATAATGGATCCTCCTGAGACAGATAAAAGCTTTCCTGAGATGGTCAAAGCAAGGGAAGGCATAATACTGGCTTTTCATACAATTGCCTCCACTGGTTTATTGTGTAACTTTGGGTAAAGGCCTATTTTGCCACTGCCTCAGTTTCCCCATGTGTAAAATAAGAATAACTCTTGAAGCTATCAGTTTGGTGTAGTGTTTCAAGATCCTCTCATATAATGGATGTGTTGCAAAAACATACCTTAGAAAGTTGAAGGAATTCACTCACAGAATGATTAATTAATTCCCTTATTTGCATAGTTTGAGGAGTCCTCATGCTAATGTATACTGGAAATGTTTCCTATACCCCTGTAGTGCTTACCAAACCTATGCTGCTTAGGAGCATTTCTGTTCTTGCTATTCTTAAGTGTATATGCTTTGCTTTGGATTTTGTTAAAAACTTTTAACATGTAGCCTGTTACTGAAAACAAGATATCTTTTCCTGAAAGACAGAATAGAAAACTAAATTATGATGGGTGCTATAATATCATATAATCTTTACAACTGAAAGGAAATAACTTTAAGAACACTGTGTGCAGTCTGGTCAGAAAGGTAAAGGTATAGCACTACAAGAGGCTTATAGGTGAAGGTATTTTAGTTTGGTGGGAACATGGGATAAACTTTTCTTGAGGCACTGAGGGGCAACTGAGGCTTGTGTTTACTGTCAAAATACCTCAAGACATGGACAACTGTTTATTTCACTCCTCAGTTTCCTGAAATTTTTTAAAGTGAGCAGCCCTTTTTCATCGGGCAGTTTTGCATGAATGCCACTGCCAGGTCCTTCTTTCAGCAACTAAATTAGACACACTTTTGCCAAAAGAATTACCTGTTTCCACAAACCTCTGTATACCTTGCTTTTTTCACCAGAGCAGACAGGTTGACCCTGAATTGTGAAACTAATACTTTTTTGTTATTTCACACTTAATAAAGTTTATGAACCTCCTGGTCATAACAGAATATTACAAAAGCATGTGTATGTCCCTTTAGGATGACAGGAAGAAAAGACTACAGAATGACTAGCTTCTAGATTGCTTCAGTTTGTTGAAAGGAAAATTTTTGCATAGCAGTAAACGGTTCTTAGCTCCACACCCATAAGTCTGTTTTTTTTCAAAGTTCTCTATCCTATTATCACATTAACTCCTTTTTTTTTTTTTTTTCTGGATCAGGGCATCATCTCTGTAAGCCTTAGTAATGACACAAGTGTTATATTTTCTAGGGAGATTTCTTGGGTTTCAAATATAACAGCATTTTCCAACAGAGGTGTTGGATGTGCACAAATATATCTGCAATGCTGTCTTCATTGGTCTTTTAAGGACATCTAAATCTACGAACATATTAACCCTCATGCGTGCCATCTAAATTTCTCTCCCTGAAGAAATTATTCCTTTGTACTTATGTAATTCCAGTTGGGCTGTATGTAACCAAAAATAATAAATCAAGTCTATCTATAATGTCAGTGCACTGTCAACCCCTGAAAACTTTGATCTACATGGAATGACTGCATGATGTGGCAAATCTAACTAATGTGGTAAATTGTCTAAGGCTTGTCCTGACTCTTCCAGCAGTCAATGCCATTTTTGTCAGCCGCAGACCAGGACTTGCAGCCTCTCTGAACTCCAACGCTGATGCAGTTCAGACTTAGTTCAGTCACAGAATTTCTATATTTGTGCTTTCCTTTTATAGCTCAAAGTTAAAAATATCTTACGTTTCTGTGTCAAGTACAGCACTCAAACCCCTGTGATGCAGTTTTACAGTTAAATTACTGTGTCTGGATTAACTGGAAACTATTAACTTCAGTAAAGTGCAGCAGAACTTGCTGCTGTCAAAAATAAATCTACCTTTTTATTACCTTGCTTTCCATTGTCATTTGATACTTTCACAGATGGTAGGTGCACCATTAAAATCTTTTCCAGTTGTCTTCTGTATTTCCGAAAATACCTGATCTAGCAGACCTTTGCACAGCTCTGCTTCTCTTTATACTTTCTGTGTTTTTTATTTACAATTAGTGCAATGGGGTGTTCACTTCGGGCTTACAGTACTTCAAATAAATTCTCTTTATTCAGTGATGTATTTTCGCCTGTCTCCACTTAACAGAACACATTAAAATTTAAGTGACAGCCATGTTAGTGTTTTATGTTAACACTTTACCTCTCAAAATATCAAAAGCAGAAAACAAAAAAGAGAACTCAGAGGAAAAAAGAAACAAGCGGTAAAAGAGTTATAGCTTTTCATGTACTTCTGGAATAAAAGCCTGAAATTATCTATCACCGGGTTTTATTTATTTGTGGAACAATATGATTTGAGGATTATGACAAATACTGTAAGTAGGAAAGTCTAATGACATTTGTGCCGTTATTATCAATGTATAATACTTTATGGCCACTGTGGAACTGCTCATTACTGAGACATGAAGTCAAAGACAAAGCAGTAGGGTTTGGGAGCCTAATCTTGCAAGCACTCACTGTGGGCCATTGGGCCTTCTGATGTGCTAGGCAATGAAACAAATACAGGCAGAGAAATACTTGCATGTGCTTGGAGTCACCACTCATTCTTTGGGTTGTATACCAAGACTGGATGAGATCCATGTGATAGGTACGGCTTGGAGGTAAGAGGGGAGTATCTTTGGGAGTAATTCCCAGGAGGTAAATGATGGTGGTTTCCCTGGGATGTCATCACATATCAGCTGGTCAGCTTGGCAGCCTGGTAAACTCACATCCCCCACAAGCTTGTCTCTCCCATGGAGACAGATTCAGATCACCCCAAACTCCTGCTGCCAGACATCCTCCTGCTCATCTCATCAGCACAGGCACTGCACTTGAGCTGCTCAGTCCTGAAATGCCTTGAAAACTGTCCATTCACAACTCTTGTCATGAACATGGAGGAAGTTTATATAGGAATCAGAGAGCAGGGCACATGCTGTGGAAACCACATTTATCTGAGCCTTTAATTTCTTAATAGAAAAGGATGATGTAGCTTTTCCATTCTGGAGCCATGGGAGAAAACCTGGCACTGCTAACAACCTTTGTAGACAACATGATTTGCCTAATTTCACGAAGAATTAGATTATTTAATTTCTGAGATAAAGAACGTTAAGAATTCCCTTTGGTTAAAAATAACTTGCTCCCAGGGCTTTGGTTATTAATAGTTTACCTAGCATTGATTTGAAACATTTCGATGAATGGTCAGAACTTCACAGCCATATATTTGATCATTTATTTAACCAAACTACTTAGTATAGAGTTAAGAATGTCTTCAAAGTAACAGCTTGTTTAAAACTCTATCTACATAAGTTATTAATTAGAAGTGACTTGTAATCTTTTGGTATAGCTCGTTTAAAAAATGTTCCAAAAAAAGATCTTGCTGCATCTTTTCTTTTTTTCTTTTTTTCTCTTTTTTTAAACAAGTCAAGCTTCCATTCCTTTTGGTTCCTTTGAAAAAAAGGTCTCCTTTTATGAAGAGGCCTTTCTTTACCTTGTTTATACTTTTCAAACACATTTTTATTTTAAGTTAATAACTTTCTCAAGATTTCTGAATAGGAATTTCAGTAGTTCTTCCTTAATGGTGCTTTGCCTTCAGGCTGTTTATCTGATAACATATTTCCATTCTTTATTTCTGTATTTCCCACCCCACCTTGTTTTTTCTGCTGAATCAGCCATATATTTCAACAGAAGAATTTATGTCTTCTTTTGCTTGATGTTAATTTCAGGCAACTTTCTATGCTTCTATGCTCACATATGAGTCCTCAGTAATCCTGATTCTATGTCATGTGAGACTTCGGATTGCACTTTCTCTCCTACCACTGTCCTGTCATGCTTTTTATGGGAGGAAAACCCAGCTGCCCATTCCAGAAGGAAGCAACAGTGTGTTTCAGTCAGGCCTCCAATCTGAACAGAGAGGGGTCAGGACCAAAGGACACCCCCAAAAGGAGTGGTTGCATAGTCCTCACAGATCCTCTGTCAATTTACGCTGCTAAATAATTGTAACAACTGATTTCTCAGTCTGAGTCTTGCATAATTATAGTAGGTTGGAAGGAAAGAATTAAACTGGGTTTTTTCAAAGTTCTATAAAATGTCATCATTCTGATAAGAAGTACTGTGCATTTTCTATCCCTATAGACTACATCAGCTTCACACTCTGTCCAACATTCCCTGAAGGACTGATGAGTTTAAAAGAGCAGCTGTAACAGTATTTTAAAGGTATTTGATTTGATATGACATGATGATTTCCTTTAAAAAATGTATGGAGCTATACAATAGCAATAAAACACTTTTTCAGTGAATACAGAACTGACTAACAGCTCTCTGAAGGGTTGTTTCAAAGGAATTCACCTTTCAAGGATCTCAGAAATCATCTCTAACAATATTAAGCCTTTTCATTGGTGATTGCAAAGAAAACTTTTTAAATTATGTTTATTTCATCGATAATGCAAATATTTACTGTGTGGTAAATAATTATGAGATCAAAGCAAACATAGTGATCTCGTTTTTTGAAAGAAAATTAATATAGTCAATGATAAAATTATACATCTAGGTGTAAGAAGGAAAGGCCATACTTTTAGACTAGGATACTGTAAAACAGACCCTGTTGAGGGTCAAGGAGTTCTGACTATGTAGCTGAAAAGAAGCTAACGTAATCTTGGATTTAAAACTAGAGGGGTAGAAATGTTAAAGAGGTATGTTCACCCCCACGCACAGAATACACGAGATCAGTGATACAAAGACTGACAAAAGACCCACAAGGGTGGCCTTGAAGAGAGACCCAAGTATTATCCTGCACCAGAAGAAATTAATGTGTGGGAATGGATTCAAAGAGGGTATGCTCCTTGGTCATTTCAGGCACCAAGATAAGGCTGACTGGTGTGCAACTCCCCAACACTTCCTTCTCAAAGGTTTCTTAATGTTCTCCAGGTCATTGCCAAAGATTGCATATGCTACATTTACTAGGCCCCCGGTAGCTCTGTAGAGAAGATGAGCTCCTACTAGCTGAATCAAGAAGTCAGAAAGGAGTGAGAGAAGTAAAGTTTTGTTGTCATTCAAAACAAGCCAAGAAAAAGAAATTGTAGGACTAAATGGTCCAAAAGGTTAATAAAAGTTAAAGGTTAATAATAGGTTAACACAGTGACTAGTGAGTCATACTTTATCAATAATGTGGGAAAAGCAGATGAAGAGTGAAGGAAAAAACGTTAAAGACAGCATAAACTTATTCAGGAAAATACAGAGGTGATAGATTTCAAGGAGAACTAACAGAGCTGGATGAACGTATAACACAAGGGAAGGCAAAATTCAATACTGACAAATCCAGGTGTGCTTGGTGGCAAGAAGTCTATATTTATTGTGGTGGAAAAGACAAGAACAGAGCAGAAAACCCTCATGGAAAACCCAGTAGGAAGATTTGCTGAACACTGCTGTGGTCAGAAAAGCAAATAGAAAGAAATGTAATTTTTCTGACCATATAACTTCAGTCTAGAGAACTGAAAAAATTTCTAATCTTCATCTTGCCAACACCAGGCAGAAGCAGAAAGTATTTAGGAAAGAGGAACTAAAAGTAGTTAAAAGACTTCTTTAGGAAGAGACAGCAAAAAGAATGGATTAAGTTTGGGAAAAACGTATACAAAAGCATGGGTAGAAAAATTATCGTCAGGTGCTCCAGTTTCTACCTTCATAATGCAAGAATGAAAGACTCAAATGACACAGAAAGGCAATAAATTCAAAACTGATCAAAAGAAGTGATTTCAGAGAGTAGGTGGAGCTCATTGTCACAAAACAGTTTGAAGGTCTAAAAGATCAATAGGAATCAAAGTGAAGTTAGACATTTGTCTGAAGGTATATAAATCCTCAGGCAGCAAGTTATAATCCAAATTCTACCTGACAGGAGTTAGAAAGTTAGTTCCTACTTACAGGTTACTCCATAATCACTCACTAAGTCACTTTGTACATCTTCTTGTGAAACATTAGGGATAAGACCTTTAGATTAGACGCTATGATACCAGGAGCCATAAATTCCAAAATGCAACTCTGGAGACCACTGATGTGGAAGATTAGGAAAGGGGAGTGTTTGGGTCAACTTCAAGCTGAAGACAACCATATACAGTGGTAGCCAAATACGGAAGGATACACAACATCCATACCATACGTTTTCACAGGGCTATTCTGCTCTGAAAACGTAAGGATATAGACAGACAATGTTTGCAGGGCAAGAGAACTTCTATTGGGCCAAGTGATACAGCTGGGGAAAGAAAAAACCAACAAAGCCTCTTTATGTGTTTAAACCTTTGTTTCTTCAAATAAAGTTTCAGGAACATCATGGCTTTTCTGTTTGCTTCTCAGAATGTACCAACTGGTGTAATAAAACGTATTAATTCTCCCTATAAAGCTTGACTAGCTCATTTCATATGTGTCAGTTATTGCTCTAAAGAGAAAAAAGAACGACCTGACAGCATGAAGTATTTCTTTCTGAGGGTTCATTTGGCTCTGTAGTCATAGCCAGGCTGCTAGACTGACCTCACTGCAGCCTAAAGAGGAGATGATCCTGACAGCCCTTTCTAGTGATGTCTGAAGTACAGACTTACAAGCAAATCCTTGCTATCCCCTTTGATTTAAGAGAGAGAAGAGTGATGTCATCCTCTCCTTGATAAATACTGATATCAAACTGGAACTTAAAGTGAATTCTCTACCTCAGAGGAACATGCCTGTTGGAGGAAACTCTAGAAACAGTCAAATCGAATAGCAAAAATCACGCAGAGCCAGAATTTCAGTCTATAAATTTAGATCCTTTCCCAGTTGAAAAAGGACATCAGAGGATGGGCTTTCTCCAACTGGCTCTGGCATTTTCCTACAGTGTACGTGAAAAAAGGCTCCTGGCATGTTGATTGTAATTATATAGTTATATTAATATTATACACTAACATTTCTATTTTGACTGCTGAGCCTTTTATTTTTCATTCACTCCTAGATTTTCTAGATATGTCCTTTTTAACTCTTTCCCTATTTTATTTAGGTATCTCTCTCCCTTTTATTTTATGCTTCATATGAATTTTTTGGTTCAATGGATCTTTTATTCTGCCACACTGGTGACAATGCTCTTTCCCTGGTTCTCTTCCCTCAGTTCCTCATGTTTACACTGTTCACAGAAGAAATGTACAACTGTATGAGATGATAATACTCTATCTCGAGGTTCAGATTCTCACTGTGACTCTTTCTTTTTTGGACATACAGAAAGCTATTTTAAGAAAATATCCTTACATACTTTGTAGTTGCTTATATGCTTTACTGTTTACTGATCTGCCTGTCCCCAGTTTATCAGGATGATTAATTTCTCAAACAGATTTTCAGCACTAAAATCCCATCTACTTTGATACCAGCATCTGGCAAATGCATAGCCTCCCTTTGTTTATTTCTGCACGAGACCAATTATTTTACTACTCGATATTCACAACTGCATTGTCACACCAAAGACTACTATCAATATAAATGTGCCTTCAGTTTAATTTATACCTAATTTAATGTCCCATTTCCTTGCCATAGTCAGGCATAAGTGTTTTACAGATATGACACTGCCTGTGATTTTTTTTACTGAGTCCAGCTCCTTTTGTCTCTGAAGATTTCACAGTCCTTGATTCTTTTCTTCTCTCTGCATATTTGTGATATTGGGAAGCACTGTTAACAACCTTTGTTTTACAGCTATCAATACAGAGATACTAAGACCCAAATCTATCTCCTCAGTAGTCCCATTGTCACACAAAGAATGAGTTGAAAAGCAAGATTTGGGAAGCTAGATGAAATGGAGTCTTGAACCACAGCAACATCTTCCCTCTTTGATACAAAAAAAAAAAAAATTTAATTTAAATGGAAAACAAAACCTTTAACAGATACTAAATATATTTCAGTTTATGGAGCTTAACAAGTTGAATCTTTATTAGATGTATTTTCCTTGCCTTTTTCATCAAATCAGTGCAGTAATAATACAACTCTCCTAACTGAAATAAAATTAGAATTGCAATTGTCATTGTATGAATTGCTACATAAATATACAGGAACAAACAGTGACATTTGTAGTGCAGGTACTCTGTAAATTTTTGGATAGATGGAGGTTTAGACCCTAAATCTCCACATGTGAGTACAGTTAATTATTTTTGCAATAGTAGAGTTCAAGAGGCTTACTGAAAAGGAAATGTGAAGTAGATGAAGGAATTAAACCAAGGTTTCTAACATTCCCTTTGCTGTTTGAAACGCTAGCTCTCTTTTTAGCTGACTTTTTAAAAGAAAGTCACTATATCTTCATTTAACCTTGACTAGAAAGCCAACATATGGTGACACTATTTATAAAACACTGCTCATTAATTTATTAGCGTCCCACTCAGACATTCCTTGTTTCTCCAAACCTGTGCAATATCCTTGAGTCTCTGCAAGTGACTGTCCTTGTTCATCTCTACATATTTGTCTTCCTGATGCCTAAACCTGCCATTCTCCTAGTAGTGATGGACATAACACAGTTCAAAAGATGACCAGCCCCTTTGAAATAATAACTAAAAACACCCACTCTCAAAACAGTAGTTCTGGTGGCAGTGGAGGAAATTCCCCTTGACTCTCACTCTCTTTCCATTTGTATTTCCCCAGAAGCTCTTCTGGAGTAATTAATAGGGACACTCTGGCTAAAGTCACTCTGATGTGGCCTGCTCACATGTGGCCTGCTCTTTCATTGCCACTTGGCAAGGGAGAACCTTCCCTGGCCCATATTAAAAGCATTTCTTCTACAAACATTGAGAGTCCAGTAACTTTCTATTGACCTCTGGTGAAAGAGACCAGTTCTGTAATGTCTCTGCAGCTTGGAAAAGGCCAGAACCTCTCTGTTCCCCACCTATCTTTGGCAGGTATTCATCAGAAAACCATTAACCTAGCAAAGCACTGGAAGATTCACTATTAAGGCTATAATACTTCTCTTACAAATTTCATCAGTACAACATGACATGTTTGCAGGTGTAAGCTGTTATTATTTGCTACCTCCCTACTCTTCTCTATAGCCTTTTGGTAGTCTCTCCTTATGTTTCAGTCACTTGTCTCAGTGACAGCCACCTTGGTCAATAGCACTACTTCATATACAGTCTGTGACTCAGAAATCATTTGGGGTCACAAAGGAGGACAGTCTGTATAATGTGTCTGCCATATAACAAGAAATCAGACAACTTCCCTGATGTGGTGACAAGTTTTACTGTTGTGCTAATGATGCAGGCATTAAGAAAGAAATAATCTTGTTGAATAGAGAAGAAAGATATTTCTTTACAGTCATGAAATTCCATCATCATTTTTTGCTAGTTAAGCAGGAGGATAAAAATAAAGAAACATTTTAGGCCTGTTTATGATCTTGGTTTTTTCACTTATAATCTCACTTATAAATAAAGATTGTAAAAAGCTTTCCTTTTGGACCACTGCAGTAATAATCTAACTGGCTGTATCTGCTGACAGCACACACCAGAGAACTCACAGAAACAAATTTCTGTGCCTTTGCAGAAACTTCTAAAAAGATACTGAATGTCAGAGCTCCATACAAGCACACAATCAGACGTCTGCAATATTTTCTTAGCAGTTTCAGAAATCTAGAAGATCTAGAAGTACCTGTTTATAATTACTCCAAAAAAGGCCATAATCCTCAGTTACAGAGGACTTCATTACCTGGAGGATCCCCCTCCACTTTACTGTAGCTTTGCTTACTGATTACATGCATAGAAATTAGTGGCAGCTCTTTTCAATATGCTGCAAATAGAAGTGCTTTAAATAGAAGGAAAGTTCCCTTCCTTCTTGCACTCAAGAGCTCAGGCAGGGCTGCTCTGGAGGAGACAGACACGACACTGCCTCTCATATGCTTCACTTCTGTTCTATCAGCTCTTTTTTCACTCTGAAATAAGCCAGTCAGATATTCTGACCACAAACAGTCAGTTGTCCTGTGCCTATAAAAGCTATAAGGAGAAGACTTTTTCTTCTTGGTGAAGCCTCTATAATGAATGTAATAAAGACCGAATTAATGAGATTCTGTGGCACTTAAACAATAATCAGTAGAAATGGATGAGAAATGCTATTCTTTGCATAATCATCACAACTGCCCTACACAGACTTAGTATACATGTGTTGTTTATAGCACAGCTCCATATGGGAAGATCCATTTTTGCCAATTGCAAGATTCCTGAGAACCTATTTTGTACAGTTTGTTCTTCTTTGAATTCTTTTGTCTCTTCGGAAAGGCATGGTTGAGGGGGGAAAATCCTTTTTGACAAACATTTCTGATCTCTCCTCCTTATTTTTCAGATATCTGGAATTTCAGCCCCTTCCAACTGGCACTACAGTCCTTCCTGCTTCATTCATTAAAAATAACAATGCAGCAGCATGAATATATCCTTTGGGATTCTACATTAAATGCATAGTCTTGCATCCTGGGCTGGCTTACATCTGTGTAGCCCTTTTGATGTCTCTTGGCACACCACTGCAGCTGTCCCTCGTAGTAGGCATTTGAATTGATTAACACGCTTGCTCCTTTTTTATTTCACTCTTGCTCGCAGGGCTGCACCCTGAAAGATTTACTACACTTTGGAAGGGTGAGACACTTTGAGGATGCTCTGAGAACAACATAATTGCTGAATCAAAATCTCCCATGAGCTTTGAACTTTACTTTCAAGATTTAAATTCTCTATTGCTCAGCATATGTATAACAGATTGTCAGAGAATAATCTCCTAATAAGATGCATGTAGATAACCAGGGGAAGAAAGAGAAGCAGTCCTAAAATATTGTCTGCTAAAATTCAGACAGTAAATCTTTAGTCCAGCAAGTAATTAAACACATAAATAGTCACATGAAGTCCACTGGGACTGCTCATGTACACAGCTATGTGTATAAGCATTTGCACTATTGGGATTTAGTAATGAGTCTAATTTAAACTAAACAAAAACGGTTAGCAACCCAAACTGGTTGAGTCACTGTCAGAACTATGCTATGGCTGCAGACTAGTGCATTGTTATGTTGGACTGAAGATATAAATCAAAATTCCTTATTTCATTAGGTGTGGGTCCCAGTGTTTTACTTTGCAATATCCAGTGGCATTAACATATTTTAGGAACTATCAAAGCGAAGATTCTTAGAGGATCTGTGGTTGCTAGGAGACTGGTACTTCAGTCCTGCAAATCTTCCACACTGCAAAGAGCAAACTGGCAATAATCAGGTTTTCCTGCCAGACAGCACTCAAACAACTGAAGTTTATGGCTTATTGTCTAAAAATTGTGATTTAACCTTAAACTTGTAGAACAGGAAAATTTAAGAGTTGTTAGATTTCTCTAAGTAGATATTTTATCTTGTATCTATAATATGCCACCCTTAAATCCTTTTATAATCAATAACACCTTGGGTGTCTGATATCTAGAAACTTGGTTTCAGTGCACTGGCAGGTTTCAGCCAGCATAGAAAGCGCTGAGCTCATTTAAGACAGTTCAGAGAGGGAGTTTTGCCATCCCCAGGCCTGCCATTTCCATTCCCATACACGCACACGATCTGCACCCTGAGCATCCTCAAACCAGCACCTTTACCTCCTGCAGCTCCCTGCACCTTCGGGGCCTCCCAGCTTACAGCTGCACCAACAGCAAGCACCTAAACATCTCAGGATACATACACTCCATGACAGGGGTGCCATTGTGGAGCTTGTGTGCCACATTGACTGTATTTCCTAATTTTAACTGAATTAAAGGAAATATATCTTCTAAATCAGAGTGGTTTTGCTACAGTGTCTGAGAGGGCACAGTAAGAATCTCAGAAATCACTGGGGGCTGTAATTTGGTGATCCTTAAAATTCTGTATTCTTTTATGACCCAGGAGCTATGCTGAAAACAAGAGCACACTCTTTTCACTGAAATAACACTTGTGATCAGAACTGCATATGGGTTTCGTGCTTTGCTGGATCATTGTTTTCAGTGCTGTTTAAATAGATATATGTTACAAAGGTATTCACCTATGAAGAATTATGTGTTTTTTCATTCATGGCTTTTCAGTTGCTCGGTGAAACGTCACAATATTAAACCCCAATCTGGAGTCAGCCTTTTCATGGATTTTGAGCCTGATTCTGTTTAACTGCAAATGTCCTCATTTTTTATCATGCACAAGGATAGGATAACATTCTTATCTGATCCTTTGATGACCTCATCTAACACCACAGCCAAACTCTTCTCTCCTTCATGTAACAGTAAAGGTAGATGAAAGAAAGTGTCCATGGGGACATAAGTGGCAGGGGAGAGGGAAAAAAAGGGCAAAATCCTAGCAGAATTCAAAGTGTGGTGGACTGTCATTCCTTTCAGGAAAACTACAACTTCCCCCAGAGTCTTCTGATAAACTTCTACTTACTCTGTAATGATTCAAACCTAATTTGTAATTATATTTAAGCACTTTATAATTTCAATCTAAAACCTGACCGTTCCATGCAATTATATGTCCTGAATGTGGTATTTGTCCCCCTCTATGGTAAGATTATATAGTAATAGTAACAACAAACATGGCTGAATCATTGACAAATTCAACCTTAGCCATCTTCTCTTTCTTGCCTTGACAACTAGACTATTGAATTCCAACAGGATGAAAATCTAAAAATAGCACTGCATGGAGAAAGACTACAAGCAAAGCCACTAGATTATATGGGCTCAATGCTCCTGTGAAATGTGACACGTGCAAAAGCCAGATGTAATTTTAACAATACAGCTTCCTTTTCGACAAAGGAATCTCCAGAGTCTGATTTAATGTCTCCACAGTAAAGCCTAACAATTCCACGGTTTGTGTAGGAGTAAGAACAGACTTCTTTAAACTCGCAGAAAAGAACCCCTGAGAAGAATGCTAATGCACAGTGCGGTGAATATAAGAAGAAAAGACCTCTTATGACCCTGTAGCAATTAAGACACCATCCAAGTCCAATGCAGAAGTCATCTTAAAATTTTCACAATGACACAACTGGACTCAGCGATGCTGAGAGAGACCAGTAACACTATGGCTTTGCAGAAACCAAAATCACTGCAGCTTAGGAAATATTTTACCTTATTTACTAGACAATATTGGAGTGAGTATCTGGATGGCTCATGCAGGAGTGCAGAGGGGAGCAGGCAAAAGAAGCTTTTGTTACTTTTATACCCTGACTAAAAACAGATGAAGAAAGAGGTAGATTAAGTAGTTAGCAAATTAGCTGAAGATTTAGGAGAGTAAGGTTCAAGTCTCTTCTACCTTTTAACATAACTGTCTGACTTTGGGACTCCCTTAAAGAACTCAAGCTCTCTGTAAAATAAGTACCTCTCTAAACCCTATCTTATCTCACAGATTAATTTGAAGGTAATTAATATGTACCATCTTGAGGCTCTGAGTTATCTATATAAATACATCTACACATTGTATAGATATAGATTACAAATATTTAATGGTTCCTCATCATCTCTTGACCACCAGGTAGATAGCAGAAGACACTTGAACAGCAAAGGACTGAGGCATGCAACTTTTACAGCCTGTTTTACAGATGCATATTTTACACGTACCCTAACACCACTGAGGGCTCAAACGTACAGAGTAGGTTTTACGCTGGTGTCTTGTGGTAAAAAGAAAACCAGCATCAACCAATAGCACTTCTAGGAATATGATCTTCTCTTTTCTTCCCCATATTTAGATTTTCCTGGTACATAGGCCGAAGTGGTGACTAGAACCAGTTCCTTTGATTCATGCAACATCCTAATTTCCTTCCAGTCTGCTGTGAGTTTGGGGAGATTTTTTTTTAATCTCATCCATAGTATTATTAGGAAGATCCTATTCCTTTGGTGAAGAGAGAGACTGGTTTGAAGAAGGAAGATCAAAGATATCCTTAATATTATTCTCTGGCCTGATTCTTTTATTGCTTAAGTAAAGTTCTCTTAAACAATTACAGGCACAAATCCAAACGATCTATCATAGTCCATGGCTTTTTGTTCAGTAGCATAACCATTGTTCCAGAAATAGATATAGCCCTACTGGTATGACTTTCAAGCACCACACACATTGGTTGGAAGCGGGATAAAAAATAAGGTGAATCAATAAACAGATATTGTTTTCAACCAGTGTTGTGTGACAGGAGAAGCGAAAGCTTTGAAGTTTGGCTTTCTTCTCAAGGAAATATCTGTGACATTTTCTGGGTATATCTCTCCACCTTGTTTATTTTACTCTTCCCTGTCCACAGACAAGTTCATAAGTGACAAAAGGCATGAACACAAATGTCCTATTTTCAGGAGGCAGTAAAGCAGAGAACAAATTCCACTTGTTGAAAGAAATGTTTACACTGGTTTATGTTGTGCTTTCTTTGTGGGTGAGCAGTCACAGTCAGAAGAGTCAGAAAGGACCATTAAAGGTGTGTAGTCTGTCTTCCTGTCCCAAGACAGAAAAGTTGTATGTGAATCCTTCCAAACTTTATGGGACATCCCACAGCTATTATGAGCAATCCCCTCAGTACATAACTATCTCTGTGATTGAAATAGTCCCCCTAAGATTTTCTTTAAATCTTTTGGCTTCACTTTGACTCCATTATTTCCTATTCAATCCACACCGAACATGGAAAATGGTTGATTTCCTTTCTCTTTACAACCATCTTTGCCTTGTTTGAAAACAATTATCTTTACTCATTTCAGCCTTGGTTCTGCTAGGAAGGGTTTTCTAGCTGCCTTAGCATTCTGGTTGCCTTTCTCTGAACCCTTCCTCTAGGGATGGTGCTGAAATCAGGACACAAATCTAGTGACCACGATAAGAAAAATAAAAGGTAAAGCTTTATTTAACAGAACCACAGGTGATTACACTTATCACCTAGATAGATGTAGATGTAGTTAGAGCAGAAAATGCATGTTTTGTAACAGAGTTCTACAAGTGTAGGATGTAGGAATTTTGCAGTTCTGCTCCCCCTCTCATCTCTCTCTCCCACTTCCCGTTGCCAACATTCACGAACAAAACATCTCCAGTATGTAGAGACATATGTAGAGATATAAAGACACAAACACAGAAATGGATAGGATCAGCTATGTTAGAATTCATATGCCAGCCTGGGTCATGATGACCCAAGCTTTGGTCCCACTCAGTACATAGCCATCCTTAACAAGTCAGGAGTCAGTGCACCAGGATATTGCAGTTACTCCTGACTGTCTCAGACATCACTTTATATTACCTATTGACAAACAGGAGCTTTTTAAATGGCAACTGCTGTGGCTGAATACTTTAATGTAATGTCTGTAATTACAGTTACCAATGTCTGTAATATAGACACCCACATAAGCATACTGGCAATATACTGTATTAGTTTAAGGCACAGACTCCAGTTAGTCAATTAGATTGCTCCTTGGTTTCCACTCACTTACAATATTTACAGTTATACTGTAGCTGGTGGGGTCACACCGGAGTCAAGCTAGCTGGAAGTGAAGTGTACAGAGGGTCAGCTGGACAAGCAGTGTGGCTTCACATCAGTATTTTAACGTTTAGTAATTCTATGGCTTCATATGATGCTGAACAACTGTAAAGAAAACATAGTTCATCAATCCATTCTCACAAGGCAAAAGTGCTGCTGTGTCTCTGTATCATAAAGAAAACAAAAATACTGCATGTATCTGTCTCCATTTTAGCTGGTCACATTGTCCGGGAAAGGCTTTTCTCTTCATAATGGGACATTTGTACAGCTCTTAACACCACAGATCCTCATCTCTGCGGATGGCTACAAAGAGTATTTTAATACAAATAAGCAATTTTATCACATTAATTACATGCACAGGTTCAAATCATCTGATTGAGAAAAAGCATACTGAACAATTCAGGTGGAGTCTGAACTGTCATTTTAAGGCAGGAAGCCTCCTGGTTTTGGTAGCCTTTGTTCAGGTTTCACTGGATGGTTTTCCAAGCAACATAGAGAAGAGGTGCAGGTTCTTTTGGGATTGTTTTTTGAGAGAAACTATGGCATTTCATGCTAGCTGTGAGTACTGGGTATGGCAGAAATCAGCTTGACTCACTGAAACAGCCATTTAAGAGCAGACCCTCTAGTAGTATAAATCAGCAAGGCTTGACTTCACTGGAGCTCTGCTAATTTACCCCTGTTGGGAATCTGGCTCTGAGACCTTAGAGAGTGAAAATGAAACTAAGGAAGCAAAACAAAGATCCTAAAATATTAGGAAATAAAACAGCTTGAGAATGCTATGTTTTCCCAAGCATGTGAAAGAGAAGCCTGTAGGTTATAGTTTCAATTTAATTTGTGGTTATTTGATACACGTTCATGCATGCAGTATGTGCTGTGCAGGACTTAAAGGTCTATCGTGAGAAAAATGCCCTAGATTTCTTTTTATCTTATTTCTGTTGTGGTTATTCTCCAGTCTCTTTCAGCCAAAATTTCAGTAAGGTTGGACCTTGCTAAGGACATTTAAAAGAGTAGTGCTGAAAAAATCTTCAACCATACAGACAGAAAAAGAAAAAAAGAAGGAAGACCTGAAGGTCAGACAGAAGTTCATGACAATTTAGACATGGTCCAGTTATTAAAGGGATACTTTGCCTCATCTTTCAGTAAGAATGATAGTGAACATGGGAGTAATTGTAGGATATCTGATTAAGAATGAGGAAGATTTAACAGAAACTACCATAATTAAGGCAGAATCAAACTGAGCCTATTCACCCTGGTGATATCAGGAATCCTGTGGTAATCCCCAGCCCAAAATCCTGATCAATTGACACATGAAGCAGCAAGCTCAGAAGCAAAGCTTTTCACTGTGTGCACTGCTTCAAAAGTTATATACTAACGGGTAAGGAAAAAATGTAACATAGAGTGAAGGCTTCATGGTCAAGAAACCTAAGCAATCAAGGATGCAGAGAAATGGCATAAAACACAACAGTTTTAGCAAAAGTAACTTTTTTGTTAAGAGAAACTATTTCATACTCAAGGAACGTGTCCTGGTCTATCTAGATTTGCATGAAACAGTTCAAAATGTGCTCAGCTGAGAATTACTGTCTAAAACTGATATAATGGAGAGTAATTCAAGATTATTAACCTGAAAGAAAATGGTATTTTTTAAAAAATAGTAGTATGTTAAAAAGGAAGTCTATTGGGTTGGTAAGAGGTTATTGGAACTTTGGAAGAAGATTTTGGACACAGCTTGTTGCAAATACTTGTTAGCAACCTTGATTCAGTAAACAGGTTGCCTAAATTATAAGGGCATTTGGAGGTATTGGCAACAATTAGGAAGCTCATATAAGAAGTGTTTTATTTCTAAGCAGACTAATGAAACAGGATGAGATTTAACGCAAAGCCATCCACATAAAGACTTCACATTGTGGACCTCGTCACTTGGAGGCAGCAGAGAAGTAAAGATCTAGGTGTACTGTTAGACTGTAAAACATCTATGAGCCTCCAGTGTGACAGAACCACAGGAAATCTGAGACAAGCCTAAGATGCACTGCAGGTATATTTTCTTTAGAGTCACTGAAACATTCATCTTATTATGCAAGGTACTGCCAAGGTGTTTTGTATATGACATACAGCTCTGATCACCCACTTTCAAATCAGCTTTAACTTAATTTGGAATAGATCCAGAGAAGGGATACTGAAATGACTGAGGGAAAGAAGTATAATCTTCTTAGAGCAGTCAAAGAATCATGCCTTGTTTTCCCTCTCAAATAAGACATTTCTTCATAAATGCATATCAGAATTTAAAAACAGGGTGGGAGTAATAAGCTTTAAACATAAAATTGGTACAAGATCAAAGAGAGATAAACTGGTCTTACTAAATTTAACATGGTTAGAATCACCCTCTGATTTCAATTAGTTTAGTAGCTTTTGGAAACACACAGGGAAAAAAAAATCTAACTCTTTCAAGATGGAGTCCAGCAGCCTCACTGACATTGCATGACAGAGTAGTGGTGTTCTGGAGATGCACATTCAGTTATGGTGTGAAAATTTTGGGTCTTGATTTTAGTCATCTGCTTTAAGAATTAGAAAGCCAATTTCTCTATTTCTTTACTGGGTTGGGTCCATTTATGCCATATCTTTGTTGCATGAAGTTAGTCTGAAACATCTGAGCTTCTGTTTATAATCTAATTTTGCTGTGGAGGATGTCTTCTTTCACCCTAAGAAGCACCAGAAGTTGGTCCCAGATAGGGAGGGAATGCTGGGGATGTGCACTGCTACTCTTGGTGGTGTTGAGAGATTTGGTATGTCTTACTCATGGTTACTTATGTCTAAACTGGTTGACAGATGCTCGTCCTTAGGTCAGACATGCAAAGACCCCACAGCTTAATGAACCTTCCCATTCTTTCTAGTATGTGTGATGTTCCTCTTTCCTGGGGAAAATGTCCAATGGTCCCAACAATTTTCTCAGTATTGCAGGCACATAGGATGTTAGTCTTGACCTCTTCTGCCTTCTTCCCTCAGTGTTAAGCCTCTTCACCTTTCAGATATTAACTGTCTCCAGATGGTCTGAGAATAGTGGAGGTCTTTTATGGCCCATGATGCAGAGGTATGCTTGGAGGAGGTGTTTCCTGAACAAAATATTTATTACAGTGGAAACCGTGGAGAACTGGACTCAATTTTCTTTGTATCTCCATGACAATTTCAGGCAAGAGTTTTACAGAAAGATTCTTCTTTTTTTGTAAACATTTATTAGATATGTTCAATACATGAAGCCAAGTCAAATGCAGTTGGACACTTCCTCCAGATCTATTAAAGTTTCTATAGATTAAATTTTAGTCTTTCTTCAGGAATCACTTGAGTGGTACTTTAAAGCCTGTATGAAGAAATCTCTAAAAATTGATTGAGCCTAATTAAAGATTGATCCTATCAAATTGTGTAGTCTGTAAATTTTATTAAATCAAATATTTTACTCTTGTACCCTATAGGGAAAAAAAAAAAAAAGAAAACGGCCACAGTGGTTCCTATCAATAAAACTTTAGTACAACTGCAAGCACAAAAGAAATGCTGAAGTGAAATAGTTGTGATTGAAAATATGTGGCAGTTTACAAATGTGCCAGAAGTCCAAATGACTAGTTGTGAGTGAACTCTCATTTACAGTTTTCTTCACCACAGAAATAAAAGCAACTCCCACAATACTTAACAAGTCAGAGTAATAACAGTCAGACTAAACAAGCAGCAGTAACTTCCGGCTACTCTTTCTATTCTCATACATTTGCTAGTAACTAGCCAACATGCCAATCCAAAGTCCACTGATCTCAGTGGGAAAATGGGTGAACACTGAGCCATCCTCTGGGTCCTGTCCTTCCCTCTAAAATGAAACATCTCTTTCCAAGAAAACAAAAAATAATAAGGAAAAAAAAAAATCACCTCCAGGGCATTCCTCCTTTTTCTCACATAGACTGGGAAGATGCAGAAGGATTAAAATTGACCTCAAGATCTTAGGGGAGGGAAACTCCATTAGACATCTGGAAGATCTGAAATCTCATGATTGCTTGTGCTTCAGAAAGTGATAATACAATAAAGGAAATAAAATATAAACACAGTATTTTACCAATGCAGTCACTATGTGAATTGAACAGAATGATAGACCATAAACATGACTTTTTATTTTAAAAGGTTTTGGCTCAGTAATCAACCCTATAGACACCAATCATATAACAAAAAATCAAAGAATTGGATCACTATATTAAGCTTTATGACTAAGAATATTCTGCCATTGTTCTGAGGTTGTTTGACATGGGGAGATAAAAAATTAGGGGATCACAGTATTTTTCATGTGCTCTGCTGACTTGAAAAGAACTTGAGTTTTTAATGCTGTCTGTAAAACAGTAAGCATATTCTAAAGGGAAAAAAAACACAGTAAAATTTCCTGAGGTTTGCATTAACAGCATCCCTGCTTTCATTCAAGCCAACAAATGACTTTGTTCTCAAAGAATATCAATTTGCACAAAGAATATCAATTTGCAATCTAAAATAAGGGGGGGGGGGGGGGGGGGCGGCACAGGTGGCATGATTAAAAAAAAAAAAAAAAAGACAACTGATTTGCTTTATCAAAAAGGACTTTTAAATGATCAGCACTTCCAGAAAAGGAGAGTCCACAGTTCTGTGTTTTACACTTGTTTTCTTCAAATATTCAGAAACAAGTTTCTACTAATACCCTTCAATCATTGCCTGAAAGTACTTCCAGGCAAAGTTGCCACACCAAGTACTTCTGTTAAAAGGAAAATCTTCAAACCAGTCTCAGTACTTTAAGTAGGAGACTGTATATGGAAATGTAGGATATTAAATTACTGTGGCCAACCTTTTTGTTAAAAGCAAAAATTGTTATTTTTAGGCTAATTAAATAAATTATTTAGTCACACTGCATTGACATTGTTTAAAAAACCTCAGGTATTTAAATCACATCTGATATTTCTGTAATTAAAGCTAATTACTGATCTTAATTTAAAATATTTTATTTAAAGAAAAAAATCACACAGCTTCAATCACACTGCTCAGTTCAGGCTCGAAGAAGCACTTGAAATGAATCAACTCACTAGCAAGTAGCAACTTATGAATGACATAACATAAAGGACATTCTTACACCAACCTTTACTTCAGTCTTTCTGCTTGAAATAGGTCCCACAAGACTTTCAGGACAAGACTGGTCCTAAAAGTGGTCAATTCAGACCTGTTTATAATATATTTTAAAAGCAATTCAGTAGGATATTTCAGATAGGAACCTTCATAGAGAGCAGTGGGAGGACGATGTAATCTCTAAACTTCCACAGGCTATATCAATAGCAGGGATCTGGCTAGGAAACCGCAATTTTGCCTTAGTAAAAATGTCACCTTGTGAAAACAGAGCTCTTTCAGAACACCACAGACTTTTAAAATAATTTTTAGTTGCTAAGGCTTTTTTGGGGGAAAAAAGAAAGGAAGAAAAAAATAAGGAAGAAGAATAAGAAAAGAGGAAAAATAAAAGGATGAAAAAGGACCTAAGGAACACAATTATCTAAAAAAATAAACTGCTTGGGATAAAAGCTACATTTCTAGATGCTCCTATCTTTGTTTTCACCATTTCAAGTTCCTATATGCTCATCTGACTCTAGCCTGAAAGCTAGGGCATTCACCTGAAGAACATGCAGGCTCCAGTCCTTTCATGTGCTCTTATTTATTTACTAGAAGTGGATCCTCATCAAAAGAAGTAACGGAGCGTTGCAGTGCCACAGCCCACAAAGGGCTCTGACCTGGGTCAGAGCATTCTTCTTGAGGAGGACTGAGCCAAACCCATTGCTCCTGCATCAGAAAGGAGCCCTCTCTTCACTGCACAGGCTGTCAGAGAAAGGCAGAGGAGAACATCCCTGATGGTCCAAAGGAAAATTGGCCATGTTACATGAAATAAGCAGCTTTTATTGTGAAGAGTGGTTTTTTTAAAAAAAAAAAATAAAAAAGCCTAAAGCCTTACCATTAGAAAAAAAAAAAAAAGAAAGAAAAAAGTGAATAGTTTATACGGAACTAATTGCAGCTTGGTTTAGTTTTCTGGTTTGTTTTGGTGTCAGGCATTTGCTGTGTTTTTTTTCCCCCACTAATTTCCTGTCGGAATTGGCAGCCAATGACTCACCTGCATTCACAGATGAGTATAGCCAGAAAGCCAGCCTACAGCTCCTCTTCTCCATCCTGCACTTTAATCACACAAAGCAACCCCCACCCCAACCCCATGAGTACAGCAATATTCAAAGCATTAGGCAAAAACAAGACCAAGCAGCTTCCCCTTATGTCTCTAGATACTGTCATAATAGAAGGACTGAAATCAGATACTCTAAGTACCCTGTCTTCATGGGTGACTCCCACAGTTCCAGGCAAAGCAACAGTGAGCAGCCCTAGAGAAAACTATGTCCCGTCTCCCCAGAATGACAGAAAAATGATGATTAGGGCAGTTTTTGAGAGTTAATCTCTGGCAAGCCCATGGGGCTGCCAGTAACTTCCTGTGCCCGGGGAGAAATAACCCTTGTGGTTCATTTTTCTGGCCAGCAATGTTTAAACTATATCCTGCATACTACAGAATATGCATGGATTCAATGGATAGATATAAATTAGAAAGTAATTATGAGTCCCTAGGTTAGATTTTTAATGTCAAAATCTGGGATTTATCATGGGCAACCCTGTGCTTCCAACAGACATGCAGGGACCACGTAAAACATATATTACGTCCATTACTGGGAAGCCGAGGAGGGCTTTTCCTGCAGCTGGCTTCTTGTGTACCAAGTTATGGTGAATGCCTAAAATCCTTAATGTATGTCATCAGAAATTATCATGCAAACAGCAGTCTGACAAACAACCTCTCTAATGGGCAAATCAAAAGTAGATGAGCAGAAGGGAAGATGAGTGACCCAATAAAGAACCAGCAATTTGTCATTTGGGATGTTTTATTAGGCAGTTTGATAAATTTCCTGCTGGTTAACTCATTAAATATACATTTCCCTATTTTTAATTTATTTCATACTCAAATATGATTGTTAGCCATTAGTCAATAAGGTTCAAAGTGTTCGTGATTAATGGGCAATACCTTCAGTATAAATAAGAGATTCTGTGATGCTGAGATTTATCTGGCTCTAGAGATTGCAGGATTGCTTCAAGTGCTCATTCCTTAGTTACAATAAAGCAGGACCAGGAGGATCTATGAGATTCTGTGCCAGTGGTGTGATAAAATGAAATGGAAGCAGCTATTAAGGATCTACGTGAGATAATGATGAAAAAGAAACCAAAGGGTTAACAAGACTATGCTTTTGATATAAGTAATGTCAGCAAGCTTAATGAGTCTCCATGCTATAGATAAGTAGGCATTTACAGCATCTATACAGTAAAAAGAAACCAGACAGATTAATGAAATTACCACCTACGTCTCTGCCGGGATGTAAAGATTCAGGGCTATAGAAGTGCCGAGCTGCTGTCAGAGGGTTAATGGGAGCCTGACTGCAGCGGCAGGCAGAGGGACCTGAGGAGTTACAGGAGTTGTAAGCTACAGCCCCGGTAAGTAGTAGTGAAAGGGTTAACAAAAAGCCTCCATGTATTGAGATGTTAATTGTCAAGATAGCTATTACTTGAGGAAAGTAATTTGATTACTCAAAACTCCTACTAAGGAGGCAAGCTTGTGTCCCTTCCATCTGTCGGGCTCTCAGAAAGATGATGAATTGAACTCAGAATTCACGTGTGATGAAGTCACTGTCGTTTCCCAGCCAGCAGAGCCCTGCTGCCATGCCCACCGCGCAGAGTGTAGCACCGCATTTCAACTTTTCCTCTGAAACCCAGGAGGCACAGTAACCTGTTACTTGCTGCTGCTTGCTTTTTTTTTTCCTCCCCATTTTCTGCCTCAGCGCTACAACTGAGTCATTCTGTTGCCCATGGCTCGTGGGTATACAGTGCTCCTGCAGCGTGCTGCATTATTCCCCAGTTCATCTGTCAATGTTATTTTCGGCTAATGCAGATGTGGGGTTCGCTTACCGTCGCTTTGTAGACACTTGTCGAAAACCATTTGGAAAGCCTTAACTATGCATAAATCTGCAGAGTGAATGTTTTCTTTCATTCACTTGCTCCTATTATTTGATTTCTTGTAGGCCTCTGCGGCAGAGATGGAGAAAATAAGGTAAGTGAGACAGTTTATTTACATCTCATTATAGAGAAGAAATGTTCTGTTGCACAATGGATGATACAGGCTCTTGGAAAATATTTTGCTTAATATGATCAGTGTAAAATACTGGATAGCATGATGATGCAAGGGAAGCTGTGTTTTAGAGACAAAAGGGAAGGCATGTGGTTATTCTAGTAAATCTGTTTTGCGGGGATGTCAATTCAGAAAGGATGTTTTATACACAAACATGTTGTATTGCCAGATGCAGAGGATATTTGATTATATAAATGTTGTAGTCACTTGTCCATTTACTGCAAGAGCCTGCCATTCCATTTAATGAGGAAAGTAGATCAATAATTCATGAAAAAGCTGAAGAAAATATAGGCTTGACTTCAAAGCATCTAATTACTGTGGTTTGTTTCAATATAATGCTGTAACATTGGTGTTCGATTTTTGTTTTATATTGTATACCAGCCAGATAAATCTTGTCTCCTCTGTGTTTAAAATGTCATACTGTACCAGTTTCTCAGCACATCTCTCTGCTTTAAGCATAAGGAGATGGCTTTTACAAATGTAAGTTTTCCATCTCATGTCCGAGTGCAAGTCTGCTTTGGGGGATATTGCTTTTGTGTATGTTGTTAAGAAAGAAAAAGAAAGAAGAAAGCATTCTAGTCCTTTTTAAAAAATAAATTTAAAAAAAATAATTAAATCCTGTCTATTAATAAAATCCCCAGGTATTATCAAAGTGATAGGTAAAAGCTGAACTTTTTACTACCCTTTAAATATTTAATGGATCTTATTAAAACAAACCGAAACACTGACCATGTTCTTGTTTGGTTTTATTGGACAAGCCCAAATTCCTTCTCTGAACCTGGTGACTCAGTTTGGTTAGTGACAACTGTTGTCCAAGCACAACTTTTTAGATTCCTTGAGTTTGGAATGGCTATCCTGAGTTATTAGAAATGCAGAAAAGTTCTAAAATTCTGGAAATAACTGGGGAAGAAGTGGCAAATGTGAAAGAACAGAGATTTGGCCGAGTGTTTAATGAATTCTGGGCTGGAAACAAAATCCTGTTTTTCATTTGAGGAGGAGGTTAAGTCTCTTACAGTGGACTTGAAAACGCATGTCTGAAAGTTTCTAATACAATTTATAAATAAAGTGCTTCAGTTGTACATTTTTTGTAGCGTCTCATGACGATGAAAGTATTATAACTTTTGAGCTGAAGGAAAAACCCTGTGTGATATATTATGGTTTTGCATGTATATAAGCACTATAACATTAAAGCTGTGAGGTTTTCCTGAGTAATGACTGAGAAAGGACCTCGGTATATGGTCCTCTGTTTTGTAAAAATTCCAAACAAGATCACCTGCAGTATATGCACACTCATGTCATGAATTACTCTCTTGAAAGATGCAAGTAAATATATATTTACATGTTTGCTTGATAAGCATCTGTGCACAAATGCAACGCAATACTTTTAATACTTTCCTGAGCGTGTCTTGGCCTCTTCTTTTACTAGGCAGGCTCTTGAAACATTTGCAATAATGGGCTGCAGAGGCTGGGAGAACAAACTCAGGAACGTATTGAAAGAGATAGAATTTGCTATGACAAGAGTAAACAGCCATAAAGCTCCACTTTCCTGGCACCATAGTTTTGAAGCTGTCAGGCATGCAGCAGTTCTTATCTCAGTACTCATGGAGCACTGTATAGGTGGAAAAGCCTGTACTGTCCTGCTGAAGGAAGTAGGAGTTTAGCCATTAATTTCAACAAGAGAAGGTTCAGGCTGTGTCAGGAGTTTGTTAATTAAGTTTTCTGTTTACAATTGTGTCTAAAAGTTGCTTCTGATGGATGCTTGTCCCCATCACCCAAGCTGGTGCAAGGGTTCCAGGCACGGCTGACTGGAGCAGCAAGCAGGGCTGGGGATGCTCTGGCAGGACTCAGTGCAGAAGTCATGCTGATCTATCCCAAACTTTCCCAGGCTCCCTGTCTATAGTCATCATCTTGGATGCAAACTGGTAGAAACCTCACCAGTTTAAGGAAACAGTAATCAAATCTGGAGTAATTATTTTAAATACATGGTAAACCCACAGACCTGAGAGAACTAGATTTTTCCTAAACCTATCCAAGTCTGGCACCCAGTTAAAAACCAAATTACCTTGTCTTTTAAACACAGTGGCTTCAGAGAGGCCATGAAGAGAGAGAGAGCCTGAAGCCAGGGGAAGGAAGAATGAAACAAGAGGGAAAAGAGAGGAAATAGGTATTTTTTGTTACATGCAGAAACTGGTGTAGCATCACAGGAAAAGCCATTCCCACATGATACTTGAATTTGTTCTGCCCTATCCCCTGGGCCCAGCTCCTTCCCCACTCTCTTTTTGCAACCAGCTGAGGATGTTCCATCCCACATCAGCTGGGATGGTGTTGGCCCAAGGGCTAGAGGGTAAGGCCACACTAGCTGCAGAGCTGGAGTGCACAGGGGGTACGAGGCCCCTGCAAAAGAGGGAGGAGAAGGGGGTCTGAAATTAGCAAAAAGGAAACAAACCAAAGCCTTGTTGAAGAAACAAGAGAAGAGGAGCAAGGTGGATACCCACAGAACCACTTACACTGCCAGGCTGAAAACCCTCAGGGTTAGAGAAATCCAGGTTTGCATTCCACAGTGCACTTCAGATAAGAAAGTCTTTTAAATATGAAGAACAGGTGCAGAGGATCACACTTTTCAGAGGAGCTGTTCCACACTGACAGTCCTTGAGAGCCCACAGCCTGCAAAACTGATCCACTTATGACCCATGCTTTATTTGGCCCCAGATTCACTGAGCCAGGGCAGCACAAGCAATGGTACAGCAAATTAATACACCTCTTAATGTTACATACCTTCACCCAGAATCTAGCTGGAATGATGCAATTCATCTCACATAACGCAGCAATAATTCGCCTTGCAGACCAAGGAGCTGCTGTGACCTGCCTGCAATGTCACATGCTGTCCTTTTCAGCAGGGAGTTACTGTGACAGCATTGCAGGTAGAAGGAGTGGTAGGAAGCAGAGGTGGGAGGTTATTAGTATTTATCCTGACGCAGGGACAGCTTCCTCTAGAAGTGGAAACATGCTATTTCGTGCTAAAACTTTGACTAGAAGAATCAGTTACTGCACTGAAGCCTTCACACTGTGAACATTTCTTAGCAGTACATAGTGTTTATAACATCTCAAGGTACCTATATATTAGGCAGGAAGTAAGGCTAACTACTAATCACAAACCTCTTGAGGATCTGCACTTATGTAGGTTGGCTGTGTATGGTTATAGTCACTTTAAACATTAATTACTTCTGACTACAACCTTTTAAATACAGTTTTTGGGATCTAGTTCTTCTTCATGTCTATAAACAAGGCCTGAAAATCTCAGTTAATTAAAATAAATTTCAAATATACCTATACTATCTTATTTTGACTTCTGGCAGTGTGCTATCTTTGGTGCATATATTCAAGAGAAGCACATGCCTTTCAAGTCTGAGGCCTTGGAGATCTGTGGTGGCTGGCATACAAAATTGTGAGTACTCTGGAAATTGCTCCTTTAAGTCAGATTGAATTCATAGCATGGCTAGACATGCAAACAAAAAAACAGTTCTACTGAAACTCCTGTACAAACTCCTGGTAGCTTTTTCTTTGCTTCCATTTAATCTTGCCTGAAATAAAGGTTATAACATTCAATCTTTTGAGCGAAAATTATGTAAGGTTTGGCGTAAGAGACCTCCAGATATATTTTTGTACACAAATATTGACCAGATTCGCAGTGTTTCTTACACTGAAGAGTATCTCACTCCGCAGGAAATGACAGTTAAGGTGACAGATATTGTTCAATAAAAGCTTTTTCTTTTTTTAGATACACTACTAAAATTTCAGTGACAATTTAGAAACCCTATAAATCAATATTCTTAGTTCTAAGCTGTTGAGATCCACAATAGGCTGAAGTGTGTATCTAAAAGTACATAAAACAGTACACATCACCACCATCAACTGCCAGGCTCACATAATTAGTGTCTGTAAGGAGGCTGACTTTCTACTTTGCAATATAACCATGGTATTCCCCAACTGAGGATTACTTTATTTTGGTGGTATTAGTAGTGGCACCTTACTAACCATCCAGAGACCTCTGATAAAAGTAATCCACGTCTCAAGACACCTGTGAGGCAACATCTTCATTTCATTGTAGTCCTTGTTGCAGAACATATGAAAGCGAAGTGATTTGTTTTGCACACACAGCTGGTAGTATGTCAGCAGCTTGATCCAAGTCTCTTGAATTTTCAGACTTGGACTTTTCTCAAGCATGTTTGAGTTCATCTGCGGTAAGGAAGGCAGATCAGTTTCTTCAAAAGGAACGTCAGAGGCACGTGCAGTCCTAGGAAAAATCTTCTGCGGTAGTTTACTGAAAATGTGAATACCTTCCTAAATGCCCACTAGATCATGCTGCCTTCCTTGCACTTGGTATAAATATAGCCCTCTTCATATGCTAATGAACACACTGCAATTTCCTGCCATCCCCACCTTGTGCTTGTTCCTTCTCTCTGCCTGTATCTACATTAATTTTACCATAGTTACTTGAACACAAGGAGAGGATTTATTTTTTTCCAGAAAGTTAACCACCAAACATGGTTTGCTTTACCCTAGGTCTTGTCTTCACATCCACAGCTGACATGGTAGGAGCCACTGCCTTGTACAGAGGCACAATGCCACAGGACAGCAGCTGAGCTGTGCAGGCAGCAGCTCCAGCACCTGCTCAGCAATGTCTGAAGGCTCTAGCTGATGTTGGGACTTGAAACCCCAACTGAGGACACAGGCAAAATGATGGCACAGGACAAGCTCAGAAGAACTAGAACAAGGGAAACGCTGGTGTGAAAGGGACATGAGTTTGGGGTCATTAGAGGTTATGGTATAAAAGTGACCTAGCTGGGTGTATGTTGGGTCCATTTTGAAAGAGGGAGGGGAAAAAGGAACAGGAAAAGAGAGCTGCCTAACTTATATTCAAACAAGTAAAGCAGGTTTTAACTTTTTTTCTGTTTTGCAAGATGTTTTCATCTCCCAGGCAGTCCCAGCAGCAGTGACAATGCTGCAGTGCTGTTTTCAGAACATCTGGTTTGTTCACACGGCCATCCAACGTGTGACTGCAGCACAGCTAAACCACGCGTAAGGATACATAAGGATATATTCACAGCCCCCAGGGGAGATATAGCCCTGGAACTGGGATTGGTTGGGGCACAGACATGACAATCTACCTGCGCTAGAACCTCTGAGAATTTTATTAATGCTGTCAGGGGCACAGTATGCTTCTGTAGCTCATACTAAAGTCCATCACAGTTTATTTCCACTATTACTGTTACCTGTGGTAGTCAGTCAAATGGGCACTACTTCAGCTGAGGCAGGAGTGTTACTGTAATGGCCTACAACCCTGTGCCCTGAACCGCTGTTTGCTGCTCAGAAGAATGATCACTTGGAATCACTTGGAAGAGTAATGCCAGTAAGGAAGGAATCATCTCTAGTTACCTGCTTGTAACAGGTGTTGTGTTATAATATCTTTTAGTTCTAGATGAATATTGAGTGGAGTAAAAGTGTCCAGCAAAGAAACATTACGGGAACAGAGGGCAGAACAGATTCAAGTTGAATGAAACCAGGTATAGCTGTGTAAAGTGGCCTGCAGGGACAAGTGGGAACTGAGCAAACATCTGAAGAGACCAAGGAAGTAGGTAGGAGGAGATGAGCCATGCCATCAACTGCGAGCTGCAGTGAGTCATGGGGAAGAGGCTGGACCTAGGTAATACCAAGCTTACAAATAATGCTCTGCTTACCCCTTTCTTGCAAGGCAAAGTGCATCACTGATCAATACTATAAGCTGCTCAGGAGAAAAAGGAGGGGACATTTTGGACAAATATTTAAGAAAAAAAAAAAAAAAAAAGGTCCATTTCTACAGTGTTTGTGATTAGTTCAAAACTTTGTAGCATAGGGAGTAGAGCTTCCAGAACAGTTTCTTTTTGTTGTTGTTGGGTTTTCCCCCCAGCCCAAAGATGCAATGATCCCTGATGGTGACAAAATGCAAAGGTGGAAAAACTGGATGCTCTCCGATTCCCCTTCATTGTTAATAGCGATGAGGCTTCAATTTATGTAAGAGCTTTGACCAAAGCTATCAGGAGATTGTGCTGAACAGTGAAAGCAGCAACTCACAAAGCAAACAGTGGCAGCAACTGCAGCAGTAACAAAACAGTCTTATAAACTGAGAGTGTAAGAGGTTCCAAGCTGCAAACCCCAGATGGCTCAAGGGCAGTATGGTTTGTGAACCACACTTGAGCGTGCTCTGTGGTGAAATCAAGTACAATTTGAATGCTTGCTGGTGCTACAGCACAGAGACTGATGAAAGGGATGAGATAACTTGTCTGCAACACTTTATTACAGGCTTTTGCAATTGCCAGCTCTGCTGCTGCTGGCATGGCTTAGGAAATTTAATTTACCAATCAATTCTTGATTTACACACAAGTGACTTTAGAACACATTCAAATAAAAACTCTGTATCACCACATTTTATTCAATGTTCTTTAAAAATCAAAAGCATCTGAAATATATCAAAACTATTAAGCTTTTCACATTAAAAAAATAGAAGGGACTTAATTGTCTTAATGTTTTAGTGATGACCTAGAGCCAGCTTAGCAAGAAGTACAATGTGCTGAAAAATAGGCAGCAGATAGTGAGCTATAATCAGGCTTTTGGAATTCATGAATATGAGGGTTGTATAATTTACAGAGCCCTCGAGTGGGATAGCAGGATCATAAGTGCCTATAGGTCCTTGTTAGATTTCTGTCATGTGTGTGACCATCCTACCGCACATGTGAACTGCACAACTCTTATTATTCAGCTCTTCCAGGACTAACAAGATTCACCTCACTGAACAGTGCACAGAGTCACTGCTCATTGCTTGGACTGTAGTAATGCTTACACTGGGATAAAAAGGGCCTCCATGTCACATGTAGTTATATTGCCTCTCAGAGCACGACTTTCTTCATATATTCATTTGCAAAGATCTGAAAAACATTGAAAAATCTAGCTTTCATCATGAACATGCCCAACTGTCACCGTGTCAGCAAAACCGTAACTGAGAAGCCGTGTGCGAGAGAATATACACACGCCTCGTGCATCAGACTTGCATCTAGAGGGCAAATGGTATTTTGGAGGAATGTTGTTGGCAAAGCAGTAGTTGACTGACTTACGTAACATATTAGGACATCCAAATGCCATTTCAGCTACTCAGAGAAAAATGCAAATTTTGACCACCTCACCTTGATTTTGCCTATCTTTAAAAGAAGTAGGAGGAAGAGGAGAAGGGTGTCCTAGAAGAAAAGAGGAGCTTCAAACTTTTTCTGGAAGCCACTGAGCTCTTCAGGGAGTTCCTGCTGTGCTACAAAGACCCTCACGTTCACAAGAAACTCTCACGACTCAACAGCTCCAAACTGCTGCTCTCTCTTCAACAAAACCAAGTTTCATATCCATGTCAGATCAAAGGGCCTTAACTTTGAAGTTTCCATACAAAACAGGTCAAACAAATGAGCTCATTTTATGTTTCGGTTAGCTGTAGCTGCTGTTTAGACAAGAGCATCAGTTTAAGAAGCTGCTCTATTTTTAAGGCCTTCCAAGACCTATACTGGAATTCCCAGCAATGAATGGCAACTTAATTTTTTGCCATCCCCCAAGAGCTTATTCTTGCAGTAAGCAACATGAAGAAATAAACAATCAGCACTCCTCTTTTCTGTGTGTTTCTGTTTAAAAATGTTAAAGCATTGTGCTGCTATTTAACTCTGGGATACTGGCTTAACCACGGTACTGCACAAATTAACACAGTTTTTAATGCTTCGCCTGGACAGAGTAGTCTACAGATAGAAAAAGAAATAGTCTATATATCTGTATAATTGGTCTTACTGCCAAGAAGTCCTACAGATGTAGGTGCTTGAAATGACATTTAAGTAGCACTAAATGCATGGCAAATGGCTTTGCACACACATATTTAACTAAGTTTGTAACTGCTGGGTCACTTGCCCTTTGAGATATTATTTCCTCATGGTATGAATCCTATCTTTCTCCTGTAACAAGGAAGTAGTATTTCCAGGGAGTTAATCAGAAACAGTCCATACCAACATGTACCAAATATATTCCAAGCAGATCCATGAGTGGCTAAAAAAATAAATGTTTTGCAGCTCTACCCAATATTCTTAACAACTCAGTGGGGAACTAGTAACAAGGTACATTCATGGACAGAGGAACATCCTTCATGATGGGGAAAGTGCTGCTTTCCATAGGGAAATGTTTTTAGACTGCATACAAACAATCTATAGCACTCAACAGATCTATTTCAAAATAAATTGTATGCTTAGTTTTGACTCTCAGCTTGTGAATAGGAATGATGCTTTTATTTGTATTTGCATTCTGATTTAGATTGATGAGAGACCAACAATTAGAGAATGAAAGATCAAGTGAGTCCAATACTCTGAAGGCTGGATGAAAATGAGAAGCCCAGCAAACTAGCACAAAGCGATTCAAGTAGACTGGTAAAAGACAAACCAGCAATGATATTTAAGTAAATTACTTGGAAAGCAATAGCATAGCCCATCACACAAGAAAATTTGATTGTTCTAGTCAAACAAACAGAGCAAGGAGTTTTTACACAAGGCCTTCAGTCCTACACCTTTCCAGTGCTGATTTCATAGATAGGCTCTTGCTAAAAGGGGCTCATGACTGGCCTGGCTTTTTTTTGTCCAAATCTGCACAGCAGTTGTCCCTAGTACCCCTACTCTGCCATCTTCTTGGAGCCTTGCAAACACAGTGCCAGGCAGAGCCATGCGGGGAAGTGCCTGGTTTCTCAACACACATCAGCAGCATGATCCTGCCAAATCTGAGCCTCAGCAGTTTCACTTCATTTCTGACCCCTCACAAGCCTTTAGGAAGAACAAAATCTTCCTGACTTATCCCTGTCCTTACTGTGCCAACGACACCAAGTGCAATGGGTATGAGAGGCAGGCTTGTAAGATTTTCAAGCCATGCTTTGAAATGTAGTCTAGAATAGCCCAGTTAATGCCAGTCTTTGCTCCGGGGCCCCTAGATATCTGGCAAGCTTGTGGGGGGCAGGGCTATGGGTAAAGAAGGCTGATAGAAAGCCCCATCAATCTCTTTGCTTCTGTTTTCCCACTTGCAGAAGGCAAAGCAGCACCCTCACCCTGCAGCTGGAACTGCTGTGGTAGGTGCTGGAGACCCCTTGCTAAAATGACATTGCCAGTTGTGGAGTCTCCTGAAGCACGTTTTCATGTTGCTTTGGTCCTGTTTTATTTCTTTACAAGACGCCACCAGTTTGCATCATGTCTTTATATCAAATGTTCTTTATTAAACTCTCACTAATGTAGGAACCAAGAGCAGGAAGGCTCTAGGAGATACAGTCCTCCGCAGTCCCATGTGAAGGAAGGACCAAATTCAAGAGTCTTGGCTTTTCTGTAAGAAAGGTTAGTTAGCCCTTTGTATAACTCAAGGGGTAGCTCTGGCAACACAGCATATGGGCAGGAGAGGGAAGAAATGAGTCATAGGTAGAGAAGACTGACATGAGTTTCTTTGGGCCAAATTTAGCTGACCTATACCGTTTGGTAACAAAGCAACTCCCCTCCCCCCCGCCCCCTTTCCCTCCTTCTCAATCTACAAGAGAAATCACAACATAGAAGCCATGAAAAATTTTTTCTCAGAAATTAAAAATACAGGAAATTATAACACTAAACACGTAGTCTGCTAACAAATGTCAGTTTAGAAGAGTAAAGCTGTTTTGTCTACTGCATATGATGCATAAAGTTCTAGATAACAGGTAACTTCTGACAATGTGAACACTTTTTTCCTCCACCTTGAGAAAGCTGTTGATGCAGATTTTTATGGTAGCTGTAGACTTTAACTTGCTTTCCTTTAACTGTGCTTTCTAATTTGACAAAGCCTTAGCAGATTCAGTTAGTAGAACTGACAGGTTTTGCATGCTGTGAGCTTCTGGAGGGTTTTCTTTACAAACCAGGACTGAATATCATCTAAACGTAAAAGAAAAAAACTCCAGGAGAGATGTCCCATTAATTCCAGCACACAGTGCACTTGGAGACATTTGAGAGAAACAGTGCCAATCTAGACAGTTTTGCTTAATATACTTTGCTTTGAAGAACATTTGTTCTTGTCTAAAAGCATTTTTTTTTTTAATGCAGTGATAACCCTCACATGGTCCACTGTGGAAAACAACTTTTATTATAACCTAGGAACATGTAAGCAAATAAGCAACAACAGCCTCATGTTACTTGGATTCAAGGAATGTGGAAGGTTTTGATTACAGTTTTGATAGTAAAATTCTAATGAATGCTTTGCTGGTAATACAGTGTGGACTTGGACTTCTTTACTGTGGTTTTACAATTGCTTTGCATCATGTCCATCCCCTGAAGAGCTTTCCAAATCCTATTGCACAGTAAAAACAACGTTTACCAGGATTTTCATCTTAAGGTAGCACTGAACTACTAATTATCGTGGCACACAGAGCAGACAGGTCTGATTAAACTGCCAGCCTGGATTTGTAGACCGTCCCATCTCCTTATTCATCGTCTCTATATACACAACATTGGGAAAGCATCTCAAGATATAAATAGGCATAGATATGGTTGTATGCTGAATCCTAAGTAACTGAATGAATCCATTACTTCATCCTTGGAGGAATCAAATTTTTCACAGAACTACAACTCCTTTTGAGTGTTATCTACCTCATTATGCATAGATTATTTACATCACGTATTGGTTTGCACAGACCACACAGAAACTGAAAACAGTTAACTATAGTTTTGCAGAGAGATTAATGGAATCAGAAAGAGATTCAAGAAAGCAACATATTCTTTTATCTAAAAGGCAACATTATTTATACTTCTTTACATTCATGTGAAGAACAAAGCACTAACAATATACTCCAGTGACTCGTATATAGAATGTTGCCTGCTACAAGTCTGCATTAATTGGAAGCATAGCTGGCATACACCTGCGGCATGGATTCATGACACAAAGCTACTAAACTATTTAAGGTTTTCCAAATCCACTTAGAACTTGTTTCTTTATACCTTTGCTATAAGCTGGTGAACTGGAGACTAGTTAACTACAACTTTCACAATGGCAGGAGGCATTCTTATTAACAGCAGAATCAGTAAAATCGTCAAAAACTGTTATCCCTTTACTAGTGGCAGCTCTTTTGCAGAAAGCTATTAGTTGCATTTTCTATTCTTACCCTGACTATTTTCTTCAGCACTAGAAATTAGGACATTGGCTTGCAGAGTCATGCCCTGATTGCTGAAATTAAGGGCAATTATGCAATGGAAAGAGGAAGTATAACAGGTCAGAGATCGTACATCTGCTTGAAATGCAGGTGGTGAAGGTGCTGCCATTACAGAGTTGAAAACATGGACTGAGGTTTAAAGCTTTGAAGCAGATGACAGTCTTGCTCTACAGACACAGGTTACAGCCACAGCCATTAGGATTCTCTCTGAAGCACTGCCAAAGTTCAAAGGATTTTCTTCCTTCTCCCCCCCCCCTTTTTTTTTTTCTTTTTTTTTTGAGAACACTAAGTCACAAATTTTCATCTCAGGGGAACACTTACCACCCTTTCTAGAATAATGAAGAGTTTCAGCTAGAAGCTGGCAATCTTTCATGGGCAATGTGCCAGACTGTATTTTTTGTTCCTAATTCAGAGTTTAAACATGTTGGTAGACAACACTTAGAAGCTGGGAGCTACTGCCTCTCACAGATGCTTCTATCAAGATGCTGTGGATCCCAAATCCCAGCCCTGTGCTGACCCTGTCAGACATGCAGAAATCCCCTGATGTCTGAGAACCACTGGGAGTCCCTTAGAAGGAAAGTTTTATAAATGTGCAGAACACTGCTTTTTTCCCCCTCCCCAAGTCACTCATTCTGCATCATCTGACATTTTAACATATTGCCATATTAACCACCAAAAGTCTGATCTGTGAGCATGACTTCAGACTTGTATTTACAAGAGTAGAGATGCAGCGGCATATGGACCACCAGCTGGTGAGAAGTAGGAATGGTACTTTGTGGGTTTGAGTCACTAAGTGAATTTTTTTAAAAAAATAAAATAAAAGATCATCCTCTATACAGGCAAGAAGTTAGACAAAAAAGCTTGGCTCCTTAGAAGTGGAGTTGTTTGAAAGGACAACTGCAACAAGGCCAGTACCCAGAAAGCACAAAATCTGGAGGCATTAAAAAAAGTAGAAGCTATGTTGTTTATTACAAGAGGTATATGCAAACAAGCTGTTTCCTGCTAAGGCTGTAAGAAATAGTACCACAGAGGGAGTGATGTGAGACAGAAAAAAAGAGTGATGACAGTCTGTTCCTCTTAAACAGGAGGAATAAAAATTACTTTGAGAGAGACGGTGACACTGGGGGAAGTGTCTTTTTATTGAGGTCATAACCACCTACACTCAAATGCAAAAGTCTCCAGCCTTTATCCCCACCTCTCCCTAGCCTTGTGTCTTTTCCTCAGGTGTTTGCCACCCCTTCACCTTCTGGAGGGATTCTCCTCCTGCTCCATCAACAGCTTCACCCCTTCCCCTCTCCAAATGGTGATTTAGGTCTGCAGAATGTCAGCTCCAGACATTTCCCACCCCAGCAGCTTTTGGGAGATAAATCGCTTACTTAAGCTACCAAAGCTCGAGTCCTACCAGGAAGTAGTTCATTCTTTCTTATCCTGGTTTCTACCCTCAGACTTGTTTTTCACCACTGTTACTCCAGGAATGGTTGAAAACTCCCTGCCTAAGGTCATGCAACTGTAAAAAAAATTAATTTTCATCAAACTTCAGAGACTGAAGTTCACTATTCTCCTCAATGCCAGTGCATTTCATCAATCTTTTCACTTTACCTACTTCCCTAGAAGCCCAGGTGAGGAGAAAACCAGGTTTCAGAGGACAGATCTCTGGTCTCAGGCTGCAGTGCTGCTGACTGCTGCTCTTCCCTCACCTGAGTTCTCTTGCTAGCCCCACTTGTTCAGGAGTGGTTCCTGTGGCTTTCTCCAAGGGATGCAAGAAGAGGGAGTCTCCTGCAGCTCCATCGATGCAGCTGCTAAGCAGAAGCTGTCTTTCAATAACTGGGATTTTTTTTCAGAAAGTAGTATACAGAATTGAAAAAAAAAAGGTTTGGCAAGGGGAAGGATTCATAGATAAACTTTTTTTGTAATGGGGGAGGAAGATATAGAAGGAAAGGCCTGTTCCTCCAAAAAAATAGATTATTGTCTGGGGACTATTAAATAACAATATGACTAATTACCAAGATAATTATCTTCATGCTGGAGCACCAAACAGCTGAAATACAGAAGCTGCTGAGAGCACTTACTATAGTAAATTACTGAAATGCTTCTCATGGTTTATTCTGCTGAATTAGGATACTAAAAGAAGTATGTTACATTATTTGTCTATTGACTCTTCCACATGTGATTATTTATTATTAGATTCATAAGTACGAATCAGACAGGAAGGTCAAGTTACTAATGATCCTGGAGCCTCATCAGCTATACAGTATTATCTGCACTGTAAAGGTAAATACATAGTTTACCTGCATAATGAGAGTGATGCGAGTAATCATTAAAGTACTTGAATATCAGTCACATACAAAACCCACTAGATCAGCATGTAAAGAATTAGAATAGTAAATGTATTGGAGTTGTAATGGAAAGAAATAATATGCCTTTTTTTGGTACTCTTCCTTGAACAAAGAGCAGAAGCATAGGGGAGAGAGAGAAATCTGAAATCATTACTTTCTGCCTCTGCACTGTGTAGGTTTGTTTGGCCAATAAAGGAACATTTGCACTTCTAGATGTCAACCATGTCTCAGAAACCCTCTGTGGCTCCTGCAAGCATTAATGCCTTCTTGAAGGCAAGACTGAGAATGACTTCTTCAAGTTCTTTGAGGGGCTTCTGTCAAAGCCAAGAGAGTACAGACAAGTTATTTGCCTTAAGACAAAGACAGCAGAGATCATAGAGCAAGAGAACAAATTTCTTGTTTGTTCCATGAGCAGAATAACCATTTCTGAAATGAATAGTTTCGTTCAGCCAAGAAGCAGGGACAAGTTCCAAAGCAGAACATCCCTCAGTCAAATCAAAATGGTCATGGTACTGCTTGCTTCTTCACTGTTTCACAAATGATTTCAAAACTCATTTGCGACCGTTTTTCTCCCCATCACTATTTCCTCTCCATAGCACGGTAGCATAGACTCCTTATGAGGAAGGATCCAGATACACAGACTTGTTGTTAACTTGTCCCCAAGTACAAATAATCCCCACAAAATCAGGGCTACTCATTGCACAGATACAGGCTCTTAATATCACTTAAGGATACTGGATAAGCATCACTTCATACATTCTGTCAAGAAAAGTACTACTAGCAGTAGCTTAAAGAACTAAATCCACCACCAGTGTAAGCGGACTCAACTGCATTCATATCTGCAGTTTCCACAGGTAATGTCTTTGACTTATTCTGATATTTTCCTGTGCATTAAAAAAGGTCAGCCAATAAGGAATAAAAACCACAATGTGAGACGGAGGCAATTAACATGACTTCTGTTTCAATAGTCAGTTTTTCCCCCCCTCTTCCTGACATCTCAGCTTCAGAGAGAGAAGCCCAACTCTTAACTACCATTTCTATGCCCTTTTCAGTTTATGGTAATTGCTGTTGTATAGCGTCACAGTATTGGGGCCTCTGCCCTATCCTTCTCCCCATTTTGTGCAGGTAACAGCAGGAGAATTTGCTTTTGATTTATTCTCCTAATAGCTTCAGCAATGTCAGAATATTAGAGCTGCCTATTATATAAAGGTTTCTTTGCAAATTCACATTAAATAAAAATGTAAATTTTCAGTCATTAATGCACTGAAAGAATTTGTGGTTAAAGGAGGAGATAGATGGTTTGGAAGACTATCCATTACATTTAAAAGCAAATTATCAGTGACAGAAGCTAGGTGAAACAGACAGCAGGAGGAATCAAGACAGATTGAGATATCAATCAAAGAGACTTTCAGATCCTTTTCTTCTTGCATGGACCACTAGAGGAGGCATTTAGAGGGATATAACAAAGCAAAGAGTCCTCTGCCGTGTGGGAACACCTGAGACATTTTTTCTGCCCAGTCATTGATAGTAACGTATGCTGCACACAGGCAGGATGAGCAGGAGCGCAGTGGTGCCTGTTGGCAGAAAGCTGCTGATGCCATAGGGTAGACTACGGACTCCTCCTTGCAAGTCAGAAAGGCAAAGGTTAAAGAAATCAAGAGGACTGTTTAGTAAGAAGGAACTTTGTACCCAAACTGGAAGAATCTTTGCAGGAAAATTCTAGAAACAGACAAGATTAAGAAATTTATTTTACCTCTCAAAACCAACCAAAAAGCAATTAGATACTGCAGACATCTCAGAGGCCATTCAAGATTTGGATGACTGTACGGATCTGACTTTTAACATTTTCAGGCCTCAGTTTTCATCTGTAGAATGAGGACGATAGAGCTCTTTCCCAGCCTAAAAGGACAACATGAATTGCTTAATATGGAAAGCTATGAGATAAAGTGGTTATCTAATTCAAATATAGTAGGTATGGGTAGGACATGGGAGTTTATTGATTAGTACTACACCAGAGGAAGATTCAGATCTGCAGAAGAGTCATTTCATAATGATTTAGTATGTGATATTTGATGCTACGTCATTAAGAGGTCATGAGTTACTTCAGTCTTTATTAGATAAATATGGTATTGCAGTACTTTCAGTGTAGTTCTTCACATTTGAAGTTACACACTTGTTTTGGCTTGGAAAGCAACAGTGCATTTTACTTTTTTTGATCTTTGTATATTTTGCTCCCATTCTCAGAAGTACTGTTTAAACTTCAAGTTCTGCATTATAAACTGCATTCTTGATACGGATCTCCCATATTTAGGTGCTCTGATTGTTCAAAGGACTCTCCAGCTGGGTAGCAAGACTATTTGAGTGCTAATACAGTGATTGTAAAGAATGGGACATCAGTTCCCATTTTAGAACATAAATCTTGGCAAGTTTGAATGGAGTATATTCAAATGGGAACAAATGGACATTTTAAGCATGTAATTTAAAACAAAACATTCAGCACTTACATGAATAAACTCAGCAACTGCAGCTCCCATAGCCCAGCATGTAAGAGCCCATGGGTGGCAGTTCCAAGCTCATAGCCATCGGGCAGCCGTGAGAGCACCCAGGCCCATGGTTCAGCAACGGAACCCTGCACTACAGGCCCCCTTTCTGTAGTTGCAGCTTTTAGCTCTGCTTTCTAAGGCACTCACCTTCCTTCCTTATCTGTGGATTCCTTATCTGTCGCTCGCAGGCAGATACACCTAGCTTCTTGTGGTTTCCAAGAGGGAAACCATCCCAGCTCTGCATCTATTCAAGCATCAGGCTTGGGTACATTGTAAATGTGTACATGTGCTTATACACACATTCATTCCTAGCTGCCACTGGAGTCTTTGTAAAACGCACTTTAAAAGGTTCTTCCTAAAAATAATGCTAAGCCAGAGCTGCTTGCACTCTGCAATGCTAGCAGTAAGCCTTATCTTTCCAACTGAGAGACTGAAAAGAAAAAAAAAAAAAAAAAAAAAGAAGAAAAAAAGAAAAAATAGCTGTGTGGGGTTGAAGAAAGTGATTTGCAGATCAGGCTGCTTTTCCTCACAAGTGAGCACCTTGTCTGCTTCTGGTATTTTGCTGTAGCAGAGAAGGTGTCATGCATCCAATTAAAAAGATATCGAAGGAGACAAGATTGGAATGAGAATGAATGAACGCTGCAGCTGCACTGGGAAGAGCTGGCTAAAAAGCACAAAACTGGGAGAAATACTGTCTTCCTGACCATTTCTGCAGTCATGCCAGTGATGATACTAAAGCACAAAACCAAAACTTGATTGTCTACTGCATGCTAGAGATGTTCTTCCTCCTTAATCCAGTGTATTTATTTCTAGTTCAATGAAGATGTTTTACATTAGCTGAAAGAGTAGGGATGTCCAGCCTCTCACTATGCAGCAGCTCTTAAGGGCACTGAAAAGACAAGCATAACAGGAATTTTTTTCTGATTCCCATTCCAGTAGTGCTCCCATCAAAGCTTGCAGAGTTGGATCCCAGCAACCACCTCCAATGGGAGGACCACCTGCACTAGGGTCCCATGATAGGAAAGTTGCCACCCTCCCCTCAGTAGGGAAAAAGAGCTGTGAGCCTGGCAGAAACTATTCAGACTGTCAGAGGAGAAAGCAAGAAGCAAGCTAAAGACCACATAAGATGTTCTGGAAGGTTGAGTCTTCACAGTTACTCATATTCTGACCATGTCTTGTTGGAGGGGTTCCAGAGGAGGGCCACAAAAATGATCAGAGGGATGGAACACCTCTCCTGTGAGGACAGGCTGAGACAGTAGGGGCTGCTGAGAGAGCTGGGGTTGTTCAGCTTGGAGGAGAGAAGGCTTCAGGGAGACCTTATTGTGGCTTTTCAGTACTTAAAGGGGGCTTATAAGAAAGATGGGGATAGACTTTCTAGTAGAGCCTGTTGCAACAGGACAAGGAGTAATGGTTTTAAATTAAAAGAGGGTAGATTTAAACTAGATACAAGGAAGAATTTTTTTTATGATGAGGGTGGTGAAACACTGGAACAGGTTCCCCAGAGAGGTGGTAGATGCCCCAACCCTGGAAGCATTAAAGGTCAAGTTGGACAGGGCTCTGAGCAACCTGATCTAATTGAAGATGTCCCTGCTTATTGCAGGGGGGATTGGAGTAGGTGAGCTTTAAACATCCCTTCTAACCCAAACTATTCTATGATCCTATGTCTACACTCACGGCTAAGCAATTACTCCAACAAAACTTTGCACTAGAAATTGCAAAGCAGTCCTGAAAGCCCAAAATTCTCTGACACATTCAGTGCTTTGCTATCAAATCCTCTGCTCCCTTTACCAGTTTTCACTAATGATGTTCCTAACAGTTATTAGGAAATTTTGTGGGACCACTGGTTTTGGTTTGGTTTTGGTTTTCTTTAAATAGAATTTTTTTTTTGTGCTATGCATCTTGGTCAAATTTAATTCTGCCTTTTGCAACTAGACCATAAGGGAGAGGAAGGGCAATGTAGACTGCTTAGAGAGGTTTTGAAATCTCCATCATTGAAGATACTCAAAATTTGACTGGACAAGGCCCTAAACATCCTGATCTAACTGAATCTGCTTTGAACAAGAGGTTGGACCATATGACCTCCAGAAGTACATTCCAGCCCAATTTATTCTATGATTCTACATGTCCCCAGTCCAGGCCCCTTAACTGGAATTCCCATTGGAGGGAATTGGCTTTTGAAGGGCAACATCTGTATCAAATGCATATGTATTTCATTTCAGTAGTTTTTCTTTTACATGGTTCAGTTTAAGGACATAAGCATTTACTTTTTCCCCCCCGTGAAAGATGTCATACAGCAGAGTAATTTTTGATAAACTTCAAGCTCAATCAGTTATAATTACGTGTTTTTGCAGCTCTACTTCATTTAAAGGAAAGCGTTTACCAAAAAAAGGCAAAGTGTTTCTATCCAGAAGTGACTGTGGCAAGTTCCCTATTTTCCTTTAGAAATTTTAACTTGCAGGCAGAGGTAGGCAGACATGAACATACATACTCACTTCTAATGTGTAGATATACACATTATATTTGTGCTTGTAAGCATGGTTGGTTAGGTGAGTGATTCCACATCCGCACGTACCAGTGTTAGATTTCTGTGTAACCTTATGCTCATGCACAAAATATGGTGTGCTGTTTTACCTGATGAAGTTCCTCCTCATCATTGTAAAGATGAAGAGCCAAAAGTCTGACACTGACAATTTAACTAGAGCCCTATTGAAGTCAATACAATGTAAGAATATAGCTGAGAGCCAGAGTATAAACCTGGTAAGCAAATACCAAAACATCTATACAAAAGTTTTAATCACTCAAGACATCAGAATATGGGTTGCTAAACAAAAGCAATTATACAAAGTTACAACACAATTGAATGTAGTCTGTTCAAATGTATTCTGGTAGAACTAATACTTTTATCACTCCTCACTGAACATCACAGTAACTGAAGAGATTTGCAGGGAGGGCAGACTACTTTTTGGTCAGTAGTTCGCTGGCCAAAACCACCGCCTGGTTGTAGTTGAGTCGAGTCAAAGCAAAAAGCAGTGGGAAGTCAGAGGAAAAATTTGGGCAGCACCCTCTCATAGCAGGAAGTCTCAGAAAAGAACTTGTCTGGCCCCAAGAGAGTGTTCATAGTTGGTATCAATTGAGTGAAGGAAAGGAGTGGTCTCAGATGGCTCAGAAAAATCTTTTCCAGGACTGTAGGAAACCAAAGGGAGGGGGGAAAATGCATATATGTGCTACTTTCATAGAATCATTTAGGTTAGAAAAGACCATTAAGATAAGTGTCCAACTGTAAACCTAACACTGCGAAGTCCACCACTACACCACGTCCTTAAGTGCCACATCTACACATCTTTTAAATACCTCCAGGGATGGTGACTCAACCACTTCCCTAGGCAGCCTGTTCCAGTGCTTGACAACCCTTTCAGCCACCTTATGTTAACCAATTAAAGGGTGATAAGTTTAGACATATTTAGAAAAATCTTTATAAATCTTTTCTTGATGTGATACCTGTCCCTCGAGGAAAAACGTCAGGAGGGTACCCCTACAACTGCAGTTGTGGGAAAGAAGGTGCTTAAAATAACTGAATGGAGTATGGGAGTCAGCATTTGTCCAGGACAATGGGATATGTTCTCTGACCCAATTTGAGGGCTGCTTTCTCATCTGGGGGCTAGATCTGAGGGGCTTTAGAGAAAATACCAAGGAACAGCCAGCCTACTTTCTGTCCCTCTGTGCCAACCAAGGGTGGGAAATAGTCACAACAGTAAATGCCCAAGAAGCTTCTTAAAGTCAAAACTTCCCCTTGCTCCTGCTCACCACAGTGCCTCGCAAGAACCCTCCTGTCCCATCCCTGACACCACCATCTCTCTCAATCCATTCCCAGAATGCTTCCCAATCCCTAAGCACACTTTCTCAGGATGCACTTACATGAGAAAGGGGAAAAAACCTTCATTTGAAAGCCATTGCCCAGGGAGATGTGCTTTCCCAGCTGCCAGAAAAACATCACTGCTGGGAACTTTTGTTATATCACTATTCCCAAAGAGCCAGGTAAGCCAGGCCCCACATTGCCTGTGAACATGTAGAAGTCCTTTCTCAGAGACTAAATGGAACAGACTTGTGGAAGTTTCTTGTTTAAAACACATCAGCATGCGCATCTCAGCCCCATTACACACCACTAAATATGTGCTGAAATGGCAGCTTATACTGAATTGTATGGAATTATTTTTATTGAACACAATTACTCAACAGGAAGCACAGAGAATAATTAATCTTAGTATGGAACTCCATTTTAACTTAGTTGATCTAGTACTTCAGAATAATGTGGTTACTCTGATTAATTTTTGCTCTTTCATTTATGAAAGTGGATAGTCTGTATTTTCACCAATTAGTTAAATAAACATCAAACACTTCTAAACACCAAATCTGAAAATGTCTAAATGTTGCAGTAATGAGTATGCTGCAAATACATAGATTAGCTACAGCTCAGAGCTAGGGAGAAAATTACTTGATGTGTGGCATGGGGTTGTATAAAATTGTTTTTTGCTTGGAACTGAGAAGTGGCATTCTTCATATTAACACAGACACCTTTTCCAATCACCTAGTAATAGATGACAGTCATGTTTTACAACAGGGATGTGAATGGTGTGGTTCCAGGCACAGTTTTTAAGTGCCTGATGTTGCAAAATAAAATAACAATAAAAAAAACCTGCTACCAAGCTGTACACACCTACCCAGAACAGATTATTACTTGTAGTACATGATGTTTCTTCAAGTTCAAGAATCCCTCAGCCCTTTGCTTTTATTCCATTACCCACATGTGCAGGCAAGAACTGTGCCAACTCAGAGCTGTAAAACAGTCTGCACAAAGTGAAAAACGATTAAACATGCTGAACTGAATGCACTGCCCAATCAATAGGTCTTCCAGTATAGTTTAATCAGCCTGCCCATCACTATGCATTCTTACCCTCTTCTCACTGTTTTTCATATGAATTTCAGTTTAAGAAGCACCTATTTGGAAAGCCAGGGTCTTCCAAATCTCTTCCTAAAGAGATCTTAGAGTAACCCATATTGATTTAGTATTATGAAGAAATCTTAAAAATTCCTATTCAAGATCCCATAACCCCAGCCTGCATATTTCAGGCTGCTTTGGAAGAGGCAAGTCTTTAGTTTGAATTTTGTTTAACGAAGATTCCTGTTCACTCTGTGACCTCACAAAAATGCCATTTCCCCAATATGCAAAGTTGAAGAACGTTTTCAGTCTGTGAACACCCCAGTACTGGATTCAGCCTACAAGAGGGAAGAAGGTTACTTGGTTGTAGCACTATAAAAACACCTGCTAGAGGACCGAGTGTGCTATTAATAACGAGCCACAATAAAGATCAGAGAGCAGCCTGAAAATAAAAAAAAAAAAAACAACACAGGCACCAATGGGAAGAAGAGTTGTGTCACTGAGTCCAGCAGTCAATGGGGCCGCTCAGTGACCGCAAACAAGTACAGCATCCACTGCCAGAATTTTGAACATGCCCTGGAGGAATTCACTTGACCAGCAAAGGCAGAGAATTTAACACTAACAAAGAAGGTCACAACACCAAAAATTTATTTGAGATTATTTTGTGCAGCTCATGAGAATACATGAGAAGATCAAAGCTTTTCCTTAGGACTGGAAAGGATTAAGTCACACAGAAAGTATCTGCAAGGTAGGAAAAAAAAAAAATAAATCTCAGAGTCTCCTTATGACCTCCCCAGCCAAGATGTATTACTTGAATGAAAAATAATTGCAGCCTGTACTACAAACGACACAGCAAAATACAAATCTTCCAGTGATTTGACATTTACAACACATGTGTTTCTGCCATAGAGCAGGCTTCTTCCTTGGAAGCACCTCAGCTTAAACCAAGGGATGGATTCTTCTCTTCTGGGGGAGCACACAGCCTTGTTATTCAGGGAACATGTTACTGTTTAAGAGGAATGATTTCTGATTAAACCCTTGTCATTTCACTGCCACCTCCTCAGGCCTGCCTGCAAAGCCTGAGGAAGGGGGCACATCAGCATTGCACAGAGAATTCACAGGCAGGAAGATCTTAGCTCGCACCATGGCTCAGACACGGGGCTTTGAGTCTGGGTCCCTTTGGCTCAATGTTGTCATATTTACCCAGAGAGATAGCTCATTTAAAAAACACTCAGTGCCGTGGTGATAAAGGTGCTTTAAAGTTGGGAGCAGTAAACAAACATTTACACCGTTCGGTTGCAGAACATGGGTAGCATGGTGCCAACCACAGCAATCAGCAAGCCCTCCTTAAAAAACTACTAAAATAACTATCTGATCTTTATTGAAATTATGAAACTGTTTTGGTGACAACAGCAAACATCCAGAGTTCAAATAGAAGAGATCAGTCTTCAAGATAGAGGTGCTCTTCACCTCATGCTACTCTTGGCCAGCCCCTTCCCCCCAGGAACCTGTCCTATCTGTTCAGTCACCTCTAACCTCACCCCATGAGGTGTTAGGGTGCTTTTGCAGGTTGTCCTTAGATTTCTCTCAGTTGGATTTCTGCAATTCCTTTTTCACAGAGCCAAATCTCACAGATCAGTGGATATAGTGAACTTAAGCCAACACTAGCATGAGGACAAAGGAGAAGAGAAGGTCAATATCTAAATTCACCAAACACCTCAACTACCTGGAGATTCCTTGTTAAACCTCACTTATTTCTGGCTGCCTCTTCCCTACCCCAACCCCCCATCTTGTTCTTTATAAGTAGACAAAAGGTATGAATGAGCAGAGAGGGAGATAAATGCTTTAAGCTACAGGGCAGCACAGGTATAAAAAAAAATGAGCATGAACTGAGCAGGAATACATTTAGTCTTGCAGTTGAAATACTATTTGTAACCAGAAAAATTGGGCTAAAGACTAAAATTAAATTAATTTTAAGAAAAATCCTGATCAGTTGATTAAATGTATTATAGGAATTGATAGTAGGGACCACATCCCTGTGGCCCAAAGTATTTATTTCAGTCTTGCATTACCGTAAAATATGTGATACCTTCTTTAACTGTTTCTTTGGGCCTTGTTTTCTATTTAGATTATCTGTGAGATTTGATCAGGTAAGAAGCTGAAGGAAGAGAAACAGGGATATAAAGTGCAGTGGCCAAACAGCATTGGAGGGCAGATAATCTAGCACAGAGGGAGATAAAACTGTATAGCCCACAGTCTATTCACACTACATGATAAAAGACAGATCTGATATACCTTCCAGCATGATCTTTCTCTACCCCTGGACAATAAGGGGGAAGGAGATTAGGGCAATAAATCATTTACCTTTAGCCTTGGCAGCAGTACCCAAGTAATTCACTATTGAGTGTCCATTACACATTTATTGCTGCTATGCCTCACTCCTGTAAAGCAACAGGTCAGAAGGTGCTCATAATTTAGGGTCCTAATATTTGCCTTCCTTGCATTAGTTCTGGAATTTCAAAGCCCTATGTTCACCAAGATGGTGAAGGTTGGAAAACTGGAGCACCCCTCTTGCATTCTGCAACTACTGCCTGTGACATTGTATCTGGTTTGTGAAATAAAAGAATGAAGCATAGTCTTCTGTAGTATCATACAAAAATGGCCATAATTTGCCCCTTAGTGATTATAAAATACTCCTATTGTTGAAAAATACCTAAACACACTATACTTCATTTTTTTAATAGCAGCAATGTACTCATTCACTGACCGACAAACCAGTGCTAATTTGACCCCAGGACTGACTTTGCAGCCTGTTCACTACAATGCATATCTGAAAGTGTTTTATGTAGCTTATTTATGATTTGCATAGACCCAAAGTGCTTGAGGGACACCAGAGAGAAACACCAACACTGCATCTATCTTGTTAAATACAGAGGTTTCCTTGCCGACTGTGTGACACAGACATAGCTTCTGTAAAGAGTGAAAAAAGCACATAAATTGGAAAAAAAAAAAAAATCCATAGGACATTCCTTAAAACTTTTGTATCTGATATTTACCACAAGAGAAGTATTTTCAATCTGCCATTAACACTTCAGTATCAAAAGCATTTTTAGCTTTTAGCCAAGATTCTGCACATCACCCTAATCTGAAGCACCGAAATGTTAACACAACTATACATCTAAATTAGCATACTGGACTATTTCACACCAGTGGTACTTCACTGTAGAGTTAATTGTTCCAAGACTGCAGATACTGACAGTACCTCTACCTCAGATTTTTCTCAGTGCTCCCGGTCACACTAAATAAATGGGATGAGAAACAAAACTTAAAGCCATAACATAATCCTTATTTTTTAAGACAGCATAAAATATCATTAGCTAAAAGCTTACCTGGTACAAGCTAGGTTCAATAATGTCAGTCATGTGAGTTGAGGGTTCAGCCTAAAGTTTCTCTGCAGGGAGCCTTGGGTTTAGATTTTACTGGTTGTGTCAGACTCCACAAGGGTAGAGATCACTGCTTTAGGAGGGGTGGAGTGACTGATAGAGCTCACTCACTGCTCCTTTCCCAGGTTGCAGAGGACAGGTGAGGCTACAGCTGCCCCAGGCAAAAAACACCTCAGCTGTGGTGTACAAGGAGGCACAACTACCTAGCAAATTGTTGGAGGGAAGAGTGTGTGCTCTTGTTCTGTCTCCATATCCTGTCTCCCATCCTTTAACCTTTCTGCTTCAGTCCAGGCTCTCCAAATGGGGATTCCTCAGACCTTTCCCTGTGACAGTTCATCTGGAGCAGCACAGATGTAGGCTGCCAATAGCCTCCTCAGGAGCTGTGTGTCAGGCACTTCTTTCTGTAGCCTCCGAAATCCTAGTGGTATCTCAAGAACTTTTCAGACAGTCCTCAGCACATGCTAGAGGGAGACAATGATGGGAGTGAGCCTCCTTTCCTTGGGATGAGTCTCCATGGTCCATCTGCACCAGGTAACCTCTCCACAAAGCACTTCTATGGCCCATTGCTGCCACCAGAGTCTGATGATTTGGTGGCCACATGTGCTGATGGGAGCATACCCCAACACACTTGGCCTGTGTTCTACTTCCCCAGCACTTGTGGTGGTTCACCTGCCTAGTCCTTATTTGTCTTTAGTAGGACTACCCGTGTGTTTCTACCTTCTCAATTAGTAGGACTGTTCATTTTAACTAAAAGCTGCTATATTTCATATTTATATTTAAATTCAGTTTACAGAGAAGAGAACAAGTTGTTCAGTATCTATTATTCTGTGCTGCAGTAGACACACTAATTTTAGAGTACATCATTTCCATTAACACATAAGAAAGGTTTCTTTCTTTATTCATTTATGTGGTGTTTGACATACACTAGCAGGTCTGAACAGAAGGAATGGCTATAAAAGTAAGAAAAAATAATTTTAACACCATCAAGTGGGCTCAATAAATCCAGACAACTGCATTTTCTTTTGCATCTACTTTTCCTGTTTCACTTTTAGTACTCATTTACCCTGTCAGGTTCAAATGACAGAAAAGTGTTGGGATACATAAAAAAAATTGCTGCCTACCACAAAATCTTATATTTATAGAAATCTAGAGAGACCTCAGCTTATTTTAAATCTTTTTTCTGACTTCTACTGTCATCATTCAACCTCATTTGCAGGAGGGAAATGGAAATGGAACATATTGTTAATTGTAATCAGATTGACATCAACTTGCTAAGAATTTAGCAAATTACTGTCCTCTAAAAAAGTGCAGAGTTGGAAAGAACCTGAGATTGAACATCAGTGAGGTGAAGATAGAAAAATCTATTGATACTTTTACCCTACCCGTAGGAGTTAATCAGAGAGCAAGACTTGACTGAAATGAAAGACCTTTTCACACCAGGATATAAAACCCTTACAAAAGGAAAAAAATATATTTTCCATAATGCTTAATAAAGTATTTAGCAAAGGTTAAAATGGTCACACAACTTTCTACAAGGTGTGTAAAATCCACATTTGTTTTAGTGAGCTATTCCCACACTTCCTACTGATACTCAATGTACTAATTCTTTTTAACTCATGTTATAAACCAGAAGTGTGCACAGCTAACTGAATGCATCACTAGCTAATGTTAAAGTTTTCCTTTTTCTCTGTCAGTTTCCCATTTTTGTACCTTATCTCGGTCTAATTGTCTACGACGAATGGTTTGATTGAAATGTTCCTGAAATATGTTGAGAAAGAAAAGCAATGAAAAGGGGCCAAATATCAGAACATTCTAATACGTGGGGTTTTTTGCTAACTCAGGTCTGATTAATATGAGGTGATAGAGCTGATCACCTACATGTGTTAGTCTTCAGGAGTCAGAGAGTAGCAACTCATGGCTCTTCCAGGGTATAAATACATAATCTATTAGTCAACAATCACCTAAGATCATAAAGCTCTTGTCATATCATGAGATAAAAGTTTTAACTCTGACCACAGGTCTGGCCAGAGAACTCACAAGAAGTCAAAGAAGAAACTCAACGCCAAATTCCCACTGGCTCTTCAACAGTAACTTCACCAGGGCAGGAAGTCATCCTAAAGAATCAAAATGTGCCTTTAAGACACATCCTATGAAAAAAAAATTGTGGAGCTTCATTGCTAGACTGCCATGGTGCTCTCCCAGATGTTGGCCAGTGATGCAGGTAGAGAACAGGGCTGGGCCCATACCCTTAAACCCTCTCTCTATCCAAAGAGTTTAGCATGTCTGTATTCTCAAGAGTACAGGAATTGCCATTCCCATTGCACTTGAACATAGCAAGAGAGAAAGAGAGTAGAATTTTGCATTCTCTTCCATTTTGTTCATTTGAGGGTCCCTAGAGAACAGAGGAACTCTAAGTCTTATCAGAAAAAGGCCAAGAAATACAGATAGTGAGTATGTTTTGGCCCTCCTGCCAAGATGTCTGGAGCTGTTAAAAGCAGATTACATGAAAACAAGACAGGAACAAGACACTGGGTGTTAGACCGTGAAAGGATGTCACTTCTCAGCAAAGAGGTAGTTGCTAGTAGAAGTTCAGAGATGATGCTGAAATAAAGACACTTTACAAAGGAGGAAGAGTCAGGAAGAAAACACTCTGTCAGAACAAGCTATAAAGACCTTAACAGGATACTTCTGTGAGTATTCAAAAAGATTGCTCATCTCAAGGTGTAAAACAGCTGCCAGGATCAAGCCTAAGCCTTCTAGTAGCAATGGAAGAGTGCAGCTTCTTTCCAAAAGAGGATGGACAGATTGAGAGAAAGTGACTATCAGCCGCTGAAATAACTAACAAGATGCACTGTTTAGCTATGCTCAGAGACAGAGAAATAGAGAAAAAAATGTTGTAAAAAATTTCTGAATTCTAATATCAAGAGCTTGGATGTTCACCAGTTGCAATAGTGCAGTGGTTAGCAGTGAGTCAGAACAGCCTCTGGTGATAGTTAAGGTTGTCACCCTTCCTGCAGAATAGCTACTGCTCAGACAGAACAGAAATTCCAGTCCTTTTTGTGATTGTGTGCTGTATATATGCAATAAAAGGAGATGGGAAAGTTAAACTCCTCTTAATTTTATACTCTTAGTTCTCATAATGCAGAGGAAGTCACAGGAATGTTAGGAATGAGCAATGTACAAGCAAGACCAATGAAGCTGAGGGGACATAGCCCTTCAGCTCTCAAAATTCTCTTTCTATAAAGCAAAGAGAACATGTTACAGCAGAAAGAAACCCCAAACTGTTCTGGATTAACTTTCTAATAATTGTCTGTTTTCACACCTGAGCTACCTCAACCATGGTCATAGGGTCATTCAATTTATTTAGTGCTTCTTTCTCCCACAAATACTTTCTTGCTCATCTCACATTCCCAGGGGTCCCTTGCAGACTATAACATTATTAAGTAGTCACCAGCTTCTGCAAATACTCCCCAGCTGATCAGGGTGGGGGAGGACTGCTTACCTGCTAATCAAGTGCTACTTGATTCCTGTCATTTTCATTAGCTGAGTTGTGGTGTCTGTTTATCAGGCATGATACTTTCCCCCATTCAGAAGTCAAGCAAAGTAGTTCTTTTACCTAGAATCAACCTTTTAACCTACCCTGGTTTAATCCCATACTTTCTACGCTTGTAGGAGCCAAGAGGCTGCAGCTCTGGTCTGGAACTAGAAGGATCCTAAAGCTGGTATTTTGCAGAGTCAAATCCCATTACTCAGCTACCAAGCAGTAGCACATTTCTGACAGAGATGATACCTTTTAGCAGGGACTGTGGCAAAATCAGAGGATCTAGAATTACATGAGAGTGAAGGAAGTATTAACAGGCTCACTCGACCTCTGCATCCCTAAAAGATTTGGCAGCGTGTGCCACATGATACTCTTCCAACTCCTTCAGGACAGTCCTAGAGCCTCAGTATACATTAGGGAGGTATTACAATGCTATTCTTTGGCTGAGATGGGAATTTGATTCTAATTGCTTATGGCTGGTAAAGCTTGCACAAGTAGGAACCAGATTTCTGTGTGTCTTGGTCCCACTATCATACTGGAAATTCTGCCTCCCTGGCTTCCTGTACATGTTTTTGTTGTTTGAGGGGATCAGCTACCAGATCAGACCTTCTGGTTTCCATGTTTGTACTGTAACAAGTTAACTGTTACAAACCTCAGGCCCAATTAGCCATCAGTTACACTTGGCAGCCAAATCCAAAGCAATGTATTAAAATTTCAATTATTTGCACAGCCTAGTTGGAATTAGCATACTACACCTAAAGACATGCATGCTTGCTCTTCTGGTATCTGAGCCAAATCATATTGGGGTACAAAATACAGGTACTACATTGCCTCCAGAAGATATCCCTGGGTCCAGAGGGACTTTCAGGACACCTGAATAAGGAGCCCTGAGTCATTAAACAGCTGAAGAAAGAGAAATACCATATAGTCAAGGAAACAAGAACTACAGAACTGATTGTTTTAACTTTTTTTCTTTCTTGCTGGCTTCATGACTTTGTATTCCTGGTTATCCAGTGCCAGGTTTCAACGGAAGGCATGAAAATCTGTGCCAATAGCCACCTAGCAAGGGTATATCCTAGGAAAAATTGGAAACAGGACTGAGGTCTCTCAAACTGAAACAAATCAGTGCTCCCTGCTCAAATCAACAAGAGTGTGTGATATATACTGTTACCACTGGGTCCTTAAAAAAAGAGATCACAGCTGCTGGACTCTGTGCTAACACTGTACTGCCCATCCCTATGCCATTGAAACCTGGCACTTAGGTGGATTTGAAGCACTGTGAATGGGGCAAGCTCCTCCATGGACCCGTACCTCTTGCCCCACAGAGGAATCATAGCAGTGCTGGTGAGCCCAGGGCAGCTCGGTGTCTGTCCCAGGACACTCCAGAATCCCAAATTAGGTGCCTGTGAGACTGGTTAGAGAGAATAGCCTTTCTGTATTCCTGTCTTGAAAACAAGACCTGCACTTCAGCCAAGTACTACTTCAGAGCCCATCTCACCTTTAATCCTCCATGCCCTCCCTTTGAGAGATATATTACATGTCATTTAATTCTCACCATTATACATTCTGCATTTATATCTCTCTAGTTTTGAAAGTATATGTTAGTTGCTGTTATCATAGTTAGACATTGTCTATAATGAATAAAGCAATCTCGTGCCCGTGACTCACTGATGTACATCTGGATGAAGACTGAGTCTGTTTTCTGCAACACAGCCAGTTCTGGCAAAAGAAGGTATGAAGAAACATATGACACAAGTTAGCCAAGCAGTAATAAGACTCACCTGAACGTATACATTTTTTAATTGCTAAATGGGACATGTTCCACAACAGCTACTTTTTTTAAGGAGATAATTCATTCCATTCATAATAGATTTAATTGTGCTCTGATTGCTCACACCTGGCAATTTTGTTTTGCAGCACTTTTTTTTCCCCCAAAGCACTTTCAAAGCATAGAATGGGCCTTGCGCCAGGTATAGTATATGATTCAAGCCCTGAAATAAATGGAATGGGATTTGCAGAGCCAGCTCTAGACACAGACAAAGTATGCAGTTACTGGGGCAGCTGCCTGCTTTGCCTCTGCCAGACCTGCTACTGCCAAAGGAAAGGATGCTGTGAGTAGGCTAAAAACTCTTGCTCATCTCTCTTGCAGAAGCAGCAGTCATTTTGCTTCTTGCTCTGCACCATGCCTGCTTCTTCATGCCAGTGCTGCCATCTCCCCTGGCAGTACTTATCCACGGGGTGGTGAAATTCTGTGTTTTCAGCCTGCTCTGGTTCCTAAGTTATTCTGGATTCAACCTTTTCATTGATATTTGTTTGGTTTAAAATGGTATTCAGGGTAATGAAATGGTATTCAGGGTAATGAAATAATTTTCAAATCTTCCCATTAGCTAATCTGAAATTTAACCCCAAACAAATCTGAGAGTATTGGGATGTTCTTAATACATCTTAAAGACTGCCATCACTCAGATATTGTTCTTTGTAGCCTTTTTTTTTTTTTTTTTTATTTCTCAAAAGACCCTCCACTCAAGTGACCCCACCAGAATCTTCCTCTTATTTTCCCTTTACTGTATCACTTGAAGTCCCATCTTGAGATAAGGATTCATTATACTGCATGCTGTTCTCCCCAGATCCTAAGAGATTTCATCTCCCTCACTGAACTTATGCTTTAAATGGATGAGAAGGGAAAAGGGTAGGAGAGCAAGATGAGTGACAGAGAAGTGAGCTGATTTTCTCTACATTGGGAGCCATATTGTTTGTCTGACATACCCAAGAGTCCAATGTAACAGTGCCTGGCATAGATAAGTGTGTTCAAAATGACTGTGGTATACCCTAAGACAACAAAAAAATCTGTCCTTTATAATGGAAGACACATAAAACTAGAAAGAATCAATTTCAAATAGCCCCACAGCGTGCAAGATGGACTGAGAGAACCTGTAGGGATATAGAGGGATAAACTCCATGCCAACCAGCCCAGGCAATTCCAGTGAATTATTTCATCAGAGGTACAGTCAGCAATGAATAACTTCTTCACTAAGAGCAAAATTTAGCAAAAATAACCAAAATCTATGGTGGCAGGCAAGAGAGGAGGACTCAACTGGGTTTCTGAGCAGACAGAAAAAGAAAAATGATTTCTGAACTGAAATCTAGTCTCTCTTCTTTTAATTAATTCCTTCTTCTAACCTACCAAACTATCACACAAAAATAGCTCAGATTATACTCTAGGGCAGTTGTTTACATGGATATTTACCAATTCTCCAGTGAGCAGATTTCTGAAGCAGATCACTCTGTGCTTAATTTTCTCAGCGAAAGGAACGTAGAAATCTATCCACAGTGAAAGCACTCATGCTCTTCAGGGGTAAAAGATAAGGGCTATATAGACAAACCAGAAGTAAAATCTGAAGAGATGTAAAATACTCATAATTTCTATTGATTTTAAGCTGCCTGGAAGCACCTCCTGGGAATGTTTCTCTAGATATTATCTCTGTAATCATAGTATTCTCAATTGAAAATACAACTGCTCTGTTGCAGTGCATTTGTATTCAAAACAGGTGTGTTGGACTGATAAATGCATTGCTAGCAGAGATCAAATGATGAATTCATTAGCTACATCAGATTCTGAAAGGTAGAACTGGCTTTCTCAATGAGCTTTCTTCCATTTCTGACTCCCATCATTGGCAGGACTGAGCTGGTGGATTCTGTTCTCCCACAAGTACCGATTTACTTGAATGTCACTGAGCACTGAAGGCAGTAAGATTTGAAAAGGCTGAGATCCATTGTTAGAATAAATCTATTGACAATAGCCTTTTTGTGAAAAAACAATTTAGGAAAAAAAGACATTTAGGAACCTGGACATTTTGGATAACAACCTGTTACCTGCAGTTACAGGTAACCAGATAGTCCATCTTCTAAGCGGTTTTCTATCTGCTACTCTTGGAAGACTGTTCCAGAATCATGTTGTTCCATCATTACAAGTCTTCTAATTTCCAGAAGAAAATGTAATCATGATCAGTTCTGTTCTCTTTCTTCATAAGCCATTGCTTTTCTTTGGAGGAAATAATTTCCCCCTCCTCCCCATTATGTTTAAAATGGCAGCCATATCCCCACTCAATCTCTCTTTTCTTGGATTGATCTAGACCAGCTTTTCTTTTGAGTTTGTTTTCTATTAAGTCTCGGAAAAAGCCTTTTCAGTGCATCTCTTCAGGACTGAATCCCTCTTACGAAAACGGGTGACTGGGATTCTGCATAGTGTTCCCAGAGAGACATCTCTGCCCTTTCTCCAGCATGCCAGCCCTTCCCTCTCATGCTGAAACACCTCACATGACAGTTCACTGGAGCTGCTTAGAAAACAGATCTTTAGCCTATGTATTCAGTGAGTAAATGAAACTTATTGAGCTATCAGACAAAATTTAGAATATGTCTTTGGGGTGAAAGGAGTATATTTCAGTCTTAAGTGTTAGCTTTATTCTACTTACCATGTAAAACGTGCCATTTTAAAGGGATGTCTTGTAATTATTAGTTCTTTCAGATTCTCTGGGGGCACTAGGCCTAGATTGCTGGAACTATGCAAGCACAGACCAGTCTTTGCACAAAAGAGCTGCTATTCTCAGTAAAGTTAATCCTACTCTATATTCAGTATGATATTATTCACACATTCACATGCCTACTTAAAAACATCATAGCAGATTTTGGAAAAGGTATGAAATATAAATACAAGCACAGTTGATGTCTGCAGTAAATACATCCGTATATTTAGAAAAGTCCTCTTACATAGTCCATTCCTAGATGACAGAATGAGTCAGTGATTATCCAAAGTTCCCAAATTTAGAGGCTCCAAGGAAGACTGTGGGAAAATGGGTAAAAGGGAGAATTAAACTGGCAATAAATGACTTAGAAGGTAGCTTTTAATGTATTACTTATTTATGCTGATACCTTAAGTGTCCTAATATTCCATAATAGGAAACCAAAGCATCTTTCCAAATTTGTCTCAAGATTGATAAAAATTCAATTCTAGACATAGAAGTCTTCTTGGCCAGATGCTTACTGGTAACTACCCCATAATGTTCTCCCCGTTGAAACAAAGCTTTGTTAGGTGCACTCAAGAGAGGGCAGCTAGAGCTTTGTAAAGATTGCCTGAAGTCAGACCATAAAAAAGGGCAAAAAATGAATCTGCTGCTGAGACACTGGAGCAAAGCATTTATGATAGAGAAAAAGTAGTAGGGAAATGATTCACAATGGCCTAATTACATTAGAAACAACACTTATTCAGCTACTTGGAGAAAAGAACCCAAGGGAAATGGAGGAAAGGACAGCCCTTAGGCCAGTCTGATATTTATTTTTCTGCATGTGGAAAACCATTCCTCATGAAAACAGTTCTACCATTATACAGAAATTTATCATCAAAATAAATGCCTCAGAAAAGTTGTTGGATGTTATCATTGACAGCATTGGAGAGACATTACTAATACTGAAACTTCATGAGACATATAAAACATATAAGCAAGTATAGTTCCAATAGGAAATGTCTACAGACAAGTATATTTTGGCACCTATACAATGCAGTTATGCCTATTGCTTCCCACAAGAAATAACAAAATGCATTTACACAGCATACAAGCTATCAACTGTCATTGAATTATATTGCAGAGATGATCTATAACCTTGAAAAGTATGACTGTTTTTATTCTATAGCAAGTTTATAAACTGTAAGACGATAAAGCTAGCTAATGCTTTCCACAATATGCTTCCCAAGTAGGAGACTCAAAATGAAATATTATTAACAATTTATGATTATTTCCATGCAGATACTAAATGACTAATTCCTATCATATTTTTCCATAGTTGCAGGAGGGAGTGTTTCTGCACCTGTTTCTCTTCCCCCAAATCTAATCATCAGTGAAATTGTACTCAGCCAGCTGTTAAATTTCAGATTGGTTATTATATTTCATGCATTTAAACACTGACAAAATATGAAGTCATATAGCCACAATAAAATGCTATAGTGATACCAAGAGAAGTGATCACCAAGCTTGCAAAGCTTCAGACAGTCTTGGATTTTGTTGTAATACCTAACTAGATTCAAGCCTATGGTGGATATTCATATGCAAACTAGAGTACCCAGTTAACGCAATAAAGTTACCAAAAATTTGGAAAAATGTAGTCTGTTTCTACAGATTCTTTTGAGAGCTTAAACCACTTGTTAATTATTAGAAATTTATGTAAAACTGATTAGCTCATGTCTCCTGTGCCACTATTCACAGAGGGTATGGCATCTTAGCATTTTGAGAACAGAAAGTTCATTAACTCATTTAGCCATAAATCCTTACATTTTGTTGATACACCTGTATTGAACCAACTGCCTTGTGTCTGAATGAAACATAATTTATGGTTTGGCTACACAAGTATTTGAAGGCATCAACAAGCAAAATCAAACATTGCAAGTAGCTCCAATCCTACCACAACTGCTCTGTCAACATGCCTAATACAGTGATAATTATTCATTCACGTATTTACAGCCTGAGCATGGAAGTTTAACTCTAAAGGCTTTATATACTATTTACCACATACATTTTCCGAAAAGAGTGTATTTAAAGTATGTACATACACATACATATGTGTGTGCATAAACTTACACCTTTACTCCACAAAAGGCTGCCCACATGGTTTGACAAATATAGATGGATAAATAGCTAGGTGAGGTAGATATGATTACCCAGAAGCATTACTGATCACTGAGGTCACCCAAAATTTTCCACTGACAGATTGCTTAACACTTTGCAAAATTTTAACTATATCAATTGGAATGTTGCATGCCATATTTTTATGTTAAAACGCCTTAGACATTTCTGAAAATATAACTAAGGAAAAAACCGTGGGTTTACTCATAGCAAAAAAAAAAAAAACAGTCAATTTTTTCTTCATTAAGAAGCCCTCAACCTGCCTGCTTTAGATCTGGGACCTAAAATATTCCAAGGAGCCTTCAAGAGTGTCAAGAATTTGTGCTATAGCATTTTTATAAATATTCAAATTTGCACACTTCAAAAGCATCTGGAAAAAAAGAGATCATAGCTGTTTAACAGAGACACTTTTGGGCAATTAAATCTCACATAGGTTCGATCTCAGTTAAGTGTTCTTGACCCCAGAGTTTCAAGACTGAACAAGATCTCCTCCCTAACTCTTCCTGGTAGATGAAGCTTGCTGTAGTGTCTGGCTTCCCAAGAGGGGACAGAGAAGTGGTCTTTCACCTTCAGTGTTGCAGCAGCTGATGCAAGAGGAGCCAGTGGCCATACCAGAAATATATTAGATGGGGATTGCACAGATGGGCAAAGCTGGAGATAAAGAGAAGCCATGGCAGGAGCTTGTTAGAAAAGTGGGGCAAGAAAAGACAAGAAGTGGGATGAGGAAAAAGGGTGGATTTTTGTGCCTGGTCAGAATGATACTGAGAGGTGCCCAAGCCAGCAGACCTTTTGCCAGTGAAACACCCTCTCCTAAAATGTCTTAAACTGAGCTGGCAGAGCAACATCTCTGTATTCCTGTACTGTCAGAAAATATGTATTAACTTCACTAGTAACAGCTGTCCTCATCTTCCTCCCTTTATTGCCCAATGGATATTCCCAACCTCTTTATATTCTCAGGTACTCTGTTACCCTTTGTGTCCACACTGTGGAGGTACTGGTCCAGTCCCTGCAGATTACTCCAGCTGGGGGCATGCAAGGTTCCATAGGACCCTGTTTTTCAATTAGGGAATTATATTTAAAATGCTCATTAAGATATATTGCTGCAGTCCCTGCAGCAGTTTTACATTATTTAATGCTGTGGTCATAGATCTGGGTAACTCCAGGAATAGAACTGCCACCCCCTCACAGAAAATGGATTGTTTGACATTTTTATTACCTCCAGCCTTTGTTCCATGGAGATGACAGCCAGTTACCTACATTGGCATGACTGGAAGGAAAGTAGGTAGCAAGCGCAGCTGACAGTATCTTGCAAGTCTGTGATGCTAAATCGGCATCACTGCCACGTGCCTCTTCAGTGAGGATAGGATGTGGAGGTAAAGTCGTGACAGTATGTTCCAAGGTGTCCCTGTGGTTCTTCCAGCTTGCTCTGTCAATGTTTCTTCTGGGGTTATTAGTTTTTATAAAAGCATGCCCTTAAAATACCTTCATGGTGTTAATAAAAGCAAAAATAGCAGTTCTTGTGCTTAACTTTTTCATACTGGGGTAAAATAGGGCTAAATTGGGCAAGTACAGAAATCATAATAGCACAACTCAGTTTAAGGGTGACTTTCAAATCTCCTTCAGGTCTTAAAGAGCAAGGAGTTTAAGCTAAAATCAGATGAGGACACATTCTTTCCTGCTCTACAGAAAATCCTTCTCCCTTTAACAGGCACAAGATTTGGGGTGGCTTTTGCTTAGACACTGCTAAAGTCTATTCACTAAGTCCTCCACTCACAAGTGGAGCAACCATGAAATTCTCCAACTTCTGAAAAACACATTATTTCAGAAAAATCATTCAGATTTGCATTGGTATTTGTAAAATAACCATGTATATCCTACGTGAAATATGAGAAATAAAACCAAATTTTAAAACACTTCCCCCCCACCCCTCCCTTCTTCTCGGGCTTAACTTTACTCCAAATTTTTCTACCTCCTCCCCCTCAGCAGCGCAGAGGGACAGTAATAGTAGTTGTAGTCAGTTCATCACCCGTTGTTTCTGCCACTCCTTCCTCCTCAGGGGGAGGACTCCTCACACTCTTCCCCAGCTCCAGCGTTGGGTCCCGCCCATGGGAGACAGTCCTCCACAAACTTCTCCAACGTGAGTCCTTCCCACGGGCTGCAGTTCTCCATGCACTGCCCCAGCGTGGGTCCCTTCCCTGGGGTGCAGCCCTTCAGGAACAGACTGCTCCAGTGTGGGTTCCTCATGGGGTCACAAGTCCTGGCAGCAAACCTGCTCCAGCGTGGGCTTCCCACGGGGTCACAGCCTCCTTCGGGCACATCCACCTGATCCAGTGTGGGGTCTTCCACGGGCTGCAGGTGGAGATCTGCTCCACCATGAACCTCCACGGGCTGCAGGGCACAGCTGCCTCACCATGGGCTGCACCACGAGCTGCAGGGGAATCTCTGCTCTGGCATCTGGAGCACCTCCTCCCCCTCCTTCACTGACCTTGGTGTCTGCAGAGCTGTGTCTCTCATATCCTCACTCTCTTCTGGCTGCTGTTGCGCAGCAGTTTTTCCCCCTTGTTAAATGTTATCCCAGAGGCGCCACCGCTGTCGCTGATGGGTTTGGCCTTGGCCAGTGGCGGGTCCATGTGGAGCTGGCTGACATTGGCTTTATCGGACATGGGGGAAGCTTCTAGCAGCTTCTCACAGAAGCCACCCCTGTAGCCCCCCAACTGCCAAAACCTTGCCATGGAAACCCAATACACCTACCATAAAAAGAGCAGTGGTTTTGAGGAGTAGTACGTGAACCAGGGATCTTTATACGTATCAGATGCTATAAATTTTACTCACCTATGAAATATGGAGAGGGGAGCATAAGGGGCGTTGTATTTACTTTTCTCATAACAGTATTTCTTAAATAGACAAAGCAGTCTGTATGAGTCTACTCCAGGCACAGTGGATCAGTCACCATCTGCCACTGAAACTGATGAGTTGTTCTTCTCTAGACAGTGAAATAAAGTGTTGATTGTGTTTCACTGAGAAATCCACCTTTTATTTTTTCTCAAATTGACTATAGGTCTGTAAGTATCCTCTGTGATTATTGTCAGAAGAGCCACAGACAATATTTGAAGTAACATGTTCTAGGACAAGACAAGGAAACACAGACTATTACAGCAGTATGCCCAAATTTGAACTTCACTTGACACTGGAGTCAGTCTCAATCACATCAGTGAGGGATAAGGGAAGTTCTGTAGAAAGAAGAGGAAAATGAGTTACTTTATCATGCTCTGGCATAATAAAAAGTAATTTTAAAATTTGATAATCTGAAATACTTAATCATCAGGTTTTTGGGACTGATATTTTTCCTGTAGTAAACTACTATTTCTACACAACGACTATACAATATTGTTTTTAAATAGGCTTATTTACTACTTTCAATGTTTATAACTTTTTTACAAGCGTAGTTTCAGAAAGAGAACAACACAGTAACAGAACTGGGAGCTTTTTCCATTTTGTTTCCTTTAAAATTTACAGTTGCTTTAGACAAAAATGTATGTATGTTTTGCTGATTTCTGATTTGCCAATGAAAAAACAATATCCCATGTAAACTGCAGAAGCTGACAAATTAATTTTTGTGTTTGTATATCAGGCAAATAAATAAATCTTACAGTTACTAATTATTTTTCAACCTTGCACATGAGAATATGATTAGACTGACTACAACTGACACTGATTATCTGAGATAGGATGTTATTAAACCCCTTTGGGGAGCCTTTGAAAGACTCACCACACTTAGAGCAGAGAGCTTCTCTCTGCATTAGCTCATTTATGGAGCAATTACATGGGACTTACTACCAAAAAGATGTCAGGAAAAACATTGAGCAAAAAGCTAAAGTGGAGTTCACACCCCTCCCCTCTCTGTCAAAACATTTCACAACCTCATAGCCTTAAAATGTTTTGTCAAGATTATCTATAGCAAAGCTATTTGCTATATATCACTAAAAGGTACGACATAGGTTAGATTAAGACTACATGGAAGAGAGCTGGTAATGGATCTGAAAACAGTAGAGATTTCTCTCAGCTCAGATGGCTTCTTTGCTCCAAGATCCACAAATTAATTAATTCTGTGGGCTTGAAAAGACCAATGTTTTCATTTCATCTATCTCAGAGTTTGCAAGTTTTATTATTTCATTAGAAAACTACTATGGAGAGTTTCTCAGTGAAGTGCGGAGAAATATGCAAAATGTGCTGCTTTAAAAAATCTGCACTGGTTCTGGAAAAACCTGTGGCTGAACTCACTGATTTATTTCAAAATTAAGATTACAAAGACCTGATTTTTAGGAGCAGTTTACAATTTTGTATCTACAAATATGCAGATAGAAAATGGAGAGCTAGGTAGAGACCATTTTCAAGTCTGTATTCCTACAACGGACTGTTCTCCTGACACCCACAGCTGAGAATGAAAATGCATAGTAAAGTACTGCAGAACTGGTATGTATTAAATAGCTACGCACCTATTGATTATGCGATTTTCAGTTTGAGAACATCAGAAAAGCTCTGAGAGATACATAATCCAAATACTGACAGCTCACTGAAGAACCGACAATACCGAGGTATTACAGATTGCAGAGATTTATTCTCACCTCCACTTTGAGTTTAAAGATAATATTGCTGTAAATTCATGTGATGACAACACCTAAACCTTGATCCATCTCATTTTTTCTGTCCTCTCTGGGTGTCTTCACATACTTAATCCAAGCCTGGTACAGAAGAAGTTAAAAGATACTTAAATGTTCCTTCCTTATTCAATGAAGAACTCAGATGTACAACTAGAGTAACGTGCTGGAATTCACTTAGTGCTTTTCCTCAGAGTGCCTTAAAGAGCAGTATCTTGCTGCCAGTAGTTTCTGACATGAAGCTGATCCCAGGGTGGCCTTACAGCAGTGGCAAGAGACTCAGCAGAGTTCTCCTGTCTCATAAACACAGATTCTCTGCTGCTCTCTGGAGCACAGTTACTGCTCCTAGAATGTGTCCAAGGTCCAGAAGGTCCCTACTTTGCAGTACCCACTGTTAATCGATGACAAATCCTGGAAGGTAGGATTTTCTGCATATGTAGTGATCACTGACCACAGGGAAAGCTTATGCAAAAATTCTGCTTCATAAATATGAATATGCTTGAGTGAGGAAAAAATGATCCTTTACTGAGTTTATCCTTCAAGGCATGTTATGTTGCATTTCTGATATTGCAGAGGAACACAGCAGTACTGTATGAGGAATTCTGCGTGGCCAAATGCTGTAGTCCTTACTCAGATTTTACTCAGGAAAAACCACTTTTGACTGGAGTGAGAATTTGCTTGACTAAGGACTGAACAGAGTGTTTTGAATCTTACCAGCATTGCTTGATGCTAATGTTGGACAACAGCTCTCATTGCTAATTTGCCTGCCTCATTGGCCTTCTTCTGGGCTCTGAATCGGCTTTTGCTGTGTGTTATTCATAGCTTATATTGCTAGTTCAGATTGCTCTTCTTTGTGTTTTTCATTTCCAGCAAATATTTTGCAGCTATTGTTCTGCTGCTGGTAGATGTGCATGGAACCTGGTATGTGGAACCTGAACCTCAGCCCAGATTTAATTAACACTGTTAAACATGGTCTCACTATGGTGCTCAGAAGGAATTTTGCAGACCTCTTTCAGTGAAGCATAAATTTGTTCAATCTGATGTTTTTACAATGCAAAAATATAAGGACTTGATTCACAAATCTTAAGACCAAATGCTTCTCCAGTAAAATAGATGGAGTAGTACCCATTTACAGCCACCATAAGGTCAATTATAAATGCTTATTCTGACCTACAATAGTCATACAAGAAAATCACTAAATGTCTGTGCTGTAACATCACCTTTTTTTGTAGTTTTAATACTGCTTTAAAGTAAGATATACTGAATAATTAGTACCAAATTATGCCATAGCCTACTAATATGCAGCAAATCTAGCTAGGTTATCACCCGTATGTCTTATGAGCCATACCTAGCCATGGTTTATCCTCTATTCATGCTGCAGGGTACGAAATTCCTGGGTGCCAACCTGCCTATGGCAACCTAGAATTCTCCAGGGCAGGCTCGCAAAATCTTCACCTACTCTCTGGGACAGGTAACTAATAAGTGATGTTTTGTGAAGTTATGCTTTCTTTCTAACTTTCTGATGTCCGTAAAAATGTATCATTTCTTCACGTCAGTCTGTAGTCTCTCATCGTTCAACTGCATTATGTTTTCTGAACCAGGGAAATAACAGCAGACCTGTTTATTATAGTACTCTAGATGCTTGCCTCAGCCAAGCCTGTAATAATGGTTATTAACGTGTATAAAAACTGAAAGTTTTTTAAGAAGCTGCAAAATCCACAGCTGCCTACTACCAGTTAATATTTTTTTCTGATGGATTAGTTCTTATAATACAGTTGCATTGCGTTTCATTGTTGATGCCACAGCTATCTGGGCACTTCACCCACCTTTCATAATTGCTGGTATGTATATATTCTCTCCTTTATCAGGTTTACATTAATCATCGGTCTCCCAAAGTAAGGATTTTTTCAATGCTATAGGTACAGAGATGTTGAAAGGATGGAGGAGTTATGACTGATTCTAGTTTACATTCCTAAGCAGCACATAGTATAAGTTTATGTAATGACTCATTTTTCCATATTTTGCTTAGATTTTCTTCTACTTTTCTCCTGAATTCTCTCTTTGTTCTTTATTGCTTGACTTTATTTCAAGTGGCAGGTATGTAGAAGAAATGTCATTCACTGATACTATTGTTTTCAATTACATGAAATATTGAAATATATTTCAAAGTAAGAAATTAATTAGATAAAAAATAAAGACAGGCTAAGCTTTAGATTGTCTTCTTGCAATCGATTTTCTTTGAATGTCTGTGAATTTTCATCTTAAGAGTGCTGCTAGTGCAGGAAAGACATAAGTGAGATTCTTTTGGTATTTTTTTGGGTGTTCTACACTCAGTGGAGTGAAAAAAACAACAGGCTTGGAAGAGTGGTTTAAATTCCTGCTTTTCAGTCCCCTGGGGCTCTGCACATGCACTCCACTCTTACCTGGGTTTAGATGAGCTTGATGCAAAAATATATTTGCTCTGCTGCTTGTCCTTGTTAAAACCAGGAGATGACCAGTGAAGCAAATCAGGGCATATAAAACTGTTCTTTAGAATGTTTGACCCTGATTCCAATTTGATTGAATATTTGAAAGTCTTAAAATCAGAACAAATTCACACAGCCAGTGTAATCACTGAGTTTGATCTTATGTGCTCTTTTAAAATGGATGCCCGTGAGGAAGTTCAGAGTCTTGGGATGACATTTAGTAGCCTTTCTGTAGGGGTCTCTATAAAAAACATCTCTTTTCCTACCATCACTGTCCACTTGTGGTTCTTACTTTCAAAAGACAATAAGCTTACTCTTATGGAGGACAATACCACAGTTTATCTCCAAGTATACCAAAGCTTAAAATCCACAAATCCAGGATTTTAGCTCAGGCCATTTAGCCATTTCATAAAAAAATAAACAGCCATTGAAAGATAATTTTCATTTTCCTCCCTGTTTTTTAAAAGGCTCCCAAGGATCTAAACTTTTAGAGAGATTTTAGTATTTCCTGAAAGCTTGCTTGTTTCTTTCCTGTTCATTAACTGAAATCTTAATCACAGTGTTTCAACATATCTAGACTTTGAAAATTTATTTGGAAACTTGCTTTCCAATTATATTGAAAACATGAGCTTTCTGAAGGAACTAAAAAAAAAACCACATTTGTTTGAGAAAATGAAAGGTAGTGAGTATGACAACTGTCAGCACTTATGAAATGAGTATAGATTCTATTTTATCCAGCCTGATGCACCTTAACCTTTGAAAAACTAATGAGAAAGCAACAAAAATTTCAGCAAGACAGTCAAAAAAACCAAGTCTCAATTCACCCAGAATGCTAAAGTAGTTCAGCTATAAGACAAAAAAATAAAAGCGGCCTGTGTTTAGGTAATACACATCTCAGGCACAAGAGGAATTTTTGGGAGGGCCTGTAGTAATGATGCTGCTTCCTCATTCTGTGTGGTTCTTTGAGGTGCTATGTCTGCAGGGTAGGTGGAAGCAGAGGGCTCCTGGGTCCCCTCTGAAGAAACACATTGTGTATTGCTTTTCACATGAATAGTGCAAGCATCTTTTCAGATGAATGCCAACTGCCTGATTTGGTCCCTCCAGACTTGTGGAGAGCTCTTTCATTTAGTGGCTCACTCCAAAAACTACAGAAGAGCTAATGTCAAGGTGCTGGACTGCTAACAGGAGTTTGGAGGAATGCAGTCCTGTTCCCTCTCCTTCCCCATACACACACAAAAAAGGTGACAAAACAGAGTCTTTCACTGAAAAGCCGGTTCAGCTGAGGGAGCGGGATAAAATAGACTTGACTGAACTAATAAATCATGACATTAGGTTGGGAGGAAGGTTGTATGAAATGACGGCACAACATGCTGAACAGTGGGGAACTTGCTAGAGGTGAACTCATTTATACTCTTGCAGAGTAGAAGACTTCTCAGTTAACAAGTCCTAAAATAGTGTGCTGCAGTATATAAAATAAGGTAGGGCTCAAAATGATTAGCCAAAGGTGACAGATGGCAATTCCTTTGTCTTTTTTTCCTTTTTTTCTTTTGCTGTAATATCAATTTGATCAAAGACTTGAGGATCATTTGTTATTGTAGGAAAACTAAAAATATCTTGAAATATTCAGGCAAAATAAGTTCATTCAGATAACAGCCAGTAGCTCTCATTGTTCCTGTTCAACACCTTATACATCAGTCTGTGTGTAGTAATAGTTTCCCTCAGAATCTGAATTACCTGTGCACAGCTGAGAATTTTGGTGTGTCCAAGCTAAGGAGTATTATTTAATCAATTTATTAAATCAAATTAATAATTAATTTAATTGTTTGCTTGTGTAACAAAGCAGTGATCTATTCTACTTCCAGAAAGCCTTCCAAAAAGTCCCTAGAGTTCACCTCTGTGTCGTGGTGCTTTGGTAATGTCACACAGCTCTGTGTGATGGGGGAACTAAATGCTAAAGTACAGAGACTGCAGTAGAACTGACTGCACCAATGGCTGCTGAAAGTGTCTGAGGGGTCAGTGCTGTGTCTCACTCTAAACAACAACAGCATCATCTCATATACTCTTTAGTAATAATATCTGGCAAGTATTAGCATTTTTTTAAAGACAAGCACCTATGGATCCAAGTTAGAGATACAAAAGGAACTTCTGTCTTGTAGGACTTCTGTTACAAAAGAAGATCAAAATGTAACTGTGACCAGATATAATTAAAAAGAAAATTCAGTAATTTATGCAAAGAAAGTAATATACAATGCTTATAAAAGAAAAAAGCAGTACCATCTGCAGTTCCTCCTCGCCCCAGTCCCAGTCCCAGTAGTAATTCTGTCTGACTGGTCCTGGAGCCAAAAAAATATATTTAAGTTTTTCAACTGCTTAGCATAAACTTCCTGATGGGAAGCGCTAAGCCAGCCCACCAAAAAGAGTCCCTTGAGCCAGGCAAAGATGAATTTCAAATCAGAGGAAAGAGAAAAAGATTGGGAAAGAAAGGAAATGGCTAAGGTGAGAAGAGAGATAATAACCTCTGTCCTTCAACCTATGTCTGGATGCTTTATACCAAATGAAACAGGAACAAAATTCTTTCCCCACTACTAAAGCACATTTCTGTAGTACTCCCTTACCACACCTCCAACCCCAGTCCTTTAATAGAAGGAGTAAGATAAATTTCAGCTCGCTTCTGGGCACTGGGCTTCACCCGTTCTCATGATATGTCTTATTACAAATAAACAGCACAAATCAGGAGGAACCACATTCCTGTTCCAGCACAGCTTGATCCAGATGAATCAGGAAAGTAAACAGACAAAAGCAAAAGTGAGAAAGGTTTAATAACACAATTAAAATATAACTTTAGAAGCTTGTGAGCTGATGTGGCAGGCTGCTTTCAGTAATTTCCAGGGGGAGTGCTTATCCGTGACTACAAACCAAAGCAATCTAGAAGCTGGCCACTCAAAGCTGTAAGGAGAGCTGCTGCAACCAAAGGCAGCTTGCTCAATCGCCTGGAGAGCTCTCTTTGTCTTCCAAATCATAAATTGAAGTCTACCTCTAATTTTGCTACCTCAATTTCTCAATCCCTCACTGTTTTTTTTTCTCCTTTCTCATCACTGCTTAGTAGTCTGCATTCCCTAGTGAGACGCAGTGCAGACTGCTAGGACTCTGCCAGACATTAAAAATCAGGCAACGTCTGTTCAACAACTTCAAATCACTTTCTGTATGAGGCAGTCCCCCAAATAGCCTTTGTTACAGCAAGAAGTATTTGTTACAGTCAGCCTTTTCTGCTGCTTTCTTATCCTTTTGTGCCCTGCCACTTTACATTGTAACTCAACATTTCTTCTAGCCAAATGTTTTATGCAAACATACTGGCCCCTGGAAAGCCAGAAAACAGCAGCTTTTACAGAGGTGAACCTTATTCCAGAGTTATGTCAAGAGCAGAGTCTGGACAGCAAGCAATGTGAAGATCCTTTCATCCCTAGGAATGGTCAGGGTCGTTATGTCTCTGCTCTCTTGGACAAATGCTGGCTGAAGTTCACCATGGCAGAATTTAACTCCCTTCTCACCCAGTTTCACCAGCTGACTCATTTCAGATGTGGTCCAGAGCACTAGGCAACATTTGGAAAATGCAGATAATTTGGAGTAAGGCATGAACATGAGCAGAGTCCTGCATTACCATGAGAAAATAAACATACTCTTCTTACCTCTAGAGGATGAGTCAGAAAACATGTACTCCTCCTTGAATTCAATGCTTTTTTCTTCTCTTGAAACCTTATTTTCCACGTGTTCATCCCTTCATTTTCTAGCAATGCAGAGAAACAAATTGAACAGGGACAGTCTTTATTCAGACTTCTGTAGGATCACTTACTGAACCTAACGGTTAAGAGTCTACTTGCTGGAGCTGAAATCAGTTGGTCCCCACAGACTTTAGGAAGAGCCTAACAGAGACACTAGGAGGCAGCTGGGAAGAAAACAGAGATCATAACAGCTTCTGCTGCTTCCACTGTTTCACTCTGCTTTAGTCACCTTTGAATTTGGGCATAAGGCTCCTTCTTTTCCGCTGTGCACTGCATTCACTTCTTGCATGCAGCCAGCCTGACTACATTCAGGTATTTAACCTCAAAAGTGTCTCATAAGCAAAAGTGGTCATCTCGTTAATAGGAAACAGAAACATATTTTGAAGACTCCAGATCCAAATCAAGTTAGCAGAAGTATTAAATCAGTCCTCAGAGAGCTACCTCAGCTCTCCCTTTCATGCAGCCCTGCACCAAGCACACTACTTGGCTAGCCAGCACAGCTGCTCATGGTGGACGGTGCAAGTCCACATCCTTCCCTCTCCTTGATCTGCTCTGCACCCTTGATTTCTTAATGCTCTGTACAATAATGTGCTTCCTAGATGCCGGTCTGGATTCTCACTGTTCATTTTCATTTGCCCTTTGCTGTTTTCAGCACACTGGGGAAATCACAATTGCCTGCTGAAGAAACTTCATTCAAAATAATCAAAACACATTTAGTGTCTATTTCTGAAAGCTGTAATTTTATTCATGGTATTTCTGTTCAATCCATTCAGAGCCTTAGGTTATGGATAGTACCTTTAAATAAAGGACAAGTTGTATGTCTTTATTAGGAGCATATTTCAAAAATCTTACCACGGTCCGCTGACAATAATGGCATTCACTTAAGACAACTCAGTGCTGACAGCTGGTCCTCTAAGGGTCTTTTTGCATGTCAACATATAACTGAATTTTCATATCTTAATTGCCTCATATTATGGTTAACATTGAATGCTCTTGTTGGATAGATGTGTCTGTGGGCTTTGCATACTTGTTATAGAAGTCACCCATTCTGCAATGAAAGACTGTCCAGTCAATATAACCAAAACATAACTCAGTTTTATTTTTAAGAGAGATATCTCTTTTCAACCTCTTACAAATAAGCCCATCACAGTTTAGACGCATTTACCATATAGTATCTCTTGCCTGGTCTGAATTTTTCATTGTGCAAATTACACAAGAGTCAGGTACTCACATCCTAAATGAAGAAAAGCTACCTTTGAAAATCTAGCGATACTTCAGTTTTAAGGTGACTGTATCAGCTCTCCAGGTGCTGTAAATAGGTGCTCATGCTAAGGTATGTCCCACAGCACTTCGGACTTCAACTGGTAAACATCTTTTTTTTCCCCCATCTCCCTTCCAGATGACTCTCTTTAACGTCTCTGATAAACCATCCCTCTTCTCTGGTTTAAATTCTGCCAGAAGGCCTGGAACCTAAGGAAAGGGCTGTTACTTGTTTTATGTGCCCATCAGTCATCTGGAAACTATCTGAGCTCCACATTTGGATCACCAAATCACACATTTTTTCTAAAACATATGTACAGGCCTTCATTCTCACAATCTAAACCCAGCTTCAGGTTGTTTATTTTGAAAATGAGTACTGGAAAGAAAATTCAAACAGTTTAATAGTTGCAAAAAAACCCCCCACAACTCCAGAAGAAATCTATCTATATATGTGTGTGTATATGTGTGTATATATATCTATAGGAAGGAAAAATCTGCATGCAATTTGACAGGCAAACTGTTCATACTCTGAAGTTTCAAATATTTAACAAACTTCTTTGAAAGTAATGGAGAAATTTGGTGGATGTGCTGTAGTGAAAAAAACCACCTGACAGACCTTGATGAAAATGTGCAAAAAAATAGGTAAACTGAAGAAAGTGTATGTGAGCTTGAATTTATGGGAAAATGCCTGTTGTAGATCTTGGCTACACATTTGCGAAGGCATTTGTCTGGGTACAAATGAAGCTGCTGAATAAAGAGCACAAGAGCATTGGGATTTGTGGACTAGGCTCTGGGTCTGAGCTGCAGCAACGTAATCTACTTCCCCAGTAAAACTAATTTCAATCTGTAGTTGGATTCTCAGAATCTGGGTCTACACTTTGTAATTTGATCCCATCCCCCTTCTAATCACATGGAGCAAGCACAAGGTTAGCCACAAAAACTATAGACAAGGAAGATAGCTATAACGTTACCCATTTGAAACAGTGACCCTGAGCATGTAACACATAATCAAAACTTGATTAATATAGAAATCCAATTACTGCTTCATTAAAGATCTTTCATTAATCTAGAAAACACTTGTAAAATGCTTGGACTTAATTTCCCAACAACTACAAATCTGAAAAACATTGTCAAGAGGTCATGTTCAATGACACAACTATCATCTCAAAGCTATTCCTGCTAAGGCAAGGTTTGGGTGCCTTTCTTGCAGCATGTCCACCCTGGGCAGCATGCACCCTGAGCAGCAGCCTCACACTGTTGGGAAAGCACTTCCAGAAAAACAAGTGCACAAACCTGGCCCTAGGGTCTCTGGCTGCTCACCTCTTCACTGGTCCTGGCTGCCATCAGTGGTGTAAGTCAACACAGCATGGCTGGGCTCACAGGTGGTCCCTTGGCCCTTCCCAGACACCCTCTCCTGCTCTTTAGACTCCTTCATGGCAAGCGTCTGTGTAGGGCTGACTGGTTTTGACTTTTCCCTAGATAAAAACCCACAGGGTGTAAGAAGAAAAGATGTTTTTTGAAATTCTGTTCCAGAACATATTTTTTCAATTTCCCTCAGCGCTCCCAAATTCCTGATCCTATGAAGCCTTTTTTTAGAATGTGATACATCGCAGACACGAAACAGATCTGATAAACACTTTAAAAGGATTTAGTGGTTCTTTTTTGCAGGCCTCCACACAATCTAAGCAAACAAGAAAGAGCATACTATTACCTCATCTCATACACACAGCACTGAGTCAGGAAGAGGGGGAGTTATCTGATAAGATGTGGTTGTCTACGTCTGAGCTACTTGACTAGATTCCTGTTGTAATTAACGGAAATGGGTACTTCCAGATTTGCGTCACCTCATCTAAAAGTAGGCTTCTAAAATAGGTCAGATTAATTTCATCCTGATAGTGCCTGCTTGTTATGACCAACTAAGAATGGGAGCCAGAGCTGACCAGCAGTATTGACATTTGCTTCTGGTCCAGTCAGTCTTGCCTTAACTCACTTGCCCAGTATAACGCCAGGCACATTTCACAAAGCCAGGTACAAGACTCAGAGCCCCAAACCCCGGTCCAGGTTAGTTCCTACTTACATGTTCCTTCTCCCAAGGCAGGATGTTTACACACAAAACACAATTACTTTGACTTAGGATTTCACAGCTGCATTAAAACTTCTGTTTCACTACCCAGAAATTAGAACTTTCAATATGGTTTTTTTCAGTACATTTGACATGGGCATGTATCTTGCCCTCGTTTTGCATTCCTTTCACTCTTAATTTTCCTCCTAACACCATTAATAATATTTTGTTTTACTCACTCCTAGAGCTCTGTGAAGGAATGTAATCAGTCCATTTAGGGAGAATTTCAATAGTTCAAAAAATGGGTTTGCTCTGGTTTTGAACAACATTCCAGAATCATCTACAAAGCAAATCCTTGGGGTGGCAGGCAGACGTGAAAGTGCTGTCAAAACAGTTTGACCAGCAAGGTGGAGATGTGGGGTTTCCAGGATGCTCCACCGATGGGGCAGCCCCATAGACATCAACTCTCAGGGGGTAACAACTCAGGAAGCACCCTCTTTGTGGGCTGTCTGAGGGTAAGAAATTCTAGAAATCCTCCAGCCTCCAAACAGCTGAACAGCCCCAACTTTGCATGCCAGCACTCCACTGTCATCAGGCCATCTGCCAGGCAGATGAGCTGGCAGAAGATCAGACAGGTACAATGAAAACCTGCTTGTTTTCCAGCATACCTTCCTCAAAATAGGCTGTTGCCACACGGCATCTCAGCTTTGCTTGAAATGCTCCGGTGGAAATATGTTCACCAGGAGCTTCTCCAGACAGCGCTACAGATGAATCCTGACCAATGGCTGCAGGCTGAGATAGACACATGTTGTCCATCTCCATTGTGCTCATCGACCTGCGCACCCTTCCCTGGGGCTGAAGATGTGCAGAGTGGAACCAATGCTCAGCTTAACATACAAGCTGGCGGGAACATGTAGGGAAAAAATGTTCATTTTGACCACTCACCACACTTTGTATACAGAGGTTTATTGTATAGGGAGAGATGACACCAGGAATGCAAACATCTCTTTGCTTCAACTCTTGTACAAGCTGGGATGGCAAAATTTTAACACCAGGAAAGTACCAGGAGTATTCGGTGGTACTTGAACTTGCCTGCACAGCCTTCTCATCTTTCTCCTGTAAAATAGACCTCTTTTCACTAAATGTAGACCCTGAGTAGTGCTAACTCCCACCTGGTAGTATCTCCCCTGAATGGCCTCTGAATTGTTGCTGAAGATCAACTCCAGCAACGGGATTCAACAGTGAGGCTTGGTGTCTCTGTAGGAACACTGCCTGAGGGAAGAGGGCTTTAAATTCCCCAGCAAGGAGCAATTCCAGAATTCAAACCTGACAATTACTAGCAGCATTACAATGTTTGTGGGCACAAATTTGTGTGCCAATATATGTTTCCATATCTATTTTATATTTTCAATTAGTATAAACAGAGCCAATTGGTGAATATAATACTTCAGAGAGTCTGAAGACTTGTTTTTAACAACCTTTAAAGTAGCTTCCCTTGAGAGGATTTCTTTCACCAGTCTAAATATTTAATATTGTACTTACTGTCCTTGTTTTTAGAGAAATACTTTAATGAAGCAAAATGGGGAATGACTTTCAAACCACTGGTTGTCACAGGAGCAGGACTTTGGAGATCATTAGAAGAAATAGAGAACCACTTACGCAAAAGGTCCTACTCCACAGGATTTTGAAACGCGTCCTGTAAATCCTCCCAGCTGTCAGAGGTTCAGGAAATCCATGAAGTATGGGATTGGTGTTTTCTAAAACATAATACTACCAGATTTCACAAGACTATTTTTTATTTGCAAATAAGTCCTCTCCTTTCTCTTGGCTCTATTTTTTCCATTGAGTTATTTTCCTTAGTTTTTAACTAAACAATTAATATATATATATATAAATGTATTTGCTGGATATATATATATTCTTCATTGTATACATAATAAAGAATTATGAGAGCCAACTAGCTATAGAAGATAAATCATGAAATAAAATACACTGATTCACCAACGTTAAAAAAATTGTGCAGTGAGCTTTTGTAATGAAGTGGTGTGTGACAAGCAGAAACAAAATGCAGCTAGTTTGTGGAGTTGGTTGTTTTGGAGAAAAGGGAAAATGCTAAATGCTTGACTTCATGTCTCCATATTTTGGCTTTTTTTTTTTCTCCCTCTTTTCAACCTGTCTATATTACTACTACCAAATTTACAGGGTTACAACAAAATTAAAGCACTCCTTATAGAAAGCCCAGATTTCTAGAACAAGAAAGCATGCAACACAGCATCAGGAAAGAGAGTTCAGACATGGCATTATGTGATAGCACTGGAAGCTAGCAGTAAGGGGAAGGTTTTCAGAGGAATAATATCTGTTTCATAAGAAATGCAAAAAATTAAAAAGCTGATGAAATACCTAGATTTGTATAAAACAGAAATTGAGCCTCTGATCCTGCTATTAGAGATAGTAAATTTGACACATTTTATGTTGTTGTTCTTTCTACTGTGTCTCTCACTTGCCTTGCCTTTGCTTCTTAGGTGTTTGTTCATATATAACTGCAAGCAAGAGAAAACAAGTTTAAGGCTTTACCTTAAACCAGTAATGTATCTAGATATGGCTCAGTCATGCAGAAATTGAAACCGTCTTGGAAATCCTGGGAAATCTGCTCTCAGTGGTACAGCTATTAGTACCCATTCAGTGGTTTCAGTCCCATGTTTGGGAAACTTTCCCTATTTTTGCCAATTATAAGCATAAGTTTCATTGTGTCACTGCTTAAAATTAGCTATGTCTTCAGAACATGCTTGGCTCAATAAAGATATTAAAGCAGATAGTTAAATGCTTTCCCAGTTGGGGTCTTTTCTTTCTTTCTTTTTTTTTTTTTTCCCCATTCAAGTGGCTATAAATTTCCTTCCATTCAGCATATTCTTGTCAGAACATGATTTCCTTGTTTCTAAAATTTTTACCTTTCTGTCTAATAACTTGCATTTTAATGATGATTCACTGTTATATACCTACTACTACATTTCAGATAATCCCATCATAAACCAGATGTTATTGTTCCTGTCTAAAAATAATAAGTTCTCTTAAAAACAGCCAGCTCTTTTGTGTGTATCCAATGAATCAAAGTGCACACTAAGCATGAATTCTGCTAGGTTCGAGAGGGTTTCAGGATGCCAACCCATCTTTACATCTTGGGTAGAAATGAGTAGAGCTTTTTCAGAATTATGGTTTTCTGAATGAGCATAACTTTCATCTTTGAAATTGCCTAAGTTATGCCTTAACCACTGGGGGTTTTTTATTATTTTGTACAAGGTTACAGCTATGCTTTACTACCCAAAGCATTATGTGGAAGAGTATATGTATATAGACTGATCCTGTAAAGCTCATTAAAATAGCCTTGATTTTAATCAAATGAATAATCCTATTCTGAAAGCAAAGAATGCAAGAATACAAATATTTCAAAGTGAACTTCAAAGAGAAAAAAAAGGTTGAGCTTGAAGTTAAGTTTATCCTTCAAAATTTTGCTGAACTGGGGCCTTAGCACAAGCTTCAGGCTGACAAAACCTGCCAAACCATCCAGACCTGGATCCCAAAGCATAATTTGGCATCTCAGACCAGCACTGCCTTCCACCTGAGGATCAAGATTTATCCATAACTCACATTTTGAACCCCAAATTTCCCCACATAATCGGGTCTAGTCACACAGGTATATGCAGAAGCAACTTCATTTGAGGAGTCAGGTGCTTTCCTCCTACCTAATCTTCACAAAACTGAGACCCAAAGTGAGAAGGTACCTCCATGAGGAAGCAGAAGACAAAGTTATTGGAGGCCATTAACTTTCCTCTTTTTCCTCTTTTGTTAAGCAGTCTCCAGCTATTACTGACTTAAACATCCCTGGCATTTCCATTATATTTGTATCCCTACAGCCCCTCTTCCTCCCAGAGGTCAAACTCTGCCTGTGGCCAAAACTCCCCAGTGCAGCAGGATGTTGTAACCTCCCCTGATCTGGCTTAACTTGCCTTAACTGGACTTGCCCAGCATAGAGCAGCAGGCTGGGCATTTTTATCCAAAACCATAGCTGGAGGACCTACCGTCTACTTTTTGTACAAATCCTAGTGGTTAGATTTTTAGAGCAGCAGAAGACTTGAGATCAAATCTCTTTTCACTCTAAACAGTTTTGACACTTTAACTCCCACTTCAGAGAAGAAAATCCAAGTTGCCAGGCTACAGGAAGGAAAACTGACCACTCCTCTTTCCAGATGAGTGGATGAGTAGCAACAGGCCAGAAGCAGAGCAAGTGAAAGGTGGCATGATGTGGTAACATCATGAATGAGGACATGCAGAAATGAGCAGCATGGGTTCAGATTCTCATTTCCCTAGACAGTTTGGGGGGTTTATGCACCAAGTGAAATATAAAAACTAAATGATTGCATTAACTGGAACTGCATTAAATGTCTGAATTAGAATATATTATTTTAAGAGAATAACTATAAGTGGTAATCTAAGTATAACTGTAACCACGCAATATGTGTAATTGAAATAGAGCGCTGTGTTGGCAAAACATTAGGCTGTTTCCTAGCTTGAAGCTGCATGGATCAAATAAGCAGCAATTGTAAAGCTTTTGCATTAACTTACCGAAGCTCCTATCGTAGCTTGTAGAGGAGAAGACAGTCACACTGAAGGCGACTCAGATAAGTGCTTCTTGAAGAATGGCATGTGTTCCCAACTCTCTTGTCTGATTAAAGACCCAAAACATTATTCTAATGAAGCTGATGGCAGTACTCACTTGACATCAAAGGGCATCAAGATTTGCCATTCTTTTATGAAGAATTATTTTTATCATATGATCAAAACCAAGCAAGGCAATTCACAATGCATCACATAGTAACACTTTTGTCTCTAGGTTATGTCAGACTCCAGTTCTGTAGTGCCTCAGAGGTCCCGCCTGAAACCAAGAGATCAGCTCAGTACTGAGGTTACAGTATCTGAACCAATTTACAGTCACCTCTAGAGATACCAGCTCTGACTGGAACCTCATCCTGCTGTGTAACTGGCAAACATTCTAGAAGGCTGAGGAGCTTACAAACTAAATAGGCAAGGATAAAAGATCTCCATTGTGCAAATAAGAATTGAGGCAAGTGCAGACTGGCTTACCTGAAGTCACAGTTGAACCTCGGTAAAGCAAGGAAAGGATCCCCAGGTTCATCACTGCAAATACAGATAGACTATTTTTAAATTACTATAATATTAATTGACTACCATTCTCTAGATGAAATGCTGAATGATAATAGCAGCTCTGTGGCCAGGGATTGAGGTGGAAATTGAATCAAATAAGACAAAATTTTCTTTCTTCATAAAATATATTATAACTTGGATTATTGGCAAGGAAATATTTTTGCACGTTTTATTTAGAGTTGCTGCTCTATAGATATCTGCTACTTCAGTCATAGAACATGAAGATAACTGAAAATGACAAGTCCTGTGTGAAACCAAACTCTAGACCGTATTTTGTATTTTAATGAGGATTCTTTCACAAAATATTCGATTATAGCTAATGAGATATTAGCAACAAATGCGCTAGAAAGGACAGATGGGAAGATAGTCAACTGTCTAAATCAGAAGATTTTCAAAGTGCAGTAAACAAATTATTAAGCACACTTTTCTGGCTTAATGCCAACATATACTCTAGGGAATTGGTCAAACAGTGGATCATGAAAAGCTTTTTGGGAGCAGTTAAATTCTACAGCTGTGGTCTTTGTTTTTCTAGTACTTTGCAAGAACAGAAGGGGGAATTACGAAAGCGTCTATCGTACACTACCCATAAGCTGGAAATGCTTGAAACGGAATTTGATTCTACACGTCAGTATCTTGAAATAGAATTGAGACGTGCTCAGGAGGAACTTGAAAAAGTAACTGAAAAACTGAGAAGGTTAGTAACTAACTTTTGAAATAAACAGAGTTATTAGGAATTTACAAGTGGCTGTGTTAAAGACATATGTAAGTAAAAATATAAGCATATGGCCTCAAACATATGTAAGTTATTATTTCTTGATTACACACTGTTTTTACATTAAATATATATATTGCACTTATCTGAATATATATTACATACCGCATGAAGTTATTTACATGTGATCTCTAAGATATCTCTGTATTGAAAGTAAATACACAAATACAAATATACCTATATGGGTGTATATATGACATTGTTTATGTGTAAACGTATAAGTGGGTTAGTGCCACATTGTGTTACACATACAAAGGTTATAAACACACTACGTATATATACTTATACTACTTGTACTGTATATACAGATAAATGTTTTTTAATGGGTTTGGCTGCATAGTTTCTGTTGTTACTCTCCATTGCACTGGTACAAGAGAAAAGAATTTTGCCCTCCATCCCTCAAAGCCGAGACTATGTTCAATTCAAATAATATTATGACATTTCACATTATGCTATAGCAAATCATTCACTTTTTAGTCTCAGGTAGAATGGAATGATACTGAAAAACTATTATTTAAAATTGTTGAAGCTGTGGTACAGTGCTATTGCAAATCAGGGGCCCAGTTAATGTTAATGGAAAATTATAATAAGCATGCATTCCTGACATTCATGGCACTAATTAAAATTGTCTGTAATCTAACTTTAAATTTATCAGTGATTCTTAGTATCCATTTTTTCATTTGTTTGCAAAACTTCTGAACCTACAATTATCCATTTATGCAGAAATGTATTTGCATTTCTTGTGAGGACTTTCCTAAACTGATGTAGATAATTGAACTCTTTGATTTAGTTCATTGGATGAGTCAAAACGAAATTCAGAACAAATCATTCCAGGGCTATACCCAAAGAAATATTTTTCATTCCTTGCAGAAGGCAAAAAACAAACCAAAACAAAGCCAGAAACCACCAACAAACTGAGTCAACCAAATAATTTTATGCAAATTTTAAACAGAATGAGAGTGTAAGACCTCAAATTAGGAAACATCCTAATGTAGTCTTAGAATTTAAACGCTTGCTTAAGTGGGGAAGCTTCTTAAAACAAGGTTAAAATAAGCAGGTGTCATCATGATCTTGAAATCTACACACATCTATCAAGAGCAGTCTGGAGGTTCTCCATAATGTTTTCTTGCCAACAATATTTTTCGTATCACTTCACTTAGAGCAGAGCTATTGAAAATAACTTCACTCTTGATGTGGTTTTGCTCCACTACATTACAGGACAGGGGACACTGGTACTCTTTTCTCTTGAAGTATTATTTCAGACACAGCTGCCATAAATCAGCAGAGGGGCTGACCATCCCACTTCCGTTAAAACAAAGGGGCTTCCTAGTCAGAAGGAAGCCTTTTATCAACTTCATTGGATACTGATGAGTTAAGCACCCTTCAAAACTCAGACCAGGCAGCCTTTCTTTGCTCATGGCAACGTCTAGTGCTCATACCCAAATATCAGATTAGTAGAACTGACTTTCCAATATTCTAATGGAACATTGCACTGTATTATGAAGAAAACTTATATTACAAATTATGTTTCAGGCAGGTGATTACTCCCCTGAAGACATATCATATTGGAAGCCCAAAATATTTTACGAGGTGAGCTTTAAAAATGTTTCTATTGAGAATAGCAAGAAATACCGCAAGTTGAACAACTAGATTTCTTAACCTGGAGAAGGATAATGTCTGAAACAAAACTGTCATCCAAAAGTGTGTCAGCAACATGTCACAGAGGAAAATCGGTGTGAGAAAAACAAGAAACTAGAATTAGTTTCAATAATGTGTCTCTTGCTTTATTCACTGTACAGGAAGAGAATTTCAAACCCCCCTAATAAATAAGCCCTGTGTAACAAGATCCCACTTGAGTACTAGAGAACATTTCTGTTATTAAACTTTCATTACTGTAAAGTGCAGAATTTTTCTGAGAGGTTGAATGTCCATCTTTTTCTAGTCCTTTCGGAAAGCTTTTATTGTCTTAATTTAACTAAAATCACCTGTGTTGCCGCTAGGCCTCCCCTCTCTCACCCAAGCAAGGCGGTCACCTATGTGGCTCGATGGTGAAGTTTTCAACCTCTCTACAAACATTTAGAGGTGGCCTTTTTCTTTTTTCGCAGTGGGAGCAAAAGCAGGGCAGTGCTGAGTAAGTTTGAAAATATTAACTGTACATAGGTTCAGCTTTGAAAAGTGACTGAGAAGAGATTGGGGATTTCGTATAACTCACAGTGGTCCCCATTTGTTGTGATCAGAATGGCTTTTTTAAGTTAAAATTTAAAAAATTTTCAAATACCAGTCTTGGAACAAAAACTGGGCTCCAGAGTTCATGTTGAGTTTCCTCCTTGAGACCCTACTCTGAGTAACAGCTTGGCAAGGTCCCCATCCTAGCTTTTACTGGAGAGTAGAGTTATTTTAAGACATGAGAAATAAACCCATACAAGCATATATTTAGCACTGAGATAAGCCCCCACACATAATTGTTTCACGGAAAGCAAGACATTTCATGGACTGAATGGGTGTTCGGAACAGAAATCTAGTAGCTGTGTCAGCTTTGGAATAAATGGGGGAAAAACTCTTGTTTTCATAAGGAGGTTGGAGTAACTTGTGATAACAGGGAGAGAAAAGGTTTTTTGAACAAGGAGTTACTATTTTAACAGTAACTCTTCAAAGCTAAGCTGCACTCTGGGTGAAATTCTCTTCTTTAGAGAAAGTCAGCCCAAGCCTGTGTTTTACTTTAGATATATTTCATGGCCTTAAGAGGGCTGGAGACTGAATGGAAGCAGAGAAACAGAGGCTTTTGTAGACTTCCTCTTTAGTGGTGATCTGCAGTCTTAGAGAGGAGTATGTTAGAGCACAGACACCTAATGTTCAATATGGTCAGAATATTTTTCATTACGCCCTAATTTGGTCAAGAATCTAAACATGCATTTAATGCATGCACATGTATGCACCTGGAGGCACATGGGTATCACTTAATAACACAAACAACAAAAAAAGCCATCAAAAAATGATGTTATTGATTCATATGAGTTTATTCCTATAGCAGATTCACAGGGTAGTGAAGCTGACCTACTCTTCATTTTATTTACAAATAAGCCAGATTTACAATGTTAAAATATTTCATACTTCGCAATGTTCAGGCTATCTGGATGTGTTTTTTCTGCAAGCAGGGTTGTTACCATTTGCTCATCTGATCATTTTCAAATCTGAATAATTTTCCCTACTCCCCCTTTATTTTAGTGTTGCCCAAATATTGATTTGATTACTCTGTTCTTCTTGTATCCCTTTAACAATTTCTTCCATATATTTCTGGGTCCATTTCTCCTTGCCACCCACATTTGCTGACACTTCTTTTGGCACAGTGGATTTTCAATTTGGGTTTTATGCATATATGTGCATGTGTGTGTGCTTGTGTATGTGTGCACGTGTTTGTGCTTATTTTGACTACCTTTGCATACTCTTCTCAATAGAAACAATTTTGAAGCCCAGCTTCATACTTACTGTGGATTTTTTGTTTAGATTGGATTTGATTTTACTGAGAGGTGGTCAATTATTTTAGTGCAAAATGAATGTGTTAGAGAATCAAGGTTTGTGGGCTGCTTTCCCCTAAACATATAACAGAGGAAAATTTGATGGACAAAGACAAAAAGAAGTTACAAGCAGAGAAGCTGTTTGTGATAAGCTCTTTCAAAAATCCTCTACCATCTATGGCATGGAAGTGTTGCTATCCAATAGCAACTATATTAATGGTAACCAGCCTTACAGCCATCCATATCAAGGAAAAAAGTGTCAACAGAAGCTGAGGAACAAACCCAGTGATGCATTGACACCAGCATAAGCCAGATATCCAAAAGTAGCAATTACTGCTGGTTTTATTTGCGATCTCAAAGTTATGGAAAGGGAACCTTTAAGGTCTCCCTTGAGCTCTCCACATAGGTCTACACTGCAGAACAGACTGGGTTACAGAGATGTCTGAGCTAGAAAAGCTCCAAACTAATAATTTTTCCCCCTTTTCTTTCAGGAATTTATGCAGATGCTTTTGAGCCCATGCAAACTTTTAGGAGGTTGCAGTTGCTAAAAGTTTACATCAGTTTTACACAACCTCTACTTAAACCATGAGTTGTCTGGGTGCAAAGCAAGTTTAACCTGTTCTATTTTGCTTCACTAGAGAAAAACTGTAGACCATGACAGAGAAGGTACTGGGGCACTTCTGGTCCCAGACAGCAGGCCCTACCTTATTTTTCTAAATCCTTGTTCCCCACACCACAACACACAGCCTTACAAGCAAAACATAACTATGTTTGTGTTGAGTAGTTGTTTGCAGGCAAAGATAGTTTAAACCTCTTTGCTTCCACTGGTTTACTAAAATCATCTCTGCCTTCTCCTGTACCATGAAAAGCTGGATACAGGGTACCCTGAGATTTCTCTCTGTTGTGTTGACAGCTAAATAGCGGTGAAAATCCCAAGTATACCTAGAGCTGTACAAATAAATGTCTATACAGAGGCTTAGTGGCAAATGCTGTGTCTAACAGGAGCGTGGACAATGCAGAGATCCATAAACTTCAGTCAATCCTTTAAGTCACCTGGACATTTACACAATGGCACTGTGAGAACTGGTGAGTAATGATCAAGCTGTAGGTTAGTACAAGTCTCACAGATTTTCAGCCCATTTGGGTCACCACTTTAGCAAACACTCTTTGCCACAGATCCTCCTTACAGGGAGGAAATCTCTGCTCAGCAGCTCTGTAAAATGTACACGATGCTGAAACTTTCCCCAGGCTCACAATGCATGTTTGAAACAGCAACCCTAAATCTGGGCTGACCCTTAGTGCCCTGGGGAGTTTCACCTGTGGGAATGTTATTATTTATGCCCACAGAGCAGATGCCCTCAGCGCAGACCTCCCCTCCCAAGTCCGTGCAGCAGATGTTATGGTATTACTGGGAGACCCAGATGGAGATCTGCATGCCTCACGAGGAGCACCGTGAGCTGCTGGCCTGACCCTGAACAGAGAATTTTGATCATTTAACTGGAAAGAAAATCTCCATGGCAACAGAAGGAGGGAGAGACCAGAAACATCTCTGCTTCACTGCCAGGAAGGGGTGGGCTGGACCCCTTGATTTGTAGCCATGGCATGGTTCAAATGCAGATCTTTCTTCCAGTTTCAACAGCCACTCCTAACCATATGATAAGCCAAAGAGACTTCCTTAATCCTAGTCCATTCCTGATCATCATGGAAACTACACCCATATCCAGGCTTCTCAGAGGAAGTGACTTTCTGCTGAATTACGTCTGAGTTCACTCTTATGGTGAACGCACTTGCACATTACCTAAAGTCAACTCACCACTAAATAACATTGACCTATTGACCTGAGATTCTCAGTACAAACATATAGATGTTTTCAGACAGATTTTTCACAGCTGAGCTTCTAACATTTGTTTTACATTTGTTATACATCCTGCTGAGATGATATGTACAAACAAGAACAAGGAGTTATCCTCCTTACTTTCTGTGAAGAGAAAGGCACAGCTACTACTAAAGTAGCGACGTTTTTCCCACAGGCCACGCAGTTTGTTCATTAAATATCAATGTTACCATCTGAACAACCTAAAGATGTACAGACTGAAACTTTTCTTTGGTGTATCGCTCTGGAATAAGCAGGGAAGCCTCATTTTGTGACTCCATTCAATCCCTCAGTGCTGATAAAAATAAATACCCATCTTTTCCAGGCTAAGCTAAATGCATTTCCTGAAGAAAGAGGATGAGTTTAGCTCTTGAGAATAGGCAATTCCTTGAATTCTGTCAAAAGAAGGAATATTCTCTTCTAAGTCATGTGGTGATGGCCACATGTCGCTTTTGCTACAGTCACTAGGTTTCTGTTGCAATTTTCCTTAAGAGATCTCCATAAATCTTTTTCTGTACTGTCTAAGCATACAGCTCAAGCTGTATTCCTGAGCCTGACATAAAACTACAATCTCTCCGCATAAGTTCCCATGCTGCGATGCATGTCTGCACAAAAGTGCAGAATGGCAAACATATTTTCACTTCTTGGTCAAATTTGCTGCTAAATATAGTAAGCAAACATGACAAAGAAGTTTGCTTAGGAAGTAGGTGGTAATTAAATTTCAAAGTCAACCACTGACTGGCAACAGGAGTGATAAGAAAATAAATTTCAAGTAGTGAAAGCCAAGGTTTTGTACTGATGTGAAAATTGCAGGTAAAAACAACACAAAACCCAATGCATTCAATTACTTTATATCATCTTTGTTTTAGGATACAAAACAATTACCTAGCCTTACAAAGAATTAATCAGGATCTGGAGGATAAACTTTTCAGAATGGTAAGTTATCATAAGTGAGTGCTTTTTTTTAATATTAAATGTGATTTTATGGTTCTTAAGTCATAGCACAAACTTTTATGTAGCTGTTGCAAAAAAACCTTCATGCTCCAAATGTAGTGTGCTTAAAAAAGATATATGACTTTATCAGCATCATGATATAGAGCTCAAGCTGTGTACAATGGCATGTCTCCATCAATTTAAATGAACACTGCATTGGCTGATGATCTGGCTGCATAAATTGTACCTTTAGAATAATTCTGGTTAATTTAGTTAATAAATTCATGGGTTTTAAATATTTATGTTCTCATTAAGTAACAAATTTAAATAAGGTAATCCAAGGTTTTCTCATACTTCTTAATACTTTCACTCAGCTTTTATTAAGTGATTTAATAGAGTTTGGATGGTCTGACTTTTATATGCTGTCATAACTATCAATCTCAGTGTATTAATTTCCAATCTACATGTGTCTGCAACCGCAACATCAATGTCACTGTCACAGGCCAATTAATAACTGAGCGAGGAAATCACTGCACCATTTATGAGCTCCACATCTAGGACTACTATTGCAAGACACAGCACCACTCATTCAAAAGAGTTTGAAGATGTTAAATGGCAACACTTTTAGAGCCCTGGCTCATTGCTAATGTTGCTGAGACATCATACTCAGGAGAAAATTTACAGAGAAATGTGAGGGTAATGTTTAAAAAGGAAAGAATAAGAGTTTTGAACTTCCAAAACTCGTCAGATCATGAGCACAGCCTGACCTGCTTCCTTGTGTCCTGGCTCAGTAGGATCAGTTGTTCCCTGCTCCCCTTTTGCCCAGCCCCATGCCTAGCATGGCCTTAGCAAGCACAGTGCCCGCACATAAACACACAATTTATAGGTCCAGACAGAGTCCTGATGTACAGCTATAAGGATGCTTGGATAAACCCGTGTCTCATAGGTAACATTTGCATGTGTGGACAGCTTGGAATAAGGGGAACAGATTACTGTGCTTTGAGAGTAAATAGGGACTATGGCAACATAATGGTGAGACAGCAGCCTTTACTAAAAATGGGAAACAAATTATTGAAAGTGTCAGCATTCTTATCTCAGGAGTCTGTTTAAATAGCTGACAATGAATAGAGTACTGATGCTTTTGTAACTGGCTAACAAGAGGGCAAAGTTACAGCTGGCCTATAGCTGATGTTTGTTCATAACTGTATGTATAAAGACTGTACAAGCATAAATAACATTTGATCTCATGTTATTTTTTTTCTCCACTCTTCCTTTGTTATATTCTTTTTCCTTTTACCCAAATCACTTTGGGATTTTGTCTTCATCTGTGGCCTAATATTTATTACATATGTGCTACAAAAGATAAATAAAGTAGAGGCATTCTGACTGGCAAATGAAATCAAAAGATTAGAAACACAGAAAGAAAGACTCCAGAAAATCCACGCTTTTTTATCAGGTATTTCAGATCAAAGCAAAGAATTTTTAAACTGCTCTTTCAGCATCCACTTAAAACCCTGTGAAATTATTTCAGAGCACATCACAGAAAAAAGGAAGACTTGTTCCATGGAGCACTGTACCTTTCTTTATCCCACTAATATGACAGTCATTGAAGGTAGCTTTAGAGGCTTGAAGATCAACCAGGCTCTGTACACCACTTAACTCCATCCAGACTGCTTTGCCTTCTGCCTTGAAACTGAAGACAGAAAACAAAACCAAACAAATGTCAAATGGAAACTCTATTAAAAGCAAAAGGATGAGGAAAATAGTACCATATTTGATTTAGATCAGCCAAACCATTTGATTTTCTAGGCACTCCAAAAACCCTCAGTTAAAAAAAAAAATACAAAAAACTCAATTAAAAGAAAGTTCGATTAAATAACAGCTGGTCTGGTTAATCAACAGCTTATGGTGGACTGGGCTCTTGGATACCTTTCTCTCCTTTTCCTGCTTAGGAGGAACAGCTGTGTTTATTTTTTTATCTAATTTAATCAGTTTGTCATTCCAAAATAAAAAGCCTTTGATTTCTCTACCTTTATACAAAGCCAAATATATAAACCATGTGTTTACTTTCTCCCTCTCTCCCCTACATTATCCCTCTATACACACACATATATGTATGTATACTCACACACACATATACAATGAGTATACATATGTATGTATACTAACACACACACACACACACACACCCCCCAAGTAGGGAAAAGAAGACCCCCCCAGGGCAGTGGTCGCTCCCTCTCCCTGCATGCAGGTGACCTGGGATGCTCCCAGGAGACCACTTTCTCCCTGCCCTTACAGGTGACCCACAACTCCACTGTCCCAGTGACTGGCCTCAGCTCATCACAACTAATCTAGGACTCCACCTTGGCCTCCCTCTCCTAACATTTTTGGGTATCCTGATTGTTAAAACCTTTCAGGCCTGCTACTGGTATAAGGGATGTAAAAAATAATCATTAATTCATCAGCAGTCACAGAAAAGAAGCTGAAGTAGCAGTTATTTTTCTTCTAGGCTCTGCTTCCTTTTGAGTGCTAATCTATAAAATATTTAAAAATATTTGAAAGCACACTTCAGATTACAGCAAATGGTATCCAATTGAAACTTCTGTCACATCAGAACGCAAAATAAAAATATAAAATATAAACCACAGTGTCTCTGTTGGCTAAGAGCTAAAAAATGCAGTCGTGAAATCAGGGGAAAGTTTGCTGTATTAAACTGGGCAAGACTAAACACATGGTACAGTAGAGGCAATGTAGCACAGAACTAAAATTCTGCTGTCACTACTCACAAAACTCCTGTTCTTACTGCAGTCAAGGTCTTTAACTGGAGAAGATTTGTTTGGTCTTGTAAGCACTGGTTAAGCAGGGGGATATACAGAATATCTTCTTAAATAATTAAGGTTTATAACTCTTTTTTTTTCCATTAAGATGTGGGAAAAGACTAAGCAGAGTCCTCAAATTTTGCACTGTGATTCCACCACAGGACTGTTCAATTAAAGAACTTCGCTCTCCCTTACACTTGTCTAGGATTCCCAAGGATGTTCTGCTATGGTCTTGTTGCTCACAAACAGCAATTACAAGTAGATTACTGAAGTCATCCAAACCACATGTTAAGAAATATGATCTCAGTCCAACTGTATCCCCCATACAATCCTCACTGGAATTAAGCAATATATTTTTAAAAGCTTTTGAAGTTTTAAGGCTTTCGGTTGCAGTTAGTTCTGTAATTTTACCTTTAAAGCCATAAGCCAGATTTCTAATTGGTATCTACATTTGAGAACTGATACCTAATAATAGGTGCTTAATAAAACTGTTAATGAAAATTGCACCCATTTTTCCTCCCCCATCTGCTTTTTGAATGTTCTTGAAAACTTGATCACAGAAATCCAGATGCAAAGAGCTCATGAGACCTTATTCTTCAGAAACACCCTAAAATATGTCTTTTGTAACTAGAAAGTAATAGTTTGACAGAGAGACCGCTTGATGGTTTAAGTTCACTTCTCATGCACAGCCCTTCAGAAAGAGAGCAGAACCTCTGCTCGGGCTAAAATGCATGCTATCTGCATCTAATACAAAAATACATAGGCAGCATTATGGGTGGATATGGAAGGTCACAACCCTGTGGTAATGAACAGAGCCCACTGATGACCAGAGGAACCAGCAGATAAATCAATGCACTCACTTTGTAAACCCTTACTCCCACATACCCCTTGGTCTGCCAACCCATCTCCCTCAAGCATGCTGTCAAACTGAAAACTTTCAGTGTCATACCCAGTCCTGTTGGATTTGGCTGCTGCTTTTAAGGAAGGAAATTGTGTTCTTTTCCCTCAGTGCCAGTTCAGGACCTTTCAGGAGCACAGGCAATACTGAATGCAGTCAGACATCAGGGATGTGTCTGGACTCTGATGCTCTGCAGTGTGGGAGATGGTGGGCACTGGCTCCACCAGCCCTGCCAGGCTCCCCAGCGCAGCCCAAGCCATGGGACTTTGGTTCCCACCTCCGCAAAGCCAGCATCATCCCTCTGCACACAGTGCATTATACATTTTATCATCTGTCAAGGTGAAAACCGCTACATCACACATTAATGCCTGTTTTCATTTACATTAATGCAGGCTGGGGGGTGTGATTCAGCCATAAAGTTGGAAGAAATTTTTATATAATCCAGCAGTAAAGAGGCATTTGTGTTAAGGATGATCAGGTCTGAAACACTGCATTATCTGAGCACTACACAGATTTTTACCCTGTTTCTTCCTCTGCCTGTGAGCTGGAGGAGGTCTAAGAGGTACAGCAAATACTTTATGCTCTATGTTATTAACAGTTATTTACCCAGTTCTTGAATATCTGGGGCTTTCCAGTCTGCTGGTCATAATATATACCTAAGCATCTCCAGCTGGGGAAATCCAAAGATGAATTAAATATGAGCTGGGCAATTTTAAGTGGTGCTCTGAGACTTTGTGTCAGAGGAATGTTATTTTAAAGGAAGCAGCTTGCTGGGTGTCCAGGCCAGGAAGTTAAAGAATATGGAAAGCGGTGACGAATTCGATGAACAATTTCAGTCACGCATTGAAAGCATCTAACTACCAGGGCAAGTCCAGTGCTTTGGCTTTGGAATTTAAACCAGTCCCTAGATTGCAACTGAGTCTCCCATGACAGCTACCAGTCACCCCCCAATATGGTTTAAATTATAAGTGAAAGATGCAGGTAATGGAGAAAAAGCCTATTTCTGACACAAACCTAAGGAAAGCAGAAGCCCAGCATGTTTAGGTTCCTGCATGGAACACAATGACTTTGACAGTGACTTTGGATGCAGTGATTTAAAGCACATCTTTTTCATTTTCTTTCCTTTATGAGGAATAACTTGCTTCCCCCCCTGCTACTGTATGTCCCGTGAAAACCAAATAGGAATGACCTAAATATACTTAAAAGGATTTGCATCCCAAAGACAAGAAAAGTTTAGAGTCAGCTCAACCTGACAGGCTCATTTGCTCACATTCAGTGAAGACAGCTGTGAATTCCAAGAGAAATCTATACTGGTTGGTTAGTTAAGGCAGAAGCCAGAGAAGGTCCGTGCTTTGTGGATTAAACAACTGCAAAACAACATTTATAAGGAAGGAAATAACCGTAAGTGCCACAGAAACAAGTCACTTATAAAAATAGCAGTTGAAAAAATGCATTTCTAAGAGGACTTTAGGTTTCATGTTTTTATGCTTACAGGCATTTTGTGCTAAAGATCTCCATCTCTCACTAACTCTTTTCACTCTCATTTTCCGTTAAAAAATATTGCCAAATAGGCGATAAGATCAGCCTTTTAAACCTACACACATTAACACCTGTAGCAACTACACAGTCTCAGACTGAGTAGATCCATTATTTCTGCAGTCAAATAAATTAATACTCCTGGGTAAGTTGGGAACATGACTCCACCTCGCATGAGCACACAAGCTTTCAGACATCCTCAGTCCTTTCTCTCTCTCTCTGAATAGAGATTCATTTCCCATTGTTACCCTATTGTTCTATGGCTAGCAGGGTGATCCTTCTTCCAAAGAGACTCATAAGGTAGTCCAGTCTCTTCCTAATTGCTGTAGATGAATATGACATCATGAAAGACTGTTCTGGAAACTACTTTCCATTTTTTCCAAAGCCATGGGACTATTATTCTGCTCTGTCTCTCCCTCTTAGTAGGATGTCTTCCACAAGTATAGCAGCCTAAGGAAGCTGTAAAGTGATGACGGACACTTCTCACTTCCAACATCGTCTCTGATGCGTGATGACAGAACTCTTTCCTTCTCAACATGTGTCTTATCTCTTAGCCAACAGTATCCATGTCTGATACCTGACATTTTCAATCATTTTCTTCATCCTGATCTCCCTGGTTTGGTCTCTGTCTCTCAGGATACCCCCTCAGGTTACCATCTTGACCAGCTGAGAATAGAAAAAGCTGTTGTTTTCAAAGTAGCTGAAAATAATAGAAATAATTCTGGGGTGTGGTTATCTTTGAACTGTGCCTTCCTTGTAAGTGTCTTGGTCCTTTGCAATTATCTGCCAATTCACCACAAAGAGGGAAAGCAATAAGAAGTAAGAAGAAGCCTGAAAAATTGTTCTGTAGCAGACACTTCACATCTCAAAGTCATTCATGAAAGCTGGTGTCATCTATGAATGTGGAAAACAAGGCACAGAAGAGCGAAGTTTCTTGGCCAAGGTCATCAAGAAGCAAGGAGCAAATTTCCAAATAACTTCTAGATCTTCTCTATCCAAATCCACTGCCTACAAAAAAGATTAAAATACTTCCTAGGTTCTCTTAGATCTAATTTACAATGCCAGTTACTTATCTGCTATTTACAAAATAAACAGAAAATGGCAAAGACAGGGTTTATCACAGTTGAAAAAAAAAAATAGAACAAGAAGAAAAAAGAAAAAAAGAGTATTGGTCCATTTAGTCCAGGGCCCTATAGGGGGATTCTGTCATCTGTTTCTATAATCTCTTTTATTTCTAAATAAAGAAAATTACTTTTTGGAAATAGTATAGCAGCTACAGAACTCAAAACCGTGTCATTTTGTCTGTACAAGAGCGAATTCAGAATTAATTGAGATAAGAAGACAATGACTTTTGTGGAGAGAAAATGAAAAGAGGGATGGAGAAAGACTGATTTGTATATTGTCTTATTCTAATTGCATTCCTTATGTTCACAGAACAGTACTACAGGTGTATAGGATCATCAACATCATAAGATCTTTGGTTTATATTATCACAAGTGGCCTGTACCTCCAGAGGGGTCCTCTTTGCTCACTGGAGATGTAATATGTAATCCTGTACTTTTTTCCTTTTAGTTTTTGTTTTTTTCCTTCAGAAACAAACATTTCTTCTTTCAACCTACTGTCACTAACACAGCCTCAGAAGATACTATTAGATCGACTTCAGGGAATTAGCATCAATCAGCACCATCTCTATTCCCTCCAGCTATAATATATTTAGCATTTTATTATCCAGCAGGGCTCTACCCTGGCAAGACATGCCACTGATTTCAAATGTGGGAAAAGATAGGTACATAGAAAGTCTATAAGCACATTTTGTCAACTTCGTCTAAATAGGTAGTAGAAAGAGCACAGGCTGTGAAGCTGACTAACCAGCTTAAAAAGGCTTTTAATAAACTGATAGGTAAGATATTTTTTTCAAGCATAATTGCAATGCTGGAGGAGACCAAGGAAGGTGATGGCACATAAAACCAACCCTCTGGCTTCCAACAGGTTGGTCCTGTTGTCAGTGGGGTTAGGCAATGAACTGATTATGTTCATTTATAAACAGCAAATCCTCAGTGCTCCTGGTTTCCTAAAGAACTGGTCCCAAGTCAGCAGAATAAAATAGTTATAAACTGGGAAGGAACTTTTTGCCACAGAAGACATCTAGTGCCTGGAGTAAAGTCCTGAGCACTTGAAAAATATGATCAGCCAGCTAATTCATGCTTAGAGGAGCAATCAGCATGTGCAGTGATACCCTGTTCATCCATATTTTATATCAAATAGTATATCTAAGTAGAACCCAGGCCAGGAATGACAGGACTCTTCCCCAGCCTAGGGCCAGGTTTGTTTGCATGCGTTGAATTTAGATAAAGTATCCCTGTTTATAACTTCGATTTGTTGCTAAGATTTCCATTCCAAAAGAGCTGGGTAAGAGGTGACAGGTGCCTTCACCCTGAGCTCATGTCAGACACAGGGTATCCATTGAACTGAAAACCTCAGGAATATCTCCAGATGACACTGTGACAAGAAGATCTTTAGCAGGAAGTGCAGATGTAAGCAGCTGTTATTATAATGTCCTTTTACACAGTGTATGCTGTGTAGGTTGGCCTTATTTCGAATAAGGAGCAAACCCCTGCAGCTGTCAGTGGTAGGTCGTATGTATTGACATACACTGCTCAGAAAGGCAATATTCCTGTTGACCTCAGTCAACACATGTTTACCCCCATGAAGAAACATTAAAGACCAACACTAGTACTTTTTTGTATTGGGAAGAAAAATAATCATCCTGCATATGTTTTACAAATCACTAGCAAAGAAAAGAATGCCTTTATTTCACAAGCAGCAACTTGACAGCACTTTGCTAACCAGATTTCCTTCTGTGATATGTTATTAATTGTACACCAGCATCAAATTGTTTTTTTCTTTACATTTCAAGCTTGTGACATGGGGTAGTCAAGGAAACAAATCTTTATAAGACCTTTGCTAGCACAAGGTTGAATATGATATTAAGAGCAAATCGTTCTTCAAGTGAAATGCCATAGAGCATGAGATCAAAATCCTCAGACAAACATATATATAAGATTATAATATTTGGAAATCAAGAAGAGAAATCAAAATCAGCTGCAGGCCATATTCTAATCAGAAACCAGTGTTGCTTATTAAAAAAGATAAATTCTATAATTAACTCTGATGGACAAATTAGATCAGGTCAGTAATTTAGACTTGAGGCAACTCATCATTTATCAGAGAAAAAGATGCTCTGTTTTTCATAGCTCAGTTTTGCAGAATAGATCTTTTCAAGTGTTATGGACACAAGATGCATTGGTAGCACAGTTCCTCTGATCTATCATAAAAAGAAGAAAATGCTAAGCTTGAACATCCCACTATGAATTATATTCCTGTATTTTTCTTCTATCAGAAGGTCCACAGCAATCAGAAAAGATGTTAAAAAAGTAAACCTCTGTATGCATAAACTCTATGCTTCTCCTCTTGCAACTCTTTTAGTAGAGGGGCAAGGTGAATTATAACAATTGCAGCTGACAGATAAATGTCTTTCCTGACAAATACCTTTCTTGCTTTGTCTTTCCCTTGGTATGTCTTCCTGAAATCCATCCTCAACTCTAAATGACTTTTCCCCCTCATTCAAGCCAGGTTTTTTAATCCTTTATGTCTTGGAATACCCTTGGTTCTGAACTTGCATCTTGGTAACAACTGACCAGGTATACACAAGCACATCAGAGTGTCTCAGTAAAGCTTAATGTTCTCTTCTGTGATTTCTTGGCTTTGTTTTTGGTGTCTTCTCTCTGATAACCTTGTTCACCATAAAGGCATTTGAGAGCAATTGTCTGAAGTACCTTTCTGGTCATGTGGTATGCAGATTTCACTATCTGCTGAGTAAATTTGCTGGATTTTCTTGAAACTGTTTCCTTCCTAACAATATTTTCAGTCTTGCTGCCTCTATACACTTCTTAATTATTGCAGAATATGTATGGAAAAATACAGCTCCTTATTTTGGAAAATAATGAGTACCCCAAACATTCACAATGTGACTACGGATTTTTTCAATAAGCTTAAATTAACTAAATTCATACTTTTGACTATTCTTCCCCAATGTGCCATAGAATAATCTGGTTTGAGAAGGATTAGAAAAGGCTTGATTTAATTATATGCTCTGTCTGAGCAAATACAATTCAATTAAGGAAGATGTGATTATTAAATCTAAAATACATTAACATGCATCAATCAGCTGTATGAGCTTTAAATTAATAAACAGTTCTTTTACAGTTACCCAACTACTAGACAGAGAATCAGAATTAAGACCTCTAATAAAATTAGCCCAAGTCTCTCAATGCAGTTTTTAAAGCATAGTTTGCTGAATGGATCTTTATGCATCACCTGTAGTAAGTTCAATGACACTTGTTCCAATGTTGGATGATGTTAAAGTAGTAATGGATTCTGTTTTGTCACAAAACTTAGTTTCCTCTTTGCGGGACGAACTGAAGAGAACACAGTACAATACATCGGGATGTTTTTGTCTCAAATTACCTGATACTTTAAGGTCTCTTTCAAAACTTCTATACTTTCCTGTTTAAATATCGTAGCAATTTTTCTTTCAAATTTCTAGTGTGGCTACAGAGAGATATCAAAGAATGCAGTGCATCCCTAGACAAAGGACATCAAATAAAGTAAAACTTTATTTTCTATACAAGATGCCGGGAAAGCAGATTAAAAGCTATAAGAGATGTCTAAATTATCAATTATATATTATAATATCCTTCTAATAGCGTGCAGTCATTCAATACCCAACTCAAGATGCTAATGAGAGGTGTCTCAATGAGGAATTCAGTTCTGTTAGATCTCCAAAACCAGCCTAGTAAGAAGATGTAGGGAGTGCAAAATATAGCTGTGTCAACCTGCTGCGCTAAGATTTCCCACATATAAAGCTCAAGCTATCTGACTGTATGGAGTTGACATGAGGAGGAAGCTGAGTTAGCAAAGCCCTCCCCTGGAGCCACCCCAGGAATGGCAATACTCCTCTGTTCTTGGCTGGAGTTCTGGCACTAGCCCACCCTGCAAGTGAGAGAGACCCCTTCACTGGGTACTGCCAGCAGGTTGCAGAAAGCAGAACTTTTTCTCCTCAGGCTGAATGTCTCTGCTTAATCGCTCCTTTTTTTTTTTTTTTTTTTTTTTTTTTTTTCCAGTTACATGTTTCTTCCTAGAGTGCACTGGGGAGGGAAATAGTCTGTAGGCAGGAGAGATGCCGGGAGCCCTGCACGATGCTCTGCGCCAAGGAAAGCAGCTGTCTCCCCTTCCCAGGGTGACTGGAAAATTATCTCCTTGATAGATGCCTCCCCAGTACCTGCTGTGCTCCTCTGTGAATTTTCATACTGTTATATTAATGTATCTACATCTCAGGGGTCCCAGTTACAGTGACACAGAAGCTCAGTAAACATAACATCACAGGGAGAAAATTCATTTGAACAAGGCTTATTTTACTCCATGGTGACACACGTAATTGGCTTTATCTGCTGCAATGAGATTTTGATAAACCCACACTACATGGTCTTGCTTAGCTTTCCATTGCTCAACTTCCAGGAATTTTTCTTCTGGGTAAATAGCCAGAGATGAAAAATAAAGAGTGATAATATATTCCATGAGGAACAGGCCAGAAGCCCTTTTGGAAGAGAGTGCTAAAGGAACATGGATCTGCCTGCTTCTTCTAACATTTTAACTAGATACACTCTTCCTTAAACTGATTTAATCCTAAAGGCTCAGAGATTAGAATGAGGAATTTTAATGGTAATTTCCTCACAGGGGCTAATGCCAGCTAGCTCCATTGTCTCCAAAAGTTCACACTAGACTGCTGAAAGACAGGAGCCATACATATAATTCCTCACTGAAGAGCCTTCCTACCCTACAAGGAAAACTGGATAGAAAGCAGGATGCCCAGGAAGAGAGTTGCTAACTAGGCTTGTGGCTTTAGGTGATGAATCTGGAATCCTGATCCATTTGCTATGAGGAAAAGAAACTGTTTGGTTTAGCTGTGCTCTGCTAAAGCAAATAGGAAAGTACTGTCTGTGGAATGGTGAGCTATATCAGCCAGGCAATAATCTAAATAACAAAAGGGGAGTTGGAAGAAAAAATAGTGTTCTCATTTGTCATAAAATCAAGGTGTCAGTAATAAAACCAATCCAGTCACCAAGGGGTATGAAAAGAGACTCTCTAGCTGCCTATATGTCAACACTAAGAATCTAGTAATAAACTAGAAGAATTGGAAGCAATGCATATGCATTGGTGCCCTACTATAACTGAAGTCCATGGAAAAGACTTGTATAACTAATATGGTTAAATTAGCTTTTCAGGATAGATCTAGTGGCTTGCAGAGCTTGGGAATGGCACTCTGCATTTTGCCTGGCAACTCTAAAATAGTAGTCTTGAATATTCCTTAATTATTAATAGAAGGAAGAGGCAGATCACATGCTGTTCTGTGCCTGCTACAGACCATAACACTGCAATGAGTTGTGCAATATCTCTATAAAAAGCTATTTGTAGCACACAGGAGAAAAAAATGCTGTCATCTTTACCTTTAACGACCTATACTGATGGTCACTTACAGCCACTACAGAGCTTTTTAGAAGTGATTAAAAAAAATTACAGTTACAATTTCCTGATTATGAAAATGCTTCATTAAACATGAAGGAATTCTCTCTTTGCCTTCATTATGATAAATACTCTGAACTAAAATGAGTTGTAGCATAAGGGTAAGAGATCATGAATTTATTACATTTGATAACTGTACACAGAATAAAATCCAAACCAATGATATATGCATTTAATGCAAAAAAGAGCGAATCTTGCAAAACTGATAATTATTTTGAGACAAACCAGCTGGGAGAAAAATTGTAAATGCTTATCAATCACCATTCACATTGTTTTACTAAAAACAGATCTCACATTTAGGAATAAATGAGAAGAAAGCTATAATTTAAAAACATTAAAAGAAGTAAAAATTGCTACATAAAATGGAAATTGTACAAGTAGCAAGTGGAAAGAAGAACTGATAATAGTCAATACCAATTACAAGCCCTGAAATATAGAGAACAGATAAAGGAAGCAAAAAGATACAGGAAAAGAATTTGTAAATGAGGTATAAAAACGCAGCTGAAGTTCATAGAACTAGAAGAAATTTAAACAATGACTTGGGTATTTTACCTGCTAGGCATGGTGGAGTGTGCTTTGGCTTTAGTAGTGTAATGGAGAAGTCAACGAGCTTTTTGTGTTCAGGAAAATAAGATATTTTTATATCATGAGACAACAGAATATTTTGTATTTTGACAGTAACTGAGGATGATAGGAAACACAGATAACTAAAAGTGGATGGTTTTAACTTAGCAACTCTTTATAAACACAGTTTCAGGTTTTGAAATGACCATATCAAACATGTATTCAAGGTTTTAATATGTGTTACTAAGAAATCTGAGAACCATGGAGAATTTCCAGAAGATTGTAAGAAAATTAGTATGTCATTATATAAAAAATGGAAATGTAATGAGCAGTGAACTAGAGGTCCTATTAATTTTTTTCCTAAAAGAGCTTCACTCTCGGCCACCTACTAGATTTTCAACACAGTTAATACAAGGAAGCACTAGTCGGAATTTAAGACAAAATGTGTGCTTCATGTCACCTACTTCTAGTTTATTAATTAAGTATAAAGGCTCAGCTAGTCCCTGGGCTCCTCTAGTTGAATAAGAGATAGAAACACATCTACAGCATGACTGTCATCTTAAAACAGGTGTCTAAGCACACAGGCATAAACACCCTTTGGATACACCTCTTTCACTGACTAGACAAGCAGCTTTATCCAGTGCCTTACTTTGTAGATGGTGAGATGAGGTTAAGTTATGAGAGATGAATACCAGGCTCCTGTGACTGCGATAACACTCTATCATTCAAAGCTGTGATCCTTTCCTATGTTCACCCTGGATATCTATGTTTCTTCTTTTATGTCCTAAAAGAAAAATACAGTTAAAATGATCCTTCTTAAGAAGAAAAAAGAATGAAGACTTCAAAAATTTAAGTAGAGCAGAAAAAAAGATAGTTTAATCCATTAAAAAGTTGTGCCATGAAATTTGATTTTCTTGAAAACAATGTATCGAACGGGGAAGAACAGCAAAACATCTATTAAAGACAAGTCAAGAATCATTATTTAAGTATGCAGAGCTTTCCTCAAGGGCCTGAAGCATACTTTCTTTTCTAAATATGGTTTTCATATTTACTGTGCTCTATTAAGCCAAGAGCACTGCAGAATTTGCAGATAGCTACCCAGAGCTAAGGCATTTATGATGAGAGTTTCAGATGGTTTTCTTTTTACATACATTATCTAAACATATTCATATTCCAGGCATGATTTTCTAAGTTCAATGTTGTCCTGGTTTCAGCTGGGATAGAGTTAATTTTCTTCCTAGTAGCTGGTACAGTGCTGTGTTTTGGATTTAGTATGAGAATAATGTTTGTAACACAGAGATGTTTTTAGTTGTTGCTAGGTAGTGCTGATACTAAGTCAAGGACTTTTCAGCATCTCATGGCCTGCCAGAGAGAAGGCTGGAGTGGCACAAGAAGTTGGGAGGGGACACAGCCAGGACAGCTGACCCAAACTGGCCAAATGAATATTCCATACCATATCACCATATCACCTCATGTCCAGTATATGGGGGGGAAAGCTGGTCAGGGACCACTGCTCAGGAACTGACTGGTCATTGGTCAGCAAGTGGTGAGCAACTGCATTGTGCATCACTTGTTTTGCATATTCTAATTCTATTATTATTGTTGTTGTTATTATTATTATTTTCTTACTTTTCTGTCCTATTAAACTGTCTTTATCTCAACTTGTGAGTTTTACTATTTAGATGTTCTCCCCCATCCCACTGAGTGGGGGGAGTGAGCAAATGGCTCTGTGGTGCTTAGTTGCTGCCTGGGGTTAAACCATGACAAATGTCAATAACTGTTTGGTAGCATACTGGGGTGAGAGGATATGGTCTTGTATAGATGACTGTACAAGTAGCATCCTTAAATATCATTCTATGTTTAGCAGGGTACAAAAATCCCATATTTTGCTCTTTCCTGGCTTAGCTGTTCCTGTTGTTCCAACAGTGCTTATTAAAACAAAACAGTTCCTTTACCAAGGCCCGAGGGTTATAAAAGCTTTGATTCATTATAAAGGGGAGATCAGATTTAACCTGAAGTGAACAAAGGTTTTGCACAACCAGAAGGATGTCCCTGTAGCTTAAAGCCTGTGGGGTTTTAAATCAAAATCTGATGAGCTCTGAGGGCTTAGATCATCCTCTTGTAAGGTCTCAACTGTTGGAAGAAGCCTCAGAGGAAGGTCATTTCTACAAAGATCCTCTTACAAATTTTCTGAGCCTCTACACCTGCTCTCATCTTTGCTTGGAATCCTCCTTCTGCTAAACACACTAAAGCTAGCTCAGCTTAGTAGCAGCATATTGCATTTTGAAGAGAGTTGCTGTAGCCCTATGCTGTGTGATGAGTTTGCAGTGTGTCCACACATCTTTTCCCATCCTACTCAGACTCTGTTCCCTCCTCTTGCATCAACAACAGATGCCCTGAGTAATTCTGCAGAGATTTCCGATACTGCAGGATGGGAAGTTCTTGCTCATGATGGCAAAATTTGCTAATGTAGTTAGGAGAGACCAAGATTCCTGACTCTGTCTTCTTAATGATTGACTTTCTTAGGACTTTCTATTTGTGCCATTACACTATCAAGTGAGTTTCAAGCAAGTATTCGCCTGAAGAGGAAGAGTGACAAGATCAGGTTTAATAGCATCAATGTAGGTTTCATAGTATAAATGCAATAGTTATTTTTAAGCATAACCTTGCATTCCTAGAATTCAGTAGCAAAACTCTGGAGGACAGATATAGATACCAAAGTCAACTCTTAGCTGCAACTTTTTCATGTTGAAAAAGACTCAGTAATTAGATCAATACTTCCTTTTGATAAGATCCATGATTTTCTATTCAAAACACAAAGCTCTACCCCACACCTCTCCTTCTTGGAGTATGAAATGCTTTTATTGGCATATAGCTGCTGCAGAAAATAGTAGGTTGGGGGGCTCTTGGCAGGGGGTTGTTGCTTTTTACTGGGTTGGGGTTTTTTTGACAATACAGTTTGTTTGTATAGGCTCAAAAAGTCTGTAAATCCTTATAAAGTTACACCACTTCTGGAGTAGGAAACACTTTGTTTTCACATTCCTCCTAGATTAGAAATGCGTGCTGTATATTTGTCCTCGTAACACATAGAGTTACCTGTGGAGAAGAAAGCTGAAGCTAGAGCATGAGGTGCACAAGACAAGTGGCCTCAGTAGGTGTCCAGTTACAGAACAGGACCAACTATTGCCCTGGAGAGGATAGTGTGAGTACAAAAGTAAAGAAATCATGCTTCCAGTGGACTGAGGAGAGAGTGAGATATCACTGATGTGAACAAAAGCTTTGATTCCAGACACGGGGATTGAATTGAAAAAGTCTTCAGATGATTGACATCCTTAATGGGAACAGACTGGTGGCTGAAAAATGATGGCTAGAGAGAAAAGAGGAATGGTTTCTCCATGACCACAGTCTGACAGTGGGAGGCCTGGTCTCACACAGGAAGAGTGCAATAGATTGTGAAGTGGGAAGAAGTAACAGGAATTGACAGCAGAAATAAAGAAGGAGCAAAATGGTGGTATAAACTGCTGTCTTTATAGTGAAATGGGACCCTAGAGAATAACCTGTTTTCATGGATTTTCTACTAGAACTCTTGAAATACAATCAAACACCTGCACCAAATGAAAGGTGCCAGGAGGAAGGGAAAATGCTTTTTGTTGATATCTTCTACTTTAATATGTTTAATAACTGTGTAGCTGACTTCTGCACAGCTTGGGTCTGGCAGCCAGGGTTATTTAATACCATAATAGACAAGCTAACTGACAATTTTATAGAAAACATTAACACTGCAGATATAGAGATTAACAAGTTTGGCAACTTTGATAGAGGCTGTATCAATCATTCATATTACTGTTGCACTCAAACTTTACTACCCTGAATCCCTGGGTACAGTACAAGGAATTAAAATTCAGCAGTACAAATATTTAAGCATGAGCCAAGATAAACAGAGGGAGGTCTTAAATCAAAACCTTCTCAGCAGGACATTGGTGTACCAGGAGAGAGTTTTTAAACTCAAAGTAAAAGCTCTTAACCTAAGTGACTTCATACAAGCAATTAAGGATAACCAAAGGGCAACATCAGTAGATATTAAGGCATAGCTTATTACAGCATACACTACATAGGATATACTGAATTTTATTAAATTGGGATGCCAAGAATTTTAGAGGAACACAGTTTCACAGGGAAAGAATATGAATAGTCAGTACAAGCAAGAACTGGAGATATATCTTGAACATGGCACTTAAAGGAACTTTGAAGGCAAAATTCTATACATGATCTAGCTGGGGTTTCAACAATTCTATAAAGCTAAGCATATAATAATAAATTACTGAAGTGATCAGAGTAGGAATAATTTTTTAGCACGTAACTGAGGCAGACAGAGTAGAAAGTCTAGGAACATATCTGCTAAAATATCACAAGCATCTGTCGATCCTGCCTTGTCTTCTGTGTCCACTGACAGCAGAATTCCTCTTCCTCTCTCTGCTAAGGTACCTTATATCTATCTCTAATTATATTTATTGTAGGAAGACAGATGGTCTGACTTTTCAAAAATATATATTTCCCTTATTATATCACAGTTGGGGAATCTGCTGGTGGAAGGAAGAGTTTGTATGCAAAACAGTCTGGATGAGATTCATTCCTAAAAAAAAATCTCTTCTGACAATAGTAACACAAAAGCAGATCTTACCCTTCTGAGCTAGGAAACGCACTTTGAAAGTTGCCGGAGCCCTCCCCATAAAGCTCAACATATGCTAACACTCTTCCAGTTAATCAGCAGATACTGCCATCCATTCTCATTTGACTAAAGCAGTTCCCTGGGAGATATCCCAATAAACTGGTGATCCCAATTAAACTCTTTCTAATTAATTTGCACTTCATGGGGGTTTTAGCGTTGTTTCACTTAAATCGAGTCTGAGACTTCTGCTATCCTCTGTGTGACTTCAGCAGCACTTTTCCTATAAATAGAGGTTAAAGAATGCATTTCAGAGAAGTGATATGTCTTATGGAGATGCTAGTTTTCAAAGCACTTCGTGATAATTCAAAGTGTGGGTGTTGAATGGCAAAGCGCTTAACTGGGTCTGAAGAACCACAGCCTCACTTACCAGTTCCCATGCGTGGTTTTCCTATCACCTCCATGGACTCCAGGCTTATTTCTCCCAGGTAACTTCCACCTTTCCCCATGTCCATCAAATTTCCTTCCCAGAGCTGATCTTTCCAGCTGCTGTATGCTTACAAAGAAAAATTACAACTTACTCAGTACTTTTTAACTGGACAGTGCTGTACTTAAGCCAGTGTTAAATGTGTTACATACAAAACCTTAACCCTTTTCTTAAGCATAATAGTGGTTACTCATAAGTGACTGGCTGTATGCTTGCAGCAGTCATCTAGGTTTAAGGCTGCTTCAGTCAATTGCTTTGCCATAATGAAGAATGTCCAAGATCAAAAAGGACTTTTCTTGCATTTGTCAACCCCCCAACTCTCAAATTTGTTTTTCAACTACATCTTCCGTCAAAAAAAAGCTGATGGATTTAATACATGATTTTTTATTTTTTAACAAACAAGTGTAGAAGTCAAATAATTCAAAAGAGTAAGCAGCCAGGTGTCTACAAGATTAATTTCTTCATGATAATTGAAAAAACATCTTACATTTGTACTATGAAAAAGAAGATAATTTAAACATATTTGTACAAAAGCCAAAATAAAGGGCAAGTAAATCTTCTGTTTCAGTTGTCAGGTTAACATGAACATGTAACTGGGAAAATACATTAACGCAATGAGTACAGACCCACTAACACTCTACCAAAAAGGCTTATGACTTAGGCCAGTAGTCACTATCCTCCACATCTTGTAGCAGACGCCTTCTGTATCTTTTCAAGCAAGTATTGAATGTTTCATGTATTAACCATGGCCTGAATGTAGAACCAGTATTACGACCCAGACTGGGAGTGCAGGGAAACATAAAGGTTTCATGATCCCCTCAGGTTAAATTAACGTGAAACAACACCAAACAACCCATTAAAATCATTTACTTGTGGTAGAAACAACTTAAACTTGGAAAAGGATAGTAAGCGATGTGGCCTCTTATTGATAAATCTATAAGAAAGAAAAGAAAGGAAGTAAAAGAAAAGGAAGGGAGAGAAAGAGAGTCAAAGAATCCAGATCACCACCCCAGGTTCCAGCGTTATCTCAGGTGGTGGATGCACAGCCAGCAAAATTTTCTGTTGCCTTTTAAGTTCATCTTATTGGCTGATTTGCATACTATGCAAAGAGATGTGGGTTTTTCATGAACTCATTTGCATGAGAGGCTAGTAAAAGGTGGAGCACGGGTTCTGCGTGTGCAGTGAGAGGGGATGGGGTGCATTAACCCTTTTGACCAGTTGAGTCGGTTGTTGTGATCTCTCCCTGCCACATTTACCTTTTCCCCAGTTTTTGCTTCTTGGGCAATCATCCAGCCTTTGGCTTCATCTGACGCTGGGGTTTCTTTCTTATCAATCTTTTAGCTCTTAAAGCCTTAGCAAGGCCTACATCACTTATCAAGCTCCTAAACTGAAGTATAGGCATTAACCTGAACATACGGTTTTATTCAGTTTATGTCTCCCCTCTTTGAGGCTTTCCAAATGCAAAGGAGTGAAGCTGTGCACCCTTCAATGCACTCTGTCTAGGCAGATAGTTCCTTCCTTAGACTAACCACAAAGGCCACAACTTGTCCTTGAGGCTTTCCATGTCAATGAATGCTTGAGGCACTGACTCCTTCAGTTCCTCACAACCAGCTACCAGTGAGATGCTCCTACTAGTGTTCCTCATAGCTGGATCCTGTGACATTCAGCTATACCCACAAGTACATATTTTATTCTGCTGTCATGTACGTACAGCAACCCAGACAATGCTGAGTATCTCTACCCATAGAAGCAGAATTAGTGAATTTGCAGAAAAGAAAAACAGTTAATTCAGTGAAGAACAGCAAGAACTACAACAGAAGTGTCTGAGATACACATGACTTTCAGGCATATGATGCACCATTTCCCCATAAAAAAGGAGGACAGAATGGACTTGTGGCATGATAGATTTGGAAAAGGATAGATTTGGGCAGGTTTGGAATTTGATAGACTTGGAAGGGTAGACACAGAAGTCATTGAAAAAAAAAATTATTGCATGACATACAAACAAGAAGTTAAGTTAAAACTGACTTAAAGAGAAGGTGACAGATATGTTCTACACAGGGAACAGAAGGAAGTTATATATATGTACTACTATAATAAGAAGGAAAAGGAAAATGGACATAGTAAAAATGAATCATTAAAATTGCTATTTTCATAGGGTTCGGTCATCATTCCTGGAAAGTAGTACCACTGACTTCAAAATTAGCAAGTCTTGCTGTCTAGAAAAGGTTTGAAGTTTGCTGGCTTAGGAGGGGAGCACAAACACAGGAAACAAAAGACAAGATGGAGGGCATACATTTATGGTATGGCCTGGGGAGGACATGGGACAGTAGTCAATACATCTCTCAAGTAGCCATATGTCCTTGCTACTCCTTGTAGTACCAGGATCAGAAAGTCTTACTCACCAGTGCTCTCCACAGCATGTTTTCTCCTACTCTTCCTGGCCTTTATCTCTTTTCCCTCACAGTAGGCCCTGGCCTTCACCTCCTCCATCTTTCTTATCCTCTCTCAGAAGTTTGGAAAGGAATGAAGGAGACCAAGGCAGTTCTTGTGGGAAATGGTAGGGATTGTCAACTACATGGCAGTAAGGAGAGATGAAGTCCCATACTCCAAAAGAATGGAGGAAAGAGGGTAGGAGCCCAAGACTCTTGTGTGGATCCCCCCTGAAAACTTCCTTGCCTATTTCTACCCCATCATCTACAGTTCTTCCAAAATCCCAATATGACCTACCTCAGTGAGATGCTTGCAACAGATATGAGACTGGCTTGCAATTCCCAAAGGGAGAGGGTGAATAAAAAGACTGACTTGATGGTGGCTCTTCTCTCTTATTTCTCCAGTACCTTTTTAACAGTATTTTCCTCTCTCCTCCCTGTAATGTCCTGGCTGGGAGAAAAAAAAATGTGTTATCCTGTTAGCCTGGGAGAAGAAGTCACAAAAGAAAAATGGATACACAGAGACATTCACAGGAGAATAAAACTTATGAGAGATGTCGTAGCAGATAGGGGCAAAGTTTGATAGCTGACCAGAGATAATGATAAATGTCCCAAATTTTCAGCTAACTTTAAGTTCTGTGTCTGAGATAGTCATGCACTGGAGGGGAAAAAAACAACAATAACAAACCAAAGAGAAACACACATAAGAGCCCAAGGATTATTTTGGCAGGAGGTATAATCAAATTTGCATATGTTATAGATGTTCCTCAGCCAACACATATTATTGGTCTTAGTGCAAGACTGGAATTCAATTAACTAATTTATAGATGAAATTATATTAGCTGATCTAACATTAACTTTAAACCCTAAAATCTATGACTCAGTCAATTTTACATATCCTTCATCCAAAAATAAAGTACACATTGTTCAAATATTTGCTTATACTTAAAGCTTTTCTTAACAAATGGGCTAAAATTGCTCTTTTGTTGTAGTTTACCAGAGAATCAACAGCCTTGTGATTTTTCTGCCCTTAAAGGAAGAGCTTTGCTGCAGAAAATATTATAGAATTTCTGCCTGAAATTATCCCCTCAGGCCACCACTAATGTAAACCTAATAGATAAATCACTCACTTTTTAGGATGCACCACAAGAGAAAGAAATAAGCAGTTATTGTGAATTTCAGTAACATGAATAAAGCTTTTTTGGGAAAGTCTTCCAACGTAGTTTTAACTGCTCAATTTTAAAGTAGCAGTAGGGCAAACAAACAAAAGGAGGTTCCATTACCAGAGAAAAAAGAATTATAAAAAATATTAAATTACAGAAAAGACAATCCCAGTGGTACATTGATTTCCATAGGGGTTTACACTTCATTAGATGTGCAGATCATTACCAAGGTAGTGCAGATGTTTTTCAGAAGCCTTTGATTCCCATCATTTTACATTTGTTGCCTTTATCTATTGTTTGTAGAATTACACAGATAAGAATTATTATTTTTTACAGTGCTACTAATCAGTACTATAAACCTTTGAATGACCTTGGAGACTCTACAGCTTGTCCACTCATTACTGAAGTGTCTCATTCCATCAAGGACTGAGAAGATGCTCAGAGCTATTTTGGTACCAGATATGTCTCTAGGGCTGAGGATTTCTATAGTGAAATAGAAGCACTCAAATAGTCTACGTAGGAAATACACCACACAAAAGCCTCATGTACAACTTAAGCTCCGCAGTGGTGATTAAAGGGGCTTGAAGGCAAGAGTAAATAGAGCTTTGTGCAGGCACTTTGCACCTGCATGAACATTACTCTAATTGCTTAGGCTTATTTACTTTTCCTCTCACAGCCAGAACCTAGAGATAAGCTTCCACTGCAAATCAGCTTGAATAAAGCAGTCTGCACCAACAGCAGAAGGAAGTAAGCCCATGAATGTGTTCATTTCACTTTGCAGGCATGAACAGTCCATTATTACAGCCAATTATTTCTACTTCTTCCTTAACCAAACACTAAGGAAAATATGAAAATTAAAGCCTTCAGGTTGGTGGTGCACATACTTAATCAGAATGGGATACCAAGCAGATGACTGGTGGATACAGGAGCAATGTCATAACCTTTGTTTTCCAAGTTGTCTTCAATGGCTAACGATAAAACTTCTCTGAAGTAAAAAAGAATGGGGGGGGACCACAGAATGATACAGACATGACACACAGATGGACATGACACAATTATATGTCTAAACAAACTGACTAACTCTAGATTCATATCTTCATACTCCTTATTTCTAATTGTCTGAAGCAGAAATGCATGATGTGGAAGTCACAGTATGTCCCTTGTAGTGCTTACTGGCAACCAGAATAAAGGCACTGAAGTCGTTATTGTTATAAACTTGCTGTACCTTAAACATATGTTCCACATAGAAAAGGTACAGAAGACATGAGTGGTTAAATTTAAATTATGGTATAACTGATAATGATGGTTATAAATTAGTATGTTTCTCTTGTTAAGAGATGTTAAAAGGCAGAAAATGAACCGTAAGAATAAGTGGCCCATTTCGTCAATGAAGAAAAATGAGGGGCAGATCTGATCTCAGCTCTGTGCATCTTTAAAGATGACCTGTAAAAGGCAGATGACCAGGGCAATGAGAGCATTCCCTGACAGCAGTGAGCTACTCAGGGTCGTGGGTGTAAAAGGAATTGCAGCAATCCACTGAAGGATTTCCAAGCAGTGACTGACAGAATCCCAGTTCTAACCTCACACATGCCCTGAGAGATTCAGAACTAGCTATTACCACTCAGGGTTTTTAGTTATAATAGATACTTCTAATAAAACACTGTCTTAAAACTATTCTGTATATTATCATAGAATCATAGAATACTTTGGGTTGGAAGGGACCTTTAAAGCTCAACTAGTCCAACGCCCATGCAATGAGCAGGGACATCTTCAACTAGATCAGGTTGCTCAGAGCCCCGTCCAACTTGACCTTTAATGCTTCCAGGGATGGGGCATCTACCACCTCTCTGGGTAACCTGTTCCAGGGTTTCATCACCCTCATCGTAAAAAATTTCTTCCTTGTATCTAGTCTGAATCTACCCTCTTTTAATTTAAAGCAATAATTTCTTGTCCTATCACAACAGGCCCTACTAAAACATTTATCCCCATCTTTCTTATAAGACCGCTTTAAGTATCGAAAGACCACAATAATGTCTCCCCAGAGCCTTCTCTTCTCCAGGCTGAAAAACCTGTCACTTGCTCAGCTTTTCCTCACAGGAGAGGTGTCCCATCCCTCTCATCATTTTTGTGGTCCTCCTCTGGACCCTCTCCAACAAGTCCATGTCTTTCCTGTGCTGAGGGCTCCAGAGCTGGAGACAGAACTCCAGGTTGGGTCTCACCAGAGTGGAGTAGAGGGGAAGAATCACCTCCCTCAACCTGCTGGCCACACTTCCTTTCACAGAATCACAGAATCGTCTAGGTTGGAAAAGACCTTGAAGATCATCTAGTCCAACCATTAACCTAACATTGACAGTTCCCAACTACACCATGTCCCTCAGCACTAAGTCGACCCCTCCAGGGATGGGGACTCCACCACCTCCCTGGGCAACCCATTCCAATGCCTAACAACCTGTTCTGTAAAGAAATGCTTCCTAATATCCAGTCTAAACCTACCCTGGTGCAACTTATGGCCATTACCTCTTGTCCTATCGCTTATTACTTGGTTAAAGAGGCTCATCCCCAGTTCTCTGCAACCTCCTTTCAGGTAGTTGTAGAGGGCAATGAGGTCTCCCCTCAGCCTCCTCTTCTCCAGACTAAACAACCCCAGTTCCCTCAGCCGCTCCTCGTACGACATGTGCTCCAGACCCTGCACCAGCTTCGTTGCCCTTCTCTGGACACGCTCGAGTAATTCAATGTCCTTTTTGTAGTGAGGGGCCCAAAACTGAACACAGTAATCGAGGTGCGGCCTCACCAGTGTCGAGTACAGGGGTAGGATCACTTCCCTGTCCCTGCTGGCCACGTTATTTCTGATACCAGTCAGGATACCACCAGCCTTCTTGGCCACCTGGGCACACTGCTGGCTCATGTTCAGCCGGCTGTCAATCAACACCCCCAGGTCCCTCTCTGACTGGCAGCTCTCCAGCCACTCCTCCCCAAGCCTGTAGCGCTGCTGGGGGTTGTTGTGGCCCAAGTGCAGCACCCGGCATTTGGCCTTATTGAAACTCATCCAGTTGGCCTTAGCCCATCACTCCAGCCTGTCCAGATCTCTCTGCAGAGCCTCCCTACCCTCGAGCAGATCAACACTCCCACCCAACTTGGTGTCATCTGCAAACTTACTGAGGGTGCACTCGATCCCCTCATCTAGGTCATCAATAAAGATGTTAAACAGGAGTGACCCCAAAACCGAGCCCTGGGGGACACCACTTGTGACCGGCCTCCAACTGGATTTAACTCCGTTCACCACAACTCTTTGGGCCCGGCCATCCAGCCAGTTTTTTACCCAGCAAAGCGCGCGATCATCCAAGCCTCGAGCAGCCAGTTTTGCCAGGAGAATGCTGTGGGAAATGGTGTCAAAGGCCTTACTAAAGTCAAGGTAGACAACATCCACAGCCTTTCCCTCATCCAATAAGCAGGTCGCCCTGTCGTAGAAGGAGATCAGTTGTCAGCAGGACCTGCCTTTCATAAACCCATGCTGACTGGGCCTGATCATCTGGTTGTCCCGCATGTGTTGTGTGATGGTACTCAGGATGAGCTGCTCCATCAGCTTCCCGGGCACCAAAGTCAAGCTGACAGGCCTGTAATTTCCCGGATCATCCTTCTGACCCTTCTTATATATGGGCGTCACATTGGCCAATTTCCAATCTGTCGGGACCTCCCCGGTCAGCCAGGACTGCTGGTAAATGATGGAAAGCGGCTTGGCGAGCACCCCAGCCAGCTCCTTCATCACCCTCGGGTGTATCCCATCCAGTCCCATAGACTTGTGTATGTCTATGTGATGCAGTAGGTCACTGACTGTCTCCTCCTGGAATGTGGGGAGGTCGTTCCCCCAGTCTCTGTCTTCTGGCTGAGGAGGCTGGATTCCCTCAGTACAGCTAGTCTTGTTATTAAAGACTGAGGCAAAGAAGACATTAAGCACCTCAGCCTTTTCCTCATCACTTGTTACCATGTTTCCTCCTGTGTCTAGCAGGGGATGGAGGCTCTCCCTGGTCTTTCTTTTGCTGTTGACATACTTATAGAAACATTTCTTGTTGTCCTTGATTGCTGAAGCCAGATTAATTTTCAGCTGGTCTTTAGACCTCCTGATTTCCACCCTGCATAGCCTCACAGCCTCTTTGTAATCACTGTGAGTGGCTAGCCCCTTCTTCCAAAAGCTGTAATCTCTCCCTTTCTCCCTGAGTTGCAGCCAAAGCTCCCTGTTTAGCCAGGGTGGTCTTCTCTGTCGCCGGCTTCTCTCACAGCACCTGGGGACCACCTGCTCCTGAGCCATTAACACTTCCTTCTTAAAGAGTGCCAAGCCTTCCTGGACCCCTATACCCTTCAGGACTGTCTCCCAAGGGATCCTGTCAAGCAGGTGCCCAAACAAGACAAAGTCAGCCCTTTGGAAGTGCAGGATGTCAGTTCTGCTGGCTCCTCTCCTGGCCTCCCTAAGAATAGAGAACTCTATTATTTCATGGAATAGGAACATCATTATGTCACAGTAAAAGGCAGCGGTGCATCCATAAGCTGACTACTGTATGCAGTTTAGGTTTCTCCATCTCAAAAAAGATATAGGAGAAATAAAAAAAAAAAAATATAGTGAAAAGCAATAGGATGAGAAAACTGTGGAGCATATTCCATGCAAAGTGTAAGTGCACAATCAGGACTCCAGCCTGTGGAAGAAATGGCAGAGAGAATCCCAGGAAAGACATCAGAAAAGCAGTGGGACAGCAAGAAGAAAACAGTAATGATTGCTCATCTCAGCCAATAAAAGAACCAGAGGGCATCAAATGACAGGAGCAAGTGACAGTTTCAAATCATAAAAGGGGAAGCACTTATCCACACAGCACCTAGTTAAAGATCTTCCTGCCACAGGATATTATGGATGTTAAAATCACATCTGGATTAAGAAAGTAATAAAATACAACTTTGGTATAGTGTCACCTATAAGTAAGGAAGTCCTTAAATTGTAAATTACCAGAGGTTGGGAGGATATTCTGGGAACTTATGAATCTGTGCTTGCCCTGTTCTTGTACACCACTCTGGGCACCTCTGCTCTCAAACAGGTAGTATGCCAGATGCACCTCTGGCCTGACATACAATTCTTCTGTTGCTTAGATCTTTTATTGATTTCAGTAAAATATTTAGTTTGGAAAATGTAAGCTGATGCAACCAATAGGCTTAAGGGTAAACCATGAAAACAAAATAAATCTGAGAGAGGAACATCTTGTATTTCATTCTTTCATGGTTAGATACCTTACCAGGGTATTTTTATATCCACCTCCCACAGTTTTTCCTGCTCCATCCTTTTCTACATAGCCCATTAGCAAATTGCTACTCCATTTATACTGAGGGGCTCAGCAGTCAATTAGGAGTTATCCCCAGCTATTTGTGAGGGGGAAACACATGAGTAAAGGTATCAGTAAAAATTAATCAGTTTGGATATGATTTAGAAACATCCAAGACAGACAGACACCCACATGGCTCCCTGCAGGAGAAACAGAATAAAAGCCTAGAAGGCCTTCTATAAGACTGATAGAAAAGTTTTGGTTTAAGTCTTTTTCAATGGAAAATTACCCAGTCTGACGGTTAATCTCCAAAATGTTGATATTGGATTTTTTTTTCTCAGGCAGTGTCAGATTTTTAAGGGCAAACTTCAGCTTTTCATTTAGAAAGTAATTGTAAGGTGTTCGATTTGTAACTGCAAACTCAACTGAACACTCTGTGTCAGAAATGGCTCCAAAGTGTCTTAGGGATTTGTCATTTGGGTCCTTGTCTCGCTGACTTCTCTGAACCATCTGCCCTGAACGAACAACAGTTCCCATGAGGTACAGCAGTGATTCAGAGCAAAAATAGACTACAGAATATATCAGCAGCCCAGGGATCCCATTTCACAAAGCAGAAGCATGCAGGAGCTACCTATACTGCAGTTCCCTGGAGGGAACACTTCTGAAATGACATGTTTGGCCAAAACCAACGAGTTCACCTCTCTTCCTCATCCTTCATTTTTGCAGCATAAGTCCTGAATCTATTGGAACCTAAATGATTTGTCAGTGCTGATAGGCTTTTCCTTAAAACTTTGGATGCAGAGAATGGGTGAAAATCAGTGGTGGGCTTAGGAAGAGTTTAGAGTGTACCTATATTTCTCCACAGTGTCTGAGAGTCGCACCACGTAAGCATTTTAGAGCAGAAGTCATGTTTTGATGAAGCTTTAATCCTATTACACCTTGCTGGTTTAATGCAACATGAAGTCATAAAAGTCAACAGATTTGAATCTGTAAAGTTCTAACATCTCAACATGCTGAGCCAAATATTTTTCTTTAAGGTATTGTTCTTCTCCCTACAATCAGGCTTTAAATATTGCAATTGCTGTTTCTAAACACTGCCCTTCCACTTTGCTTTATTAGTTAACATTTAGGTGCTAAGTAGTAAATAGTATTTAGTCCACTGGGGTTTGTCACACTCTTCACTTTAGAGCAGAAGTAGCTGAAGCACCATTATTCAATAGTGGCATAAGTCCTTGTATGAGCAATAAAAGCTGCCACTTTCTTTATGAGGGAAACTAAATGCTATTAAAATGATGAATGAACTAGTTCCATTTTATTTGTTCAGCCTTTTCCAGTGCTATTCTCACAACCCAATTTAAATCACCAGCTTGTATTCTACATAAGTTCCTATGTGCTAGAAATGAACAGATGCCTGCATAAAAGCCCTTCAGAATGGCAGTAAAATTTTATTTTCTTTTTCGGTGAACAAACAGTTAAAGGATTGAAATGGAGTTGAAATACAGAGTCAAGATTAATCCCCATGTTTTGAGGCAGCTCTTAAGAGAATTTTCCAGGTAGTTTAAGAGACCATCCTGCTTGGCAACCGAGTGCTGCTGGTTATCCATGGGAAGCTGAATCTCAGACTGATCAGTCCCTCCAGACTGCAATACAGAACAATAATGTTCAGATCAAAAGCATCTTGATTAAATAACCCAATTAAAAGGTACATAGAACTGGTGTTGTAGCAGATTTTTTTCCTCCTATGAGGATGAAAAAATTCCAAATTTACTTTCCTTTCAAAATTAAGAGTAAACATTTGCTTCCCATGACATGTTTATGACCTATTAATTAGTTCCTACAAGGATAGCTGAAATCCCAGCCCTGCTTTAACATGGTTCAAGGAGCTAAAATTACCTTCATCCAAACAACCCAAGATATAAACTGTGAAAGAAATCAAACACGTCTCACTGAAGTTTGGCTGGGTGATCAAATATGGATCTCCAAGGTGCTAGCTTTAATGCTGGTGGAGAGGAGGAGGGGAAGGAAGGATAAGAGAAGGAGAGAAAGTAAGAGCCCACAAGTGAGCACACCAGAGAAATTAAACTATCAACCAAATAAGCTGTCAACTAAAGTCTGTAACCCATGGTTTATTTTAAATGAGCACTTGAAACCCAGTGGTCATTATGTGCTGTATGTCACCAGTCTGCTCCAGGCCTTACCCATACAGGAGGATTTTTAGCTCAAGTCTTGAGTTTTAAAGATCCTCTGCTCAGTCTCTGGTGTATTAGGACAGACACATATGCCTAAGGAATGGGCTTAATTGGGTGAGAAATGGTAAGAAAAAATAGAGCTGGGATAGTCATTTGCTGTGGATAGCACTGTAAACCTAATAAGTAAATCTTCTAACTTCTTTTGCTGTTACACACCTCATTTCAATGCAATTAGTTTAATCTAGTTGAAAGACATCTAGTTAGATAACTGAGATCTGGGTAAAAAAACCTCTATGTTTTATTTCATTTCCTTCCCACCAAGCCAAAAGATGTAACTTCATCTGAGCTGTATTTATAAACTTAGAAGAGCTGAGAAATTGTTCATCCCATAGTGATGCGAATTGCCTGGAAGAACAGTTCCTGTGATATAAGTGTTTCCTTCCATAATTATCCCAGTAAAATTGAAAAAGTAAGTAAAATCCAGTAAATAGAAATGTGGTGTACTGGTTAGGTTGGAACAAGTTCACTGATTGTCATGGGAACAGCTACAGCCAAAATTAGAAGTGTAACAGAACACAAGTTTATTTCTTTTCTTCCTTATTTGTTACTAATTTTTATCAGAATATCTATTGAAGATGCTTTCCACACAGAATACAATGGCACCATGAGATCTGTGCATGGAAAGGTCCACGCAGTTGTAAATAGGATATGATCCACACTAAGGAAAAGTAGTTTGAGAAGCTCAACTTGTACTGACTTGGAGAAACACTCAAATGGCTGTCATTAAAGAATGATATTAATGTTTAGAAAAACACTCTGTTGAGAGATACATTAGAGTCGGAGTAATGTCAGAGTTATATGTGCAGCTCTGACTTCGGATTTTACAGCAGAATTCAGAGAAACTAAGAGGAACATTTATCTGGACTGACAGAATTCAGAGGAATTAAGAGGACTGTTTAACTGGACTAAAGAATTCAAGAACTTGGAATGTGAAAAGCACTGAAAGCTCTTGAAACCAAAGATACAGGATTATGCACTGCAAATTAGGCAGAAAAATTTTATAGAGTATTTCTGCCATTAACTGAATAAGGAACTGCCTCACAGGTAATATTTTGAATAAACAGAGCATCTGAAAGGCTTGAAAGGAGAAACCTGTATGTCATAAAGCATAGAAATAAAATTTAAATTGCCAAAATTTAAGGTGAGCTAGGCTTCACAAGGGAAAGTAAAACATATAGCAAAAGGAACTTTGTCTGTGTTAGTAGTAGGACAAGAAAAAAGATGTCATCTAAAGGAGAGCAGAGAAATTGGTGTTCAGGATAGCCCAAAAAGAAGTGAAGTAGACACTCATGTGGAACAAAGCAAAAATAATCACTTGTACAAATGAAGATACAAAATAGAAAATTACCACGTGGAAGCAGGACACGATCATGCTAACAGAAAAGGCAGCTGAACCATCAACTTTCTAGGGAACCAAGGATGCAGTTTTTTTGGCCAGAGAAAGCCAATATAAGGCCTTTCTACAATCAACGATCACTTGTCCTACATCAGTTCCAGCAATTGTGCCACCATGGTGGGAGCTGGGAAGCACATGAGAGAATGGATGCCCCTGAGCCATAGGAACAAGATGAAATTTTGCAGCACACACTACAAGGTACATGTTGCACATCTTTGGCCAGACTCTGGCATGCCTAACCAAGTAACCCGATTTAGGAACATGAAATTCATGTGTTCCTTCTATAGTTAACAAGGAAAGATGGACACTTCCAGCATAAGTTAGAACATGAATCAGTCTCTTGGAGCAACTGGCTGTGTTACTCAACTGCCTACATGAGCAGCAAGGGCCCTGTGCTTCAACACTTTTCTCAGATATGTACCCACCCATAGGCAGGACAAAGCTATGCCCTCAAACTAATGAAAAAAAATCTGTTATAAAATAGGCATCACTCACTGGTGGTGCAGAAAGGAAGAAGACGCTGGCTTGGTTAGTCAATCATTGCTGGAAAAGTCATTTGGTTTCAAATGTCTCTTGTGAGGCATTTTTAGAGAATGAGGCCATGATGAGGCCATCTGGAATACAATATGCAGTCCCAGGCACCCAGATGCAAGGAAGATTAATTCAGTCTGTAACAGGACTACAATAATCAAGGAAATGAAGAATTTATCTTCTGAAATGAGATTAAAAGATGCTGGCTTTTTTAGCTTAAGAGAATAAAGGTTGTGAGGATTCTGACTGCTTTCTATAAACTCAGTCTAAGTTTCTATAAACTTAGCAGAGGCTAAGAGCTATTTAAAATAAAAGACACTACTGTTACAATACAAATGGATAGACACTATCCATTAATAAATTTAACCTGAATATTAGACAAGGGTTGCAAATCCCCAGAGGACTAGAACAACTTTTATTAGGGGCAGCTCCACTGCTTAGTTATATTGATGCTGAAGTGTGATCAGTTTACGGTTAGAATTTACAACACAGCTGCCTGCAGTAGCAAGAAGTGGGACTCATTAACTCACAGGGTCCTTTCTAGTCCAATACACCTTTGGCCTCAAGCATTTCTTATTGCGAACTGAGCATTTTCTCAGCATTGCTGTGTGTTCAATGTATTTATATGTGTAGTGCCAGATTTTCAAAGACCTTCATGCCTCACGGAGACAAAGGCCAAATTTTCAGAAGTGGTCTGCAGTCATAGGGGTACTCTTCTTGGACACACCTACCTGAGTGTGTTAACTCTTCAGCAGATGATGACTTTTCTTTCTTATCATATACTCTTTCAGAGAACATTTTCTGTGCCAGAAATTAAAATAAAGGCCTACTGAGGGTTTACAATGAAAATAATCTAAGCCAGAGGAAAGAGGCCCTTGTTTCCTTGATACATCACAGAAGTCAGGGAGTGAGCTGAATGACAGCTGGCTGCAGGCTGAGACTGGCTAAGGCAAAAGTGACATGGGATGGTTGTTTGCAAAGAGGAGGTAGCGGGGGAGGAAAAATAAGCAATGACAAAGGCTAAGAGGACATACTGTGAGCTACCAACATACTCAGTTTTGGTACAGAATTACTATATCCAGACAAAGACATAGAAGCAGTGCCTAAAATAGAACATAAAAGGTAACTTCTCCTATTCCAAATAGCACCATGTAACCACATTTTTTTGGGAAGCATTAGCATCTCTGTGACAACATCTGTGCAGGGCAGCAGCCCCCACCCATCACTCTTTGAGCACCGTTTATAGAAAATGTGTATATCTTAGTTGACATATTAGAAACCTGCCACATTTTCCACCAGCTGAAAAGGTCTGAGAATTATGTGGTTTGGGCAAGAGTCATCTTTTCAGGATGAATCCAAAGGGATGATGCAGATGTAACAGCATGAGTCCTAAAGGGTTCTCTTAAATGAAACCAGGCTCCTTTATATGAGAACATAGGATTTGGCTCAAGTTTGTTTAGGCAGCTGAAGCCTACAATGATCCATCCCCACTGATGTTGGGATCTCTTTTTTTTTTCTCTGCATGGCATTTTGCTCTTGATGGGGTCCTGGTCCATGAAGAAGGCTCCCAGGGACTACCTCAATACTAGGGAATCCAGTAACATCTCAGCACTAAATTTCTATTGATTTAAATGACTGATCATCCTTGCCGTGCTTGTATATGCCATGACACCATATGGCACCTGCATTTTTAATTCCAGAATTAGTGTCATAATTGACATTATTTCTAATTTTTCCTAAAGGTCATAATACATTTTACTTGTCCTGATCTCGGCAGGCATTTGAGAAGGTAGGAGCATTAAGTAGCTCCTCAGCACTCCCAGGAAATTCATTTTCCAGATTTAATCACTAAAGTTCCTTTGTGCTCAACCTGAGGAAGCAGGAGCATATTCAGTACTTGTTAGCCCTTGGTTTTTTCATCGTTAGAAATGCCAGAACAGCGGGGCTTTCAGAGTCCTGCACAGGTCAATATACAGAATAAATCAGAGTAACTTTGAGAATGGGTCTTAATAGTAAATATCATCGAGAAGTACTGGTGCATGGAGCTGAGGAGCTGAAAAATTAATATATTTTCTATTCTGACTGGATTTTCATTTCTGACTTATCTAGCAGTTCTTCCCAGTAGTCAGGAGGTGGCAGCCTCTGCAATCGCTATAGGAACAGCCAATCATATTTTTCCCCCACTTTCAGGGGAATTGAAAAGTGCCTTTAAAAATGAGATTTGGGAGAGGAGGGAAATGAACATCAGTGTTATGAAAAGGTTCGGGCTGGAGGGATTTTACTCACACATACACACACACACATTTGGCTCTTTAATTTGGAAATTCCTCTTCATCCTCACAAGTGGTATGATAATAAAATGGTTCTCTCATCAACTCTGTTTTGACACCATATTTCCCAATGAGATTATTGGATTTTAATCCTCTTCTAAAAGAAATGTAGTGCATCTTATTCATGTTATGAGCACAGAGTAATGCTTCTCAGTTTTAAGACTGGAAAGCAATTTCTGTTTTAAAGCTCTGTGTTATCCGTTGCATTGTGAAATACAGAAGAGAGTTTTTATACTGATGATTTGAAGAAAATCTTTCAGCAACACATAAATAATGGAAAATGAACCTTAGAGGGAACCCCTTAATATTTTTAAATGTTCAGGCCACTCTATTTAAGCAACACTACAACAACAACAAACCAAAGACATATCTTAGAGAGATGCAGAAGTTGTTGAAGTGGTGTGAGATATGTGGTTTCGGGTCAGTTATTTTCTGACTGAAGTTTGAGAAGTCAGCTCAAGCTTTTTTACTGCATCTGCATCACATTAACATTAAAACACCAACCTGAGTCAGGGTATAGGGCTCTGTTTTGGCAGATAGTTTTAACACTTGCAAGGTGCTGCTTCCACCTCTTCCTTCTTCATAGAGCACTTGAGCACCTTAACCTAGTGTTCTGATGCTGCTCCTCCTCTTCCAGACAATCCCATATCATAGATCTTGAAATGTCTTTTCTTAGACTAGAAATGCAAATATGATTCCAGCTTTCATTCTCCAAAATTAGAAAGGAGTCACCATCAATTCTACTATATATTTAAAATACTGCTGGAGACACCCACAGAGCAAGATGAAGATTAATGCATACCGCAGAAGTCCATTAGTAGGACTGTTTCCAATGATTGCTATTAGAATTAGGTTTTTGTAAAAACACGCTAGTGAAAAAGGGTGGTATAGATTGCAGTTACATAGCAGCAGACTAATATCAGAGGACTCTTTAAATAATGCATGGGGAAGCTGAGTCACCTGTAGTAGGAACATTTTAGGCTGCTGCATAATTCAGGAGCTTTTGTTCCTATAAAGAATATATTAAGGGTTTCAGTTCTAAACTTCTAACAGGTCCATGGTCACTTGACAGTGATAAATAGTGACAATTAACATGTTGTACAGTTTAAAGATCTCACTGACTTTCATTTTTCATTTTCATTTCCCCTACAGTCCTCACACTCCCATTCACCCTCATGTCAATGACCTGACTCTAGGTCCCATTCAATGTCAGCCTTTTTTCTCACTGAGGCTGATGTGGGGTGACCCCTGCTGAGACTTTAACAGGGAAGACTGGACAGACTCATATGGCCATTCAGAGCAGCCCACCGCAGCTCAAAGCTTGCACAAAATGCCAAACCCAAGGAGTAGCCAGTACCAGAGAATAATGACCTTTAGCTACATGGAGCAGTGAGACCAGGGTGGTTTTTAGTGCACCGGGACACACAGGTCACATGTATAGACTCAGCCTTCTTCAACTAGGCAACAAGCATCTCATGAAATGTTAGTCAGCTTTCTGCAGGATCTTCAGGCAGTTACCACTAGAAAAAAATATGTATTCTCCAAACACTGGAATTGCTGATTGAAATGTTTATGGCATTAGCTAGATGGATCAGATGAGTTGATCACAGTGGTCTTCTTGCTGGCATAGAAAACCTATTTAAAAAGCATGTTATTTTGACTGAGTTGGCTAAATTATTTATGAATGCTTGGATTTTCACGCAAGACAGATCTAGAGAACCTAAAATCTGACACGGCACCTCATGCCAGCTCTGAAGTTGCATTTATGTTAGCTATCAAATAGCAATTAGGACATTGCTTAGAATCAACCTCCTGTATCTGATCTCCTGGAAAATATGGACTTTGAAATCATGCCAGAGTGGTAGGAAGTGTTTCTGTACCTTCCAGTAGTGTCTAGTTTTGTCACCATAAGCAGTTAGCACAGGCTGTGATGAGGTATAAATAATATAGATCTCCCATTGCCTGCAATGAAGGTTTTTTTGCCTCTCCTGCTTACCTGCATTAAATTATACTTTAACATATTTAAAAATATCTCTATTAGGTTATTTTTTCCTACAGCTATAACAGATATAATGAGAGGGAACCAAACTGTAGTTTTGCTGATGACTTTAAGTAATTTACTGGAGCTAGATTCTGGAGCACACCAAGACTTTTCCCTACCACAGCAGGTTACAGAATAGGATTTAAAAGTTTTGATTCAGCATGTACTTGACCTCCTTACCTCTAAAAACAACTCTTATGACTTCTGCTGAAACTTGAGACTAGCGCAGAGGCATCTGACATTATTTCTAGCTGTCAGGTTGCCTGAAGGTTAGCCTCTTACCTCAAATATACTCATGCATGGGGACAGTATTCATTCTCTTATTTTGAAGTGGCAGAACGGAAATAATGTCTGTTAAGATTCAAAGCTAGAACTAAAAATTAGGATAAAAGAACCCTTTTAACAATCAGAGTCTTTGTCTAAAGCCTTGACACAAATTTCTTATCACTAACGAGAATCAACACAGCTCATCAGTGTCCTTCCACATTAGCATATTTCTCTCAATAAACAGACCTCAATAGCTAAAAATCAAATTATATCTCTACTCTTAAAGCATAAAATGTTATAACAGAAAGCCTTAGAAAAGGAACAGGAAATCAGACGAATTCTGAAGACAACTAGTACATGCAATGTATCACGTTGTGTGGATGACACATTCAAACAGAACAATGTGTAAATACAAGGAAAACAAAAGCCTATAAACCAAGTCATAAACCAAAAGTTGAGGAGAAAGTCAGACAAAGTTTCCCTGAATTTAAAACTATGTTCCTAGAAATGTTTTTGAACAGTAGCAAGATGGAGGATGGAAGGAATCAGAAGTTACTCACTCAACAGGAGGAGAAGGATCTGGAATTTTCTAGAGCAGTGGCTTTGGGTCTGGCCTCCAACCTTTAATTTAGTGGGGGTATTCTCTGAAAAATATTTCCCATTCCTCCCCAAACTTCACGATAAAAAGAGTCCCCCTAAAGTTCCTTCCTAAGATCAAAACCATAAGCGTCAACTAACACTGTTCTCAATCACAAGTCTATTCTTTTTTCTTCCTTTTCTGACAGGTTTGGAGGCCTACCATCCTGCCCAATACTTACTTTTCCCATAAACCAATAAAGTATTACTTTCACAGTGAGAGAGGATTTGGTTATGGCATCTAAATCTCATTTTCTAAATGCCAGAGAATAGTTTACCTACCAGGCTCCCAGGGCTTTTCATATTCCCTTGGCAGGAAGGAAGTGTCTGTCAAATGATTTCATCATCCATGATTGAAAGACCATCCCACAGAGAAGGGAAAAAAACCAAATTACAAAAAGAGCAAATTAAAAATAATTTGGTTTAATACTGTATGTTTACCAGAAAGTTTTGTGGTTTGGTTTGGTTTTGGGTTTGGGTTTTGGTTTTCCCCAGAGAGCTGTGTCTGAAAGTAAATTAATTAGTTATATGCAGTAATTAACTTTCAGAGCAATGTCATTTAACAAACACCACAGTTAAGAAAAGAAATCAAGTGTGTTAAGGTTAGACTGAAAAGCTCATTACAGACAGAGTTTCCATCTCTGATGCTTTGTGGAAGGATTTTTCAAAATCACTCAGTGTAGCACCCAGAGACATACTAAATGCTTCTGCTGTTGGGGTACCTCAACACTCAGGGACAATAATACTGGGCAAAGTCCCCCCATCTTGCCTCTGTGGTCCTGTGTTGTCCAAATGTGAAACAGCTGCCTCCTGACTATACTATAACTGTCATGTGCTTCTTACACCAGCTTTGAAAAGCCACTATCATAGGCTGCCTGTGCTGAAAAATGTCTCCTTCTGACCTAACTGGGGCATTTCATGACACTTCATGCCTTGCCACATGTGCCAGAAACCAGATGAGCATCTTTCTGCACCTTTCCCTCTTCACTCTGCTGCTCTTAGCAGGAGGCAGAGCTCTTCTGCCACACTTTGCTTTAAGCCAGAACATTTTTTTACTACTGATTGCAATCCAGCTTCCAAATTCAATGGGAACTACAGACAACATTGAGCAGTATGTCTTAAGGAACACTTGCAGAAATATTTTTTTTAAAAGGAGCAGCCTACATAAGCTTCCACCTAAAAGTTGTAAAAGAACTGGCTGTGCAGATTCCTGGCTTCCTACTCCGAGCTAAATTAAAAATACATACTAATGTGTTAATCTGATGTTTATTTTAAATAAGTCTCTGAATGTTGGCATAATTCTAAGAGGTTGAAAAAAATGCTCCTCTTTACCAGCATCCAAGAGGTCAAGCATAGAATGGGGTAAATAGAGGTTATACAAAACACAAAGTGATTATTTATGATGTTCAGCTACTGGAAAACTAAATCACAGAAGTATAAATAATGAAATCAACACATTTTTATGAAAAATTGTTAAACAAACCACAATTTCTTTAGCAAAGGCAATCGAGTAGATATATTTGGACAGTAAGACATGACAAGTACCACTTCATAGGATTGTGATTACAAAACTACCATGATACAGTATCAAAAGCAGTTAGTAATGGGTTGTAAAATTTCTAAAAGCCACCTCAAAAAGTAGCAAGCACTGGGATATTTCCATTACAATAGAGTCTCTTCAGAGGACTGGATCAGGACAGCCCAGTGATTGGTACAGTTCTCAGCATTAATCAGTGTTTTCAACAGTGTCCTAAAAGTAAACATAAAATTATTGCTGATAAAATGAGATGAAAAGGATTAGCAACATTGTTAAATGTTGATAAGTGAATCATTCAGAATGACGAGTGCCTTTCATACGCTGTGTCCATTCAGCTGAAATATGTTTTCCCATAGACACCTAGAAGCATAAAATCTATGTAGGTGCTTTGCAGACTGTATCAAAAAAAAAATGGGAAGGGGGAAGTGTAGGGAGAGGGTCATACTCTGGAAAGCAGAAACTCAGGTAAGGTCAGTGACTCTGAAAGTCAGACTGGCTGAACAATTCAACGTGAGCTCCCAGCAGCATGCCATGGCAAAGATGATAAATGTAGTATTTCTATAACCATGGAAAAAGCGAATAGCATAGAATGATGATTTTGCCACAGTTTCAGACAAGGGGAAATCCAGTTTGAAGACAGTCGCTGAAGTTCTGATATTTACATTTTTTAAAAGGGTGTGGAAAATCACTGAAGCTGCCTGACAACTGAAAAGTAAGACTGAGAAGTAAAGAAGCTGCCTCAGCAAGAGACTCAAGTTGCTCGCTTGTTTAGAGTAGAGAAGAAAGACGACTGACTTGTATGAATGTCTTCACAGGGAGAAAATAAAAAATATTAGACAGCTTTTTAATCAGACAGAACAAGAACAATGACGACACTCAGGATCCAGACCTGTTCAAATGGGGAAAAGTGTTTGCAAATGCAGAGGTATAGAGCTCCTGTTACCCAGGGAAGTAGCATATTCTCCATTCCTTGAGGTTTTCCCATCAAAACTGGCAGCAGGTCATTTCCAATCAACTTACTGAAAGCCTATCTCAACTAGATTCACATCAGTTGCAAAACCCCTTCATACTGCTCTTCCCTGGGGACAGTTACAGACCCAGAAAAGCAAGCTTCCCATCAATTACAAGTCTTATGTCTTGGGAGATATGGATTCAGTCCTTGTCTCTGCCAAACATGGTTTGTATGCCATTGAGCTAGTTATTTAAAGTAAGCTTCATTTTACCTAGTTTTGGGTATCTAAAAGCTAGATGTCTATTTACCATGTAAATGTCTGAAGCATTCTTATGCTCAGCGTCTCTGCCAGCCAGTGGAGAGAAGCAGGCACCATTGGAGAGCTGTTCCTCTGACAGTTCTCAAAAAAGTCACTATACGATGAGGAATTTCATGTTTTGAAGAAATCTCTATGCTGATTGAATGAAGGCAGGAAGGTGACTGGCTTAGACTTGGACAACAACACTCCAGACATATAAATAAGGGAAGGTCTGCCTTAGACTGCTGAAGAGGATATTAATATTTATAGGCTGCTGTGAAAATAATATCTTAGAGACTTAATATTATTAAGAAATATGTGAATAGCTATGATAAATGGTATCAAGAAATCACAGTGTTCAAATTTTTGCAAAGCTCTAGGGTGAAAGAAAACTGAATCTTGAGATTGTACAGGACAACATTCAGACTGTGAGCCAGATCTCTGAATGCCACAAAGAAATACTGAGGGTATTGAATCCATGTACACATTCCTTAATGGCAAACATAGCTTAAATGACCTCTTTCCCAAACAAAGGTTTTTTTCCATTTTAAAGTGTTATTTTTCACCAGCCTGTCTTTCAGGATGGCAACAAAGTTGTACCAGCCCAGCTGATGGGGCCATGAACTGCTGTGTGGCAGAAAAGGGCTTTTAAACCAGATTCGTGGCTGAAAAAAAGGACTGTGGAGTTACAGTATAATGCAAAATAGTTAGAGAGAAAAATGAAAATCCAGCATAGCTCTGAAATAGCAGAAAGAAGAGGTGAGCTGATTCAAGTAAGACAGTTGATCTTATGACATGGAAGAAAGGTTATGACATTTGTCTCAACCAAAAGGTAGAGTCTCTCTCATCTACACAAACTCTGGAGGCAACGTTCAAGTGACCACCCTGAATAGCAACATAAGGAACATGCAGCAGTGAATTTCCTATCTGGTTGTAGGAGAAAATCCTTTCATAAAAATACATCCGTGTTTTATTTTCTTTGGATTTGATCCCAGCAATCAGATGGGGAGGAAGTGTTGTGTCTTCTTTATAGTAAAGCTTAAGCAGTACATCAAGAGATCCATTGTGCAGCCTTTCCTTATACCAGGAGAGTTGACTCCTCAAACTCTAGTCAGCGGAAACAGTGGCCCTGATATGAGGATCAAATGTCTAGCAAAGCCTCTGACTATATCTATCAAAGGCTTATGTGACCACAACCATGCAGCAAACATCACTCCAGCTCTCTAGCACATTCCTGCCTGTCCCTCCACCCAGGGTTTCTCAGCAATTCCAGAGCCACAATTAAACCCATATAAAAAAGCACTACAACAACAACCACCAAAACAGCTCTGCAGAGAACTGAGTTAGGAGGCAGAGGAGACTTGAGTAACATATTACCAGGACTGGAAGCAAAATTCCCTATTTGTTCAAGCAATTTACATAATGACTCTTCTTTTTTAGACTTTTTTCACACTAGTTATTTAATACAGTCATTATACTTGGTTATGGTACTTTGGATTGGGATGCTGCCAAAAAGACACTATTTAGCAGGGTCTGAGGGGCTGGATATTTGAACAGAACATTTTACTTTAATGAACTTCCCCTGCTCTGCCTTGAAAAGAGCTTATAGGAATTTTCTCACAATGTTCTTAAGAAGATGGGGTTGACTGGAGGGGGGGGCGGGGTGGTAAACCATGAAACCTTAAATAGCTTTACCCAACATAAGATTTTACAAAGTAAATAGCAGAGATAATATTTAATAAAAAAAGATGGACTAACTCACTCAAAAGAGACACACCTGCTTTATGCTTATTCCCTGTACTACACTTGCAATTTTTCAGCCGGTTTACCAAATCTTTCCAATCAATATTCCCAGGTGATGTTTCAATGTATATTAAGTATATTTAAGAGATGAGAAGAGCAGAATATAAAGGCATACACACATTATATGTGTACATGTTTATAAGGATTGAATTCGACAAGAGGAAGAGCCCAGATGTGAACTGGGGTAGATAGGAGACAGAAGCCTAGAGGCTAACAATAATACAGCAATAGGACTAATACCAGGATTACTGTTGTGACAAGCACTGAAGGGAGAGCAGACCTGTTGGGGCTGGCTCTGAGCTGGTCAGGCACCACCAAGCAGGGCTTGGACACAAATCTGGCTCAGCACAAGTCTTCATTGCAAGAGCGGATCTTGTGCACTCGTGAAAACTTAGAGAGGAAAAGTCAGCCTTGCCCCAGGAGTGTGATAAATCAGAGCACACTTCTCTGAGAGAGAAGTATCTTAACTCCCAAGAGAGAACATTTAGCTAAACAGTTATTTTAAGACAGCAATTACAAGGGGAAGGGGAGGGGAGTTTAATTTTTCTTCTACCCAACTAATTATTAAGAAAAAATGTCAAAAGGTGACAGGAAATGTGAATTTAAAAATTCCTAGAGCAGAACAAAATATTAAAGAGCAAAGTACTGTAAATTATCTAGCCTTAGTTTTCTTATTTGTCCGGGAAATTGCCCTTGCTTAGGTAGTCAACTCTAATTAGAATTCACTTGCATATTAAAATGATCTGCAATTATTATGAATGAATATAAGACTCCAAAGTTCAGAATTCCACATTTTCCTTTCTAGGCCATTTTACTTCTTTACTTGGAGAAATTAATGCAACTTTCCAGCCCATTAAGTTGAGTTTAAGCAATATCCTGTCTCCAGTAACTTCTCCATTTCCACAGATGAACCTGTGTGGCTAGAAAGTTTGATCATCAAACAATCAGTCATTAGAGTGACAGCTTCAAACTGCAAGCCTGATGAGCCTACCTTGTGTGGCCTGCAGTCATGGTACTTCTCCACTTCTACACATTCACATAGCTTCTTTTTCTTTTTGCAAAATATTTCACTCCTTACCAGTAGCTCAGTTGAAGCCTCTATTTCCTTCATTTCACTATGACCATATAATTCTTAGTAATTATTTTTATAAGCTCCTAGGTAAAATTTCAAAATCAAAAAAACTTAAGCTATTGCAAGAACAGACAATCTAGTCTCTTCCTGAGTCAACCCAAGGTTCTTACAGCTGTTACTTCCTTTTATCCCATGTGTTCATTGTAAGAAAGGCCTGTCACATTGGAATAATGTTCTTGCCACTATCTTCTTTACATGGAAGAACTCCAACATGACATAGATTTTTGCAGTAAGTAGGGCCTCAGGCACAAGACACATCAACAACATATCTCTCTGACCCTCCCAGAAAAGTGAGCATTTTAAAATCTTTAATGCCATACATTTGTCTCTGAAGAATGCAGCATTGCCTGCACCCTTGGCAGCTTGAAAACAGAAAATCACTTTAAATAAATATCTCATATACTCTAGAATAAATATAATGAATTAGTCATTACTCCTTACCGTAATGTAATGGCATTCCTGAAAGCCAGGCTCTATTAGCATTATGAAGAGCTGTTGAGACAAGGATGGGTGTCCTGTGGATTACTGCAGTGGAAAGCAAAGATAAGACAGTGGTACATCATGAAATGCAATCAGGGTGCTGCCACAGCCTCTGCATATGTCCCTACACATTCCTGCACTTTTGTTTGTAACTTGATAAGAAATTACCTAATAAATTAGCTAAACATTTGGCTCTTTTTCTCTAGTTGCTTGTAAAGATGCACATTCTTAAACAGACTTGTGGGTTCAGTGAGTCTGTAAGTGAATAGCTCCTTTGGATACTCATTTTACTGTTAAACCAAAATAAGATTGTTATACAAAGAAGTAAAACAAAATATGCAATACATACTAAATGGTGCTCTCAAACAATGATCAGCACCAAATCCTGCTCCCCAAGGATCATGTCATGAACTGGTATCAGTTGATACAGTTTCATTATTTATTTAAATGTCTTTTATTATTCTTACTTGTTCTCATCTTGTCAGTTCACTGGTTTTATTACAGTTTCTGCCCATGGGTGCAAGTGAGTGTGAGTAGGGAATATCCATAGCTAGGCTCTTAACTGACAGATAAACTCACATAGCTCCAAAGCATCCATAAACATGCACGCACACAAACGCGTGATCTGTCATAACAACATGAAGATCTGCAGAGCAGAAACTAACATGCAGTAATGCTTAAAATCATTAATTACTGCAGAGAATACCCAGTAATATCTGCAAATCTAAACCATATTTTTCTTTTTTATGAGACAATTGATAAAACATATGTTAGGCATATGGTGTATGGGGAAGTACTGTAAATAGAACAGCTGTTAACTTCAAGAGTTACAATAGAAAAAAGGTTTTATTTTCACCACAAGTTTTCTCATTCTTGTTTTCTTTATGTTGTCAGATATGCCCCTGGCCTAGTCATCCCCCACCACCACCCTGGTTTCTATTTAAGACTCTGCCAGCAAGCTAAGAGGTCCCTTGGTTCAAACACACTATTTCAGAACTGTGCCTTGCTCATCACAGACCATGACACACCTGGATGGGAAGAACAGTGCACATAAGCTTGAACTAAGCTACACTATTACCCTCTGCAACAGTGGAAAGTTTCCACACCTGGTGGGAGAGACTATTGCATACTCTCCCAACCTTCAGTTTCACAAGGGATGACTATTTTTGTTTATTTCTCACCAGGATATGAGATATGCACTGTCAGATGCTATAAAACAAATTCATCCTCACTCATCATTGAAGTACTGACATGGAACAATCACTGAGAATGCGTGGAGCACCTGGGTGTCCTTTCTTTGTGATAGACAACACACTCTTATTCTCCATTATTAGTGTAATTATCAGTAATAATTAGGTGCTGCTTCACTGACTCCAGAAGACATGCATTCACATGCAGCAAGTCTAACCTGAGGTCTGTTTGAAGTCTTGATGGAATACCAGAGTGAACTTATGCCATATCCAATGCATACTTGTTCCCTATTTTATTAGAACCTAGAGAGTATTAATTATATATTAAATGATATTTGCATAACAATAGAAGCATTTACTTCTATGGCAGGTGTCAGTATTTGCTAATAACAGGATTTTAAAATACCATGTATCATAACAACCCTAGATGCTGCATACCAGTTATCAAAGCAGTCAAATGAGGTATGGTAGACATAATTTGTTTCAGAACTCACAGAATCACAGAATGGTCAAGGTTTGAAGGGACCTCTGGAGGTCATCTGGCCCAACCCACCTGCTCAAGCACCTAGAGCAGGTTGCCCAGGACCATGTCCAGATGGCTTTTGAATATCTCCAAGGATGGAAACTCCACATCTCTGGGCAACCTTTTCCAGAACTCAGTGACCCTCACAGTAAAAGTGTCTTCTGATGTTCAGACAGCACTGCTTGTATTTCAGTTTGTGCCCATTGCCTCTTGTCCTGTCATTGGGCACCACTGCAAAGAGCCTGGCTTTGTCTTCTTTGCATTCTCCCTTCAGGTATTTACACATATTGATGACATCCAACCTGAGCCTTGTCTTCAACAGGCTAAACAGTCCCAGCTCTCTCAGACTTTCCTCATAATAGAGATGTTCCAATCCCTTTATCATCTTCCTGGCCATTTCTTGGACTCTCTCTCCAGTATGTCCATATTTGTCTTGTACTGAGGAGCCTGAACTGGACACAGTGCTCCAGGTGTGGCCACACTGGTGCTGAGTGGAGGGGAATGATCACCTCCTTCCACTTGCTGGCAACACTTCTCCTAATGCAGCCCTGGTTACCTTTGGCCTTCTTTGCAGCAAGGGCACATTGATGGCTCATGTTCAGCTTGATATCCACCAGGACCTCCAGGTCCTCTTCTGCAAGGCTGCTTTCCAGCTAGGTGGCCCCCAGCATACATTGGTGTATGGGGTTGTTCCTCCTCAGGTTCAGGACTTCACACTTCCCCTTGTTGAACTTCGGTAGGTTACTGTTAGCCCATTACTTCAGTCTGTCAAGGTCCCTCTGGATTGCAGCCCAACCCTCTGGTGTACCACCCACTCCTCCCAGTTGTGTCACTTACAACTGCTCAGTTCTATCCTTCATAATATTATTTCAATGAGATTATAAAATACCCCCTTAAAATATACAAACATTATCTTGAAAGTATACCCCTGCAAACACTTGTTTGCCAAATATGATCCACAGAACAACAGTAAATACATTGAGGTTGTTTAGCAGATACCTTACAGCACCTATTAATATTTGCAATGAAAATATCATGACTGATGCTCTGTGAGAAAAGTACTGAGTTAACAGTATTACACTGGTCCAAAAAGGTTTGGAACTTCTCCTGTGGAAGTACTGTCTTCCTCCTGGACAAGCACAGTAGTAAAGAAAAAAGGGAACAAAAATCTGCCTGTATTCCACATCCAAAAACACTGCAGTGAACCTCTGTCCAGTCATTCAGGATGGGATACCAGTGCCACTTTGGTGGTATTTGTAACACAACAAGTCTCTCTTTCTGTCTGTTATTCAGGCATTACTTATTAAGAGGTATTTCCAAAGGGATGCTGCTGGCCACTATTACCTTGATGGTCACTACTACCATTATATTATTCTCATGATAACATTGAAATGCTGTCCATTGAAATGTTCCTTACAGGAACATCACAAACAGATTTACTTTGCCATGTTTGAAAAGGCTGACATTTCCACAGACCAGCACTGCTCATTTGCAAAATTGAGACTGATTTCAAAAGGTCTATACACATCTCAAAGCTCCCACAGGACAGCCTAGCCTTGACTAATAGCCTGACACTGCTTTACAGTAGGACACTCTTCAGCTGCTGGAAAGCATTGAAGGGAGACTGAAACATTACCAAAGAGACAGCCAGCTTTTAGACTGCTCCATTTCTGCCAAAGAACTAGAGTAGGAACCTTTGTGGATCCACTAATATGCAAGAAAAGCAGATCTTTTCATCCAACTTTTGTAACTTTCCAAAATACACTTATCTATTAATTATTTCATACTACTAAATTATTTCAACCTATCAAAACTCTTTTCACCCCACTTATACCACAGATAACAGATGCAGGGATTAGATGATACCAAACACTTGAAAGTGATGCCTTATATTTTTATGGATCTGTAAATATATGAGGGATGTTGTCACTGTGATACATACAAATTATAAGAAAAACAAGGTTCCAGACAGATGACATCTTTTATCCTTTTTATCTTTTTATGGTACCATTTGATCTCTCTGTGAAGAGCAGATGTCAAATTCCTTCATCAGATCTGAGAAGGAAGCAGTGAGGCTCATGTTAAATCCAGACTAGGAGCAAGGGCTCCGAGTGCTTGGTTCCCCCAAGATTAATACCAGCACTGTGCACTGCTGGAGCCACCCGGCAGTATGAATTTGATAGGATTCAGATGTGGGCAAATGATTGCAGTTCTCTCACATCAGTCAGCCACTATGGAGCTGTATTCTTCTATGCTGGCTCTGTGCCAGGGGAGCAGGCAGGAGCAAGATGCACTGAGCTGACTCAACAAAGATTTCTGAACAAAGATCCACCAGAAGCTCAGCCTGTTGCGGCCTATAGCTGTGGCATTTTGGAGTGGACTTCAGGAACCCTCAGCCCAGCTGCAAGCTATTGGCATATCAATAACACCATTAACTTAATCTGTTACTGAGTTTTGAGATAGGTTGTTAGCACCTGAAGAGCAGAAAGCAGTGCCAAAAGGAGACAGAAGAGGTCAACAGCCTTATGGAAGAGCAGGAGGACCAAGCATCTAAAAGCTACCAGAAATAGAGGGATCTGCCAAAAGTAGTTATAAGTAAAATAAGCATTTATATTTGTAACGTACAGTCATAGCATTGACATTATGATTCTTTTCCCCCTTTCATCCCTGTCTGACATCTATACCCGATGCTGAAAACATGATTGTCCGACTGCAACTGGAGAGCTCAAAGTTGCAGTCCCCAGTAACCAGCAATCCTCTTAATGCAGTGATCCAGCACTACCATACCATCTCTTCCAGCTGTACCATTTCCTCAGGGTGGTGTCAGGATTAAGCCTGTCCCCTTGTTGTCACCACTGGACCACTATAACATCCTTGAACTTTCAAAGATGGATGCACAGTATATGGTCAATATGCCAAAGCCTTTCAGGGTCCTGTCCACCCTTAGGCTACCTCATTTTGCCACAGCGAGACAGACTCTTTGCTCATGTCAACAACATGGAGTTCAAGAGAAAGATGCAAATGTATACTGGTGAAGAAGACTGGGACTGGCCTTTCTTTCTCATTCCCCCTCCTGCACAGCACTGCTGAGATGTTTATTACTTTGGTGTCTATCTGCTGACTTGTACAATATAAATTCGGACTGAGGTGAATTTTACAGTTCAACAAATACAAAATACTTTTTAGAGTCACACTTGGTCAGATACAAAGTCTGGAAAACATCATCCCAAAAGTTATCATAACTGAAATAAAATGAAATCATAATTCAGTCAGATTCAGAATTAGTCAAAGCAATGGAAAGTAGTGCTTCCAAAGCCTGAATCTGCTGTCTTTTTATGAGTTTCCCTCTGCTGAAGACTATAAACCCTTGATCAGATGATCTTTCCTGAAATGTAAAATATAGTGACTCAAGTTCAAGTGTTGCAAGAGCAACACTTACTGAAATCAGAGAGACTTAGAGCAAAAGGGGGTCCTACAAATCAGCTGCCCTGACATTAACAACTTGTTGCACAAGTATTGATAAAATCTTCAATACAAATGGTTATTTGGAAGATTAAGTCTGTACTCAGTGGACCTGGATTCTTCAAATGCATGAAATGACTTGGAAAATTGAGGGAACATCTTTTTCCCAGGTACTTAAGTAGTCACTTATCAACCTCATTACAGAGCTAAATACGTTTGAAAATGTAATCTTCGGTCATAGTCTCAAAGGAGACAGATTTCTAGAGGTGCACAGATGTCCAGGAGGTTTACAAAGTGCCTAGTTGTTTAGTTCACAATAAAATCAATGAGAGTCAAGGGCCTCATATAAAACCATGTCGATCTGCCTAATTAAAAAACATAGATGTTAAGATCACATGTCTTGTTAAAAGCAGTGAGGTTGGAGCTCTTGCAAGCTCTGAAAGCTAGACTTTGGGTTTCCATGATATAGTCCCCAGGCAGCTAGCAGGAGCACCTGATCAATGGGAACGAGGATGGGAGAGGTGTCAAGCCTGAACCAGCCTTGAGGCACAGCTGGGCTGTCAGGATGGAGATCTTGCAGCAGCGGAGAACAGATGGTCTGTAGAAAAGCTGACATTAAAACAGGCCAGTCCAGACCTTCACAAGGACATTTCAATCATATCTGCACTGTTTAAAGCAAGCCGTGGGTTTGCTTAGACAATTTGAGAAGGTGTTTCTTCTCTAAATAGCAACTTAGGATGAGAGTTGCCACTTCCAATTTAATCATCCTTCTTCGATGTAGCCTGGTGCTTTGCAGGTGGATAATTAACCTTGATATTCATTCGGACTTCAAAACACACAACTCCCATTGCTGTCAATTAGCTGACGATCTCAACTGCGTGTTGATGGAAGATTTTTGTGTGACCCTGGCAGTATGGCATTTGGGAAATTTCAGTAGATAATACAGTCATTCTGCTGGAGAAAGTCCTTCACAAATTACTGTAACAATTTTAGAATGGGAAGTGAGATTGTGCATTTGTCACTGGATTGAGTTTGCTAAACAAAACAAATGTACGTTAAAGTTTATCCTATTTTCTGCTCTTATTGCAACAGTGCATTCTAAAAGATCCCTCCAGATAATTGGCAAACCTTCTTGTTATCATGGTCTTGTACATCTCTGAGAGCAAGGAAGATGTCTTGATCTCAGCTAGGGCATTCAGAAGGTACCATACTCTTTAATACTAACATAAGGCTTGAGGCAGGGTTATTAACGATTGTTACAACATAATTTTTGATATATTAGGTGGTGCAATAAACACTGCAATATGAAAATGGGACATGGTATGGGAAGGGCCAGTGGCACTTTACTTTTCCTGTTGATTTTTTTGCATTTATAATAAAGAGTTACAGACTACTGGTAACAAGATTAAATTAGTGGGCAGCAAGAAGTTTGAATCAGATTATTTCCCTGTTATCCCACAGTGGGTCACATTCTGCTAATGAGTTTTAACCCTGCAATCAGGCAAACATTCATCTTGAGAAATGAACAACTTCATTCAGGGCTTTTAAAGCAGTCAGCACAGTCAACAGCTAAAAAGAAATTGGCCCATACACAGTTACTTTCATTTCTAAATATTTTTCTTCCTCCCTGATGAGAATGGGAGCTAATGGCATAAGTGAAACATTATTGTAGCAAAAGCCAAGAGCAGCCCAAGTCCCTTCCAGGTTAGAAACCCTGCCTTGTGACAAAGAAGGAATAGCTGATGCTCCACTGAATGCTTTTGCACAGGCTAGCTAGGACCTTTTGTGAAAGTTCCTAACATGAGCTCAATTTGACCTCCATATTTTCAAAGTACTTTGCCTCATCTACTGAGTGAAAATAGCAAAAAATAATAAATAAAAAGAAATATCGGTCTGTTGTGCTTTTCCCTGAATTTGAGAATGACATCAACCTTTGGGCCTTTTTCTGAAATATTCTGACAGTAGAAAAAATACTGACTACTCCATTTTCTACACAGGGTCAACATTACGAAGAGGAAAAACGGGCTTTGAGCCATGAAATAATTGCACTCAATAATCACTTAATAGAGGCCAAGGTGACAATAGATAAGTTGTCAGAAGACAATGTAAGTATTTAAATATGGATACATCTTGAGATTATATTCAAAAATAAATTGGGCCATGCACTTCCCATGAAATTATAGAATAATTTCTTACTGTTTACATAAAATGTAACTTGTCACCTCAACAGTTAAAATTCATGTTTGATTGTTCCCATCATTTTGTAAATTCAGCTCTCCTTATGCTGTGGGGTTGGGGTGAGACATTTCATTGATATTTTTTTCCTTATGTCTAACCAAAAAATGATGAAAAAAATATTCTAAGAAATGGCAATATTCTTACATTGATTTTGCTATCAGTTTCAGTCTAGTATAGCAAACAGGTCAAAGCACATGATCAGAGCTATTACGTGGACACATGTATGGAGTGAGGATTCATCATAAGGATTTTAGGCACAGTGTAGAGCCCCAGATTTCCTGCAGTTCATCTGATCTTTCAGTCTTTGCTCACTGAAATGAGATGCCCAGCACAAGTGAGCGGTTCTAGCAGAAGGTAGGATTGATCCAACCTGGTTGCTCAGATTATTGTAGGGAGGGTGAGCCAGGTTTTCCCCAGCTGTGGTTCATGTGTAACAATTTACCTATCTCCATGTGGAATGAAACAGGGAATATCTCTGGCAATTGTCACCCTGCATCTCATTAAACACTCCTGAAAACTGGCATGCATACTGCACCTAGCAACCAAGCTCATGAAATCCTTCCAGGGACAAATCTAAAAAGACAGCAAAGAAAGGAAGATTGCATACATTTAGTTCATTATTGTGCCATTCTTTAGACACAATAAAAAATTCATCTACAGAAGACATGCTTCTGTTAGCGCTTATTTTTCAGCATCTTACATTCAATCTTCCCATATTTCATATGAACTCTTAATCATAGCAGGGAGCATTTGATCCCATTAATATGCCTGTTGATGTGAATTGTGCCTATGAGATTAATAGCTTTCCAGCGGAAACAAAGAGTTCACAATCTGACTCTTTACTTTTATAGAAATTGTGTTGAAACAACAGTTACTTCATAACTCTAATAGCTGTAACTAATGGAACATGGTAAATGCAATGGACTACATTTAAGTTTTAGAACAGCTATACATCCAGACTAATTCACCAGACTAAGTCAGTGGGATTATTTCAGATTTAAAATAGAGGGGAAAAAAAATTGTAAAACTCTCCTGATAAGTATGCATGCATTTACACTACTTCATGGAGTCAGGTTTGAGCCCACATTTGAAGAAGTGTTTTCAATATTCGTAGTTTTTAAAAAGCAGCTTAGACTGGACTGGAGTTCAGAGTACTCTTCTTCCAAGAAGTATTCTGAACTACTTTGAACATTAGAAGCCTCAAATAACAGTACCACTTCTTCATACTTGAGGTCAATTCACAGAAAAAATTCTGCCCTTAGTTATGTAGCATCATTGATGAAAGTATAGTTAAATTCTAAATTTTAAAATAAAGAACTATGAAACAAACCATTGATATTATACCTAATAAGTAGAGAGAGTGTTAAACTGAAGAATCCTACATGGGGAGAATGTGTTTGTGTCTTGACAATATTTCTTCCTTCAATTATATTTCCCCTTATTCTACTGACAGGTATGTAAAATGATGCTTTTGATGCAAAAACATGTTTTAGACTATGGGAAGCACTTTTGGCATTTATTGCCGATTATTGTGGCTGGTTTCCATTCAGATAAACATTAAAGGACAGAAAGTCACACCAGTTGCATGGCATGTCCCAGCACGTTGAGAACAAAGTACACGTGGCACATTTAACTCACATGTAATTTTTCTGTAGTAATTTTTAAAGCTGCTAAAATTAAAGTGTCAGAAATGCTTTTTGTACTCTCCATGACAACTGCTTCACAGAAACAGAGGCACACAGCTTTTGAAGAAAGGATTAGATCTTGGAGTGAATTCATTTTTGTGTACCTAGTAATGCCATATGGGACGTGGAGTACTTGTCTGTACCATACATTTTGCAGCAATATATTATGTTTTTAACGTGCATGTAACATGTCATAATCACATGTACATGAAACAGATTTTGCTTTAAGTTGAATTCTTGGATTCCTACTCTTTGTATCTGTTTTTCAGGAATAAAAATAGTATGTATTAACATAACATAAAATTTAAGACCTACAGAAATGAATGTATCTCCCCAGTATATTTAAGGCAGAAGTGGTATGTATAAAAGCTCACAGAAAAAAAAAAAAAAAAAAAAAAGACACAAACCAAGACTATCTCAAGGCCCTTGAATATGAAGATATAATGAACTCATGATCATAGGAAAACTACATTTACTACCCCCATGCCTCACAGACTCCCAGGAACATCTTGTTGCACTGTTGTTACAGAATATCTTTAAAATAGTATTTCAAAACAGAGGGAATTTCCACCGTTCCTTTTCATAGAAGAACAAGTGGAACAGTAAAAATCTGCATAGAATACAATTATAACATCAACTCATAGAAAATTCAAATCATTTCAGTATTCAACAGCTTTTCTCTATAAACATTTTCTAATTTTTACAGATTAACACAGCCTAGTGTCCGTAGTACTTTTATGCTCTATCTCATCTATGCCCACCTACGAAGTCAACTTCTGAAGCCAACTGTTTTTAATGGCACCTAGATCAGGAAAAGCAACATACAAGTTTTACCTCCAGGGAGCCAAAGATACTGGTTGAAGGATACAGTTACAGAGTCATGTGTGCTAAATTAATTTTAGATGAAGGGCAAATCTATGTACTGAATTTTCCCATTAAATAGGCTGTGGGAGCCATTCAATATAAAAATAGCATAAGCGGGTTGTTTAAATTTTCTTTTTCCCTGTGTGGAATTCTCATGGTAATTTCTTACTCAGTAAAAATATCCTGTTCTGCAGCATCAAATATTTGCAGTGAGATTTAATATATTTGTATAGCTGCATTCTGCAAGATATGAAAGGAGCCAGGAACCAGCAAGAAAGTTTCTTAAGGAGACAAAAGCTTTCTTTTTAAAAAAAAATACAATGTATGTTTCTGCAGTGAATTTCTCCCACAGTCTCATAAAATAATTTAAGCATTTTCTAAAGTAATATTTTAGTGCTGATCTGGATAATACTCAGTAAAAATTGTCTGGGTTTGAATTTTCTTTTTGCTTAAAAGATCGTATTTATTTCAGCCTTCATAGCTCCATGCATGTTAACAGTATTAAGTCCAGTTTCTAATGGTAAGTATCTATCTTTTGAAATGCAGATTACTGTTCTGTAGTAACAGTTCTCAAAATTTTCTTTTTAGTAATTTTATCAGCCCTCATAGAGCAAAGGGGCAAACATCTTTGGACCATGCAAGAAACATGGAATCTTAATGTATTTAAAGTGTGCTCCGAATTTCTCCAAAGTCGATTTTTAAAAGATTGCTCAGGCATGGGAGAAAGGCTGAAAGACACAAGCTATTTGCAAACTTTAAAAAACAGGCTATTTTTTGTTTTTCTAGGAGCTCTATAGGAAGGACTGCAATTTAGCTGCTCAGTTGCTCCAGTGCAGCAAGAATTACGACAGGGCACATAAGCTTTCGGAGGTAATGTGATCAAACGTGGTGAATATTTAAAGAAATAAATATTTTATGGAAAACAGGTTATTTTACATGTATCAATTCCAGAACTTGTTTGCCCTTAAGGCTTTAACTCCCCGCCCTGCCCCTTAAGCAACAAGAGGGCTTGTGCACATGTTGGTATTCTGTGCAGCTGAGGGAGGTGCTGACAAAATCACAGCCAGTGATCAAACTTGGAGGTACTCTCTTCCCCAAAATCTCTGCTACCTGGTAGAATGGGCCTGCACTGATCACATGAAAAATAAAGGTTTTAACAAAACCAAAGTGCTGAGAATTCTAGACTGCAAAATGCTGGGGGGGGACGGACGGACAGGGGGGTGACTGCAGGGAAATGACAAGATGCAGGCATGAGAGATTCTGATATAATCAATTTTCCTCCTGAAGCTATTTTCCAGTCCAGCTAATTTCTAAACGTGAATTTTAAAATGGACTAACAGAACAAATATCTTTTTCTAAAGCAACCAGAGCACTGAATGATTGATTTCTAAGGAGTAAACTTTAACTAATAATCCTTGCTTCCAAGGAAACTAGGCTTGAGAAACAGACTCCTTAAAGGGGAGGCAACTATCTTAGTGAACAAGACTTCTTTAGGGATGCAGGCCCTACACAAAGCAATAGCACCTTATGTGTATTGCTTCAGTGAAGGTCACAGAGAAAAGCTTTGCCTTCACCAGTCCCATCAGGTTAGTGTGGAATGTATAAACCATTTCTAAGCCACTAGACTGCTTCATAGCACTAAACAACCCTGGTAAATAAGGGTAGAGCAAGACTCTTCTTTCAAATGGGCAATGACTGGAACTGAGACAGAACTTCCAAATTAACGATTACCCTGGTCCTGTTATTTTCTCCTAGTAACTGACTTCCCTTAGCAATTCATATCCAGGAGTTATCATTACATTACTTACACTTGAAAGCACCCTACCTGTTAGCAAGAATTAGGACCTTAAAAGTACTTAGTGGTTTACTCGCCATAAACTATCACAAATGTGGGATCTCACCACAATTTCCTGGACTGTCATATACTCAATTAAATAGGCAGTCTCCAATCATAAGTCTAACTATTTATGAATTTAGGAAGTATGAATGTGCTATCACAGCCAATAAATTCCTTACAAATGCAAATATTGCCTGACAAAGTACTGTATATTACCCAGAAGCCTAATCTATAGTACAATATAGTAATGTGACAGCAATATCATTTTAGTAATTTCAGTTTCCAGTGCAATGCCCAGAAAATAATGTTCTTTTTCTTAACACATTTCATAATCTAGATAATGTGTATAAAATAGACCAACAGTGGTATTACAGGATACTAAAATAATAGCTGCCCCATACAGCAGTTTCATATTAAATTAACTGTATTTCTTTTCCTCATTTCTGTAGCAATTTACAGCAGCCCTATTTCACAACCTGTTTATTCAGCCTTTGTTGCATCTGTACTTACTATGACTAATATTGCTGTCTGCCAGCAGATTGGCAATATCATACTCTTTATTTCCAATGGAAGACATATGAGCTAATTAACAACATAATGATTAATCCAAAATATCCTGGAAGTTCTGTTGGTTGAAAAAATACTCATCCTACTCCACATTAACAAGAATGCCATTTCACAACATGCCATATTTTGAATACATCGAGTTTTGGGGACTAAACCAACTTTAAAAACTTCCCAGTGAAGCTAAAAGAGGAGCTCCATATCTTATATGATGTGAGATCATTACAAGGAGCAGGCACCTTAAATTTCTCTTGCCTAAAATAGAGGGGCATGACACCACTTCAGTTTTTCTAGGGTTCTCTCCTCTAGAGAAACAAGGAGGGAGTGAGATTGTTCAGGCTATAAGGATAACCACTGATTAGTTGGTAAAGAGGAACTTGATTTCTAGTTATAAAAAGAAAGTCCTGAGTAAATCAGAGTTCAGCCAAGTATTCAAGGGCTAAATTCCTAAGTGGCGTAAATCAACATGGGTATCAAAGAAGCTATCACAGTCACAAACTCAAAACTTAGTCCGAACATGAGTTCTTTTGATTTCCAGCAAGAAATACTAAGAGACAGCCATCATGCAGCACTTTCTCATATCCCTGTTTGATCATTGATAGAGGTCTGAAATGAGCAAGATAAAATGGAACTGGCAAGCATGCTTGGTGATACCTGCCTAGGCATTACCTACCAGACTTTTGAGCCACACCAAGGAATGAGGTCTCTCAATCTCTTCTGGTCAATATGACAGAATAGCAGGTGGAACCACCATTCAGAGAGCTGATCCTGACTTTCTCCAAACACTATATGATTTCTGATGCATAACAGACTTATCGATTAATTCTGACCAGTCTGTCACAGGAATCATAATGTAAATTCAGGTCTTAGCTCTTGTTTCTGCCAGTGTAGTAAGAAACTAGAAAAGCAGTCAGCTAGCAGCTGCTGGAAGAGGGGAACATGTTGAGGCTTGATGGTTGATCTGACAAGCAGCGTCCAAGTGCTGGGGCAAGGAAGCCAGTTTGGTTTGCTGCTTCCAAGCATAGAAACACTCCTGTCATAGCAGCCAGTATCATTGCTTTAAGTGTCAGTGAAACCAACTTTCCTGCCTCTTCAAACAGCATTGTTTATCAAATGCGACACTGAAGGGCAGGAGCCAATTTGGCACTGGGCTGGAGGCAAGACAAGCTTAAAGAGAGGCTAAAGAACAGAATAGATCTGATCTCTTCCTCCTCTTTCCTCACCCCAGCAGAGACCTCCACACTCCAGCTGCAAATCACAGACAAGCATGCAGTCTGGGAAGTGTTGCTGCAGGCTGTAAATCCCTGCCTGCCTTTTTAAGATTGTTGTTTACTACATTCTTTACATCATTCCCATCCAACCTGAATTAGCTTGAAAGGAAACATTTCAGTTTCACAGTGTTTTCCATGAGGGGAGGCAGACGAAGATTTCCAAATGTTAATAAATGATAGTCATTTGATTACGTTTGTTTTCAGAAATGCACAAAGATTGTGGCCATCACATTAGTCAAAGAACCATGTATAGTGGGCCATGTAATGTCATAAACAGCACCCATCTATCAATGTTGTATAAGCCCAAGCAGACACCAGTATTGATGTGCACCGTTTTCTCCTGTCCCCTTTGCCATCTCTTTATGTTACAGTTGCCATCTGACTTTCAGGAAAGAGTCAGCATCCATCTGGAAAAACATGGGTGCAGCCTTTCTGTCCCCTTGTGCCACACATCTTATGCTGATACCATACCCACTTGTGTCATTGCCAAAGTACTGGAAAAACCAGATCCAAACAGCTTGTCTTCACACTTGTCAAGCCCATCTACAAGGGATCTCAATTTTCAGGACTCTGCCGGAAAACTCGGACAAAGGCCCCAGTACAAGTCGGACATCTACTGCAGTGACACCGCCCTTTACTGCCCCGAGGAGAGGAGGAGGGAGAGGAGGCAGAGTGTGGACACGCAGGTGAAAGACGTGGGGTTCCTGCGGTCCCAGAACTCCACGGACAGCACCGTCGAAGAAGACGGTTTCCATTCCAGCTTCTCTCATGAAGCCTTCCCAGAGTACATTACCTCTCTGCCGACCTCCAGCTCCTACTCCAGCTTCAGTGTCACATCTGAGGAGAAGGAGAATGCCCAAGCCAACACTCTGACAGCCTCTCAGCAAGCGATCTACATGAGCAACCGAGATGAACTGTTTGAAAGAAAATCACCTGCAGGTTATGAGCATCAGGGAAGTCCTAGGTTTGCCAAATCCAAACCTGCACAGCACATGGAGCTTGCCGACGACAACGAGAATTCACCTACTTTTGCCAGGACTCTGCCTCCATATGCAAATGAACCTTTTCATTTCTCAGCCATAACACCGCAGCAGGCTTTAGCGAATCAGAAAATGAGGAACGAGTGCAGGAGCACCCACCTTTCAGAAGAAGACTTGCCTGGACAATGGAGGCAATTGAGCGTGGAGGACATTGGTGCATACTCTTACAGGAACACTGGCAGGCTGTCACCCTGTAGCTTTTCAGAGCAGTACTACAGCAGCCCTATTAAGAAGGGAGACAGTCGAACAAGCCCCATCTATGCTAGTTACAAAGCAGATAGCTGCTCAGAGGGAGATGATATCTGCCAAAGCAGACTTGTGGATTCTTGCTTCCTGAGAACAGACAGTGGCCTGAATATTGACATCAGCACTAGCTGTAAACAGGACAAATTGCCCACTTACAAAACGAAAGAATCAAGAGACCAAAAAAATGAAAGGATCACTGTCCAATTATGCAGTAACAAAAACATCGAAAATAGCCCAGTATTGAAAAGAGAATACGTGGACGTGAGCCCTAACAGTTCAGCAGAGTCCCTCAATCAGAGTTCAGTGGAGGCTTCAGAAATCCACCAGTCTTCCATGGAGCAAGGAAGCCATTCGGGGATTCACAGCAAACAGCAGCAGTTTCAACGGACTGGGAGTACTGGTTTGAGTCGGAAGGACAGCCTTACAAAAGCACAATTATACGGAACCCTTCTGAACTAGGCATCTTCCAAAACGGCAATAAGATAACAAACAAAAGGAAGCAAACAGCATTTGATACTTCTAGTGAACAATAAGGTTCTAAGAAACAGGATTATTATAAAATATATATTCATAATGGTACTATATGTTTAAAACAAAAGCTCTTCAAAAATGTTATACAGCACTTTTCACTTAACATCCTTTCCACGTGGGAGACTGTCCCCTCCCCTCTTTTATAAACCTGAAATATTTTTATAAACAAATGGTATTTATTAGACTATCCTAAGCTATTTGAGCAGAATTCTTTTCCCTTCAAGCAGGTTTCTTATTTATTTTTGTGCATGAGGCCATCTGTGCCTAAGCTCTTGGAGGAAAAGGGTAAAATCATGACGGCGGTGATAAAAAATAAATCCACCTGATAAAATACCATAAAATGTCATGTGAAAACAAAACAAACAAGAATGGTGAATTTGAAGAAGTATATTTTTTAACAAGAATGGAATTGTATCTTAGGTTATTTCATACAAATGTATTTATGAGTGATTAATGTATGCACAAAGTGATACTAATATTTTGTTCTTTTAATCCACTGTGTTTCTGCTTTCCTATTTTTCCTTGTATACTACCTCAAAAGTAATTGAGGGTTTCTTTGTCACATTTTCTGTAGGCTTGCATTTATATTGTCTAAAATGCATGCAGTGTCATAATTAATACTGTATTTTGCATTACTTAATAAAAGACACCAGTGGAGATGCTTTGGGGTGGTTTTTTCCTTCATTAAAACATACCCTGGGCAACAGAAAATGGGATTGCTCTGGGTAGCATCAGTCCAGCAAAAGTTAACAAATAAAGCTCCTGGTTTAGATTGCTTTCTAAAGGATTCTCTCTTTCTCTGTAAGCTCCAGAGCACTGGTTCTCCATCTGCAGCCCCTGGGTGTGGAAGGACAGGTTCTCATCAGCCTGTGAAAAGTAAAAAAGGAAAACAAACTGTTTATCAACAGGCTTAAATTCACTAGGAAGGGCCCTGCACACTGAAAGGAAAATTGAAAACTACTTGAAAACTTGCGACTTAAGCTTCTCCTCCATTACACACGTACTTGACATGATCTTTTAGGTCTTTAGGACTGTTACCTTCCACAGTTGCCCTTTTTTCATATGTAGCTTGATATTTCTAATAGAGATTTTTCTAAAGCTTAAGGGAAATCTGACCTTCTGTGGCCAATGGGCATTTCACCTCTGGCTCTGAGAAGCCGTAGTTTTACCTGTACTTTTTGCATTTTCCACTGAGTTTTCTGTTTCTCACTATTTCACCATTAAGGAGTGTACAACTTGGACAGCAGCAGAAGGGGAAGAAGAAAAGGAGAAAAGGAGAAAAGCAAAAAAAAAAAGAAAGAAAAGGAAATCCTGTGGATTTCCTTCTTGGCTTCAGTATTGCTGCTTGGTAAGAGGCAGAATACAGCAATAAATATTTAATAATTCTTTTAAGTCGTGTTCATGTAACACGTATACTATACTTGAAATACTGACTTTTACCAGCTCATGTATGGTGAAAGACCTTACTTAATGCAATATGTGGTAGTAATCAGTGAGATCACTATGGAAGTCTGAACCTAGTTCTTTATAAAGCTAAAATAATGACCTACCATTCAATACCTATTAAGAAAATATATATTTTCTCCTGATTCTGTGAAAACAGTCACCTGGCAAGTAATTATGAACCACAACTATAGAACTGCTCATTTCCTTCATAAATGTCTTAAATCAAGAGGCCGCAGATTCAATGCATTTGGCATCAACAATTCCCACTGCTCTCCATATTCTTCATGGATAATACAAAAATTTGACCATTATTGATGCGTGCAAGTACTTGCTGTGCTGTTTCAAAGATCTGTCATCAGGTCCCTACAGTTCCTCTGAGATCTGTAGCAGCATCGTGGATAACAATGGTAGCTAATAATATCATACAGGTAAGGCACAACATAACTTTAAAGTGAGGCTTATTTCAGTACAAAGCCTATAAGACACCTTGTGCTTTTATGCTCCCACACTTGCTCACAGTGAGTGGGAGTGGCAGGTCATGCCACAAATAATTTCATGAAGTCCATAAAAAATGCATAGAATAAACTTTCCAAAGGCCAACTGCTTCTTATGGCAGAATCTGACCTGCAGTATATAGACTTGGAGATCCAGAAAAGCTTTTATTTCCCCTTCAAAACAGTAAGATAGATACAAAAAAATCTCACTGTTGTCTCATTCAGGTATGTAAAATTTAGACAATATCTAAGGCAAGACATTCATTTCTCTGGTCAATGAATAGAGGGATTTGTATGCAAGAGATGAAAACTAACTGTTATCTCACCTAAGAAAATATGTAAGCTATGGAACAATAAATTGTGACATTTATGAACTGGAACACAGTATCAGACTAATCCTTTTATAATATCATTCATTATTTGACACTAAGCTGCTATTTTGGCAATTACACAAAATTAAGTTTCTGCAAGATATTATATATCTGATTATTTAATATCCTGTTCTATTATATTCTTTCATGCTACTGCAGTTTCAAAGACTGCTTCCATGCTTCACTTGACTCTTTTTCCCAGTTTATGTGCACTAATACATAGATTGAAACCAGTCTTTTCAGCCAATTAGTACTGGGTTTCCCTTGTAAAATAGCTTATAACCTTGTAACATTTTTCTGTAATGAATTCTGTTACAGAACAGTATGTAACCCTATAATGAATTTCAACTGAATCAATCAAAACGGCTAGAAAAGCTCTTCAGCTTTAACGTGTTGATTTTAATTTCTCCTTAATCAGAAAAAGTGACAGTAAGTTTACAAATTTTCTATGAACATGAGAAAAAAAGTTTAAATAATTCACCTAAATTTTCTCAGATTTATGGGTTTAACTATGGTTTGGTTTAATTTTTCCAAACAGAACTTTGAAAGATTATAATAAGGTATTTCCTCCTTTTTTTTTTTTTTTTTTTTTTTGCAATTCAGTTTAGATTTCTTGAAAGAATCACAAAGAGAGAGAGACCTGACACATAAGGCTAAAAAGATACTAGGTGTTTTCACAATAGATTTAAATTTTCTTTGTGGTGTCTTAATTTTTTGCCTACCTTCAGCTTTCACACTGAGAGAAAACCATCCAAAACATTGTGTCATGGAGAAGATTTTTGAAGTATGTCATTAGAGATATTTAAAACTGTGACTTTAGGAGGGCTCTGTTGTGCCACCAGACAACTCAACTTGTTTGGCCCAAGTACAGATTTAATAGTCACTGAAGTTTTAGGAGATTGAACATCGTTAAAAATAGACAAAGTAGTAAGGGGTGGGAGAGCAAATCAATATCTTGTTCAGAAGGAGAAGATACTCTTTGACCCAGGTGAAAGGGGTGGTAGACCTGTCTGCCACAGCATTCCTCAGAGCACTTACATTCTGTAGGACATTTGTGATGGAGAGCACCATCTAAAGCATTGTCCCAGAACAGCTTACTTCCATTTTTTATTCAGGCAGGTGTGGTTTGATGAACTTGACTCTACTCTTATGTTCATTTAATGACAAGTGACGCCAGAAACACAAATCAACAGATCTTCAGCCAAAGAAAAGTGCCCCAGACCCCTCCACTGCAGTAGCTGAGAATTTGCCTCAAAATACCTTTTCCAAAGGACATAAATGCCAGTCTTCTCTTAAGCATTATAAAAATGCCAAGGTGTTGCCATGCTGCCACAAAACTTCATTTTTCCAAGTGATGTCTGAAGTAGTCAAATTCTGTATGCAGGGTTTGTAGGTACCTATAGCAGGATTTTTGCTTTGATTAATTATTTCATTTGCCATGAGTAAGAACAGAAAGGGTGAGGAAAAGAAGTGGCAAGTCCTCAAGAGTGCATTGAAGCAGAAGATGAGAAATGTCATTTTAATGAATGAAAACCGAAAGCAAAATGTACATGACACAGAACACTGATCAGGGAAAAACAAAGGGGTTGAAAGAGATCAGTGAAGCATATCAAATCACATATTAAAACAGATAAGAATACAAAAAAGGTACCAGGGAAATAGGATACAATTCACTAGGAACAATAGTGCAGGAGCATTATGAAATCATGAAAAGCAAATGCACTTTCTGAGACATGAAAATAGTTTTCTCACTCCAAATTAAGACTAAAAAAAGACAAAAAATCTCAATAATTTTGAAAAACACATATCACTTTCTTTTAAACTTTTAAGAAGTCTAGAAATAGCTAAAATTTCTATGTTTAAACCATGGCAAGTCACAAAATAGGTAGTTTTCAATTCAGCAGTTTCTAACTTCTCCCAAACCAGAGAATTTATCAAACTAATTCTTTCCCCTTCCAGCACTTTTAATTAAAAAGAATTTCCTCTCCAACATCTATCACAGAGCACGATTATAGAGCTACTTGGATTAATTTCCCCTTGTTTAATTTTAAAATACTAATTGACATCCTTTGGACTTTCCTATAAAATTGTTATCCCACTTGTGTTTACAACCTTGTAATCCTTACAGACTATTATGATATCGCTCCTTAAATATTTCTTTGATTATGCAGATGTAGTCCCCTCAGTTTTTCCTTGGAAGACACTCCGTTCAGGACTAACTATTTCTAATTCTCTTCAAGGAACACCCTCCTCACCTTTCTACTCCTGAACACCAGAATATTTTAATATGAACACCGAGTTGCTCAAACCCACTGCAGAAAAAAGCAGTACAAGGAAAGGAGGGGACTACACAGATTAGAGCAACTGCATGTGTGATGCTCCCAGCACTGAAATTCTCAATAAATGTAGGTAGTTGGTTAGAGTCATCCATAAGAAAAGCCTTACTCAAATGAAACGTATTTTCATATAGCCAATTTTAAAGTTTTGCATTTTGATGGGAAGAATGCCAGGCCATGTTTCTAGAATGGGAGCTTGTCTCCTGGAAATCAGTGGATTTGAAAAGTAAGTATTTTTCATATATTTCCATTTTGTGTTGTCCAGATTTCTTGAGCACTTCCATAGTAGCATCTGGATATTCTCAAAGAGCTTTGGGCTTGCTCATGATGGACTTGACACCTGTAGGGTTGATTTGTATTCTTCCATTGCTGGTAAGTTTGAGGATTTGTTTTCAGCTATACTGTTTTCAAGTCCTGCACAGAGTTTCAGTTGCAAGTTTGTTAGGCTCTGTCTCTCCCAGAATCAATAGATCTGAGTCTCCTTGGTACCAGGTTTTCTAAGCCTGTAACCCCCATTAAAGCAGTTCCATTTCCAGTCTTAGAGATCTCTGCCCTCAGTGTAAGCAGCAGCTTCTAATGACCATCAGACAGACAAGCTGATCTGTATGCATGTTCCTGTCTACATGGTCTTACATCAATGTTACCAGAAGATTTTCATTGTTTTCCCAATCTTTCCTCCATGTCTTTTTTAAAAACCTCATTGTTATAAAACAACTTTAGCAATTCAGTCATTCTTTAGCAGCCTGTCATTCATTCCAGCTCCTCTCTGATGTTGTTTTCTCTTTGGTATTTTCTTTTGACTGTATTAGCAAAGCTATTTTAGTCATTGAGAGCTTTTGTTCAGCTAAAGCTAAAAAGAATGATTTCAGTTCTCATGGAATTAAAGGTTTTGCTGCTTGGGCAGTGAATGCACTTCTACTGACATTCAATCTTGCCCTTTTCCCTTGCTGGTTTTACACTTTTATTCTGTGGAAAAATATGTCTTTTTTTTTTTCTCCCCTCACTTGAGAAAGCTTCTATCGCAATTCTTCTCCACTTTCAGTGCAGAATCTTTTATAACACTCAGATCCAAGAGCTGTCTCCCTTACAAAGCCACAATTATCACTTCTCAGTCTATCTTAATACCTCCATATGTGCTTTCTAAATGAAGCAATAAGTGCCTGAGGAGAAACTTGACCTCAGAAGTATGTACTTAAGTACTCTGATGAGCAAAGTCCTATATGATGTGGCTGGAGAGGATGTACCATTATCTGTAGATCCACTATGTGCTGTGAGAATTTGTCTAAGTATGAGCAATATACTCTAACCCTTTACAAAATAATTAAGTATATATATATTATGTCTCTAATGAATAGCTACTGACCATTTTCATGTCAAGCTACACTGATGTTGAGCTTTAACTACAAAAACCCTAACCTCTTAATTGTCTTAAAAGAGATAAAATTACACTTGCCCACAGTAAAGAAATTTTAACAAGCAGGTCTTCAATTTAGGTTTCGAAGTGAAAATGGATTTATTGAGATTTTACCTTATAAAGTCTTACTTTCTAAAGTAACTTGTCTTATAAAACATCTCTGAATACCCACAAAGCCAAATCCCCACAAACCTCTGATTAGCAGGACAGAGCAGATAAGAATCACAAGGGAAACAGAATCCTAATGTCATCTTTACTGCCATGTAACACTAGGTCAAAGTTTCCTAAAGCCTCGAAAAATGTGACTTCAATTGCAGCTAGTTATACAGGTCAGAGTCCCAGGGAGATCCAGGAGTAAAGTCTCCATCTGCAACAGAGGTGAGCAGAAGGCTCAGCTGGTCATCACCCATGAGTGGTCCCCAGACAGCTTTTTACCCCACAAGATCTGCTTAGACACCAGCTTGGTGTCTAAGGCACCACTGTGAAGAGCCTGGCTCTGTCCTCCTGATAACCTCCTCACAGGTTTTGGAAGGCGGCTGCAGTTCAGAGCACCCTGAGCTTTCTCTTCTCCAGGCTTCTGCAGCACCCATACTGCAAAGAAGTACACTCTGCTTTCTGCCAGATGATGGCAGCTCCTCATGGCTGCCAACGGCCCCACATCCTACACCTGTGGGAAGTGACAAGGTCCCTCCCACCCCAATCCTTTGCTGAGGTAAGGATCATCCCTGCAGACAGTTACTACATCCCAGAATAGGGAGAATATCTTTATCTGCAATGGTCAAAACTGTGATTGATACAAGATGCAACCGTTGGAAAAGATCCCTGATGGGAGTTAAATGCCTTCTCAGCAGCACACCCATCACTGACATATATACATTAATACTCTAACTACGATTATTCAGACAAATTCTTATTTCTGAAGTCAGCTCCAATGAATTCATATTTAAATTTATCCACCCATCTAGATTTTTTCTTTGTAATTTATGAATCAGAGCAGACACACATATGAGCTGCAGAGCCACAGCAATATTTACTATACCTAGCTGAGCAATGACAGGTCTATGATTTAGAAGAAGAGAAACAGCAGCAAGTCCCATGTTAATTAAATTCGTAATGTCAATGTCAGTCAGCATCCTTTCCAATTCCAGTTCTTCACATGTGACATCGTAAAACAGATCACAAGGAATAAAAAGTATTCTCGGCACATAATAGTTATGAATTTCAGCAGGCTCCCAGTCAAGCCCTCATTTATTTTTTTCCTACAGTAGAAAGCCTCTTAGTCTGGACACCAGTTGTGTAGGGTGGTATGAGGAGGAAGCCCTATACTGAATGTCCAGACAGCATGCAACCTCTCACCTCAAGGAAGCTACTGTGCTACAGACCTTATGAGGTGGGTTCAACAGTAGCAACACTTCTAACTGAGGAATTATGAATGTCAACTCTGGTGGGATTATTTTTGGCAGGGAGATAAATCAGGGTTTATGATTCACTTGACCATAATTTGACAATTTATTTCAGTGGTCCTTCAGCACCTCAGTCTTTATGCTCCACAAGTGAGATAAATGCTATTATCCCCAAAGCCCGGAGAGTTACACTAAAATGAGATGCCTAATCCTAGCGAGATAGTAAGGAGTTACCTATTTTAGTTTTGTCAGACTTTAAAGATCTTGGCTTTGTGTTTATGTTATAAGTTGAGAAATAGATAAAGAATGAAAGCTCAAGTTCTCAAGCTCAGTCTTAGCACAGGAACTGAATTATTGTTTTCTAATTTATCCCCACTTACCTGTGCTTTCAGAGTCCACAATAGCCTGAAGGTGAGGAAGACAAGACCTGAAGCTGGAAGAAAGAAAATTCAAAAATTAATCTGTACATGTAAACCATTAAAATGTCAAGTAATTTCTAAGACATTAGTACTTATGTACAGTAAAACAGATTTTTTTCATATTTTGCCCAGTGAATACACAGTGGGGCAGCCCAGAGAAAATACATAACTGAGCTGAGAACTTGCATCTTGATGTTTTGGACCAGCTTGAATTTTCCTGACAAGCTGCAGGATAGATAAGGAATGGAAGCAGAGCAAGAATGATGGCTGTGTCAGCACAAAATGCAATAAAATGTTCCAGTCACAACATTTACTGTGTTCCCCTGATCTTTAGGGTACATTACATCACAGAGAAAGGCTTTTAGCAACACAGACTATCTTCTCTCATTCTCATTCTGGCTTCCCCCCATCCCCCTCTTTTTGAAGAGAAAAAAATCATGTTTTGCAAGCTACAGTGATACGGGGTTTTCTGTTAGAGCTGTCAGTCCCGCCTACAATGACATGACTTGTGTCAGTAGGGAAAAACAATACCAAGACTAAATCAGTTTAATGGAAAAAGATTTGTTACTCAAGGAGAAATGGTCTAATTGAAAAGAAAGTCAGTAAACAGCTCATTACTGAGATCTCAGAGCCCAGAAAGGCAAGGTGTGGAAACACAACAAATCCAGTGAAGTCACACTTTGCAAAGACCCCAAACAAGTATTTTATTTAAAATAGGTTTAGACTGCCTTTTACTTTTCTTTCGTTCTCTATTGATGATGAAGATGAAATGCACTTTTTGGCACTCTAGACAGCACTAATTAAACTTGATTTCTTGCTTGAGCTCCTCATAACTCTACTTGTCTCTCACTTCTAAGACTATTTTGTTTTGAGCTTTAAATTTCTGCTTTGTTTAGAGAGAAAGTGTTGCTCCCACTCAAACAACCTAACTTGCAACTCATGAAAATACACACACAATTCCTAAGCCCTGCCAAATAGTTAATTTGTCCAACATTTGTATTTTATCCTTATGAAAAATTAGGATAATTCTTCTATCTTTTTATCCTATAAGCTTATGAAGGATGGATTGTCTCTTATTACTTGATTATACAGTACTTGACATAATAGTCTCTTGATTGTAATTGCACAGGTCATGCATATTGCATTACCTGCCTAGCTTTACCAAATATTATGTTTTCTTATCCTTAGTTTTTTTTCGCTTTGGATGTGAAATCTAAAATTTCCTACTCACAGGTCAGTCCCTGGGCTACAATATCTCAATGCACAGCTACATGTACCTCACACATTGGATGAAGTTCAAATAGTCCCCTTCATTTCTTTAAGATCAAGAGCAAATATGGTGGACTTTCAGCTTTCCGAGACAAAGTGTATTGTTTAAATCTCAAAACAGCAGTTAATCAGCTATATACGTGTTCACCTCTCTCACAGATCCACCTCAGCTAGAATGATGTCTTTTGACAGGCATGTGGCTGCGAACGTTTCACTCCAGTGCCCCCAAGAAACTCCCCCTGCCTCTAGAGTGTCTTTGTGGAAACCTCTCCAGCCCCCATGATCCCAACCATAGTCCTTCCAGTCCTTTAGACTTAGCAAAAGATGAAAACCAGAGCTCCTCAGAGCCAGGGGATCTGGTATTCACTTTTGACTGCCCTCTAATATTTGCAGAAAGCCCATTACTGTGGGTTGTCCCTTTCTTTTGCCAGTCCTTTCTCCTTACAAAGCCCTCTTAAACTGAAACAGAGTAAATGTCTCAGTGTACAGTATTCAGAAATTACTACAGAGCAGCTGGGCTCCACCTCATGTTTCTATAGGCACTGACATTGCATGTATCACATTTTTTAACACTCTTCATACTTGCTTGCAAGCCAAAGCTATTTATCAATACACACAAGAGATCTATTCAAAAAAGGCACCACACTTGCCACAAACTGTCTTGTCACATCTGCACCATCTTCCATTAGTGCCATGCACACTAGCTAGACATTGGTACTTATGGATTGCTTTGAATCTTTTCATATTCTCCTGCTGAGTGGATAATGCTTCACACAACTGTTGAAAGAAATAGCTCTTCCTGGAAAAAAAAAAAAAAGGGAAGGCTTCAAAGAGGCAGGACTGCTCAGAGAATTCATTGGACTGGTACAGCTATTAACAAGGCAACAAGGAAGTACCTATCATCTGAGAAAGACTTTCCAGAGGCACCCACTTCATTGCAGAGCATGCTCACTCCCTTTAGCAGGTGGCTAAGTAGCAAGAGTGTACAAGAAGCCTCATGAATGTAATATTGTTGACAGATGGCAACAAGCAAAGTCTCTTTTTCAGTAGCTCTTTCAGAGGCTGGTGACAGTTAGTCAGATTTTGATCACATTTACACCAGGATTCCTTTAAGGCTCTCGGTTGCTATACAGATGCTGTAGCATTAGTTGTACTCCACACAGCAACATTTCCACATCAGTGATAAGGGTACCATGGGCTGTTTGGGCAGTTTTTTGACATTTGTGGCATGAATAATAAATACAAGGGACTACACAGCTGTGAATAGAGGGGGGGGGGGGGGGGGGGAGGCAAGAGCATAAGAGAGAAAAGGTCATGTTTACATTTCGCGTCTTGGGGTATACAATCCTAGCCTAGGATTGTACAGCAACAAATGGTAGACAACAGTATGAAGTGAGACACATCAGAGAACAAGGGAGAAAACAGCAACCAAACCTGGGGACCTCCCAGACCCTCATGATCCAGGCTACAGTTAGGTTTACCTTTATTATTGCAGAGCCTGCTGCCTGTTGTCCAGGCAATAACGCCTGGAAATCAGGAAAGGATCAGTTCTGAGTTTTCCCACAGGCTCACAGGGCAGACCTGAGAAAATCATTGTGTCTCCTCGTGTCATATCCCCACATCTGCAGAGTAGGCACCAGGGCAGCAGCTCCTCAGAAATGTAGAACAAAGATGAAAAAAACACAGAGCATAACTTGACTTACCTCTCAAAATTTTTCCTAATTAATGGTAGTGTCAGGCTTCTCCCTCACTGTGCTGGCTGAATTAATCAATTTTACTCTGCTCCAGCCCTATGCATGTCAGGCAGGAGTTACCCACTGCATTCAAATGTTATCATTTCGACATTCATCAGCATTTTCTTTCCTCTCTGGGCAGTAGTGAAAGTTTCTATGCCATAGTTTATTTACAGTACATTCATTTCATGCCTCCAGCCATCCTAGGGACATCCCACACACCAAAGCTCATAAAGGCTTTAGGGCTCCTTTTAAACCTACTGATGATACACAGACCGTGCTATCTGACTGTGGAACATCACATTTAATTGCCTTACATATCTGAATCACATTAGAATTATTCAGGAATTTAAACAAATTAGAATACAAACTGCAGATAAACTACCCATCTTGATCCTTGTCAGCATAACCCCCCCAACAGCTACAGCAACCTCCTCTGAATTCTGTTTAACAAACAAATTTCCATTTGACTGCTGTATTGCATTGTTTGCCTAGAAAAATAGCAGATTTTTTCTGGGCTGCTCATTTATCTTCCTGTGTATACCCACATCCTGATTAGGAGGAAGATATTTTCTACCATAAATCTTGCAAATTTGCACATATTATTCCCAGTATTTAAATTATGACAATTTCCTTACTGTTAAAAACTTTCTATTAATAATTTAGACGAGTTTCAGCCTTACAACAAGAGCATTTGATCTGAAACCTGAGAAGCAAATTGGCTGCATTATAAAAACTAAATGTACATTTCTTACCCCAGTCACAGAAGACACATTAAATGCAGGCCCCTAACACACAAACAAAAGCCTAATTTAAAGACAGAAAATAATCAGTATGGAAAACTGTACAATAACATTACAGTGAGGAACAAATGTGTCAGTTAAGCAGTGTAATTCCTTGAAAGATGAGGAATTCATTCCCCTAAAACACTCTCCTCACAGAGGGCACTCCTACCTGAGATGGTTGCCTGTTACAGAGTGGCTCTTGTGCAGCCCAGAGCAGAGATTTTATTATGTCAGGCTGACATCTGATGTGTTCAGCCTCCTGGAGCATGGGATCTACTGATTATTTCCCTCTTCTTAATAAAGGTGCAAGACAACCTGGTAGCTCTACTTCTTTTATTTATTGCACTAAAGTGTTCAAAACACTTCCTGAAAATGGTAGTACAATACAAAAGTGCATAGCAGTTTGCTTTCATTCTCCAAATGCTAGGTTTTTTCTGTTTCCCAGCATTTCTGCAAAGGGACAGTTTTGTCACTGGCTTAGATGGGCCAAAGACCAACCTCTTGGTTAAAGGTGTTTGTCGTGGTTTGAGCTCAGAGGGCAACTGAGCACCATGCAGACACTCACTCCCTCCTTCCCCCATAGTGCTGGGAAGGAGGAAAGCAAAAGATCCAGGAAATTGAGATAAGGATGAAGAGGGATGATGGCACCCTTTAAGGCCGGGGTAAAAAACAGAATCATTAGGGAAAGAAAAAAGAACATAAAATTTAATACAGACACTAACAACAACAACATGTAACAGACAGAAAAGGACCGTGACAAGCATTACCACATCTTGAAAACTCCTTCCCTTATCCCTCCCTTTTTCCCAGGCTCAGCTTTGCCCCTGGTATCTCTACATCCTGTCCCCCAAGTGGCACAGGGGGCAGGGAATGGGGGGTGCAGTCAGTGTCACTGCTTCTTCCACCTCGGGAGGGGGTAACTTCTGGCATTTCTCCCCCATTCCAGCACAGTGCCCCTCTCACAGGAGACAGTCCTCCACAAACCAGCTCCGACATGAGTCACTCCCATGGGTGTGTGGGTCACCCCTGCGTGCTGCAGTCCTCCCAGCGCTGAACTACAACAGCAGAGGCTTCTTCCCAGAGGGTCCTGGCCTTTTTCAGGCACAGCCATTCGAGTTGGCATGGGGCCCCCCACATGCCACAAATCGGCATCTGCTCCACCAGTGACCTCCATGGGTGGCAGCGGGGCGGCCCTGCCATCTCACCACGGGATACAGGGGAGTCTCTGCTCCGGCGCACCTCCCCCCCTTCCTCCTCCGGTCTTCCACTCACCTTGGTGTTCACACAGATGTTCTCACAACTTCTCCTCACAACTCCCACAACTCCTCCCAGGTTCCCCTTCTTAAATATGTTATCACAGAGGCGCAGATAATTGGCTCGGCCTTGGTGCAAAGGAAGGTCCAACTTGGAGCTGAGGGAGCTTTGAGAAACTTCTCACAGGGCCACTGCTGTAGCCCCTTCCCCTGCTACCAAAAACCCCTGTCACTTACTCAAACCCAGGACAGTGTTGTAAGTAAATAGCTCACTGCTTGCCTATGCTTTGGGATCCTGTAGACTACATGACTAATGAGGATTACCAACGCCAGCAAGACCTCTCTGCAACTGCACATGCACATGTGCCAAATGTTTAGTCCAGGGCCTGCGTATCCTTTGAAAATATCCGCTACCAAATCCTCCAAAACCCTGTAACAGCAATTTCCAAAGTACAGCTTGAGAAATCCTATACAAATACAGCAGAGAGACTTTCAATTATAAACACCTTCAACCAGCCCAGTGAAGACTGTTTCCCCTGTAGCAGCTACAAGGAGATCTCAGCTGCCTGAGGATGCAGGGGAGTGCTGAGCACTTAAAGGTATCAGGCTTTTTGGAGCAAAAATCATGTCCACTGCACCTTCCAGCCTCCTCTGGTTCCCCCTTCCCTCCACAGGGCTCTGCACGATGGCAGGGAGCCATGCAAGAGCTGTCTGTTTCAGGGATGACACATTGCTCAGACAGAGCTGGGTCTCTGCTGTTAAGAGGACACTGCTTTGGCACACAGTCTTCCAGCACAAGGGACTTGAAATGAAATCCCACAGTTGGGGGTCTCCTACGAAGTAAGAGAGAAGTAGCAAGCGCATTATGCATTTCACAGTCTGATGCCTTCTCATGTGAAGTGGTCCTCTGCAAGCAAGACTTCAGGACCTCCTGTTCTATACCCAATCTAATAAAAAGAACATGTTTTTTACCTTTACAATGTGTTACAGGGAGAAAGCAGAAGATGTGCAAGCCTAACATCTATCAAAGAGGTATTAAAGAGAAGCTTTATCATCGCACTGGTTTCCCATACCGTAACACTAGAAAATGTTCCTAAACAGCTGCCTGGATGACAGCCCGTTCTGAAGGCTAGTTTCTGGAAAACTACACACCACACCTAGATGAACAGAAGGAATTTTTTTCATGTATGTCTTTTTCACAAATCATCATGTTATTTGGTTGATGAAGAATGGCATTCAAAACAGAGACCAACAATGCCACTGTTGTGTTGATACGTACTTAATAACTTCCCAGATACAGCCACTACCACCACACCACAACTACTACCACCAGATAAAATTGATGGCTGAAAGTCTTCCAACATCAGGTTTCTTTGTGGCTGTGCCCATGACAGGAAGGGTGCATCACAGGCATTCAACCATGCAGTAGTCCCTGTCCCGAGGAGCTGTTAAGGACCGACAAGCAGAGAAATAATAGAAGCAGAGGGAAAAAATAGCAAGAAAACATGGGGCAATTTAAAACAATTCATGAGATATTTGGCAGAAGTTATATTTAAAAGCAGAAAGAAGAGGTTTGTGTAGGAGCTTGTGAGGGTTAGACCTGTGCAGTGACGTTGCATGGAAGCCTGTATTGGAATTCCTGTTGAGTCATCTATGACAGCAACTTCAGCATGGCTGGGACGGTGCCCCATGTGAACGTAAAAATAAATCACCCAGATAATGTAGTAACACTTCAAATGTACTTAATCGTCATGAATTTTTCTCACAGAGATTTAGTCGTACTTGCTCAAAAGGGAATGATTGTTGAATTTGAAATGTAAGCATTCAGAGAGCAAATTAATGTCTAATTCTGAATGCTAAAAGTAAAAACAGAGCTATCAATTTCAGGAGTAAATGATGAGTCCTTACATTATGAAGAAAAATAACATCCCTCTAGAAAATATCTGAAGAGTCCATTGATATTTTTGCCATAATATACTCAAATTACCGCCAAAATATTCCTCTGACAAGTTCTCTTACGAAACTGTTTTGTATTCCCTCATACAGTTACCACCTTCCAAGATCTCAGGTTCAGGAATAATTAATGCAATACCAATGAGAATTTATTAAACTAGAGGAGTTTGGTGGAAAGTTAAGTACAGATAGGCTTCCTAACTTGAATAAAAACGCTACCATCAGATCTCAGTGCAGATTGTGAAGAATATGATTTCTCTCAAAGGTCTCCCTTGACAGATACCTAAGTAAAAGGCAGTTCAAAACACACTGAAAAGGTCAATATCCTCTTTTTTTTTTTTTTTTTTGACTGCAGTCCCCATGGGAATGTTTCAGCATCCTTTAAAATGCATGAGAAATGGGAGGGTAGAGAAAAGGGGAAGGAAAGGAAGTCATCTCAGGGCTACCTGCTATTTCTTCCTGTAGCAACATAACATGAAAAGAAGAGGAACAGAAGAGCAAGTGCCAAGGACCAGACCCACCAAACAGTCATATTGCAACAGGAGAGTAGGAGTTTTCATATGGCGGAACACCAGTTCCAAAGGTCACTTTGCAAGTCAAGTATTTGTATGAGCACATCCAAATGTGCACAAAGGATTTTTTTATTAATGACCCGTAAGTACTGGCCAAAATGCAAGCATTTAAGCCAAGGATTGTGTTTTGCTCAGGTCCTGGTGACATTTTTATTTTGTAAAAAAGGACACATTTTTTTGTTATTCCACTGTCATTTAATTCATCTGCACCAAAGAGAGCATTCAACTTAATATAAGCAATTGCAAAAGAGGAGAAATTGTCGATTCCCACAGAGAAACATTGTCAGACTTCGCACTTGCAAACCTCCCTCTCCCTGAAGGGCATTCAAAATGGACCAAATAGCAAAAATCCCTAAAGGTGCATAACTAATGTGGTAGTTCAGCTAGTATGTTGAAAAACAAGAAAAACATATATACATCATTAATAAAAAGATTATTAAAAATTGCACTTCTGAAATAGAGACCAGAGGACCAAATGTAAATTATATCAGATGCTGGAATCCCAAAAGTATTGTTTTTATTTTAATAATACAATGTCTCCACTGCCTTCTCTGTAAAACTCTCAAAATGCCAATGACCCAAGGAAGTACACAGCTTCTCAGGTGAATTTTGCAATTTGCCTGGTGCTGAAGTAGCCATGACCAAACTGCTATAGCAGTGTCAGAGTTTACTAATTGCAAACTAATGTGCTGCAGGCTCGTCCTGTAAGCACAGCCACAAACTTCTGGCAAATTTGTCTTTTATAGATATAGGTGCAGTACAGGCCAAAGAAAATTCTCGGCTCTGGCTAGCATGGCAATGCAGCCTGAGCAAGCAACACCAGCTGAGAGGCAGATTTATCAGCTAGAGGCTTTCACCAGTCTACTGCAGCTCCACAGCTCTACCAAGGTCATAGGATGAGTGCAGCAAGGTTTGTCCATCTGAAAAGGACCGTGGAGTTACCCCCAGCTGTAGTAGCTCAGGTCGCTCTGCACTCCAGCCAGCCTGCTGCTGGGAGGCAGTGCTCAGCTGGCACATACTTCCCCAGCTTCAGATTTCAGACTGCACAGGCCCAGCCTGCTCAAGCTTTCCCAACAGTCATCCTCTTGGCCAAGGGCACAACAGGTCTTTCACTAGCAGACACTGCTTGTGAAAGCTGAAGGTTTTCCCAGAACTAGATCATCCTGCCCATATTTGCCCTCACTTTCACAGCCAGGCCGGCTCCTTTCCCTGATACAGCCGTGCTGTGTACACTTCCGTGAATAGTGCTAAGCTCTTCACACCTCCTTCTCATGTTCTGTGATTAGCCCCATCCATTCTTCTCTGCTCTCATCTCGCCTTTCTCTTCTTCTCTTATGCTATTTTTCACCTGACATTGCTGCTCATCCTCCAAGCACATTCTCCCTTTTCCTTCTAATCTCCTATTCTGCAAAGCTTTCACAGTTTGTGCTTCTTACTACGTGCTGCCACCCTTCCCTCCCGCTCCAGGTGGGCATCTCTGAAGGAAATTATGCACATGCTCAATGTAAGTGCTACATAAAAGTATTGCAGAATTGAGTCTTGGACTATGTAGGATTTTGGGGGCTTGGTATTAGTCTTTGTTTTATGACCTGATATAAAAATGGTGCCTGATTTAAAAAAAGGGGGGGGAATTTCTGTATATATTCAGATCTGTACATACTACACATTCTATGGAGAGTATGCAATGACTCGGATATCTTTTTACATTAGGGTGTGATTCACGTGAGTACTCACCAATACCTATTTAGTTTCTGAGGCATTAAAAATTAGGAGAGAACCCAACCTGAAGAGAGTTTGAGATTAGCACCAGTGAACTGAACAGAGATGTTACTTCCTTTGTACTTGTAGAAGGAACCCCATGTCTTTCTCCCTCATGAGTATTAAAATCTCCTAGGAATTTGTTTTAAAAAATCTCATATATTTGATGTTTGAGAAAAGCAAAGATCTGTAGATGAGTTTTTGGATATAATTAAGATTTCAATTCATTGCTTTTGCCCAGATTCAGAGGACACATATCTGGTCAAAATATTATCTGTTTGAGGTTGCAACAAAGAAACATTAGTCCATGTCATGTCTACAGTTCACAGATTCCATGTTTTATATTAATGGTATAATAAGCATTTTCATTTTTGTACTACGAACAGTACATGATTTGAAAAGGTTTCTGCATTTCAAGTAATTGTATGTATTAAAACAAATAGCAAAGATGTGCAAATTAACCATTGAGACTAGCTGGGGCTAATGGATCTTTTATCTTTACTTATAAGAAATTATCTTCAGAAACAAGAAGAGCTTGCCTTAGCAAGGATAAATTAAGCAAGAAAAGGGAAAGAAAGAAAGAATCAAAATAACTCATTTGCTTTATAAGGTATGACATTCTTTACCTAATATTGAACTTAAACAATTTCCTAGGCACCTTGAGGTGGAAGGGCTCTGGAATTTACCTATATCATTTAATGGCAAGGTAATGAAGGAGGTGGTTATGCAGTAAAACATGAAAAATAACACAGTTCATGTGTGAAGATATATCTAGATGATACTCTGAGGCAATTCGTTGCTACTTGCTTATAAGAGAGTGGTAACAAACTGAACACAAGAAAATTGCTTTCTCAAGGTAACCTAGTCTATACCAGGGATGGTACACTTATGCATAACTTGTTACAGAAATTGCTCTTTTAAGGACACACTTCAAACAATTTGTTAGTATAAATCTTACTCAGAGTTAGGAATGATACCTGAGTTTTGTGACTCAGATGATGGAAATTGGAGACAAATAGGTCTATGTGAAGCTGTCTGGACTGTAACTTCAGGCATTTTCAACCTTGGTGAACGTCAACCTTCTCCAAAGAGTTCCTGCAAGAGTTTTTAGGTTGATTTTAAGAGGCACTTATCCAAAATGGTGAAATTGTAGCGAGAATTACATCTGGATGAAGCTTTATAATTTATGTGTAATATCTAGGTACTTTCTGGTAGGCTTCTAAATAAACTTGTGTAGAATAATATCCAGGGACTGGGAAAGAGAGGTGAATAAGCTAAATTCCTTTAAACCTCCACCTAAAGGCAGCAAAAGGAGCCCTACTCCGATCTGGAGATCCACCATTCCCATTATAGACTAGGCTGCTCTGTCCCAACTAAAGAGTCATTCCACACACGTGGCAGAATTCATCAAGCTCTGGGCAGGGGCCAGCTTGTCTTACTACCACTGGAGATCAAGTGCTTTCTTTTCCCTTCATAAATTAATTTCCTGCATTTCCACTCTTTGAAGCATGAAAACAACAGATGTATGACCACTTTGCACACAGTCGTGAGTCATGAAGAGATAGGTAAGAAAGATATCAAAGGGGAAAGTGACAAAGATTCTTTGGAACTCCTGAGGCTACGTTTACATTAGCAAGTAGTAAGGTCCAACAAGAGTAAATTTGTAGAGTTTGTCTCAGTTCTGAAAATGCAGCATCTAACCTACTTGCATTTAGGGGGGTAGAAGATATTCTGAACTATCTCCAGTCTAGTCCCACCAGCTGGGACACGTTAAATATGGTCTTGGAGCACATCTCCTCATTTAGGTTCATTTGAAAGAAGCGCAGTTTGTGCACTCTGTGAACCAAAGCATTGTAAGTGGCAATAACTGGGAGATTTTTTTTTGTTATTTTTTCCCAAAATGTGCACTCCTGACAGTCTGAAGCACTAATGTAGGTACAACTTGTAGGAGCAGCTATAACAGAAAGGATCTGCAAGATAGTAAAGCAGTAATCAAAGATAGAAAGAGAAATAGACAGAAGAGAGGCTAAGGAGGGGAGAATCTCCAAAAGTAATAAACCTCATTAAAACTGGAAAACAGAGAAAGGCAAGAACAGAGTGCAAAGTGCTCTGGGATTTCTGGCTACCTTTCTAATGACAGCTGTAATGAAAGCCTGAAAACCACAAGTCAGAGCACAGCCAAATGAAATTTATTGAAGAGAAGATGAATTTAAATGAAGAGGACAAGTTGCTGAAGCAAGGACAGGAAAACTGAAAATTAAATGGTGAGGATGTGAGCCATGGCTAGGAGGAGCTGGGATTAAGAGGACAAGATGAAGGTTAACCAAAGAAAGCAGAGCAAATATTTTCAGTTGAATGCAGTCCAAACCCATATATCAGGATAACGGGAAATTTGAGATCACATGATTTTTTTGATCTTCCTGTTTTGTTCCCTTCTGCCATAGTCTTGTAGCTTTACATTTGCCTGTTCCCTACGGAAAGAGTCATCCCACTGTAATACCATACCTTATTTTTGTGATTAGACCTATAGTTGAAATACAGAGTGACTCACCAACAGTATTTCAGCTGAGTGAACACAATGATTCTAATAACTGTCTGCTAATTAGCAGGTTTTTGAGATAAAGACAGTTGAATAGCTTGCATCCTCTGGCACCCCAAATTAATAACGCTCCAGTAGCAAATAATAAAGTGGTAGAGATTGGCATTATTACTTTTTGGTACAGTACAAAATAGAGTAAAATGAATCTGGCTTGCTTATCTATGCAGCCTAGACCATTTCAAAATGCTGAAGATCTCTGCCTTGGCTCTAATATATGATGCCCTAGAGAACTCTATATAAAGCTAGAACTGCTCCTAAAGCAAGATTCAAAAATTTCTAGATTACACTTTTATGAATAAAATTAATTAACCAACAATTCATTACATTCTAAAAGCTTCATCTGACCATAATAATCCTTGTTTGCAGCCCAAACATTATTTGGTAATTGCAGAATGATGGAGCAATGTGGATATTTTTTGATTACAGTTCATTACATAAGATTACAAGGAAGAATTCGTCTTTGAATCATAATGAAAACTTAATTGACACCACTATTCTAAAATATTTCCAATGATTAAATTTCAGTCTGTGTCTTAATCAGTTTTATATTAGAAAGAGATTTTAACAAGATAATGCTGTGAACACAATTTCATTGCATTACAAAACCATTGGCTGGATCTCATAAGTAATTAAAACTCCAGCCATCTTAGAAATCTGACACAAATGCAATTCTAATTTTAATGTTCTTTAAGATTATACACTTTCAAGTTTCTTTTATTTTTCTCTACTATCTTTAATCAAATTTAAGCTTTTTCCTCCACCCGCCTCTGAATAGTCTAAAATCTATACTTGCAAGATAATTTCAGGAGGGACAAATGCAAGACACCAGAAGCCACCTCAGGACATAAGTTAAACTTAAGCAACTTAACTTAAGCAATATGGGCAATATTACAAAATGCAGTTATTTTTCTACGCAGTATGTGCAATGTTTCCCAAAGACTGCTCTCTCAGACCTTCCACTCTATCCAGAGGTGCTCTCAGCTGAGGCTGAACGGGTTGAGAGCGCATTCAGATATAGAGCAGTCTTCACATAAGATGGGGCCTCATCCAAGAAGGCATTTCTACCATGACCTCACATGCATTTCAGAGGCCTTTCTCAACACTGTGTTTAATACAATAACAGACAGATATCTCTTCTGGAGATACTAGGATGCATTGCACAACTACAGTGCTGCCCATCCTTCATATAGACACAACCGGTTGCCAGAGGTTTTAAAGTGGCGATAGCACATTTTGAACTGAAATACCTGGAGGGAAAGACACAGAGCCACCCTCTGAGAAAATGCCATGCAGTTGTGATTCAGCCTGCCCAGTGATAGGCTACTACTTTACTTTCAGCTGAACTCCTGACATTTATGAAGATCCCACAGCTTGAATTAGGAGTAACTCATCAAATCACCAAATCAGTTGTCATTTAAAGGGTCCAGGTGGCTTGTATGCTAGAGGCACAGTCAAGAGAAGTGCAAAATTCAGGCTCCCACCAAACAGGTGATTGCCAAACAAGGAAGCAAGAAATTAAGAACAGTCTGGAGGAAAAAAAAAAAAAAAAGTTACTTGCGCTACATTGCATGGTTCACTAAAATTTAATGCCCTTTGTTAAAACCCATCATAACTGTTGGTAAGATGAGTAAAACCACACAGCCACAATACCTTGGTCCAACCTCCAAACAATATAACCGTGGATCCACAGTCTTGGTACAGGCTTATTTCTTATTACAAGCTATATGGAACACAAACTACAAACCAATGCAGTACATTTTGGTCATTAGTTAATTAAAGTCTGCCATTTGCAAGAGCATTCTGAAGAATTTTCTCTGAAAAAGCTGTTTTAACTGAATATGTGAAAAATGGATAAAAACCCCTTTTATCTATGCCAATAAGAAAAAAAATAAAAGAATAAAAAGATGCTACAGAGGAAAAGTTGATATTATACATGATTTCTGGATTGCATGACAGAGACAATTTACTCAACAAAATTATCCCGTGTATGTTAAAATACCTTTATAGACTAATCAGACCAAACACAAGACAGGCTTATAGCCCTCACTGCAAGGTAGCACATATTTATATGGAGTCAAGGCTTGGAATATCTATGGTTTAGATATAAACATATTTTGTCAGTGACACACACAGAGGTATAAAATGAATAATAACTTCTAGAACCAAGCAATACAGGCGCAGGGAATGCAAATTGAAAATACCTTTACAAGCAATCTATGCATATGTAAATACAGAGTTATGGCCTAATGAATTTTCTATTTGCTGCAGAATAGCCCAGTTCCTGTCTGAATGTCAAAGAACATCCCCTACACTGAAAAGCATGATGGCAATTTTCTGTGTCTAAGTGAGATCAAGAAGCATGGAGAAATGCATGTGTGTTCACAATAAATTAGGGTAGTATATTAATTGTTTTCCCCCCAAGTATCAATTCAATGATAGTCTTGAGTACTAACTTGTCAAGAATAACAGGAATAAAATAGTGAAATACAGACACCATGTATAAAAAAATGTTTATTTTTTTCACTAAAAATATTTACACATGGTTTTCCTTTCTTTATGTACAGTCATAAATGTAAGTTCAAAACCCAAGCTTAAACATTGGGATTTCAACACAAATTTATTAACTTCAAAATTAGCTTCAAGTTATCTGGCATACCTTTCCCTGGAACTCTCAGAAGGCATTTTACAATAAGTTGAGCTGGTAACAGCTACTCATTTCCAAAAGAAGTAGTCCCACCTGCCCTGCAATATTCCCCTTTCTTGTGCGTAGAGGCTGTTTTGCTTTGAACTACACTATTGTTTGTCTAACTCTTCACTGGCTACATTAGGGAGCTAAACGAGTGAAAACTAGTTTAAAGTAGTGAAAAAAAAAAAAAATCCCAGGAAGATCAAATAGGCATTAATTGATCTGAACATCATCCTCTGTTAAATATGTCCTCTCCAACTTTTGGTGAGGACGAGACAAAACATTGCACCAGGGAGGTTTAGATTGGATGTCAGGAAAAATTTCTTCACCGAAAGGACTGTCAAGCATTGGAACAGGCTGCCCAGAGAAGCGGTTGAGTCACCTTCCCTGGAGGTATTTAAAAGACGTGTAGATGTGGCACTTAGGGACATGGTTTAGTGGAGGACTTGGCAGTATTAGGTTTATGGCTGGACTCGACGATTTTAAAGGTCTTTTCCAACCTAAATGATTCTATGATAAAGCCTGATTTAAGAAATCTGCATTGAAAAGCTACATAAAAAGAACAATAATTTTCTTAAATGTAGCTACTCGAACCAGGGTGGGGCTAGACGAGCACCAGAAGATTGACACAAAAGGGGCAGAAATTTGTCACCAGGGCTGAGGGAGAGAGTAAGACCACTTCTTTGCTCAGCAGCTAATCACAAAACCATTTTAACTCCATTATGAAAGCATACACTTAAAGGTCATAGAAGAAAAGACAACAGTCTCTCCTGCTTACAACACATCACAACAAAATTTCTCATTGCATACCATGGTTTATTTCCTACACCTTTGACAGACTAACAGGAGACATCCTAAAAACTAACTCTGCTTGTTATTGCCAGATCTTGATTTCTCCAGCCCAATCACATGTTGCAAGGAGCGATGGCAAGACTGGGTGAAATATTGCACTCACACAAGCTTCTTTATGTGCAGACAAAGTGCGAATAATCCTAGCAGTATGATAGTTGTAGAAAAACACTTTGCCATCTGAACTTCCTGTCACCAAAAGCGTTCCATCTGGAGAAAATTCACAGCCCACTGCAAATCCTTCCACCTGTGAAAATCAGTAACAGTGTAACTCCTGATGATGATTAGAACAGTTCATTGTGATATACTGAAAATGAATATAGTATGAAAAATAATTTTATCTTTAAATAAATATACACTAAGGACTTCTCCAGGTGTTTATTAACACACAGCTATAACACAAACTTATTTAATCAAGCTATTAAGTATTCATAAAGTCTTCTAATAGCTATTTTCTTCAGAGTGCATATGATTCAAAATAGACTGGCACACGGGAAAGCAAATGAAGCCAATTAGTATCTATCACTGATTTATAATCAAACACTATTAGCAGACACATTAAAAAGCGCAGGTACTTCGCTATCTATCTTCCTGCTAGACTTGGATACTAAGTTCCCAGTGAAGAAGGATACCTTATGTCCTTCGTATCTTTTCTTTTTGTTGATTCGGTAAGGTCGCTGGGCAGAAAACAAAGCCATGTAGTTCCCGTTCGTCTGAGCAACAAACATAGACTCTTTTGGGTGCAGAGTCAGGCTTGGGCAAGTGTAACGCTCCTGAAAATAATTTTAAAGAAAGTTTTCTTGTATGAAAGAAAGGATTTGTTCAAATGATTCAGGTTATCTATTAACATATTTGAAAGACCATAAAAGGCAAGGTATACATAAGTCATCTTCACAGTATACATTATATAAAGATACTTAACTCGTTACAATCCACTGAAAGTCTTACACCAAGAGAAATATTAAATCAAATCTCTAATTTCCTAGATACTGACCCAAGTCCCATTTCCCTCTGAACCATAATTATACTGCAGAACAGCTGCAGAAAGGTAACTCCAACCTGATGCTACTCAGTCATCCTCTTCCTGCTCAAGGAAAACTGAAGTTTGAATGTGAAAGTGAATCCTCTTCTCCCATATCCCTTCCTCCACAGCCATACTGTGCCTTCCATGCTACCTTTTAGCAGCTCTCAAAATCCTTCATTCTTTCAGTTCGAGCCACACTGACAGGAATAGAAATCACACCATTTAAACAGACACCATTCCCCACCCCATTATTACAAAAAATAAATTTAAAAAAAGGGATCATTATTAGCCTACTAAATCAGAAGTTCCTTATGACAGTGATTTGCCAAGTAGACTGCTGCGGGCTGTAAATTCGTAAATATCTACAAAAATTAGTAACACTTATCTTTACTCTAGTGTTTCTATTTAAGGCTGAATTAAAATTACTTTCAAAGCTCTGTACGGTGACTGCATCAGAAATCAACTGCTCTCACAAGGTTTCACCCAGGTCCAAACCTTAGGTTTCAGCCTAACCTAAAGACATGGTGCTGAATTTTGATGTCATGAATACAAATTAAGAGATCTTTGGCTGTAGGATGCATCTGCATGTGAAGGACACCAGGCTGACAGTGTGGTTTAGAAGTGATGAACTGGGAAGGAAGTTCTGGGTATTGTAAGGTATTTGGTATGGAAACCAAAACAGGGTTAGGCAGCATGCCTGGTTAGGAGTGTGCTCTGCGGCAAATCACTGCCTGCTTCTGGCTCTAACAGAGAAACTGAGTCTAACAGTAAGGGATCAGAAAGCACAACACAATCTGCAGGAGCACTGTGCTGTTGTGCTGGGTATACTGTAGTAATGGGTTATTTCAGAGCTCTTAACTATTCATTTGTTAATGCAGACAAGTAATAGATCAAGTCCTGTTGGGATCTAATCTGGAGAGCTCAGGGGTTCTCTCCCACCTTGAAGGGTTCAAAGGTGAAATTCAGAAAATTGAAGCAGAGTTTCCAAAACCATCATCAAGTTTTGTTTATTCACAGTGCAGAAAAGGGGGAAAACAGTCCATTTCAGAGATGCTGTAGCTGTGAGAAGGTAAGTGGCGGGACGGGATTGGTTGGTTGATTGGCAAGGGATAAAGAGAAGTTGTTTGGTTTTTACTCCTTGATACTGACCGTGACTGGTCTGTACTTTAGATATTCACAGTTTGGGGTTTTTTTTTTCCTATTGCCTGTCCAAGATGTTGATAGATCCAGTATTGGACAAAGACATAACTGGAAATTAAAAACGAAACAATCCCATTAGATCATCATGTACATGTCCTTGTCAGTAGAGAACTGTTCATTTCAGCCAAAAAGCATGTATATACACAGGATATTAGACTTGGGTTTTCAAAAAAGACCCAGGGAGTTGGAATTATCTATTAACTTCCTTGGTAATCTCGTTTGAAGCTGTCAGCCTTTCTAGACAATTTAGTCCATTAAATATCTTGCCTGGATAGATTACTGAGAAAAATACTGAACCTGCACTGATAGAAGTAAATTTTGCCCCTGTGATTATGCTGTACTAGATATCTATATGCATGTATCAGGTTGCTATTACTATGTGAATATTAAACTAAATTTGCCAATAGCCCTCATTGCAGTTGATGAAAAATGTATGAAAAAGAGTGAGAAAAGAAACGTGGCACTATAGCAACTACTGCCATGCACCATTGGCAAGCTAGAATGACACTGCAGTGGCCTTGCCTAAATATAGCTTAGATGTCAGTGCACGAGCACTGAAATGTAAATATTTTTAACTCAAGGAGACCTATCAGTCTTCAAGGTCATTTTTTAAGAATAAGTAGGTGTTTTTAAAATATAAAAATAAAGAAAGCCCTCAACTTACATTAAGAGCATTTTATACATCACACAATGATCTTACAGAAAATCAAAACCTTTTTTTTTACAATGCTAACAAGCATGAAATACTAAATCATCACCCAAACAATAGTAATTGTTAATCTTACATGAAAAATCTGATTGGAGATTTTCGCAGCACTTTGAAAGTCCCAAGCAATAATAGTACGATCAGCTGAGTCCCGGCTTACTGCATCTGTGCTTGTAAGAAATTCTCTTCCTTCGGGGAGAAAGAGTATATCCAATGTCTGTTGTACCGCAGCTTTGTACACTCTCAACAGCTAGTGGATAAAAAAGTTTGTTATTTTTTGACAGGTTAAAAGAACATGATAACCTATGTTTTCTCTCTGTATTAAGAACTATCTCCAACAAATTATATATTTTAAAATGTGGAAAAGTAAATAATTTTTAAATATTGAACTACTAGTGTATTAAATAGCTTGTTAATGCATGTAAAGAGTCCACACACAGGAAAATTAAATGAGATAAAGGAAAGCATCAGTTTGTACGATTCATATATTATATTTATATATAGATATTCTGTTATAAATTCCCAAAGAATTAAGAGTTAGATCCAGAAAGAGCTTTAGACAACACAATGTTGTGGTGCTTGGCCTCCATAAACTCCCTTCTATTTTATGAACTCTTCTGGATTCCTTAGAAGAGGCAGGGAATCTCTGGCAGCAGGCTGGCCAACTTGGATGAGGCAGGCTTTAAACTGAAGGACTCGGGGGACAGGGTCCAAAGTGGCAATGCTACGCCATTGCAACCAACCGGGGAATAAGCCAGGCCAACCAGAGCAGCAACAAATGTTTCTTAGCTGTCTCCCAAGATGAAAATCTGAAGAGCAACCACCTCAAATTTATGTACACCAAAGCACACAGCCTGGGGAACAAACAGGAGGAACTGGAGCTCCGTGCACAGTCAGGAAGTTATGATATCATAGGAATAACTGGGGACAACTCACATGACTGAAAGATTGCAATGGATGGCTATAGGCTGTTCTGTAAAGACAGGCAGCGAAGAAGAGAAGGAAGAGTCACACTCTATGTTAAGAAGAACCTTGAATGTATAGAAGTCAACTACAGCAATTGTGGCAGCTCTATTGAATGCCTCTGGGTCAAGATCAGAGGGGTCATCTCCAAGGGGGAATCTTACAGTAGGCATCTGCTACTGACCTCCAAACCAAGACAATAAGGCAAAAAAAGCAGTATTTGTCACTTAAGCAAGCTTCAGGTCAACAGAACCTGGTTCTTATGGGTGACTTCAACTACCCAGACATTTGTTGGAAGAACAATACAGCAAATGATGTGATGATACCAAACTGAGTGGGGAACTGAACATTTCAGAAGGGTAAGCCACTCTGCAGGAAGACCTGGATAGGGTGGAAGAGTGTGCTAGCAAGAACCTTATGAAGTTCAACAAGGACAAATGTAAGGTCTTGCACCTGGGAAAACATAATCCAGGAGTGCAGCACCGGCTGGGAATCTACCCAGCTGGGGAGAAGCTCTGTGGAAAGGGACCTGAGGATCCTGGTAGACAAGAAGCTCAATATGAATGAACAGTGTGCTGCTGCATCAAAGAAAGCCAACAGGATGTTGGGTTGTATCAACATGGGCATCACCAGGAGAGATAAAGAAGTCATTATCCCACTCTACTCAGTACTTGTCAGGCCACAGCTGGAATACTGTGTTCAGTTTTGGTCCCCACTATATAAAAAGATGTGGACAGGCTGGAGCGGGTCCAGAGGAGAGCCACAAAGATGATCAGAGGACTGGGAAGCCTGTCATGTGCGGAAAGGCTGAGAGAATTGGGTTTGTTCAGCCTAGAAAAGGCTTATGGGAGACCTTATCACCATGCTCCAGTATTTAAAGGATGGCTACAAAGAAGATGGAGACTCCCTTTTTACAAGGAGTCACATAGAAAAGACGAGGGGTAGTGGGTACAAGTTACTCCTGGGGAGATTCTGATTGGACACAGGAGGAAAATTTTTCACAATAAGAACAATCAGCCAGTGGAATAATCTTCCCAGGAAAGCAGTGGATTCCCCAACATTGGACACTTCTAAGATTCATCTGGACAGGGTGCTGGGCCATCATGTCTAGACCACGCTTTTGTGAGGAAAGATAAGACCAGAAGATCCTTGAGGTCTCTTCCAACCTGGTATTCTATGATTCTATGATTGAACTTGGAGCACTCTGAGGATCTCTCCTTCCTCCTTCCAGGAAACTTCAGAAGTGTAAGTTTTTGGTCTTTTTGTTCTCAAAACCTTCAGCTAGTTATAGAGCCAGGGAAAGGAAAGTAATTAGGTTAGTAGGGATTTGGAACTTACAGGTAATGAAAAGGACACAGCAAGAAGTAAGTATTCTTGTTGATCATTCTGGACTTAATTATAAATCACTGTTTATGACTGGCGATGTGTAAACTTGATGACTTAAGGCTCTCCCAGTCACATGCTGCTATGTGTCATTGCTTAACTTGCAAGTGGTGAGACCACAGTGTCAGGACCGTACGGCAAGCAAGCAAAGCTTGCATGCTCAGTCAGAAACTGCCTACAAGGTCAACATGGACACGCTCAGCAGAAGGGTACACTATTCACCCTGCAGAAGATAACTCAATCCCATTAAGGACTTGGTCTGACACCATCTCCTGGAAAAAGAAACCCATGCAGTTTGCTCTTTTAAAGTGCAGCCAGAGAGGGAGAGATGGAAGTGACAGGAGCGCTGCTGTCAAACAGTGCTTTAAGGACTCAGCCAGTATCCTGCCTTGGTCTATGGGGATTCAGTCCCACACCTCCCACCTCATCTTCCTACTGACTGTCCTGGCAAGAGGGAGTCTCTGCTGTTTCTGCTGAAGCAGAGGCTTTTTCTGTCACTCTGCTGAAAATGCAGGGCAGCAGGGAAAGAAAGAGTCGTCAATACTTCAAAGCATGTCTGGGCTCAAGAGTCAATAATGTGGCTCATCCACTAGTTCCCATCATGTAATTAATGCATATAAACAATCTCTAAAGAAGTTTGTGATGTAAAAGGAAATACCAAGGTTCTCAAATCTTCCCAAATCAAAAGCACCAGAGTTCTCAAATCTAGATCCTCTTTCAGGACTTATACCAAAGTGGGTTTGATCCATGCAGAAATAGGTCCTCAGCCACAGGATTCTGAATATTTTAACAGCCTGTGAGCTGGATCTTAAAAAGTAAGAGAGATTTTCAACTATTCTAAGGAATATATGAACAATTTCAACTTCCTTTCTTTCCACCTTTCTTCATGAAATTCTGCATCTATGTTGCCTATTTCGAATTTTGCAAAACAATACTTTTGCTTTCTTTTTTCTGATTTGCCTCCAGTGAAGAGAAACTTCAAGGCAAGTGGCCAGATCAAAGCAATCTATCTCTCTGAATACAGTGATACTTAAAACTAGAACACTAGAAGACTCCTAGTTATTAATATCTAAATCTCTCTCTCTCTCTCCAAGATAGCTAAAACAGCAGCCTGCACTTCCAACAGGGTGTTCAGAGGTTGGTCCTTCTTCTAACATCACTAGAAAAACCAACAGAGCAGAGAAGGTGCTTGAAGTATTACACTGAAACGGTTCCCAACTGTGAGGCATTTCAGTGCCTACCTTATACACCTAACATAGCACATGACTACTGACTTCAGGGTCCAAACCTTTTACAGATACTGTAAGCACATACATTTTTTAAAAATAATTTTCAGGTGTCACAGTAAAATATCCTGGATTATACCTCTGTTTTATACTTTAACCAATAAAAGAAAAATAATTTCAACTATCAAACACAACATGAAAACTTCTTGATTTCTTGCCTCAAATTCAAAAATCTATGACTGTTTGGAAATGTTCAGAACTACCTGATCCTGCTTTAGGGTAGCGATATACTAGATGACCTCCTGAGGTCCCTTCCAATTTTGCTTCCTGTGATCTCAGCATGTAGAAGGATGGCAGCAGCAGCTGCTCCAATTGCTTTTCACAGGCTCTGCGAAATGTACAGTTTAGAAACGCGATGTCTGCATTCAGTGAAGAACCTCAGTCATGCAAGCACCCTATACACCCTGTAATAACATCAACAAGATGTAAACCTGCAGACTCAAAAAACTGGCACACTTTTCAGTAATCTGCCTGCATTTTTAAGATAGTGACTATACAAATGTGTTCCTTGCTCTCATCAGATTTTTCAGCCTAGGAATCTGCATAATATACAAAGCAATTAAACTCTGTAAAGCCAAAAGTGATATTTGCATATTTATAGCCTCCACTTTCTCTATGGAGAAATCACCATGCATAGTTATTTCTTCACAGAGTTATAAAAGGAAGTCCATAGTTCACTAGTAATGTAGAAAATTAAGGTATTTTGTAGGAGCAAAAATTTAAAAAAAACGCCACAAAACCACAAACTAAAAAAATCCCCACAAAATATGATAGCTGCCTGGAATGAGAAATGGAAAACCATACAGAAACCTGACAGCTGTATGAACTGTAGGAGAACTGAAATAAAGTTACATTGAGAGGAGGGGACACAAAAGGCTCTACCACCCCGACAAGCTGAAGGAGGCAGCTACTTATCAGCAGGCACCTTCACAAAAGTGACAAGTCCCGACTGGGACTGGAGAGTCAGCAAGATCAGAACACGGAGCAGCACAAACATGTAGAAACAGGGACAGGGAGGCAGAAACAAAGGTCAATTGGTGCTGGGAAACAAAGAATGATATAGAGCAATAAATGGTAATAAAGTTCCACATGGTGATTCACAGTAGTAACTCTTTAATATTTTCTTATTTTAAAGATGAAAAATTCAGGCATGCCGTTTGGGTCTTTGTCTTCTAAAAAACCCCTTGTGAAATGTATGTAGGTATGTATTCATACATACACCCTGTCCAGCACTGTTAAGGGGTTAGGGTTTCGGTTTGGGACTTGTTTTAACAGTTTTTGGAGCAACAGACATCTCTCAGTAAGGAAAAAGAAGAGATTGTGAAGCTGGTAATGCGCAGATACTTTTAATTTTTGCTGAAATCCTGTTGGGCTCTTACATAAACTGCCACTATCAATTTAAACATTTTCACTGCTAATCATTAAATATATTTGCTTGTTTGTTAATAGGACATCTAACCAAATTACCTATGTATCTTAGCTCTGCAACAGGAAAATGTCTAAAAATCAGTACAAAAGACCATCTTCTTCTACATGTTTTATACATACCTCAGAAAAACTATGCTGTTTAATCTTCAAACTACATAGTAAGAACTGACTCAGAGAACAATAAATTAACACTTTGAATAGCAGCTGGGAACTTGATATACATAGTATTTAAATTCCCCCACAAAGATAGCTTTCAAAAATAACTAATTGCAACACCCCTGCTCAGAAAAGTACTCATAATTAAACCTGCTTTGTTCTACCTTAGACAATTAACTCATGTCATGCCTGAGGAACTTGCTTGGGGAAAGCACCAGTTTCCCTACCCTGCTGGCTTTAGTTAATAACAGCTTTAGCTCTTTTTCTATTTGCAGATTTATCACTCATAAGCACTGGAAAACCACAGTCCACTTCTTCAACCTAAGCATTTTTTGGACATAAAAGAAATAATTTCAGAGGAAGGCCTGATAGTTTCTGGTGTCAACACAATCCAACATAATAATAAAGCTTCTTCAAGAGCTCATGGCTGCAGGCAGTCAACAAGAAAGGTAATTTAAGCAAATTAAATCAGTTTCAAACAGATTCTTACGGTTCTGGTGATTTGAAAAGCATGCTGTGAAGCTGAATTCAAGGTATATATTTCAGATGGTGTTCAATAATACCTCTCCTCATAAAGCACATGCAATGCTTGGTATTTTGTTTGTCAAGAAAGCTCAAATCTTCCATACAACTAATTCAGAAGGCTGCTGCTCGCTCCAGCTCTGTCCTGGTCACCTGTAACCTATGTGCACTGCATTTTCCTAAAATCCCCTCAAGCTTTATGGAAGTGATGAGAAAGAAACGTGCTTTTATAGTCACTGCCCTGAGCATCAGGAGATGAGGTCTCAAAACAAATCTAAAAGGACTACAGGCAATCTGGATGGTCATGGAAAAAGCCCTTAATCAGTCAGTGCCATGGCTTCCAACCTGTAAAAATGGCCATATTTTTTCTTCCAATTCTTGTCCTACCTTTTCAGATTGAGTGCTTTGGCATGAAACTGCCTCTTCCTACTGGCATGTTGGGTAATTAATGCAATGGGGGACTGATATAAGTTTTCTCTGTGAAACAGTACTACACCATTACTAGTAATAAATAGGGCATTTTAACTTAAAAGAAAACTTATTTTGGACAAAAGCTTTTTTATCTACTGCAGTGCAAGCCATTTGTGTTGATCTAGAGAGTAAGGTGTTGAGGCAGCTGACTGCTATTTGCTTTTTAGCTATATGTTCACAACAAAACCACAACTGCATGACAAATCTAATTTATGTCTCTGATCTCCACCTGAAAGTTACAGTGGCTATTTTAATCAAAATGCATGACAATATTGTAGACAGGAAGATCAAGCATGCTCCAGTCTTACGTTCTTTTAAAGTCTTTTAAAATAAGACTGCTGTGTTTCTCTTTATGTAATTGAAAAAAAATATTTTGCTTTTCTATTTCAGTTTTTTCCTGTTTGTAACTGCTCTGTTTTCAGACACATCTCAAGATTATCAAGGGGTCTTGAAAATAATTAAAAGGAAATGGAGACTGATTAAAATGAAGAAGTGGTTGAGCTTAATCTGGTATTGATCTATAAGACTTTAGGTATGAACAATGTATACTGTTCTTTTTAAAGTCACTTTCAGATTGCTTGAGAAGGCACAAGAATCTTGTGATGGAAAGTGTCAACCATTTATTAGAAAAAAAAAAAATTCCCATTGGATTTCTTATTTAAAAGGATCTCCCCATCTCAGATAGGATAAAGAAGGGAAATCTGTATACAGAAAACAGACAAGGAACATCTGAGATATAGAATGGCTTTTCTATAAGGAGCAATAATCAAGAACTTTTCAATACACGAATGAGATGGCTGAGGGGAATGTGGAAGAATCAGAAATAAAGTCCGAGCGGCATGGAGAAGGTGAATGGTTTCTTCCATTATAAGAATTTAGACTCCAGACTAGCAGAAGGCAGCTTCAAAACACACAGAAGGAGATGCTTCTTCACACAATACATATTTGAATTCCTTGCTACAGGATGTCGCAGACTTAAAAAAAACCCCAAGAACAACCAATGCCACAGCATGAAAACTCAAAGAGAGCCATGAAAGATAAAGACACTATCTGTGGTGCAGGAAGTCCCCAAACTGTAAGTCAGAAACGCCTTGGTAACCATTGCTGGGAATTGGGATAAAGTAGTTTACTGTGCTTTCATATTCTTGTTTTTCAAAAGCATACTGGTCACTGCTGGGAGTGTAAAATTTGTCTAGAAATGGGCTGAAAACCAGAATGGCTATTCCCTGGCAGCTTCTCACTCGAATACTCACACTCTGGAGGGAGGCATGTTTTGTTCCTGGCCCATTTCAGTCTGTCCAGGAGAGACTGTATGTATCGACAGGTCTACCATTCTCATCTGTCATACCACCGTATGAGGTTTCCAAATAAACACAGCAGGACTGCTCACGTATGTGATACAGCCACATAAAATGTGCCTTCACACTCAGAAAGAACCCCTGAATGTTAACATTTAAAACCAAATACCATTACGCAAGTAAAAATGTACCCCACCATATTTCTCTGAACTTTTGGTCCATAGTAAGGATTTCTCTGAGTGTGAGAAGAATAACTTTAGTTTTCTAAAGCGCTGAATAAATCATCTTATTCTAATTACATTGTTCTTTCAAATACCACCAGTACATGACAATGTATTGGCTGTTTCTATAGAAACCAGAAGTGCAAGTAGCTCCACCAATTTCTACAGCCTTTTTTCATATTTATATGCTATCCAGAGACAAATTCATTAGGTCTCCTAAATACATGCTACTTAAAATGACTGCATCTCATCTGAAAAAAACTGCAATAGAATGTTTCCAAGGAAACAAATGCACTGCACTTGCACTCTAAATTTATTAATTTTTTTAACTATGCTTTAATGACTTAGGCTTATTTCTTTATAAACTCAAGTATGGAGAAATAGCTCAACCACATAAAGACCATCTTGTTCATTTTTTCTTTTTAAGCATAAAGCTATAGATCATAGTTGCAATTTTGTAGCTAAACAATGTTCAATCCAGAATAACAAACCAAAATGGGAAAAAAAACCCCAAACCTGTTGTTACTCTGCCTTGGCCTGTGTTAATAATAAAAATTCTGCAGTGCATTTCTAGACTAATTTTAAAAGCTCAGAATATCTGCTTCCACCATTTTTCTAGTTAATTCTACAGCTTATGAAGACCTCAATTTCAAAAATGGGAATTTTGTGTAAATCTTCAAACCTAGTTTTTCCTTAAATTTTTCTATCACTCCAACAGACTGACTTTGTATTCATCTTTTTTGAAACCTTTGTTATTAATCCCAGAATCTGGACCTTTGTATTCATTTGTACTCTTCCCATTTCTAATAAGTCATTGCTATTTTTCCTGCATAATATTCTATTCCTTTTTTTTAATTAATTGTGCAAGCACGATACTTTCTGTAACAAACAGAACAATAAATGTCTCCATTTGGAGCCGTGCCTGAAGCACTTCACTAAATTCCTCCCAGGCAGTTTCCTTTCTTGAGATCTCCCCTTTAGCTAGTTTTCTCATTTTACAATTACCTACGTCCCTGCCTTCTACAGCTTCTCTAATTGCTCTATTCAGCTCCTCTAATTGCTCTATTAAAGTCCAAAATCACAGAGTGACATCAAGTAAGCTTCATACAATCAACCTTCACTTAACTCCTATAATTTTTTTTTCATAATTTCATTTATTCCTGTATCTGTAACTAGTCTGTTCTGTGGTTCTGTCAGGTCATACCACTGGGTCTCCACTGCCTGACACCCTTCCTCTCTTTCCCTCCTTCTTTAGCATAAGCAGTGGATTTGCATTTATGGAGGTCTGAGAGCTTCAGATATTGCTTAAAGATCAGAGCCACAGCCCTGTCGCCTTCCACTTATTCCCTCACCAGATTACTGCATGCTGCTTTGTCAGGACTTGCTGTTCTGACAGCTGTAGCAGATTGCTCTTGCCAAAATTCCAATGGGCTTCAGTGATTTATGAGACAGAACACGTGAACATCAACAGACAAGAGATCAAAAACAGAGTACATCCATCAGCTGAATAAATTATTCTTCTATTTTTAAGAGAGTCCAAGATAATGTGATCTCCCTACCTTCAGAGTTCCTTGCATTTCTGCATGCACGATAAAAAACAGTTCCTGAATGCTTACAAAATGTTAAGAGTTTCATCAAAGCAGAATGCAAATAAAAGGTAAAATATGCAAAACTCAAGAATAATTATATGGATACATTTAGAAAATTTAAATGAATACATTCAGATGCAAGTTCTTGAGTGCTGTATGTCCTTTCAGCAGAGCTAATAGCATCTGCGCTTTACACTATGCAAACCTTGCTGACACGTGTAAATAAATCTTTTCAATTCAGATTGATGATTCACTAATGATATAAGGAACTTTAGCTCCTTTAAAAGTATTATCAGTACAGGACAGTTACAGTTGTAGCCTTGTTCTGACATTACGTCTGTGTAAACTTAGAAACCCAAATTAAAAAGAAAAAAAAATATCTGTAGTCATATTTTCTCTTGTGAACACAATAAAGTCCTTATTGCTGAGCTGAAGGATACAAGTCTCAACCCTTTGTTCTCTTTGGTATTTCAAGGAATATTAAAATTTTGGGTAGAATAAGTGGTTGGAATATATATTGTCTCCTGTCCGAAAAGCTAATGCAGATCAGCCACAATGGAGAGCATCTGTGTAATTCAACTGGCTTGTGCTGAACATCTTAAGAAATCCTTCCACAGCTCAGAGAAGGAAATACTTCTAAAATACATAACTACTTCTAGGTCTCAGTGTTATTGCACAATTCTTTTTACAGGGCATTTTACAGGATTTTTCTAGGTTCAGCTCTGAGGTCCAAAGATCCCATGGGGGCTGTTCAATATGATGCTCTTTCCTTGGTCAACAATGCAGAGATTTTTTAATTTTTTTTTTTAAACATACCAGCTAACTTCCAAGTTTTCTGGTCTTTTCATAAAGTCTGTATAAACATTCTCCAAATGTTTCATAAATTTAATCAATCAGTTATACAGCAATATAGGATCTCCAGAATAATCTCTTCACAGAGACACAAAACCAGGTTTAAAACAAACAGAAAGAAGTACCACTATAATAAATCTCTACATGCTATTCAACTGCCTCTTTTATTCTTTTTTTTTTTTTTTCCAGGCTTTGATTACTTGTCTCTGAAATTTTGAGATGCCCGTATACTTTACATTTCACTGAGCAGTTAACAAGTTGTTCCATCCATTTATTTCTCTGAAGTATATATTGCTTAGCTTTATCTTGAAGCTTTTAACTCCCTTATTGTTATTTCATTCTTTATCTTGCTCAATACCCAATGTTACATTTGAAATAATTTTGCCTGTTTGCTCAACAGAACAGGGATTGCAATAAATGTCTTTCAACATTCTTCCTTTTTTTTTTTTTTTGATATCTGCCTTTCTGATTAACAGCCTACTGTACATTTCTCAATGTTTTAGTAGCTGATAGGCTGCCTCAAATCTATCTCCATATATTTTCTCTGGGACTTAGAAATCCAATTTTCATACCACATTCAGTACATGAATAAATATTAGTAATTTGTGCTCATAAATTTATGCTCCTGTTAAAAATTAGTTGCCCATCAAAATCAAAGAGATTTCAGAAGTACTAATTTGGAAAAATACCACTATCAGCTATTCTATGTCATTTTTCATCAGCAGAAAGCACCAGTGTGGCACACTGGCATAAAGCAGCACATTTCAACCACTGCATGGATGTGTAATTAGACAATATTTTTGTTATTAGTCATCCTCTCTATCTCTGTGATGCTTAATGCTTTACTCTGAATTTCCAAAATCCCCTCATTTCCTGATATACAGTTATCATTTTGCCTCACATAGTTAAATTTTAGATGTGTTAAAACACAGGAGTACATCCTAAAGAACAATCTCTGAAATTGAATTACCAGTGAATGCTGAAATTGAGTTTTCAATGTGCAATGAGTAACAAGATTCAAGCTCTTGATTTAGGGTGCTCACTCTATTGACAAAATAGGCAAAGCCTGAAAAGGCTAGCAGGAATACGATGATGGGAACAAAAAGAATCATTAGTTCACCCACACATTGGTCCAAACTGAATGACAGGTTAGCACACTTGAAAGAACAGGTAAAACAGGAAGATCATGTCATGAATTAGGATGAAAGCACTTTCATTAAGATTGTTTGCATCAAAACTGAAATGAAGTGGCAGAGGCCTCAGACATCTATTTCAGTTAAGAGTAAATGGCACTTTTTAGAACAGGATAAATTTCAAAATATTGGCCAGGATACTTTATCCAATCTTGAATACAGCCATAAAGGTGTAAGATGGAAGAGATAGAAAGCATGCTGTTTTTATCTTGTGAATAAAGATAACAATATAAACTGAAAGCAGGAATACCCAAAAAATCCATTGAAATCCCCCAAACTAGGGAGAAGCAGACATGAGATACTGATGATATTGATGATTCATACCTAACCAACATACTGTTCTATGGCTGAGAGTTTGAAATGTAACTACATTATTTTGCAGTAACAATGTATGGGTGATACTTGCCATACTGGAAGGAGAAACCATAAACAATCAAATCAGAGTCTGATATTTTTCCCCTTTTCTCCACTCAGCTGTGAACTTCCATATTCACTGAGTACATACAGAACTGTTCTTCAAATTTTAAATTCAAGACAAATGTAGGTGTCTAACAGTCTACACCTATTACTGACCTACAGCTACCTCAGATGGAAAAAAAAATATCAAAGGATAATAGAAGGTTTCTCCCCCTTTTGGAAATGTTTCAGAGTAAGAGAGTAAACCACACTGATTTAGACAATCACAGTACAATCAAATTTATGGTTTGGGGTTTTTTTTGCTACCTGAAAGGACATTGTAGAGATGTTGGTGTTGGTCTCTTCTCACAGGTGATTAGTGACAGAACAAGAGGGAATGGCTTTAAACTCCAACAGGAGAGGTTTAGACTGAACATTAGGAAAAAATTTTTCACAGAGAGTGGTCAGACAGTGGAATAGGCTGCCCAGGGAGGTGGTGGAGTCACCATCCCTGGATGTGTTTAAGGGTCATTTTTGGATGTGGTGTAGGGGATGGGGGATATGGTGTAGGGGAGAATTTTGTAGAGTAGGGCTGATGGTTGGACTTGATGATCCCAAGGGTCTTTTCCAACCTGAATGATTCTGTGATTCTATGAAATATATCAAGCAAAAAAACCTGGTAACAGATACCAGGTTAAACCCAAGCCTTCCACTTTCTAAGGTGACATTGCTCATTATTAAAATTAATATTCCTCATCCACTACTTAATTGGTTAGTTTTCCAACTGGTGAAGTTCTACATTAATACAATTGTTTCCTAATGAACAAAGCAGGTAACAGCTTTTAAAAACTTCCAGAGAGAACCCAGTACAGGATCTGTACAAAAGAAACAAGCTGGGGTTTTTATTTTACCAAGACTAAAACCTTTCCTATCTTACCTGTCAGAATATGCATTCATTCACTTATTTATTCTCTTGGAAAGTAAATTATTTCCTTGTAGTAGAGTAGGATGCTTTCCTTATCTCTTCATTAGCATCAGATTACTGAAATAGAGTTACACAAAATCTTTCTAAGCACTGAAGCGTCCTGCAGGTACAGAGACAACCACTGTGTGCATTCCTCAGTGATCAACGGCTCTTCAAGCCAGGTTCCAAGGCTGGAGCTTCAACATTGCAAAAATGAGTGTATGGTTAGTCACTGAGATAAAAAAGCATTATTCTGCTAGTCTCATTTTTGCTGTATATAGTATCCTAGACACAGAATGTACTGCCTTTTGAGAAATCATGTCATAAGATAAAAGGATGTCAGAGCATGCAATGTTGTGACATATTGCACACAACAGCAATACTCTCAGTTAAAAAGAAAAAATTCATAATGTAGCAATCATGAGTACCATCTACTTTGGCAACGTATTAAAAGTGGACTGAGAATGGCCCATGGAAAGACAAATACACCGTTGTACCCATTTGAAAAAGGCACCATACCCAGAGCAGTAAGCAAGGGGACAAAAAAACACATTTGGGCAGTAAAGCATAAAGTTACAATAAAATACTGTTTGAATCTCATGAAGATAATATATTCCCTAATTAGTAGAAAACATGCTGGCTGTTTTAGACTGTGTATGTAGTCAAATTAATAACATGTTAAGAATTCATGTTCCTCTTTTATGGAGATATCAGTGGTTTTTACGGTGTCTGTCCTCTGGAAATGAATCACAGATGTTGTCACCTAAAGCATGAACTACTGGCTCTGCATGCAGACACACACAGAGCTTAGATGTCATCACCTGCAACCTACACAAAGGTGATCCCAAGCATAACTATTGTTTCATATAACTGTGCCGTGGTAAAGTACTGAAAACTGCAGTTTTCATCTGCAATTTTGCCAGACATGTAGTTTACACAAAAGTTACTATATCAGAACATCATCTCAAGCCAGGCTACTGGCAGTCAGAATTACAGAAGGTATGAATGGGTGGGCTATTAAAGACTACAGTTTATCAGTATGGGTTTTCTTCCTTGCCTTCTTACAGTGCCTTTTACAAAGGCCAATACCTCACAAATTGCACACCACCCCTTATCTTTTCATCTTCTACTGCAATCTCCATCTCAACACATTTGTCTGCTCCTCACTGCAATAATGCTTCATGTAAACTATATTCTATACCTCTCTGCTTGCCTTCTACCTCTTCCAGCAACACTGTTCACTGGTGAAGTACACGCGTTTCCTCTATTGCTGCTTTTCAGGGACAGTTTCACCAAGAAGACTTTCCAAGACAGTCAAACTACACCTTGTCAATCAGCAAACTCCAGTCTTATAGCATGGAGATGCATGTATTTCTGTAGGAGGCATCTTCTGTGGAACAGCAAGCTAAGATGATTGGCAATATTTGGCAATCACAGCCTGGGACACACATGCTGCTTTGCAGCCTCTGTCCAGGTTAAGAAGAATGTGTGGTCCTATACCTGCTCCTGTCCACAAAAAAACTGTTTTGTGAATCTATGTTTATGTAGGCCTGTACTACAGTCAGGTTCGCCAGACATATCAAGTGACAGTTTAGCTGTGGTTGAGCTGAGATACCACCAGAATTTAGAACCTAAAAGGAAGGACATGCTTTAAGAGATTAACATATTTATTGTCTTCATTGTTTGGAATAAAATATGGCTCGATACCTCGTCTGCTACCAAGGGAAAGCACTACTGAAACTCTGACATTTCACAAGGGGTAAAAAGGACCAAGAACAGCATTTTTCAAGACATTTGTCTTGGTGACACCATAACACCATTCAAAATACCAGTGATTGGCAGAGATACTGACTCAGGAGATGACTCAGAACGAACTTATCTAACACAAGCATTAACATCTGTTATTTAGCCCCTTAACTCTATTTGGATCAATGACAATTTTGCACAGTCCTCAGGTCTTGTCATCACAATCTCTGGTATCAGAATTGCTGAAAAAAAAATCTTATTCAAGCATAACCCTTGAAATGTAAATATTCATTGTAAAACAATCTTCTGTTTCATTGACACTGAAATGCCTTCCCCATTATCAATATTTGAGATTGTCCTACTGTGTATGAAAGATTTCTAACCATATTCCTCCGTAACCATATCCAACATGAGTTACTGTCAAGACAGGCACATTTTTGCAGCATGCCACTGGTCATTGGTTACTATAGAACAGAATTAGTTATCACTTTTCATCTGCAGAGACTGGGCACCTTGGACACTTGCAAGCTGGAGGTATTGCCATTTTTGGCATGAACATGCTCATCAATCACAGCTGATTTCAAATCGAGAGAAAAATCATCTTCACAGGATTTTCGGAGATAGTCATTCAAAGATATACACAGGCATAAAATCCATCATAAAGAAACTACAGGGGATGAAAGAATGCCTCTGGCTTTGTACACAGCTAGACTATCAATTGACTTTGTGTATAACTACAATATCATTTACATGAAATCTTATTGCACCAAGTCAGAAAATCTCAGAAAGAATGTTTTGTCACCTACATCTGCCATCTTCTCCTTGACTAGGATCAAATATCTCAAATTTGACACTATAGTCAACAATCTTTAAGCCTTAAAAAGATGATATCCATTTAGTTCCTGAAGTACTTTTTAAAGGAAGTTCAGCCTACCATGACATACAATGGCTTCTCTATGTTAAAAAGGACAGCTAAGTATTCAATTACAGACTGCATCTCCTCCCCACAATTAAGGCCTACTGTTATGAGAATCTCAAGAAAGAACTATTGTACTCCCTACTTCATTTGCATGCTTTGAAACCACTGACCCTGCTGTTCAAGGAAAGAAGACTTCCATTAGTCTTTCTCTTCAGTCCCCTGCCAGAAAAAAAATAATGTTTTTGTTCTACAGTAAATTTACAGTGTGACCTCTGATCATCTGGAATGAACACCCTTTGAACCGGTACTGTTTCCCACTTGTGTGGTACATATTTTCATGTTCTATAAGTTGCCTATGCTAAAGACACAATATCACTTATTATTGACAACACCAGAATATTGTATATCAGTGCAAGGCAGGGGAAAGAAGGGATGAGTTACTATGGAAAATTTCATAACTTTTAAAAAAGATACATAGGTATTCTTTATCATAAGTACTTACAAATTTTACAATCTAAAACTAGAATCATCTTCCTTCACAGAACTGTGCTGTGAGTATCTCTTCATATCCTTATCAAGGAAAAGTAGTCATCACGCAAGCATGATGGATGGAATAAATCTCATCACACTTTTTACAAAGGTTTTCACACTGACACTGTAACTCAAACTCACAGTAAATTTATTTTCAGAGTAGCCTCAGATTTGGCAGTCTCGATATGTACTTACTAATGTTTTTCTTTTAAGAACCTATTCATGTGAGGGAAGCCTATGGTATATATCCTACACAATTAAATTATTTTCTCAAACATCAGTGACAAATCCAAAGGAACAACTGCAGCACAGGAACTAGATTGTTAATTGCACAATACTGTGTTTCCTCAACAGAGCAACTCCCGTAACTATTTCAGAGCTGTCCTGTTAGAGCCCTCATACCTGAAGTGCATCGGCCTAGATCTCTCACCTATTATTATTAGTACATCAAAGACAGAGACAAAGTTTGGGTAAGCAATCTTATCTTTTTCAGATCCCTTCTGACACCCTCAAGAGCGAACAGATGGCTAACTACAATGAGTAGGATCTACCCACATAGAAATTCAAAGGAAAACAAAGAACTATTCACTTTACAGTCACTGCTGCTCTTTGAGCTGCTCTGTGCATGAGGATGTTGGTTTGCTTTACACTTCCACTGCCAGAATATAGCACTGGTCTTACCTGAGCTCTGAATGGCAGCTGGGAGCATGCTGTTCTTCATGGTTCACAATAAAGTAAAGGCAGAGGATATACATGCCTCTCTGTGGCCCTTCATGAATGTAAAAATTACTCCAGGCTTCTACGTAAAAGGTACAGCCATTTGCATCTTGACCCACATGTAACAGCTTGAAGAGCAAGATAGCTGTACTGCTTCCTAGTACACAACCGCTTTTCACAATCTTCAAGTGAGCTATTGGCTTTATTTAATTCAACTATATGTTACTCATATTTACATAAACGAAAAAATTAGTATTTTTGTGTACAGTGTTCCTCTTCATGCTTGAAAAACATTACAGAGGTTCATATCAACAAATGGCAACACAATCAATGACAAATGCAAAATACCTCAGAATAACATTTCATCAAAAGACCAGTACATCTAGCTGCTTAGTAATGCACAGCACATTCAATCTAGAAACATTCCAGAAGAGAAAGAGAAAAAAGACTTCCATTACCTTAGAAGTCCTTATATCCCAAGCTTTAACTTCCGGACTGAAGCCTCCACAAATGAAAATATTTGACTCTGTAGGGTGGAACTTCAGCGCACTGATCCTAAATTCATTTTGGCTGCTAAATATCTGCTTCCCTAAAATAAAGTGAGAAATTGAGATTAAAATTTGAGCAGAAAATGAAATATGTCATTCATTTCAACCTAGTTTCAAAAATATCAGGGTTGTCAAAGGTGAATCTGTTTATATTAACACATTTCAAGAACATAGGGCTACTCTGATTTACTGAAAACACAGGACTGAACTCACTAAATTCTATCCACATGAAATTGCTCCTGCTCTTGGGACTCTGCACCACTGACTCCTTCCTACTGAAAGGAGAGAATGAGTGGTTTCATACACTAAGAAGCAGAGCTCCTCTGAGGTCTCAGTTCAGTCAACATGCAGGACTAAATCTACGAATCTAATGGTTGAATGTTTCCCTACAGAGAAGGCATAGTCTTTTTTACAGTGGATAAAAATAACTCGAACAAAATATTATCTGTACAGAAATACCACGTCCCAAACTATACTACAACTCTTGAGTTGTTTACTTAACTTTCTGTGAAGGTAGGAGTGAAACTTCATCTTGAAAGTAGGAAATAATTTGCATACCATCATATAAAGGCAATAGCTGTTCCCATGGATACACTGTTCCCAACATTTAATTGTGTACACTAATCTCTGCAGGATCCTGTGGTTAGTATCAATTGAATTGTCGACACTTTAGAAGGCAACAAAATTCAGCTAGGTTAATTTATAGGACTTCTCCACAGTCCGCTGCTTCCTTTCATCCTAAAAAATTCATGATATTAATGTACATTCACTGAAATACAGTTTTTGGAACTGCAGCATGGACCAAGATAAATACATTTGCTCAGTTTCACAATTTCAACTGTCCTTTATATTCTACATATCACATATAAAGACCTACATTATATAAAGTTACTGCTTTAAGCCACAGTGAAAAAGGTACTGCAAAAGTAAAAAAAAAAAAAAAAAAAAACACCAAAAAAAACTACGACAAAAGCTTCTTAAAATATTTATTAATCTACATTTTCAACAAGTGAGAGTTGTTTTAAGACAGGCTTTCTTAACTGAAAATACTCTGAGCTAAAATCATTAGTGATGGATGTAAATACTTACTGTTTGGTGAACAATACTGAAAATCATTCATATAGGGGGTTTTTATGCTTATTTCATGAGTTGGAGCCATGTTGATTTTATCATCAGTTCCATTTTCTTCATCTACTGAACTCAACTTACGCAGTCAAGAGGCTAAGACTTATCAAAATATTTATTTATTCATTTTACAGAAGAGAAGAGAGATTTTACTTCATCGTACGTGTTCTTCAAACTAGCAGAGGCAGGGAAAATAGACTGCAGGGAGTGTAAGGGAGGGGTGAGTGTTGTCCTACACGAACACTGGGGTTTTTGTAGGGGTCTTTTGTTCTTTTTAAAAAGATTCTCTATCAATTCCCCATGCAAGATCTAAAGGGCCACTCTATCACTACTTTGTGAAAGACTCGACCCACTACATAAATTCCTTCCCCAAAAAGAGAAAAAAAGTCACAAGGGCAGCAGAGGTTCTCTCCACAAGTCATATGCAACAGTGACCATCTCTTACTATGGGAGCTTTCAGTACCCCAAAAGCTACAGAAGAAAAAAAAAAAAAAGACTCCACAGGGAAGGAAGAAAGTATTAAAATCATCATTTATAGGAGCAACAAGATATTGCTCTCATGTGCACCACTACCAGGCACCATTTGCAGGCTTTACAAAAGCCACATACACATGCATCTTATTCTCATCCACAGCACTGGAAAAAGTGCTGAATTTCCCCATGGAGGCCCACTAGTCAGTTTAATAGCACTTTGCTCCCAAAGGAATTTGATTCCTACTAGTTTAATAAACACTCTGGGAGTATAATCAACAAGTTTTCAATGGTACTGCAGCCTACCTGCACTAATCCTGTCAAACAGATTTATAAAGGATGCATCAAGCAGTCACTATTCTCCATAAAGTGTGTTGTCCAAATGACATTAGACATTAAGTTATCCAGTGGAACTCATCATCTAACCTTCTGACAAACATTAATTGTTTAACTGGCTTTACTAAAATATGGTTTACCTCCACAAGACTTCTGAAAACTGCTTTTTCTATAATGCATACATTTTTCTTGCTGTTGTGCTCGCTAGCCTAAGGCATGAGAAAGTTGTAAGAAACAACCAAAAGAGATGTGCACTAAATTCAAGATGCATTTCCTCTACTAACTACAAGATCTGTTTCCTTTTCCACAGAAAGATTGATTTAACATAATTTGTTATTAATTACCTTTCAACCTCATCCCAAACTACTTGCAGGAATTCAACCATTTGCTTGATATTTTCTCCAGAAACTAAAATTCTCTAATTCCCTACTCTATCTCCCCCTGTTTTAAAGAGAATTGGGCACTGGTTTTGCCCTCTTCTTGTCTTCTAGAGGCTGTTATTTATCCAAAAGCTCTCAGTGAGAGTCACTAATAGAATTACACCGTAATGATCACAGTGCTATCATTTCTACATTACAGTGTAAAAACAAATAAAATTCATGCAAACAACCTGAGCATTTTATTCACCTCTATACTCTTTAACCTCCTTCTTTTTCCTATTTTAAGCTGTTGTTGCCATTTGATGCAGATATTAACCATGCTAGCTTTTTGACTGGCCTGAGGAGCAATCACAATACATTAATCTTAAAAGCTCAGGCTTTCCAATTAATACAATTTGAAATACAACTCTCTTTCTCATTCTCTCACACCCCAAAGTGAAATTCAATCAAACGTCTCTTTTTGGAAACTCAGTAAAGAGTGTTCTGAAGAGTCTGGCATTATTAGATGTATATATTAATTTAATTCTACTGGCACGTCAGAGAAAATGAGAAAAACTCTGGAATGCAGAAGAGCAAAGCAGCAGCAGACAACATACTCAAAAGGAGAGGATCACAACATCACAGAAAGGAAACTCTCCAATCGCTAGAACCGAAATTTATGCACAATACACAGAATCTAAGTCAGACTGCTTGTCATACAAACATTCCTGAACCCAGCAAAATGAACTTTCCTAACATCCATCGCTTAAACCCTTCCCTTTTAGGTATTAGGACTGCACGGCTGAAGTGCTGAGGCACATTCTCTACACAGTTATGAAACCTTTATCACTATTATGAAAACCTCTATTGTGAAACCTCTATCTTTCAGAACCTCAGAAATTTAGGAAAAATATCCATCTGAGAGATGGAACAGATCACTGTGAAAGATGATATGGGGCAAAGTAGCTGATGCAATTCAGTATTTTAGAACAATGAATTCAACTCTTAGCCCTTTTCTGTACAAACTTTATTTAGTGTCTTTTATTACTATGAGCAGAATTTGCTGCTTTCCAGGATGTAACCATGCTATGACGGAACCTAGCCCCATGACTTAAGAAATCGAGCTTCAGTGTTTGCTGGACACCCTGCTTCACTTTTCTGGAAGCTGGTATTTACAGTTATGTATATTTTTCTCTACAATTATTCAGTTTATTAACATTAAACATTCAACTTTTGGGGGCCTTATTTTATATATTGCAAAAGATGCCCTTTGAGAAGAAGACTCTCTTATCCATAACAGAATACAACAGGTGTAATTCAGCAAGCTTATATATACCTTCCTTGTGTATATATTTATTGCATTTTAGTTCCTAAAGGCAGCATAACAAAGAGTCAAACGACTCATAGACTGTAGAAAATTACATCTTCTGAAAATCTATTTGTGTAATTGAGGGAAAATCCATACCACATATAATTTTCCTGTATGAGAGGTTGTTATTCCAAAGCAGAAAGAAAATATTTCTCTCCATCTTTAATTTTCACAATTTCAGTAACAGTATCTACTACATCTTTGCAGTGTGTTTTATATTCTAAAGTGCTTTAATTCAATTCTTCATTCATTAAAGGCTCACCAGTAACATACACAGCATGAAAAAAAATCTTTAAAAATATCTTGAACATATGTTTCTGCTACTTTATTCTGCAGCCTACTGTGAAACTGCTCAACTATGAAATCAGATATTTTAAAGGCTATTTAACATTGTGAATTTTTCACAGAACATCAGCACAGTTACTGAAACAGGATGCTTCTGTAACTGTGTTTAGTGGTCCTCAGGTTCACACCCCTATCTGCATAATCCAAAACCACCATTCACCTCTTACACTAATCTGTAAAGAAAATTGAAGCCTAACACTTACAAGGACATAAAAGTAATCTTGCTAAGCAGAACGGATTTCCCTACTGTGTTTACAAAAAGACATGAGATAATACATCAAAAAAGTCTTATTGCAGTCACACTCTCTCTCATGCAATAGTGAGAAGAACATTAGATTGATCAGACAAAATTTGTTCAATGTTGGCTGTTATTTATTCACTGTATCTTGGTGTGTTTAGAAATTGCTTTATTATTTTTCCAAGAACTAAAGTTATACTGACTATACGTGTTTCTTAATTCTTTCCCCTACATAGTCACAAGTTTCTGGCATGTAAAGGTGCTTGAAATGTTAAATAATTTTATCTTTTACCCTTAAAAATGTCCCCAAATAAACATTTTTCTCTCTTCTTGTTGCAAACTCTTTACATTAGTGAGTATAGAAAGTAAAATGCTGTTACCTCCTAGCTGGAGAGTGACCATTAAACTATGTTCAACACATTACTTAAAACTGCTGAATTTTGGGGGAACCTTTGACCTCACATCAAAGATGCCTGTATGCCCTCAAAAGAAAAAGATAAAATAGATTTAAAAAAAGAAAAATTGATCAACTAGGCTTTTTTTCTGGGGTGTTGTATAAAACCTTCATGCATATTAAAACTACATAATACTGGGAGAGAAGGGGAGGAATAGGAAAAGAAAATCACAGCTCTCCTGAAGTGATGTTTATGTATGAGCACTAAAACTTATGTGAACAAATACAATTACATTAACAATAATGTTAATAGGATATACCCTATATATAGGATAATATATAACATTATATTAATATATAATAATAATGTTAATAGGAGTATCTATAGGACTACCAAATTAAAATACAAAAGAAAATATAGGAAATTTGAACCATCCTCTTGGAGGTACAAAATGTTGCATTAAGAAACTCTCAAAATTATATAAAATAAAACAAGTTTAAAAAAAAACCAAACCAGATTTAAGTGTCTACATTATATATAACCTGAACTTTCCTTCAAAACCAACAGCCTAATTTCAGTGTCCTGGCCATGGTAATGTGAAAACTTTGAATTTAAATTCCCCATTATAACTCTGAGGAAGTTATAGTTGAAATCAAGTTCAGTCCATGAACTAAAATACAACTGCAGCATTTGGCAACATAGGAAATGTGCCAAAATTTCTTGGAACATTCCCTCTGTCATAATATTAAAGAAATGAAAAGTATCTACAATATGCAAATAGTATTAACCCAGCCAATGTTCTGCCTATGCTATTGTACCAATTCATTTGTGACTAATGAAAAATCCACTGATGAATATAACATATATTCCAAAAATAAAACAGCTATAAACAAATTTTAAAAATACAGTTACCCTTCTGAAGTTGGTAGAGCATCTCCACTACATCTGGACATAACAGCAGTTAAATGTCAGATGTACTTGACCTGGAATTGTTTTAAAAGCAATTTTTTTTTCAGTGCTCTCTGATTATAGCACTGCTTACTACTCTGTAAATAACAAAGTGTCTGAACTATCACTAGTAGAAAATGACTGCAAGCGTGGTGTTAGTAGATATGAACAAAACCAGGGAGTCTCACTGGTTCAGACTGCTGCATTATTATCACATTTGGGAAACGTTTCAAAAAGCTTTATTTTTATGAAGAAATAATGTGTATAAAATAGGACAATAAAAAAAATATTAAGCAATAATCTTTACAGGCAGCTCAGCTGCAGGTTTTGGATCTACTAATATTTATGAAACCCCATACTGCAGTACTGAACTTGCCTCATGCAAACTGTAGCTTCAGAATCACTCAGGTGAATGATGCACAAATAAACACGAGTTCCTTAAACATTTTATGCATATTTTGGATCAGAGCCATACTCTGAATACGTACAACAGTTTTCAAGAAAACCATATTTGTGGACAGTCTCAGCTTGATATCTTGGTGTTAGGACAATAGATGACCATTTAAGATAGTAAATGACGGTCTATAAAAAATTAATTTAGAAAAAGAAGACTTGTGCAACAGCATCTATTTTCACCAAACCAGGACAAGTGAACTCCTTGTACCTCAATAATTTGAATTTTTCTCTTTCCCTGTTCATCATAGCATGAACAAATCATGTAGGTTGTACCTCCAGGGGTCATCTAGTCCAAACCCCTACTCAAAGCAGGTCCAGCCGCAGCAGGTTACTTCAGGGTCTGTCCACTGAACTTCTGAGTCTCTCCAAATACAGAGACTCCACAGCCTCTCTGGACAGCCTGTTTTAGTGTTTGGTGACCCCTGAGTTGAGCCAAAAAGCTTCCTGTGTTCTTACATTTCTCCTTTGCCTCTCATCTCTGAGAGACGCACATCTCTGAGAAGAGCCTGGAATCATCTTCTCTGTGTACTAGGTAAACACTTGCTAATCTGGCCCAGGATGAAGTTAATGAAGTTGACCACCTATGTTGCAAGAAAACGCTGCTGATTCACAGTCAGCACCAGGACCTCTGGGTATTTTTCTGCAAAGCCACTTTCTAGACAGTTTAACCAGCCTGTTTTACTGCACAGGATTACTCCATTCCAGATGAAGGACTTTGCGCTTCCCTTGTTGAACTTCATGAGGATCCTATCAGCCCATTTTTCCTGCTTGCAGCATCTTAGATCTTCTTATATATAAGAACTTTAATTAAATACACTTGACAAGGGGAAGAGGTTTGATGGTGTAAAACTGCAGAATAAGCTGTCATGGATGTGTCTTCCACCCTTGAATCAGGATTTCTATGCCAAAACCAACAAAAATTCTGCTTTGTGATTAATGAGATTTCAGTGTTTGTGTCTATTCTGATGTTGTTCAGACCACAAAGATTAAAAGAAAATCACTCCAGAAAATGCCATATCCTAGGACAAGGGATACCCAAACTTAAGTCCAATCTTAGAAACAAAATTTCCTGGAGAATTTATTCAAGCACTGTTTGTTACCACAATGCTGGCACATTCCTTTGAAGAATCTCATAACTAGCTGTCATCAGACCCAGAACAAACAATTAGCTGGGTCTACGCACTACAAATTTGATTTAATAGGGCAGAAACTACATTCCTAACAGAAAAATAACACAAAATGACAAAACACTCCCAACTGAGCAGCCCAATACCATGCATGTACTAAGCTGTATTTTCAACCTTTCCTAAACTTTTAAAAGTAATTCTCTTCAAACAGTTAGGTTTCTTTTGGTGAAGGCCATGTAGCAATTTTTATAACATAGATGTAATATATAAAATCTATATTGAAAACAAAGAAATATTAGACTTTAGTAAACTTGACTAGAAAAATGTTGAACCAGAGCAACACGCACAAGACACAAGAGCATAGAGCCTTAAAGACAGCATTTTTATTTATAAAATCCCACCAACATGCATTTACTGCACTGAAACACACTGGTAGTTAGTTCAGTCTAGCAATGGATAATTAAGACCAAAGTCCAAAAAAGTGTCTAAAAGTTCTCTGTGAAGGAACAGTTCTAACATCTATCTGAAGTTAATCAAAGAAGAAATCATCTCAGCACTGATGAAGAGTGAGGAGGAATGAATGATTCAGTGAACTAATGTAAATCAAAATCTTATAGCTGCCTTAGTGTTTTTCAAATGGAAATGAGGCTTTTTATATCACATTGATTTGGATTCCAGAGGCAAACTGCTTGCCCTGTTTCTCTGAAAATAATTGACTGAAATGTATGAAAAAAAAAAAAAAAAAGAGTAACTTTACAACAGGGAAGGAAATCAGAATAAAATTCCGATCACTCATATCATACTTTTCCAAATGAGATGTGTATCACTGAAAGCCAGGTCCAAACATCCACATTACAACCGCAGTTCACAGGAGCTACAAGGAATCCTGTGTCCTTGAAATAAGGTAATAATGAATATCTGGTATTTTCAAGGATTATAAGCATCCCTTTTGCCTTTACACATACAGTTTATTTAAGTAGTTAGAAAAACTACATAACTCACACGTCAGTAAGGAAAGAATCACTTATAAGCTTATCTGTTTTGAAAAATAAGTAAATATAATTTGTTATTGTTGCCATTGCCTAAAACACTAGAAATGCCTTTTTTCAAATGAACCACTACAGTCAACTTAATCCAGACTATTATCCCATTACTGGATAGTTACATCAAAGAGATGTTAGAAACTAAAGTATATGATTAAAATCACATATCTTTGGAATTTGTTCTACGATTTTATAAAATTAATTTCCCCACAGTAGTCCCTTCAAATGACTCAGGCATATAAAATCTATTCTACTGCTATGAATCCCATTAAGAAGGCGTAGCAGGTGCACACCCCAACCCCGATGAAAATAGGGCTTCTTGGCTGCTGAAGTGTAGCAGCTATTGATTTCCTTTTTCCATGCCCTTGTTCCCAGGGCTTCACAGTAGTTGGGACATTTGGCCAACGGGAGCCGCTACTGACCAGGGATCAGATTCAGCTCAGGTATAAATGGAGTCGCTTGGGGGAGCCATTTTGCGCTAGTCCCCCCTGGAGCAGCACGCTGTGGTTGAGGACTCTCCCCTTGGGTCGGGACGCTGCCCAAGGAAACTCCTTGAGGTTACTTGGGTCAGGACGCTGCCCTGAGAAGTTCCTCAAGGTTGAGAGTCCTCACTTGTTAGGTGAGTGATAGAGCATTTTGGGTTGTCATTAAACCCTAGGTTGTTCTGTGATAGAGCGTTCTGGGTTGTTGTTAAACTCTAGGAAGCGGTGTTTTGTTCTCTCACGGGCATTCGAATCTGCTGTTGAATGGTTGCAGAGGGCTAGTTAATTATGTTGATAATAAATTTTTAATTTTAGGTTGCTGTTTGTTTATTTGAGAGCCTCCGTAACAGAAGGTAGCCATTCTATTTAGAATTTGTAAGCATTATAGTCAAAATTAAATCTACTTGGATTAGTAAAATTCAGGTAGATATGAGACTAGAAATGAGGTTGCTGCAATGAGACTGAAAATAAATAATAAAAAAGACAAGAAGTCTGACAAATTAATGACTTGCTATATTAACCTCATGTACTGCTACTACATCAAATATATAAAGCTCTTTTCCCCATTACAAAACCCAAATATTCTTTAAACATCAATATTCTGTAACTGTGTCACATGTTTTACATCCCCAAACTACAACAGTTCCCTTCCAGCCATCACTGAATTTAAATATTTCTGGTATGACAAATGCTGAGAAAAATAAATTCTTCAAGCATGGAAAAGAATCTTCCTTTCATGTGAACAATATTCACAAATTTCCTTGGCCACTTTCCCAGTTCATCTGAATAGGACTTCTGCTCTTCAGATATTCACATACAATGTACTTCATACTTTTACGTAAGAGAAACCCCTCCTAGACAAGAACTGCTTCTAATTTTTGTAAGGATTTCTTTTGTAGACTTACAAAAAAAATTGCAACTTTACAGGATTTAAACATTTAAAAATAAATTAAGTGGAAAAATTAAATTGCATCTCTTTAGTTGACAAGGTACTATTTTAGGCTTAATCCTTCATTTATACGCACACAGAGGTGTCCTATTATGCACAGCCCCAATGAATGCTGCTGTATGAACGCTGATAACATAGGTAAAGGAGAGAAGAAATATAGCTGCTAGAAGTATTTTAGTTTGTGAAGGAGACATGAGGAGAGACAGCATCCAGGAAATTAGTTGTTGAGGTCATAACAATCAAATCCCAAATCAAATTCACAACTGCATCAAAGCAACACAGGTTCAGTCTCAAGGTTTCACACCAGAATTTAAGTTCCTATACACCTAATTAAGGTCCTATTCAGAAGAAAAAAAATTACCTAATTAACTTTAAACACAAACTTAAAACCAACCCAATTGAGAATGAGGTACAAGCCTGTTTAAATTAACCATATGTACAAATGTCACTGAAGTCTGCCTTAAGAGGCTCTTCAAATGCTTTAATGAACGATGACAGCACAAAAAATACACATTTCATTCTATTCATCTGTGCAGTGTCTGACAACAGAAATTACATGTGATCATGAAGTTAAAGGTATTTCAGTTTTCTTAAATATCTCCAACTACCCTTAATTGCTGAGATCATTTTTTTTGTAGTGAAGACATATTTCAAGAATTCTAACTTTGATCTATAGATTTTATCTATATTTTTAGAAGAAAGGATAAAGCTAACGAGATCCAAAGTTATCTGTACTCAATAAAGATAGGGCTATAACGCACCCTTACATGACCTTTACCTGTTTCTACATCTGTTAAATGCAGCATGGAATCAAAGCCTCCACTGAGGATCCTTCTTCCACAAGATGACCAACAGGCAGCTCGAACAGCACAGGAGTGACAGGAGTAAGTTTTTAAACAGCAGCCTGTATCTACAGCATCCCATACCTTGAAAAGAAAGATAAGGACAACTTTGTAAAGAATCACAGTATTTTTTTCACGGTACTGATAAGTAGCTGTAGCAAATCATCATGGCTGAGAAAGCTTTGCATTCCGAAGTTGTATCTGCTAAGCTGTAAAAATCTGTTTGAAATAATTGCATGGTTGATTAGAATTAGGGCATTTTATTAACAAGGTACAAATCAGTAATACATTTTTATGACTTGTATTATTTCTTGAAATGTCTACATTTCCTCAGTGGCAATTCATGTTATACTTTTCCATTCATAATGCTGTCCTACCTCTGTGCTGGGATGTATCAAAATACATTTTCCCTTTAAATAATTTTTTTTCCAAATTTTTGTCTCTATCATATCTTGCTTTCCATCAAGTAAGAGGAATCCTAGCAGATTACAGCTTTCACATCTGCCTATAGATAGGCTATTATCATATTTCTCACTCAGTTTGTAATTTTAGGTAGAATTTTACCTTAACTTCCCTGAGAAGACAGATAAGAATATCATCATGCAGCTACATGGAGATTTCTAAGGACTGGTCTAAATCCTCTCATTTTTCAGTTTCTTCTGGACAGAATTAGATTCATGCTGAGCACTTCTGAAAATCCTATTCTACTAGTTATCCAATTTTTTAAAAGTACTTAACAACTAATATTTTCAGAACATAAGTAGTTCTGCTCATATTTTTTAAATAATTTTTAAAGAAAAAGGCAATTGTTACCAAATAAAATATTTTAGAAAATAGAACTAGTCTGAATTACAATTTCAGTTACTGAATATAGTTCACAATAATCAAAAGCACATCCTTCTCATGGTGCTCCTTTTGTCATAGTTTTAAGATAAAATTAGAAGTTTAGCAACAAATGACCCATATAAAGATCCAGCCTGCTCACTTATGCTCACTATTCCTATGAATATTCTGCTTCAGTAAAAGCTAGATTATAAAATATCTTATGATTGTATGATACAATATAATACCTGTTGAGTTGTCTAACAAAATGCGTAACAAATGCTATAACCATACCAGTAAATCCTACATTTTATTACTTCTAATACTAGTGGTACAAATAAATCAACACTTTGACAGTGTTTCATGATAGTTTTATTGCCGTTTCAGTAAACCCAAGGCAGTTTATTGCTGTAAAGTCACTATTTTACTACATGGTACTTCTCTTTGAGATGAGTCATTTTCATTGTGCAAAAACCGGCAGGATGAAAACAACACTGCCTATGAGCTTAGAAGGTTATTCTGATTTTTTTCTATTCTAATCAATTTCTCAATTGTAAAAATGTTTATCTAATGTTGGGAACAGACTAGGCAATTAACAGAATACAAAAAAACGACTTTTTTTAAAGTGAGATCAAATTAAACCTTCATGTATGCCACCACAAGAGCACTGAAGATAGTACCAAAATAAAACTGACTGCATGTTTGTGCATTTTAAAGGATGTTAAAAACAAAACAACTCAGTAAATCAGAAAAGATAAGTAGATGTTTGCTTTCTTGTGGCAACAGCACAATTCACAGTACAGGAGAATGTAAAGGGGAGAAAAAAGCAAGACTTTTGGTAATGTATTTTTATCTTCAATTATATTTTCTTCTTACTGGACAAAAAGGACTCACTGACAATATCATTATTATATAGTCCACACTCAGAAGACAACATTCCATTATAGAAAATTATTTCATCAAACTATCTTCTAGAACAGAGCGCAGTTCTGCAATGCAAAGCAACCAATTATCATTAATTACTTGAATAGTCAGTTAAGACTGGAACCGTGATGGCCATACCCTAAGTATTCTACCCTATTCACAAGAAAAGGAATCAGGAAAATTTTAATATTGAACTGCTTTTGAAATTAAGTTTCTCTGCTTTAATGAGTTTTAATGATCATTTCAAGCTTCACAGTATTAAAAAAGGGTTAACTGTGTCTTAGACAGCTTTTAATACGAGGAAGCTAATGAATGAATCAAGATGAAAGGAAAAACAGGTAGTACATGCTTCAGATATTTTTCTGTCATGTTTTAGTGATTAAGTATGAAAACTCAATTTTCACAAGAAGGATGAAGTAAAGCAAGTTCAAGAGCACTTCTGAGTTCCCGCTTGATTAAAAAAAGCTGTATAAATGGAAAAAGCACATGCCTAAAGCTGCACGTTTCTCTCCATTATATAAAACGGAACAAACAATCAACTCTCGTGGAAGAGACCACTGACCACGCACAAGGGACAAGTTACCGAATACCACATTTCTCTCCACTGTTACACCTTCCATCAGCTCTTTTTGCTCAGATAATGGCAGTGTTGCAATGACTTCGGGAGTTAGAGCTGCATGGACAAGGCAGTCTTGACTGAGGAAATTCACTTAGTTTATTGACAATTAACATAAACTTTTAATTACAGATTCAGGTATTGAGGAAAAAAGATCATGAGTTATACAAGCACTTAGGGCAGCACCTTCCCTCCCCAGGCCCCCTTAAGTCCAGCGCTTCTCCTCCCCTACTCTCATACCAGTTTCACCTTTTTTCCCTGGGTGTTCTGCTTGGTCCCTTCCACATCCCTTCAGTGAGACAACAGCCATTGCAGGAGGCTGGGGTCAGGGCCTAGAGGTTTCTTGTTGCCTCTCCTTGCACCTTACTCTTCTCACCTGCTATTTGTTGCTTCTCACTGCTCCTCTGCTCCCTCTCTCCAAACGCACATCTCTTCCCCTATCTCCTCCCATTGCCTTCTGTGTGTCCTCACACGTCCTCATGTTTCCGCAGATGTGTCCTTGTGGCTTTCCCCTTTCTTCAATATGCGTGAAGAGAGGCACCACAC